>NC_138188.1:13951424-14582424 GCF_964194105.1 Spermophilus citellus | reverse complement strand
TGATCACTACACTAACGCGACTTGGTTCCCCAAATTTCGTTCTTCTATGTTGAAGCGTTCGTTTCCAGTAACAGTTTGAATTTTTAGGTTTCACTCTGTTTTCTCCTATATTGATAGATGTATTTGGAACTCTAAATCCAACACGGTTTGTGCTAGCTTCTGGAAACTTGACACAATAAAGCAGTTTCACGTTCTATTTCTATGTTTTGTTTCCTCTTGATGTAGCCCTAAGCAGTGACTGGCAAAAAACACTTACATGGAAAGGGGTTGCCAGGCTTCCCAAAATTACGAATCTCCAGAAATCTCAGGAAATATTTTTTCACCCAAACTGGATGATACTTTCAGGTAATGATCAGTACACTAAGGCGACTTGGTTCCCCAAATGTCGTTCTTCTATGTTGAAGCGTTCGTTTCCAGTAACAGTTTGAATTTTTAGGTTTCACTCTGTTTTCTCCTATATTGATAGATGTATTTGGAACTCTAAATCCAACACGGTTTGTGCTAGCTTCTTGAAACTTGACACAATAAAGTAATTTCACGTTCTATCTCTATGTTTTGTTTCCTCTTGATGTAGCCCCAAGCAGTGACTGAGGAGAAACACTTTCATGGAAAGGGGTTGCCAAGCTTCCTAAAATTACAAATCTCCAGAAATCTCAGGAAATATTTTTTCACCCAAACAGGATGATACTTTCAGGTAATGATCAGTACACTAAGGCGACTTGGTTCCCCAAATTTCGTTCTTCTATGTTGAAGCGTTCGTTTCCAGTAACAGTTTGAATTTTTAGGTTTCACTCTGTTTTCTCCTCTATTGATAGATGTATTTGGAACTCTAAATCCAACACGGTTTGTGCTAGCTTCTTGAAACTTGACACAATAAAGTAGTTTCACATTCTATCTCTATGTTTTGTTTCCTCTTGATGTAGCCCTAACAGTGACTGGCGAGAAACACTTTCATGGAAAGGGGTTGCCAGGCTTCCCAAATATACGAATCTCCAGAAATCTCAGAAATATTTTTTCACCCAAACAGGATGATACTTTCAGGTAATGATCAGTACACTAGGGCAACTTGGTTCCCCAAATTTCGTTCTTCTATGTTGAAGCGTTCGTTTCCAGTAACAGTTTGAATTTTTAGGTTTCACTCTGTTTTCTCCTATATTGATAGATGTATTTGGAACTCTGAATCCAACAAGGTTTGTGCTAGGTTCTTGAAACTTGACACAATAAAGTAGTTTCACGTTCTATCTCTATGTTTTGTTTCCTCTTGATGTAGCCCTAACAGTGACTGACGAGAAACACTTTCATTGAAAGGGGTTGCCAGGCTTCCCAAATATGCGAATCTCCAGAAATCTCAGAAATATTTTTTCACCCAAACAGGATGATACTTTCAGGTAATGATCAGTACACTAAGGCGACTTGGTTCCCCAAATTTCGTTCTTCTATGTTGAAGCGTTCGTTTCCAGTAACAGTTTGAATTTTTAGGTTTCACTCTGTTTTCTCCTATATTGATAGATGTATTTGGAACTCTAAATCCAACACGGTTTGTGCTAGCTTCTTGAAACTTGACACAATAAAGTAGTTTCACGTTCTATCTCTATGTTTTGTTTCCTCTTGATGTAGCCCTAACAGTGACTGGCGAGAAACACTTTCATGGAAAGGGGTTGCCAGGCTTCCCAAATATACGAATCTCCAGAAATCTCAGGAAATATTTTTTCACCCAAACAGGATGATACTTTCAGGTAATGATCAGTACACTAAGGCGACTTGGTTCCCCAAATTTCGTTCTTCTATGTTGAAGCGTTCGTTTCCAATAACAGTTTGAATTTTTAGGTTTCACTCTGTTTTCTCCTATATTGATAGATGTATTTGGAACTCTAAATCCAACACGGTTTGTGCTAGCTTCTGGAAACTTGACACAATAAAGTAGTTTCACGTTCTATCTCTATATTTTGTTTCCTCTTGATGTAGCCCTAAGCAGTGACTGGCGAGAAACACTTTCATGGAAAGGGGTTGCCAGGCTTCCCAAAATTACGAATCTCCAGAAATCTCAGCAAATATTTTCTCACCCAAACAGGATGATACTTTCAGGTAATGATCAGTACACTAAGGCGACTTGGTTCCCCAAATTTCGTTCTTCTATGTTGAAGCGTTCGTTTCCAGTAACAGTTTGAATTTTTAGGTTTCACTCTGTTTTCTCCTATATTGATAGATGTATTTGGAACTCTAAATCCAACACGGTTTGTGCTAGCTTCTTGAAACTTGACACAATAACGTAGTTTCACGTTCTATCTCTATGTTTTGTTTCCTCTTGATGTAGCCCTAAGCATTGACTGTCGAGAAACACTTTCATGGAAAGGGGTGGCTTCCCAAAATTACGAATCTCCGGAAATCTCAGCAAATATTTTTTCACCCAAACTGGATGATACTTTCAGGTAATGATCAGTACACTAAGGCGACTTGGTTCCCCAAATTTCGTTCTTCTATGTTGAAGCGTTCGTTTCCAGTAACAGTTTGAATTTTTAGGTTTCACTCTGTTTTCTTCTATATTGATAGAGGTATTTGGAACTCTAAATCCAACACGGTTTTTGCTAGCTTCTTGAAACTTGACACAATAAAGTAGTTTCACGTTCTATCTCTATGTTTTGTTTCCTCTTGATGTAGCCCTAACAGTGACTGGCGAGAAACACTTTCATGGAAAGGGGTTGCCAGGCTTCCCAAATATGCGAATCTCCAGAAATCTCAGAAATATTTTTTCACCCAAACAGGATGATACTTTCAGGTAATGATCAGTACACTAAGGCGACTTGGTTCCCCAAATTTCGTTCTTCTATGTTGAAGCGTTCGTTTCCAGTAACAGTTTGAATTTTTAGGTTTCACTCTGTTTTCTCCTATATTGATAGATGTATTTGGAACTCTAAATCCAACACGGTTTGTGCTAGCTTCTTGAAACTTGACACAATAAAGTAATTTCACTTTCTATCTCTATGTTTTGTTTCCTCTTGATGTAGCCCTAACAGTGACTGGCGAGAAACACTTTCATGGAAAGGGGGTGCCAGGCTTCCCAAATATACGAATCTCCAGAAATCTCAGGAAATATTTTTTCACCCAAACAGGATGATACTTTCAGGTAATGATCAGTACACTAAGGCGACTTGGTTCCCCAAATTTCGTTCTTCTATGTTGAAGCGTTCGTTTCCAATAACAGTTTGAATTTTTAGGTTTCACTCTGTTTTCTCCTATATTGATAGATGTATTTGGAACTCTAAATCCAACACGGTTTGTGCTAGCTTCTTGAAACTTGACACAATAAAGTAGTTTCACGTTCTATCTCTATGGTTTGTTTCCTCTTGATGTAGCCCTAAGCAGTGACTGGCGAGAAACACTTTCATGGAAAGAGGTTGCCAGGCTTCCCAAAATTACGAATCTCCAGAAATCTCAGCAAATATTTTCTCACCCAAACAGGATGATACTTTCAGGTAATGATCAGTACACTAAGGCGACTTGGTTCCCCAAATTTCGTTCTTCTATGTTGAAGCGTTCGTTTCCAGTAACAGTTTGAATTTTTAGGTTTCACTCTGTTTTCTCCTATATTGATAGATGTATTTGGAACTCTAAATCCAACACGGTTTGTGCTAGCTTCTTGAAACTTGACACAATAACGTAGTTTCACGTTCTATCTCTATGTTTTGTTTCCTCTTGATGTAGCCCTAAGCATTGACTGTCGAGAAACACTTTCATGGAAAGGGGTGGCTTCTCAAAATTACGAATCTCCAGAAATCGCAGCAAATATTTTTTCACCCAAACTGGATGATACTTTCAGGTAATGATCAGTACACTAAGGCGACTTGGTTCCCCAAATTTCGTTCTTCTATGTTGAAGCGTTCGTTTCCAGTAACAGTTTGAATTTTTAGGTTTCACTCTGTTTTCTTCTATATTGATAGAGGTATTTGGAACTCTAAATCCAACACGGTTTTTGCACGCTTCTTGAAACTTGACACAATAAAGTAGTTTCACGTTCTATCTCTATGTTTTGTTTCCTCTTGATGTAGCCCTAACAGTGACTGGCGAGAAACACTTTCATGGAAAGGGGTTGCCAGGCTTCCCAAATATACGAATCTCCAGAAATCTCAGAAATATTTTTTCACCCAAACAGGATGATACTTTCAGGTAATGATCAGTACACTAAGGCGACTTGGTTCCCCAAATTTCGTTCTTCTATGTTGAAGCGTTCGTTTCCAGTAACAGTTTGAATTTTTAGGTTTCACTCTGTTTTCTCCTATATTGATAGATGTATTTGGAACTCTAAATCCAACACGGTTTGTGCTAGCTTCTGGAAACTTGACACAATAAAGTAGTTTCACGTTCTATCTCTATGGTTTGTTTCCTCTTGATGTAGCCCTAAGCATTGACTGGCGAGAAACACTTTCATGGAAAGGGGTGGCTTCCCAAAATGACGAATCTCCAGAAATCTCAGCAAATATTTTTTCACCCAAACTGGATGATACTTTCAGGTAATGATCACTACACTAACGCGACTTGGTTCCCCAAATTTCGTTCTTCTATGTTGAAGCGTTCGTTTCCAGTAACAGTTTGAATTTTTAGGTTTCACTCTGTTTTCTCCTATATTGATAGATGTATTTGGAACTCTAAATCCAACACGGTTTGTGCTAGCTTCTTGAAACTTGACACAATAAAGTAATTTCACATTCTATCTCTATGTTTTGTTTCCTCTTGATGTAGCCCCAAGCAGTGACTGAGGAGAAACACTTTCATGGAAAGGGGTTGCCAAGCTTCCTAAAATTACAAATCTCCAGAAATCTCAGCAAATATTTTTTCACCCAAACAGGATGATACTTTCAGGTAATGATCAGTACACTAAGGCGACTTGGTTCCCCAAATTTCGTTCTTCTATGTTGAAGCGTTCGTTTCCAGTAACAGTTTGAATTTTTAGGTTTCACTCTGTTTTCTCCTATATCGATAGATGTATTTGGAACTCTAAATCCAACACGGTTTGTGCTAGCTTCTTGAAACTTGACACAATAAAGTAGTTTCACGTTCTATCTCTATGTTTTGTTTCCTCTTGATGTAGCCCTAACAGTGACTGGCGAGAAACACTTTCATGGAAAGGGGTTGCCAGGCTTCCCAAATATACGAATCTCCAGAAATCTCAGGAAATATTTTTTCACTCAAACAGGATGATACTTTCAGGTAATGATCAGTACACTAAGGCGACTTGGTTCCCCAAATTTCGTTCTTCTATGTTGAAGCGTTCGTTTCCAGTAACAGTTTGAATTTTTAGGTTTCACTCTGTTTTCTCCTATATTGATAGATGTATTTGGAACTCTGAATCCAACAAGGTTTGTGCTAGGTTCTTGAAACTTGACACAGTAAAGTAGTTTCACGTTCTATCTCTATGTTTTGTTTCCTCTTGATGTAGCCCTAAGCAGTGACTGGCGATAAACACTTTCATGGAGAGGGGTGGCTTCCCAAAATTACGAATCTCCAGAAATCTCAGCAAATATTTTTTCACCCAAACAGGATGATACTTTCAGGTAATGATCAGTACACTAAGGCGACTTGGTTCCCCAAATTTCGTTCTTCTATGTTGAAGCGTTCGTTTCCAGTAACAGTTTGAATTTTTAGGTTTCACTCTGTTTTCTCCTATATTGATAGATGTATTTGGAACTCTAAATCCAACACGGTTTGTGCTACCTTCTTGAAACTTGACACAATAAAGTAGTTTCACGTTCTATCTCTATGTTTTGTTTCCTCTTGATGTAGCCCTAACAGTGACTGGCGAGAAACACTTTCATGGAAAGGGGTTGCCAGGCTTCCCAAATATACGAATCTCCAGAAATCTCAGCAAATATTTTTTCACCCAAACAGGATGATACTTTCAGGTAATGATCAGTAAACTAAGGCGACTTGGTTCCCCAAATTTCGTTCTTCTATGTTGAAGCGTTCGTTTCCAGTAACAGTTTGAATTTTTAGGTTTCACTCTGTTTTCTCCTATATTGATAGATGTATTTGGAACTCTGAATCCAACACGGTTTGTGCTAGCTTCTTGAAACTTGACACAATAAAGTAGTTTCACGTTCTATCTCTATGGTTTGTTTCCTCTTGATGTAGCCCTAAGCATTGACTGGCGAGAAACACTTTCATGGAAAGGGGTGGCTTCCCAAAATTACGAATCTCCAGAAATCTCAGCAAATATTTTTTCACCCAAACTGGATGATACTTTCAGGTAATGATCACTACACTAACGCGACTTGGTTCCCCAAATTTCGTTCTTCTATGTTGAAGCGTTCGTTTCCAGTAACAGTTTGAATTTTTAGGTTTCACTCTGTTTTCTCCTATATTGATAGATGTATTTGGAACTCTAAATCCAACACGGTTTGTGCTAGCTTCTGGAAACTTGACACAATAAAGCAGTTTCACGTTCTATTTCTATGTTTTGTTTCCTCTTGATGTAGCCCTAAGCAGTGACTGGCAAAAAACACTTACATGGAAAGGGGTTGCCAGGCTTCCCAAAATTACGAATCTCCAGAAATCTCAGCAAATATTTTTTCACCCAAACTGGATGATACTTTCAGGTAATGATCAGTACACTAAGGCGACTTGGTTCCCCAAATGTCGTTCTTCTATGTTGAAGCGTTCGTTTCCAGTAACAGTTTGAATTTTTAGGTTTCACTCTGTTTTCTCCTATATTGATAGATGTATTTGGAACTCTAAATCCAACACGGTTTGTGCTAGCTTCTTGAAACTTGACACAATAAAGTAATTTCACGTTCTATCTCTATGTTTTGTTTCCTCTTGATGTAGCCCCAAGCAGTGACTGAGGAGAAACACTTTCATGGAAAGGGGTTGCCAAGCTTCCTAAAATTACAAATCTCCAGAAATCTCAGCAAATATTTTTTCACCCAAACAGGATGATACTTTCAGGTAATGATCAGTACACTAAGGCGACTTGGTTCCCCAAATTTCGTTCTTCTATGTTGAAGCGTTCGTTTCCAGTAACAGTTTGAATTTTTAGGTTTCACTCTGTTTTCTCCTATATTGATAGATGTATTTGGAACTCTAAATCCAACACGGTTTGTGCTAGCTTCTTGAAACTTGACACAATAAAGTAGTTTCACGTTCTATCTCTATGTTTTGTTTCCTCTTGATGTAGCCCTAACAGTGACTGGCGAGAAACACTTTCATGGAAAGGGGTTGCCAGGCTTCCCAAATATACGAATCTCCAGAAATCTCAGCAAATATTTTTTCACCCAAACAGGATGATACTTTCAGGTAATGATCAGTACACTAAGGCGACTTGGTTCCCCAAATTTCGTTCTTCTATGTTGAAGCGTTCGTTTCCAGTAACAGTTTGAATTTTTAGGTTTCACTCTGTTTTCTCCTATATTGATAGATGTATTTGGAACTCTGAATCCAACAAGGTTTGTGCTAGGTTCTTGAAACTTGACACAATAAAGTAGTTTCACGTTCTATCTCTATGTTTTGTTTCCTCTTGATGTAGCCCTAAGCAGTGACTGGCGATAAACACTTTCATGGAGAGGGGTGGCTTCCCAAAATTACGAATCTCCAGAAATCTCAGCAAATATTTTTTCACCCAAACTGGATGCTACTTTCAGGTAATGATCAGTACACTAAGGCGACTTGGTTCCCCAAATTTCGTTCTTCTATGTTGAAGCGTTCGTTTCCAATAACAGTTTGAATTTTTAGGTTTCACTCTGTTTTCTCCTATATTGATAGATGTATTTGGAACTCTAAATCCAACACGGTTTGTGCTACCTTCTTGAAACTTGACACAATAAAGTAGTTTCACGTTCTATCTCTATGTTTTGTTTCCTCTTGATGTAGCCCTAACAGTGACTGGCGAGAAACACTTTCATGGAAAGGGGTTGCCAGGCTTCCCAAATATACGAATCTCCAGAAATCTCAGCAAATATTTTTTCACCCAAACAGGATGATACTTTCAGGTAATGATCAGTAAACTAAGGCGACTTGGTTCCCCAAATTTCGTTCTTCTATGTTGAAGCGTTCGTTTCCAGTAACAGTTTGAATTTTTAGGTTTCACTCTGTTTTCTCCTATATTGATAGATGTATTTGGAACTCTAAATCCAACATGGTTTGTGCTAGCTTCTTGAAACTTGACACAATAAAGTAGTTTCACGTTCTATCTCTATGGTTTGTTTCCTCTTGATGTAGCCCTAAGCATTGACTGGCGAGAAACACTTTCATGGAAAGGGGTGGCTTCCCAAAATTACGAATCTCCAGAAATCTCAGCAAATATTTTTTCACCCAAACTGGATGATACTTTCAGGTAATGATCACTACACTAACGCGACTTGGTTCCCCAAATTTCGTTCTTCTATGTTGAAGCGTTCGTTTCCAGTAACAGTTTGAATTTTTAGGTTTCACTCTGTTTTCTCCTATATTGATAGATGTATTTGGAACTCTAAATCCAACACGGTTTGTGCTAGCTTCTGGAAACTTGACACAATAAAGCAGTTTCACGTTCTATTTCTATGTTTTGTTTCCTCTTGATGTAGCCCTAAGCAGTGACTGGCAAAAAACACTTACATGGAAAGGGGTTGCCAGGCTTCCCAAAATTACGAATCTCCAGAAATCTCAGCAAATATTTTTTCACCCAAACTGGATGATACTTTCAGGTAATGATCAGTAAACTAAGGCGACTTGGTTCCCCAAATGTCGTTCTTCTATGTTGAAGCGTTCGTTTCCAGTAACAGTTTGAATTTTTAGGTTTCACTCTGTTTTCTCCTATATTGATAGATGTATTTGGAACTCTAAATCCAACACGGTTTGTGCTAGCTTCTTGAAACTTGACACAATAAAGTAATTTCACGTTCTATCTCTATGTTTTGTTTCCTCTTGATGTAGCCCCAAGCAGTGACTGAGGAGAAACACTTTCATGGAAAGGGGTTGCCAAGCTTCCTAAAATTACAAATCTCCAGAAATCTCAGCAAATATTTTTTCACCCAAACAGGATGATACTTTCAGGTAATGATCAGTACACTAAGGCGACTTGGTTCCCCAAATTTCGTTCTTCTATGTTGAAGCGTTCGTTTCCAGTAACAGTTTGAATTTTTAGGTTTCACTCTGTTTTCTCCTATATTGATAGATGTATTTGGAACTCTAAATCCAACACGGTTTGTGCTAGCTTCTTGAAACTTGACACAATAAAGTAGTTTCACGTTCTATCTCTATGTTTTGTTTCCTCTTGATGTAGCCCTAACAGTGACTGGCGAGAAACACTTTCATGGAAAGGGGTTGCCAGGCTTCCCAAATATACGAATCTCCAGAAATCTCAGGAAATATTTTTTCACCCAAACAGGATGATACTTTCAGGTAATGATCAGTACACTAAGGCGACTTGGTTCCCCAAATTTCGTTCTTCTATGTTGAAGCGTTCGTTTCCAGTAACAGTTTGAATTTTTAGGTTTCACTCTGTTTTCTCCTATATTGATAGATGTATTTGGAACTCTAAATCCAACACGGTTTGTGCTAGCTTCTGGAAACTTGACACAATAAAGTAGTTTCACGTTCTATCTCTATGTTTTGTTTCCTCTTGATGTAGCCCTAAGCATTGACTGGCGAGAAACACTTTCATGGAAAGGGGTGGCTTCCCAAAATTACGAATCTCCAGAAATCTCAGCAAATATTTTTTCACCCAAACTGGATGATACTTTCAGGTAATGATCACTACACTAACGCGACTTGGTTCCCCAAATTTCGTTCTTCTATGTTGAAGCGTTCGTTTCCAGTAACAGTTTGAATTTTTAAGTTTCACTCTGTTTTCTCCTATATTGATAGATGTATTTGGAACTCTAAATCCAACACGGTTTGTGCTAGCTTCTGGAAACTTGACACAATAAAGCAGTTTCACGTTCTATTTCTATGTTTTGTTTCCTCTTGATGTAGCCCTAAGCAGTGACTGGCAAAAAACACTTACATGGAAAGGGGTTGCCAGGCTTCCCAAAATTACGAATCTCCAGAAATCTCAGCAAATATTTTTTCACCCAAACTGGATGATACTTTCAGGTAATGATCAGTACACTAAGGCGACTTGGTTCACCAAATGTCGTTCTTCTATGTTGAAGCGTTCGTTTCCAGTAACAGTTTGAATTTTTAGGTTTCACTCTGTTTTCTCCTATATTGATAGATGTATTTGGAACTCTAAATCCAACACGGTTTGTTCTAGCTTCTTGAAACTTGACACAATAAAGTAATTTCACGTTCTATCTCTATGTTTTGTTTCCTCTTGATGTAGCCCCAAGCAGTGACTGAGGAGAAACACTTTCATGGAAAGGGGTTGCCAAGCTTCCTAAAATTACAAATCTCCAGAAATCTCAGCAAATATTTTTTCACCCAAACAGGATGATACTTTCAGGTAATGATCAGTACACTAAGGCGACTTGGTTCCCCAAATTTCGTTCTTCTATGTTGAAGCGTTCGTTTCCAGTAACAGTTTGAATTTTTAGGTTTCACTCTGTTTTCTCCTATATTGATAGATGTATTTGGAACTCTAAATCCAACACGGTTTGTGCTAGCTTCTGGAAACTTGACACAATAAAGTAGTTTCACATTCTATCTCTATATTTTGTTTCCTCTTGATGTAGCCCTAAGCAGTGACTGGCGAGAAACACTTTCATGGAAAGGGGTTTCCAGGCTTCCCAAAATTACGAATCTCCAGAAATCTCAGCAAATATTTTCTCACCCAAACAGGATGATACTTTCAGGTAATGATCAGTACACTAAGGCGACTTGGTTCCCCAAATTTCGTTCTTCTATGTTGAAGCGTTCGTTTCCAGTAACAGTTTGAATTTTTAGGTTTCACTCTGTTTTCTCCTATATTGATAGATGTATTTGGAACTCTAAATCCAACACGGTTTGTGCTAGCTTCTTGAAACTTGACACAATAACGTAGTTTCACGTTCTATCTCTATGTTTTGTTTCCTCTTGATGTAGCCCTAAGCATTGACTGTCGAGAAACACTTTCATGGAAAGGGGTGGCTTCCCAAAATTACGAATCTCCAGAAATCGCAGCAAATATTTTTTCACCCAAACTGGATGATACTTTCAGGTAATGATCAGTACACTAAGGCGACTTGGTTCCCCAAATTTCGTTCTTCTATGTTGAAGCGTTCGTTTCCAGTAACAGTTTGAATTTTTAGGTTTCACTCTGTTTTCTTCTATATTGATAGAGGTATTTGGAACTCTAAATCCAACACGGTTTTTGCTAGCTTCTTGAAACTTGACACAATAAAGTAGTTTCACGTTCTATCTCTATGTTTTGTTTCCTCTTGATGTAGCCCTAACAGTGACTGGCGAGAAACACTTTCATGGAAAGGGGTTGCCAGGCTTCCCAAATATGCGAATCTCCAGAAATCTCAGAAATATTTTTTCACCCAAACAGGATGATACTTTCAGGTAATGATCAGTACACTAAGGCGACTTGGTTCCCCAAATTTCGTTCTTCTATGTTGAAGCGTTCGTTTCCAGTAACAGTTTGAATTTTTAGGTTTCACTCTGTTTTCTCCTATATTGATAGATGTATTTGGAACTCTAAATCCAACACGGTTTGTGCTAGCTTCTTGAAACTTGACACAATAAAGTAGTTTCACGTTCTATCTCTATGTTTTGTTTCCTCTTGATGTAGCCCTAACAGTGACTGGCGAGAAACACTTTCATGGAAAGGGGTTGCCAGGCTTCCCAAATATACGAATCTCCAGAAATCTCAGCAAATATTTTTTCACCCAAACAGGATGATACTTTCAGGTAATGATCAGTACACTAAGGCGACTTGGTTCCCCAAATTTCGTTCTTCTATGTTGAAGCGTTCGTTTCCAGTAACAGTTTGAATTTTTTAGGTTTCACTCTGTTTTCTCCTATATTGATAGATGTATTTGGAACTCTGAATCCAACAAGGTTTGTGCTAGGTTCTTGAAACTTGACACAATAAAGTAGTTTCACGTTCTATCTCTATGTTTTGTTTCCTCTTGATGTAGCCCTAAGCAGTGACTGGCGATAAACACTTTCATGGAGAGGGGTGGCTTCCCAAAATTACGAATCTCCAGAAATCTCAGCAAATATTTTTTCACCCAAACTGGATGATACTTTCAGGTAATGATCAGTACACTAAGGCGACTTGGTTCCCCAAATTTCGTTCTTCTATGTTGAAGCGTTCGTTTCCAGTAACAGTTTGAATTTTTAGGTTTCACTCTGTTTTCTCCTATATTGATAGATGTATTTGGAACTCTAAATCCAACACGGTTTGTGCTACCTTCTTGAAACTTGACACATTAAAGTAGTTTCACGTTCTATCTCTATGTTTTGTTTCCTCTTGATGTAGCCCTAACAGTGACTGGCGAGAAACACTTTCATGGAAAGGGGTTGCCAGGCTTCCCAAATATACGAATCTCCAGAAATCTCAGCAAATATTTTTTCACCCAAACAGGATGATACTTTCAGGTAATGATCAGTAAACTAAGGCGACTTGGTTCCCCAAATTTCGTTCTTCTATGTTGAAGCGTTCGTTTCCAGTAACAGTTTGAATTTTTAGGTTTCACTCTGTTTTCTCCTATATTGATAGATGTATTTGGAACTCTAAATCCAACACGGTTTGTGCTAGCTTCTTGAAACTTGACACAATAAAGTAGTTTCACATTCTATCTCTATGGTTTGTTTCCTCTTGATGTAGCCCTAAGCATTGACTGGCGAGAAACACTTTCATGGAAAGGGGTGGCTTCCCAAAATTACGAATCTCCAGAAATCTCAGCAAATATTTTTTCACCCAAACTGGATGATACTTTCAGGTAATGATCACTACACTAACGCGACTTGGTTCCCCAAATTTCGTTCTTCTATGTTGAAGCGTTCGTTTCCAGTAACAGTTTGAATTTTTAGGTTTCACTCTGTTTTCTCCTATATTGATAGATGTATTTGGAACTCTAAATCCAACACGGTTTGTGCTAGCTTCTGGAAACTTGACACAATAAAGCAGTTTCACGTTCTATTTCTATGTTTTGTTTCCTCTTGATGTAGCCCTAAGCAGTGACTGGCAAAAAACACTTACATGGAAAGGGGTTGCCAGGCTTCCCAAAATTACGAATCTCCAGAAATCTCAGCAAATATTTTTTCACCCAAACTGGATGATACTTTCAGGTAATGATCAGTACACTAAGGCGACTTGGTTCCCCAAATGTCGTTCTTCTATGTTGAAGCGTTCGTTTCCAGTAACAGTTTGAATTTTTAGGTTTCACTCTGTTTTCTCCTATATTGATAGATGTATTTGGAACTCTAAATCCAACACGGTTTGTGCTAGCTTCTTGAAACTTGACACAATAAAGTAATTTCACGTTCTATCTCTATGTTTTGTTTCCTCTTGATGTAGCCCCAAGCAGTGACTGAGGAGAAACACTTTCATGGAAAGGGGTTGCCAAGCTTCCTAAAATTACAAATCTCCAGAAATCTCAGCAAATATTTTTTCACCCAAACAGGATGATACTTTCAGGTAATGATCAGTACACTAAGGCGACTTGGTTCCCCAAATTTCGTTCTTCTATGTTGAAGCGTTCGTTTCCAGTAACAGTTTGAATTTTTAGGTCTCACTCTGTTTTCTCCTATATTGATAGATGTATTTGGAACTCTAAATCCAACACGGTTTGTGCTAGCTTCTTGAAACTTGACACAATAAAGTAGTTTCACGTTCTATCTCTATGTTTTGTTTCCTCTTGATGTAGCCCTAACAGTGACTGGCGAGAAACACTTTCATGGAAAGGGGTTGCCAGGCTTCCCAAATATACGAATCTCCAGAAATCTCAGAAATATTTTTTCACCCAAACAGGATGATACTTTCAGGTAATGATCAGTACACTAAGGCGACTTGGTTCCCCAAATTTCGTTCTTCTATGTTGAAGCGTTATTTCCAGTAACAGTTTGAATTTTTAGGTTTCACTCTGTTTTCTCCTATATTGATAGATGTATTTGGAACTCTAAATCCAACACGGTTTGTGCTAGCTTCTGGAAACTTGACACAATAAAGTAGTTTCACGTTCTATCTCTATGGTTTGTTTCCTCTTGATGTAGCCCTAAGCATTGACTGGCGAGAAACACTTTCATGGAAAGGGGTGGCTTCCCAAAATTACGAATCTCCAGAAATCTCAGCAAATATTTTTTCACCCAAACTGGATGATACTTTCAGGTAATGATCACTACACTAACGCGACTTGGTTCCCCAAATTTCGTTCTTCTATGTTGAAGCGTTCGTTTCCAGTAACAGTTTGAATTTTTAGGTTTCACTCTGTTTTCTCCTATATTGATAGATGTATTTGGAACTCTAAATCCAACACGGTTTGTGCTAGCTTCTTGAAACTTGACACAATAAAGTAATTTCACGTTCTATCTCTATGTTTTGTTTCCTCTTGATGTAGCCCCAAGCAGTGACTGAGGAGAAACACTTTCATGGAAAGGGGTTGCCAAGCTTCCTAAAATTACAAATCTCCAGAAATCTCAGCAAATATTTTTTCACCCAAACAGGATGATACTTTCAGGTAATGATCAGTACACTAAGGCGACTTGGTTCCCCAAATTTCGTTCTTCTATGTTGAAGCGTTCGTTTCCAGTAACAGTTTGAATTTTTAGGTTTCACTCTGTTTTCTCCTATATTGATAGATGTATTTGGAACTCTAAATCCAACACGGTTTGTGCTACCTTCTTGAAACTTGACACAATAAAGTAGTTTCACGTTCTATCTCTATGTTTTGTTTCCTCTTGATGTAGCCCTAACAGTGACTGGCGAGAAACACTTTCATGGAAAGGGGTTGCCAGGCTTCCCAAATATACGAATCTCCAGAAATCTCAGCAAATATTTTTTCACCCAAACAGGATGATACTTTCAGGTAATGATCAGTAAACTAAGGCGACTTGGTTCCCCAAATTTCGTTCTTCTATGTTGAAGCGTTCGTTTCCAGTAACAGTTTGAATTTTTAGGTTTCACTCTGTTTTCTCCTATATTGATAGATGTATTTGGAACTCTAAATCCAACACGGTTTGTGCTAGCTTCTGGAAACTTGACACAATAAAGCAGTTTCACGTTCTATCTCTATGTTTTGTTTCCTCTTGATGTAGCCCTAAGCATTGACTGGCGAGAAACACTTTCATGGAAAGGGGTGGCTTCCCAAAATTACGAATCTCCAGAAATCTCAGCAAATATTTTTTCACCCAAACTGGATGATACTTTCAGGTAATGATCACTACACTAACGCGACTTGGTTCCCCAAATTTCGTTCTTCTATGTTGAAGCGTTCGTTTCCAGTAACAGTTTGAATTTTTAGGTTTCACTCTGTTTTCTCCTATATTGATAGATGTATTTGGAACTCTAAATCCAACACGGTTTGTGCTAGCTTCTGGAAACTTGACACAATAAAGCAGTTTCACGTTCTATTTCTATGTTTTGTTTCCTCTTGATGTAGCCCTAAGCATTGACTGTCGAGAAACACTTTCATGGAAAGGGGTGGCTTCCCAAAATTACGAATCTCCAGAAATCGCAGCAAATATTTTTTCACCCAAACTGGATGATACTTTCAGGTAATGATCAGTACACTAAGGCAACTTGGTTCCCCAAATTTCGTTCTTCTATGTTGAAGCGTTCGTTTCCAGTAACAGTTTGAATTTTTAGGTTTCACTCTGTTTTCTTCTATATTGATAGAGGTATTTGGAACTCTAAATCCAACACGGTTTTTGCTAGCTTCTTGAAACTTGACACAATAAAGTAGTTTCACGTTCTATCTCTATGTTTTGTTTCCTCTTGATGTAGCCCTAACAGTGACTGGCGAGAAACACTTTCATGGAAAGGGGTTGCCAGGCTTCCCAAATATGCGAATCTCCAGAAATCTCAGAAATATTTTTTCACCCAAACAGGATGATACTTTCAGGTAATGATCAGTACACTAAGGCGACTTGGTTCCCCAAATTTCGTTCTTCTATGTTGAAGCGTTCGTTTCCAGTAACAGTTTGAATTTTTAGGTTTCACTCTGTTTTCTCCTATATTGATAGATGTATTTGGAACTCTAAATCCAACACGGTTTGTGCTAGCTTCTGGAAACTTGACACAATAAAGCAGTTTCACGTTCTATCTCTATGTTTTGTTTCCTCTTGATGTAGCCCTAAGCAGTGACTGGCAAAAAACACTTTCATGGAAAGGGGTTGCCAGGCTTCCCAAAATTACGAATCTCCAGAAATCTCAGCAAATATTTTTTTCACCCAAACTGGATGATACTTTCAGGTAATGATCAGTACACTAAGGCGACTTGGTTCCCCAAATTTCGTTCTTCTATGTTGAAGCGTTCGTTTCCAGTAACAGTTTGAATTTTTAGGTTTCACTCTGTTTTCTCCTATATTGATAGATGTATTTGGAACTCTAAATCCAACACGGTTTGTGCTAGCTTCTTGAAACTTGACACAATAAAGTAGTTTCACGTTCTATCTCTATGTTTTGTTTCCTCCTGATGTAGCCCTAACAGTGACTGGCGAGAAACACTTTCATGGAAAGGGGTTGCCAGGCTTCCCAAATATACGAATCTCCAGAAATCTCAGCAAATATTTTTTCACCCAAACAGGATGATACTTTCAGGTAATGATCAGTACACTAAGGCGACTTGGTTCCCCAAATTTCGTTCTTCTATGTTGAAGCGTTCGTTTCCAGTAACAGTTTGAATTTTTTAGGTTTCACTCTGTTTTCTCCTATATTGATAGATGTATTTGGAACTCTGAATCCAACAAGGTTTGTGCTAGGTTCTTGAAACTTGACACAAAAAAGTAGTTTCACGTTCTATCTCTATGTTTTGTTTCCTCTTGATGTAGCCCTAAGCAGTGACTGGCGATAAACACTTTCATGGAGAGGGGTGGCTTCCCAAAATTACGAATCTCCAGAAATCTCAGCAAATATTTTTTCACCCAAACTGGATGATACTTTCAGGTAATGATCAGTACACTAAGGCGACTTGGTTCCCCAAATTTCGTTCTTCTATGTTGAAGCGTTCGTTTCCAGTAACAGTTTGAATTTTTAGGTTTCACTCTGTTTTCTCCTATATTGATAGATGTATTTGGAACTCTAAATCCAACACGGTTTGTGCTACCTTCTTGAAACTTAACACATTAAAGTAGTTTCACGTTCTATCTCTATGTTTTGTTTCCTCTTGATGTAGCCCTAACAGTGACTGGCGAGAAACACTTTCATGGAAAGGGGTTGCCAGGCTTCCCAAATATACGAATCTCCAGAAATCTCAGCAAATATTTTTTCACCCAAACAGGATGATACTTTCAGGTAATGATCAGTAAACTAAGGCGACTTGGTTCCCCAAATTTCGTTCTTCTATGTTGAAGCGTTCGTTTCCAGTAACAGTTTGAATTTTTAGGTTTCACTCTGTTTTCTCCTATATTGATAGATGTATTTGGAACTCTAAATCCAACACGGTTTGTGCTAGCTTCTTGAAACTTGACACAATAAAGTAGTTTCACGTTCTATCTCTATGGTTTGTTTCCTCTTGATGTAGCCCTAAGCATTGACTGGCGAGAAACACTTTCATGGAAAGGGGTGGCTTCCCAAAATTACGAATCTCCAGAAATCTCAGCAAATATTTTTTCACCCAAACTGGATGATACTTTCAGGTAATGATCAGTACACTAAGGCGACTTGGTTCCCCAAATTTCGTTCTTCTATGTTGAAGCGTTCGTTTCCAGTAACAGTTTGAATTTTTAGGTTTCACTCTGTTTTCTCCTATATTGATAGATGTATTTGGAACTCTAAATCCAACACGGTTTGTGCTAGCTTCTGGAAACTTGACACAATAAAGCAGTTTCACGTTCTATTTCTATGTTTTGTTTCCTCTTGATGTAGCCCTAAGCAGTGACTGGCAAAAAACACTTACATGGAAAGGGGTTGCCAGGCTTCCCAAAATTACGAATCTCCAGAAATCTCAGCAAATATTTTTTCACCCAAACTGGATGATACTTTCAGGTAATGATCAGTACACTAAGGCGACTTGGTTCCCCAAATGTCGTTCTTCTATGTTGAAGCGTTCGTTTCCAGTAACAGTTTGAATTTTTAGGTTTCACTCTGTTTTCTCCTATATTGATAGATGTATTTGGAACTCTAAATCCAACACGGTTTGTGCTAGCTTCTTGAAACTTGACACAATAAAGTAATTTCACGTTCTATCTCTATGTTTTGTTTCCTCTTGATGTAGCCCCAAGCAGTGACTGAGGAGAAACACTTTCATGGAAAGGGGTTGCCAAGCTTCCTAAAATTACAAATCTCCAGAAATCTCAGCAAATATTTTTTCACCCAAACAGGATGATACTTTCAGGTAATGATCAGTACACTAAGGCGACTTGGTTCCCCAAATTTCGTTCTTCTATGTTGAAGCGTTCGTTTCCAGTAACAGTTTGAATTTTTAGGTCTCACTCTGTTTTCTCCTATATTGATAGATGTATTTGGAACTCTAAATCCAACACGGTTTGTGCTAGCTTCTTGAAACTTGACACAATAAAGTAGTTTCACGTTCTATCTCTATGTTTTGTTTCCTCTTGATGTAGCCCTAACAGTGACTGGCGAGAAACACTTTCATGGAAAGGGGTTGCCAGGCTTCCCAAATATATGAATCTCCAGAAATCTCAGAAATATTTTTTCACCCAAACAGGATGATACTTTCAGGTAATGATCAGTACACTAAGGCGACTTGGTTCCCCAAATTTCGTTCTTCTATGTTGAAGCGTTATTTCCAGTAACAGTTTGAATTTTTAGGTTTCACTCTGTTTTCTCCTATATTGATAGATGTATTTGGAACTCTAAATCCAACACGGTTTGTGCTAGCTTCTGGAAACTTGACACAATAAAGTAGTTTCACGTTCTATCTCTATGGTTTGTTTCCTCTTGATGTAGCCCTAAGCATTGACTGGCGAGAAACACTTTCATGGAAAGGGGTGGCTTCCCAAAATTACGAATCTCCAGAAATCTCAGCAAATATTTTTTCACCCAAACTGGATGATACTTTCAGGTAATGATCACTACACTAACGCGACTTGGTTCCCCAAATTTCGTTCTTCTATGTTGAAGCGTTCGTTTCCAGTAACAGTTTGAATTTTTAGGTTTCACTCTGTTTTCTCCTATATTGATAGATGTATTTGGAACTCTAAATCCAACACGGTTTGTGCTAGCTTCTTGAAACTTGACACAATAAAGTAATTTCACGTTCTATCTCTATGTTTTGTTTCCTCTTGATGTAGCCCCAAGCAGTGACTGAGGAGAAACACTTTCATGGAAAGGGGTTGCCAAGCTTCCTAAAATTACAAATCTCCAGAAATCTCAGCAAATATTTTTTCACCCAAACAGGATGATACTTTCAGGTAATGATCAGTACACTAAGGCGACTTGGTTCCCCAAATTTCGTTCTTCTATGTTGAAGCGTTCGTTTCCAGTAACAGTTTGAATTTTTAGGTTTCACTCTGTTTTCTCCTATATTGATAGATGTATTTGGAACTCTAAATCCAACACGGTTTGTGCTACCTTCTTGAAACTTGACACAATAAAGTAGTTTCACGTTCTATCTCTATGTTTTGTTTCCTCTTGATGTAGCCCTAACAGTGACTGGCGAGAAACACTTTCATGGAAAGGGGTTGCCAGGCTTCCCAAATATACGAATCTCCAGAAATCTCAGCAAATATTTTTTCACCCAAACAGGATGATACTTTCAGGTAATGATCAGTAAACTAAGGCGACTTGGTTCCCCAAATTTCGTTCTTCTATGTTGAAGCGTTCGTTTCCAGTAACAGTTTGAATTTTTAGGTTTCACTCTGTTTTCTCCTATATTGATAGATGTATTTGGAACTCTAAATCCAACACGGTTTGTGCTAGCTTCTGGAAACTTGACACAATAAAGCAGTTTCACGTTCTATCTCTATGTTTTGTTTCCTCTTGATGTAGCCCTAAGCATTGACTGGCGAGAAACACTTTCATGGAAAGGGGTGGCTTCCCAAAATTACGAATCTCCAGAAATCTCAGCAAATATTTTTTCACCCAAACTGGATGATACTTTCAGGTAATGATCACTACACTAACGCGACTTGGTTCCCCAAATTTCGTTCTTCTATGTTGAAGCGTTCGTTTCCAGTAACAGTTTGAATTTTTAGGTTTCACTCTGTTTTCTCCTATATTGATAGATGTATTTGGAACTCTAAATCCAACACGGTTTGTGCTAGCTTCTGGAAACTTGACACAATAAAGCAGTTTCACGTTCTATTTCTATGTTTTGTTTCCTCTTGATGTAGCCCTAAGCATTGACTGTCGAGAAACACTTTCATGGAAAGGGGTGGCTTCCCAAAATTACGAATCTCCAGAAATCGCAGCAAATATTTTTTCACCCAAACTGGATGATACTTTCAGGTAATGATCAGTACACTAAGGCAACTTGGTTCCCCAAATTTCGTTCTTCTATGTTGAAGCGTTCGTTTCCAGTAACAGTTTGAATTTTTAGGTTTCACTCTGTTTTCTTCTATATTGATAGAGGTATTTGGAACTCTAAATCCAACACGGTTTTTGCTAGCTTCTTGAAACTTGACACAATAAAGTAGTTTCACGTTCTATCTCTATGTTTTGTTTCCTCTTGATGTAGCCCTAACAGTGACTGGCGAGAAACACTTTCATGGAAAGGGGTTGCCAGGCTTCCCAAATATGCGAATCTCCAGAAATCTCAGAAATATTTTTTCACCCAAACAGGATGATACTTTCAGGTAATGATCAGTACACTAAGGCGACTTGGTTCCCCAAATTTCGTTCTTCTATGTTGAAGCGTTCGTTTCCAGTAACAGTTTGAATTTTTAGGTTTCACTCTGTTTTCTCCTATATTGATAGATGTATTTGGAACTCTAAATCCAACACGGTTTGTGCTAGCTTCTGGAAACTTGACACAATAAAGCAGTTTCACGTTCTATCTCTATGTTTTGTTTCCTCTTGATGTAGCCCTAAGCAGTGACTGGCAAAAAACACTTTCATGGAAAGGGGTTGCCAGGCTTCCCAAAATTACGAATCTCCAGAAATCTCAGCAAATATTTTTTTCACCCAAACTGGATGATACTTTCAGGTAATGATCAGTACACTAAGGCGACTTGGTTCCCCAAATTTCGTTCTTCTATGTTGAAGCGTTCGTTTCCAGTAACAGTTTGAATTTTTAGGTTTCACTCTGTTTTCTCCTATATTGATAGATGTATTTGGAACTCTAAATCCAACACGGTTTGTGCTAGCTTCTTGAAACTTGACACAATAAAGTAGTTTCACGTTCTATCTCTATGTTTTGTTTCCTCTTGATGTAGCCCTAACAGTGACTGGCGAGAAACACTTTCATGGAAAGGGGTTGCCAGGCTTCCCAAATATACGAATCTCCAGAAATCTCAGCAAATATTTTTTCACCCAAACAGGATGATACTTTCAGGTAATGATCAGTACACTAAGGCGACTTGGTTCCCCAAATTTCGTTCTTCTATGTTGAAGCGTTCGTTTCCAGTAACAGTTTGAATTTTTTAGGTTTCACTCTGTTTTCTCCTATATTGATAGATGTATTTGGAACTCTGAATCCAACAAGGTTTGTGCTAGGTTCTTGAAACTTGACACAATAAAGTAGTTTCACGTTCTATCTCTATGTTTTGTTTCCTCTTGATGTAGCCCTAAGCAGTGACTGGCGATAAACACTTTCATGGAGAGGGGTGGCTTCCCAAAATTACGAATCTCCAGAAATCTCAGCAAATATTTTTTCACCCAAACTGGATGATACTTTCAGGTAATGATCAGTACACTAAGGCGACTTGGTTCCCCAAATTTCGTTCTTCTATGTTGAAGCGTTCGTTTCCAGTAACAGTTTGAATTTTTAGGTTTCACTCTGTTTTCTCCTATATTGATAGATGTATTTGGAACTCTAAATCCAACACGGTTTGTGCTACCTTCTTGAAACTTGACACATTAAAGTAGTTTCACGTTCTATCTCTATGTTTTGTTTCCTCTTGATGTAGCCCTAACAGTGACTGGCGAGAAACACTTTCATGGAAAGGGGTTGCCAGGCTTCCCAAATATGCGAATCTCCAGAAATCTCAGAAATATTTTTTCACCCAAACAGGATGATACTTTCAGGTAATGATCAGTACACTAAGGCGACTTGGTTCCCCAAATTTCGTTCTTCTATGTTGAAGCGTTCGTTTCCAGTAACAGTTTGAATTTTTAGGTTTCACTCTGTTTTCTCCTATATTGATAGATGTATTTGGAACTCTAAATCCAACACGGTTTGTGCTAGCTTCTGGAAACTTGACACAATAAAGCAGTTTCACGTTCTATCTCTATGTTTTGTTTCCTCTTGATGTAGCCCTAAGCAGTGACTGGCAAAAAACACTTTCATGGAAAGGGGTTGCCAGGCTTCCCAAAATTACGAATCTCCAGAAATCTCAGCAAATATTTTTTTCACCCAAACTGGATGATACTTTCAGGTAATGATCAGTACACTAAGGCGACTTGGTTCCCCAAATTTCGTTCTTCTATGTTGAAGCGTTCGTTTCCAGTAACAGTTTGAATTTTTAGGTTTCACTCTGTTTTCTCCTATATTGATAGATGTATTTGGAACTCTAAATCCAACACGGTTTGTGCTAGCTTCTTGAAACTTGACACAATAAAGTAGTTTCACGTTCTATCTCTATGTTTTGTTTCCTCTTGATGTAGCCCTAACAGTGACTGGCGAGAAACACTTTCATGGAAAGGGGTTGCCAGGCTTCCCAAATATACGAATCTCCAGAAATCTCAGCAAATATTTTTTCACCCAAACAGGATGATACTTTCAGGTAATGATCAGTACACTAAGGCGACTTGGTTCCCCAAATTTCGTTCTTCTATGTTGAAGCGTTCGTTTCCAGTAACAGTTTGAATTTTTTAGGTTTCACTCTGTTTTCTCCTATATTGATAGATGTATTTGGAACTCTGAATCCAACAAGGTTTGTGCTAGGTTCTTGAAACTTGACACAATAAAGTAGTTTCACGTTCTATCTCTATGTTTTGTTTCCTCTTGATGTAGCCCTAAGCAGTGACTGGCGATAAACACTTTCATGGAGAGGGGTGGCTTCCCAAAATTACGAATCTCCAGAAATCTCAGCAAATATTTTTTCACCCAAACTGGATGATACTTTCAGGTAATGATCAGTACACTAAGGCGACTTGGTTCCCCAAATTTCGTTCTTCTATGTTGAAGCGTTCGTTTCCAGTAACAGTTTGAATTTTTAGGTTTCACTCTGTTTTCTCCTATATTGATAGATGTATTTGGAACTCTAAATCCAACACGGTTTGTGCTACCTTCTTGAAACTTGACACATTAAAGTAGTTTCACGTTCTATCTCTATGTTTTGTTTCCTCTTGATGTAGCCCTAACAGTGACTGGCGAGAAACACTTTCATGGAAAGGGGTTGCCAGGCTTCCCAAATATACGAATCTCCAGAAATCTCAGCAAATATTTTTTCACCCAAACAGGATGATACTTTCAGGTAATGATCAGTAAACTAAGGCGACTTGGTTCCCCAAATTTCGTTCTTCTATGTTGAAGCGTTCGTTTCCAGTAACAGTTTGAATTTTTAGGTTTCACTCTGTTTTCTCCTATATTGATAGATGTATTTGGAACTCTAAATCCAACACGGTTTGTGCTAGCTTCTTGAAACTTGACACAATAAAGTAGTTTCACGTTCTATCTCTATGGTTTGTTTCCTCTTGATGTAGCCCTAAGCATTGACTGGCGAGAAACACTTTCATGGAAAGGGGTGGCTTCCCAAAATTACGAATCTCCAGAAATCTCAGCAAATATTTTTTCACCCAAACTGGATGATACTTTCAGGTAATGATCACTACACTAACGCGACTTGGTTCCCCAAATTTCGTTCTTCTATGTTGAAGCGTTCGTTTCCAGTAACAGTTTGAATTTTTAGGTTTCACTCTGTTTTCTCCTATATTGATAGATGTATTTGGAACTCTAAATCCAACACGGTTTGTGCTAGCTTCTGGAAACTTGACACAATAAAGCAGTTTCACGTTCTATTTCTATGTTTTGTTTCCTCTTGATGTAGCCCTAAGCAGTGACTGGCAAAAAACACTTACATGGAAAGGGGTTGCCAGGCTTCCCAAAATTACGAATCTCCAGAAATCTCAGCAAATATTTTTTCACCCAAACTGGATGATACTTTCAGGTAATGATCAGTACACTAAGGCGACTTGGTTCCCCAAATGTCGTTCTTCTATGTTGAAGCGTTCGTTTCCAGTAACAGTTTGAATTTTTAGGTTTCACTCTGTTTTCTCCTATATTGATAGATGTATTTGGAACTCTAAATCCAACACGGTTTGTGCTAGCTTCTTGAAACTTGACACAATAAAGTAATTTCACGTTCTATCTCTATGTTTTGTTTCCTCTTGATGTAGCCCCAAACAGTGACTGAGGAGAAACACTTTCATGGAAAGGGGTTGCCAAGCTTCCTAAAATTACAAATCTCCAGAAATCTCAGCAAATATTTTTTCACCCAAACAGGATGATACTTTCAGGTAATGATCAGTACACTAAGGCGACTTGGTTCCCCAAATTTCGTTCTTCTATGTTGAAGCGTTCGTTTCCAGTAACAGTTTGAATTTTTAGGTCTCACTCTGTTTTCTCCTATATTGATAGATGTATTTGGAACTCTAAATCCAACACGGTTTGTGCTAGCTTCTTGAAACTTGACACAATAAAGTAGTTTCACGTTCTATCTCTATGTTTTGTTTCCTCTTGATGTAGCCCTAACAGTGACTGGCGAGAAACACTTTCATGGAAAGGGGTTGCCAGGCTTCCCAAATATACGAATCTCCAGAAATCTCAGAAATATTTTTTCACCCAAACAGGATGATACTTTCAGGTAATGATCAGTACACTAAGGCGACTTGGTTCCCCAAATTTCGTTCTTCTATGTTGAAGCGTTATTTCCAGTAACAGTTTGAATTTTTAGGTTTCACTCTGTTTTCTCCTATATTGATAGATGTATTTGGAACTCTAAATCCAACACGGTTTGTGCTAGCTTCTGGAAACTTGACACAATAAAGTAGTTTCACGTTCTATCTCTATGGTTTGTTTCCTCTTGATGTAGCCCTAAGCATTGACTGGCGAGAAACACTTTCATGGAAAGGGGTGGCTTCCCAAAATTACGAATCTCCAGAAATCTCAGCAAATATTTTTTCACCCAAACTGGATGATACTTTCAGGTAATGATCACTACACTAACGCGACTTGGTTCCCCAAATTTCGTTCTTCTATGTTGAAGCGTTCGTTTCCAGTAACAGTTTGAATTTTTAGGTTTCACTCTGTTTTCTCCTATATTGATAGATGTATTTGGAACTCTAAATCCAACTCGGTTTGTGCTAGCTTCTTGAAACTTGACACAATAAAGTAATTTCACGTTCTATCTCTATGTTTTGTTTCCTCTTGATGTAGCCCCAAGCAGTGACTGAGGAGAAACACTTTCATGGAAAGGGGTTGCCAAGCTTCCTAAAATTACAAATCTCCAGAAATCTCAGCAAATATTTTTTCACCCAAACAGGATGATACTTTCAGGTAATGATCAGTACACTAAGGCGACTTGGTTCCCCAAATTTCGTTCTTCTATGTTGAAGCGTTCGTTTCCAGTAACAGTTTGAATTTTTAGGTTTCACTCTGTTTTCTCCTATATTGATAGATGTATTTGGAACTCTAAATCCAACACGGTTTGTGCTACCTTCTTGAAACTTGACACAATAAAGTAGTTTCACGTTCTATCTCTATGTTTTGTTTCCTCTTGATGTAGCCCTAACAGTGACTGGCGAGAAACACTTTCATGGAAAGGGGTTGCCAGGCTTCCCAAATATACGAATCTCCAGAAATCTCAGCAAATATTTTTTCACCCAAACAGGATGATACTTTCAGGTAATGATCAGTAAACTAAGGCGACTTGGTTCCCCAAATTTCGTTCTTCTATGTTGAAGCGTTCGTTTCCAGTAACAGTTTGAATTTTTAGGTTTCACTCTGTTTTCTCCTATATTGATAGATGTATTTGGAACTCTAAATCCAACACGGTTTGTGCTAGCTTCTGGAAACTTGACACAATAAAGCAGTTTCACGTTCTATCTCTATGTTTTGTTTCCTCTTGATGTAGCCCTAAGCATTGACTGGCGAGAAACACTTTCATGGAAAGGGGTGGCTTCCCAAAATTACGAATCTCCAGAAATCTCAGCAAATATTTTTTCACCCAAACTGGATGATACTTTCAGGTAATGATCACTACACTAACGCGACTTGGTTCCCCAAATTTCGTTCTTCTATGTTGAAGCGTTCGTTTCCAGTAACAGTTTGAATTTTTAGGTTTCACTCTGTTTTCTCCTATATTGATAGATGTATTTGGAACTCTAAATCCAACACGGTTTGTGCTAGCTTCTGGAAACTTGACACAATAAAGCAGTTTCACGTTCTATTTCTATGTTTTGTTTCCTCTTGATGTAGCCCTAAGCAGTGACTGGCAAAAAACACTTACATGGAAAGGGGTTGCCAGGCTTCCCAAAATTACGAATCTCCAGAAATCTCAGCAAATATTTTTTCACCCAAACTGGATGATACTTTCAGGTAATGATCAGTACACTAAGGCGACTTGGTTCCCCAAATGTCGTTCTTCTATGTTGAAGCGTTCGTTTCCAGTAACAGTTTGAATTTTTAGGTTTCACTCTGTTTTCTCCTATATTGATAGATGTATTTGGAACTCTAAATCCAACACGGTTTGTGCTAGCTTCTTGAAACTTGACACAATAAAGTAATTTCACGTTCTATCTCTATGTTTTGTTTCCTCTTGATGTAGCCCCAAGCAGTGACTGAGGAGAAACACTTTCATGGAAAGGGGTTGCCAAGCTTCCTAAAATTACAAATCTCCAGAAATCTCAGCAAATATTTTTTCACCCAAACAGGATGATACTTTCAGGTAATGATCAGTACACTAAGGCGACTTGGTTCCCCAAATTTCGTTCTTCTATGTTGAAGCGTTCGTTTCCAGTAACAGTTTGAATTTTTAGGTTTCACTCTGTTTTCTCCTATATTGATAGATGTATTTGGAACTCTAAATCCAACACGGTTTGTGCTAGCTTCTTGAAACTTGACACAATAAAGTAGTTTCACGTTCTATCTCTATGTTTTGTTTCCTCTTGATGTAGCCCTAACAGTGACTGGCGAGAAACACTTTCATGGAAAGGGGTTGCCAGGCTTCCCAAATATACGAATCTCCAGAAATCTCAGGAAATATTTTTTCACCCAAACAGGATGATACTTTCAGGTAATGATCAGTACACTAAGGCGACTTGGTTCCCCAAATTTCGTTCTTCTATGTTGAAGCGTTCGTTTCCAGTAACAGTTTGAATTTTTAGGTTTCACTCTGTTTTCTCCTATATTGATAGATGTATTTGGAACTCTGAATCCAACAAGGTTTGTGCTAGGTTCTTGAAACTTGACACAATAAAGTAGTTTCACGTTCTATCTCTATGTTTTGTTTCCTCTTGATGTAGCCCTAAGCAGTGACTGGCGATAAACACTTTCATGGAGAGGGGTGGCTTCCCAAAATTACGAATCTCCAGAAATCTCAGCAAATATTTTTTCACCCAAACTGGATGATACTTTCAGGTAAAGATCAGTACACTAAGGCGACTTGGTTCCCCAAATTTCGTTCTTCTATGTTGAAGCGTTCGTTTCCAGTAACAGTTTGAATTTTTAGGTTTCACTCTGTTTTCTCCTATATTGATAGATGTATTTGGAACTCTAAATCCAACACGGTTTGTGCTACCTTCTTGAAACTTGACACAATAAAGTAGTTTCACGTTCTATCTCTATGTTTTGTTTCCTCTTGATGTAGCCCTAACAGTGACTGGCGAGAAACACTTTCATGGAAAGGGGTTGCCAGGCTTCCCAAATATACGAATCTCCAGAAATCTCAGCAAATATTTTTTCACCCAAACAGGATGATACTTTCAGGTAATGATCAGTAAACTAAGGCGACTTGGTTCCCCAAATTTCGTTCTTCTATGTTGAAGCGTTCGTTTCCAGTAACAGTTTGAATTTTTAGGTTTCACTCTGTTTTCTCCTATATTGATAGATGTATTTGGAACTCTAAATCCAACACGGTTTGTGCTAGCTTCTTGAAACTTGACACAATAAAGCAGTTTCACGTTCTATCTCTATGGTTTGTTTCCTCTTGATGTAGCCCTAAGCATTGACTGGCGAGAAACACTTTCATGGAAAGGGGTGGCTTCCCAAAATTACGAATCTCCAGAAATCTCAGCAAATATTTTTTCACCCAAACTGGATGATACTTTCAGGTAATGATCACTACACTAACGCGACTTGGTTCCCCAAATTTCGTTCTTCTATGTTGAAGCGTTCGTTTCCAGTAACAGTTTGAATTTTTAGGTTTCACTCTGTTTTCTCCTATATTGATAGATGTATTTGGAACTCTAAATCCAACACGGTTTGTGCTAGCTTCTGGAAACTTGACACAATAAAGCAGTTTCACGTTCTATTTCTATGTTTTGTTTCCTCTTGATGTAGCCCTAAGCAGTGACTGGCAAAAAACACTTACATGTAAAGGGGTTGCCAGGCTTCCCAAAATTACGAATCTCCAGAAATCTCAGCAAATATTTTTTCACCCAAACTGGATGATACTTTCAGGTAATGATCAGTACACTAAGGCGACTTGGTTCCCCAAATGTCGTTCTTCTATGTTGAAGCGTTCGTTTCCAGTAACAGTTTGAATTTTTAGGTTTCACTCTGTTTTCTCCTATATTGATAGATGTATTTGGAACTCTAAATCCAACACGGTTTGTGCTAGCTTCTTGAAACTTGACACAATAAAGTAATTTCACGTTCTATCTCTATGTTTTGTTTCCTCTTGATATAGCCCCAAGCAGTGACTGAGGAGAAACACTTTCATGGAAAGGGGTTGCCAAGCTTCCTAAAATTACAAATCTCCAGAAATCTCAGCAAATATTTTTTCACCCAAACAGGATGATACTTTCAGGTAATGATCAGTACACTAAGGCGACTTGGTTCCCCAAATTTCGTTCTTCTATGTTGAAGCGTTCGTTTCCAGTAACAGTTTGAATTTTTAGGTTTCACTCTGTTTTCTCCTATATTGATAGATGTATTTGGAACTCTAAATCCAACACGGTTTGTGCTAGCTTCTTGAAACTTGACACAATAAAGTAGTTTCACGTTCTATCTCTATGTTTTGTTTCCTCTTGATGTAGCCCTAACAGTGACTGGCGAGAAACACTTTCATGGAAAGGGGTTGCCAGGCTTCCCAAATATACGAATCTCCAGAAATCTCAGAAATATTTTTTCACCCAAACAGGATGATACTTTCAGGTAATGATCAGTACACTAAGGCGACTTGGTTCCCCAAATTTCGTTCTTCTATGTTGAAGCGTTCGTTTCCAGTAACAGTTTGAATTTTTAGGTTTCACTCTGTTTTCTCCTATATTGATAGATGTATTTGGAACTCTGAATCCAACAAGGTTTGTGCTAGGTTCTTGAAACTTGACACAATAAAGTAGTTTCACGTTCTATCTCTATGTTTTGTTTCCTCTTGATGTAGCCCTAAGCAGTGACTGGCGATAAACACTTTCATGGAGAGGGGTGGCTTCCCAAAATTACGAATCTCCAGAAATCTCAGCAAATATTTTTTCACCCAAACTGGATGATACTTTCAGGTAATGATCAGTACACTAAGGCGACTTGGTTCCCCAAATTTCGTTCTTCTATGTTGAAGCGTTCGTTTCCAGTAACAGTTTGAATTTTTAGGTTTCACTCTGTTTTCTCCTATATTGATAGATGTATTTGGAACTCTAAATCCAACACGGTTTGTGCTACCTTCTTGAAACTTGACACAATAAAGTAGTTTCACGTTCTATCTCTATGTTTTGTTTCCTCTTGATGTAGCCCTAACAGTGACTGGCGAGAAACACTTTCATGGAAAGGGGTTGCCAGGCTTCCCAAATATACGAATCTCCAGAAATCTCAGCAAATATTTTTTCACCCAAACAGGATGATACTTTCAGGTAATGATCAGTACACTAAGGCGACTTGGTTCCCCAAATTTCGTTCTTCTATGTTGAAGCGTTCGTTTCCAGTAACAGTTTGAATTTTTAGGTTTCACTCTGTTTTCTCCTATATTGATAGATGTATTTGGAACTCTGAATCCAACAAGGTTTGTGCTAGGTTCTTGAAACTTGACACAATAAAGTAGTTTCACGTTCTATCTCTATGTTTTGTTTCCTCTTGATGTAGCCCTAACAGTGACTGGCGAGAAACACTTTCATGGAAAGGGGTTGCCAGGCTTCCCAAATATACGAATCTCCAGAAATCTCAGGAAATATTTTTTCACCCAAACAGGATGATACTTTCAGGTAATGATCAGTACACTAAGGCGACTTGGTTCCCCAAATTTCGTTCTTCTATGTTGAAGCGTTCGTTTCCAGTAACAGTTTGAATTTTTAGGTTTCACTCTGTTTTCTCCTATATTGATAGATGTATTTGGAACTCTGAATCCAACAAGGTTTGTGCTAGGTTCTTGAAACTTGACACAATAAAGTAGTTTCACGTTCTATCTCTATGTTTTGTTTCCTCTTGATGTAGCCCTAAGCAGTGACTGGCGATAAACACTTTCATGGAGAGGGGTGGCTTCCCAAAATTACGAATCTCCAGAAATCTCAGCAAATATTTTTTCACCCAAACTGGATGATACTTTCAGGTAATGATCAGTACACTAAGGCGACTTGGTTCCCCAAATTTCGTTCTTCTATGTTGAAGCGTTCGTTTCCAGTAACAGTTTGAATTTTTAGGTTTCACTCTGTTTTCTCCTATATTGATAGATGTATTTGGAACTCTGAATCCAACAAGGTTTGTGCTAGGTTCTTGAAACTTGACACAATAACGTAGTTTCACGTTCTATCTCTATGGTTTGTTTCCTCTTGATGTAGCCCTAACAGTGACTGGCGAGAAACACTTTCATGGAAAGGGGTTGCCAGGCTTCCCAAATATACGAATCTCCAGAAATCTCAGGAAATATTTTTTCACCCAAACAGGATGATACTTTCAGGTAATGATCAGTACACTAAGGCGACTTGGTTCCCCAAATTTCGTTCTTCTATGTTGAAGCGTTCGTTTCCAGTAACAGTTTGAATTTTTAGGTTTCACTCTGTTTTCTCCTATATTGATAGATGTATTTGGAACTCTAAATCCAACACGGTTTGTGCTAGCTTCTTGAAACTTGACACAATAAAGTAGTTTCACGTTCTATCTCTATGGTTTGTTTCCTCTTGATGTAGCCCTAAGCAGTGACTGGCGAGAAACACTTTCATGGAAAGGGGTTGCCAGGCTTCCCAAAATTACGAATCTCCAGAAATCTCAGCAAATATTTTCTCACCCAAACAGGATGATACTTTCAGGTAATGATCAGTACACTAAGGCGACTTGGTTCCCCAAATTTCGTTCTTCTATGTTGAAGCGTTCGTTTCCAGTAACAGTTTGAATTTTTAGGTTTCACTCTGTTTTCTCCTATATTGATAGATGTATTTGGAACTCTAAATCCAACACGGTTTGTGCTAGCTTCTTGAAACTTGACACAATAACGTAGTTTCACGTTCTATCTCTATGTTTTGTTTCCTCTTGATGTAGCCCTAAGCATTGACTGTCGAGAAACACTTTCATGGAAAGGGGTGGCTTCCCAAAATTACGAATCTCCAGAAATCGCAGCAAATATTTTTTCACCCAAACTGGATGATACTTTCAGGTAATGATCAGTACACTAAGGCGACTTGGTTCCCCAAATTTCGTTCTTCTATGTTGAAGCGTTCGTTTCCAGTAACAGTTTGAATTTTTAGGTTTCACTCTGTTTTCTCCTATATTGATAGATGTATTTGGAACTCTAAATCCAACACGGTTTGTGCTAGCTTCTGGAAACTTGACACAATAAAGCAGTTTCACGTTCTATCTCTATGTTTTGTTTCCTCTTGATGTAGCCCTAAGCAGTGACTGGCAAAAAACACTTTCATGGAAAGGGGTTGCCAGGCTTCCCAAAATTACGAATCTCCAGAAATCTCAGCAAATATTTTTTTCACCCAAACTGGATGATACTTTCAGGTAATGATCAGTACACTAAGGCGACTTGGTTCCCCAAATTTCGTTCTTCTATGTTGAAGCGTTCGTTTCCAGTAACAGTTTGAATTTTTAGGTTTCACTCTGTTTTCTCCTATATTGATAGATGTATTTGGAACTCTAAATCCAACACGGTTTGTGCTAGCTTCTTGAAACTTGACACAATAAAGTAGTTTCACGTTCTATCTCTATGTTTTGTTTCCTCTTGATGTAGCCCTAACAGTGACTGGCGAGAAACACTTTCATGGAAAGGGGTTGCCAGGCTTCCCAAATATACGAATCTCCAGAAATCTCAGCAAATATTTTTTCACCCAAACAGGATGATACTTTCAGGTAATGATCAGTACACTAAGGCGACTTGGTTCCCCAAATTTCGTTCTTCTATGTTGAAGCGTTCGTTTCCAGTAACAGTTTGAATTTTTTAGGTTTCACTCTGTTTTCTCCTATATTGATAGATGTATTTGGAACTCTGAATCCAACAAGGTTTGTGCTAGGTTCTTGAAACTTGACACAATAAAGTAGTTTCACGTTCTATCTCTATGTTTTGTTTCCTCTTGATGTAGCCCTAAGCAGTGACTGGCGATAAACACTTTCATGGAGAGGGGTGGCTTCCCAAAATTACGAATCTCCAGAAATCTCAGCAAATATTTTTTCACCCAAACTGGATGATACTTTCAGGTAATGATCAGTACACTAAGGCGACTTGGTTCCCCAAATTTCGTTCTTCTATGTTGAAGCGTTCGTTTCCAGTAACAGTTTGAATTTTTAGGTTTCACTCTGTTTTCTCCTATATTGATAGATGTATTTGGAACTCTAAATCCAACACGGTTTGTGCTACCTTCTTGAAACTTGACACATTAAAGTAGTTTCACGTTCTATCTCTATGTTTTGTTTCCTCTTGATGTAGCCCTAACAGTGACTGGCGAGAAACACTTTCATGGAAAGGGGTTGCCAGGCTTCCCAAATATGCGAATCTCCAGAAATCTCAGAAATATTTTTTCACCCAAACAGGATGATACTTTCAGGTAATGATCAGTACACTAAGGCGACTTGGTTCCCCAAATTTCGTTCTTCTATGTTGAAGCGTTCGTTTCCAGTAACAGTTTGAATTTTTAGGTTTCACTCTGTTTTCTCCTATATTGATAGATGTATTTGGAACTCTAAATCCAACACGGTTTGTGCTAGCTTCTGGAAACTTGACACAATAAAGCAGTTTCACGTTCTATCTCTATGTTTTGTTTCCTCTTGATGTAGCCCTAAGCAGTGACTGGCAAAAAACACTTTCATGGAAAGGGGTTGCCAGGCTTCCCAAAATTACGAATCTCCAGAAATCTCAGCAAATATTTTTTTCACCCAAACTGGATGATACTTTCAGGTAATGATCAGTACACTAAGGCGACTTGGTTCCCCAAATTTCGTTCTTCTATGTTGAAGCGTTCGTTTCCAGTAACAGTTTGAATTTTTAGGTTTCACTCTGTTTTCTCCTATATTGATAGATGTATTTGGAACTCTAAATCCAACACGGTTTGTGCTAGCTTCTTGAAACTTGACACAATAAAGTAGTTTCACGTTCTATCTCTATGTTTTGTTTCCTCTTGATGTAGCCCTAACAGTGACTGGCGAGAAACACTTTCATGGAAAGGGGTTGCCAGGCTTCCCAAATATACGAATCTCCAGAAATCTCAGCAAATATTTTTTCACCCAAACAGGATGATACTTTCAGGTAATGATCAGTACACTAAGGCGACTTGGTTCCCCAAATTTCGTTCTTCTATGTTGAAGCGTTCGTTTCCAGTAACAGTTTGAATTTTTTAGGTTTCACTCTGTTTTCTCCTATATTGATAGATGTATTTGGAACTCTGAATCCAACAAGGTTTGTGCTAGGTTCTTGAAACTTGACACAATAAAGTAGTTTCACGTTCTATCTCTATGTTTTGTTTCCTCTTGATGTAGCCCTAAGCAGTGACTGGCGATAAACACTTTCATGGAGAGGGGTGGCTTCCCAAAATTACGAATCTCCAGAAATCTCAGCAAATATTTTTTCACCCAAACTGGATGATACTTTCAGGTAATGATCAGTACACTAAGGCGACTTGGTTCCCCAAATTTCGTTCTTCTATGTTGAAGCGTTCGTTTCCAGTAACAGTTTGAATTTTTAGGTTTCACTCTGTTTTCTCCTATATTGATAGATGTATTTGGAACTCTAAATCCAACACGGTTTGTGCTACCTTCTTGAAACTTGACACATTAAAGTAGTTTCACGTTCTATCTCTATGTTTTGTTTCCTCTTGATGTAGCCCTAACAGTGACTGGCGAGAAACACTTTCATGGAAAGGGGTTGCCAGGCTTCCCAAATATACGAATCTCCAGAAATCTCAGCAAATATTTTTTCACCCAAACAGGATGATACTTTCAGGTAATGATCAGTAAACTAAGGCGACTTGGTTCCCCAAATTTCGTTCTTCTATGTTGAAGCGTTCGTTTCCAGTAACAGTTTGAATTTTTAGGTTTCACTCTGTTTTCTCCTATATTGATAGATGTATTTGGAACTCTAAATCCAACACGGTTTGTGCTAGCTTCTTGAAACTTGACACAATAAAGTAGTTTCACGTTCTATCTCTATGGTTTGTTTCCTCTTGATGTAGCCCTAAGCATTGACTGGCGAGAAACACTTTCATGGAAAGGGGTGGCTTCCCAAAATTACGAATCTCCAGAAATCTCAGCAAATATTTTTTCACCCAAACTGGATGATACTTTCAGGTAATGATCACTACACTAACGCGACTTGGTTCCCCAAATTTCGTTCTTCTATGTTGAAGCGTTCGTTTCCAGTAACAGTTTGAATTTTTAGGTTTCACTCTGTTTTCTCCTATATTGATAGATGTATTTGGAACTCTAAATCCAACACGGTTTGTGCTAGCTTCTGGAAACTTGACACAATAAAGCAGTTTCACGTTCTATTTCTATGTTTTGTTTCCTCTTGATGTAGCCCTAAGCATTGACTGTCGAGAAACACTTTCATGGAAAGGGGTGGCTTCCCAAAATTACGAATCTCCAGAAATCGCAGCAAATATTTTTTCACCCAAACTGGATGATACTTTCAGGTAATGATCAGTACACTAAGGCAACTTGGTTCCCCAAATTTCGTTCTTCTATGTTGAAGCGTTCGTTTCCAGTAACAGTTTGAATTTTTAGGTTTCACTCTGTTTTCTTCTATATTGATAGAGGTATTTGGAACTCTAAATCCAACACGGTTTTTGCTAGCTTCTTGAAACTTGACACAATAAAGTAGTTTCACGTTCTATCTCTATGTTTTGTTTCCTCTTGATGTAGCCCTAACAGTGACTGGCGAGAAACACTTTCATGGAAAGGGGTTGCCAGGCTTCCCAAATATGCGAATCTCCAGAAATCTCAGAAATATTTTTTCACCCAAACAGGATGATACTTTCAGGTAATGATCAGTACACTAAGGCGACTTGGTTCCCCAAATTTCGTTCTTCTTTGTTGAAGCGTTCGTTTCCAGTAACAGTTTGAATTTTTAGGTTTCACTCTGTTTTCTCCTATATTGATAGATGTATTTGGAACTCTAAATCCAACACGGTTTGTGCTAGCTTCTGGAAACTTGACACAATAAAGCAGTTTCACGTTCTATCTCTATGTTTTGTTTCCTCTTGATGTAGCCCTAAGCAGTGACTGGCAAAAAACACTTTCATGGAAAGGGGTTGCCAGGCTTCCCAAAATTACGAATCTCCAGAAATCTCAGCAAATATTTTTTTCACCCAAACTGGATGATACTTTCAGGTAATGATCAGTACACTAAGGCGACTTGGTTCCCCAAATTTCGTTCTTCTATGTTGAAGCGTTCGTTTCCAGTAACAGTTTGAATTTTTAGGTTTCACTCTGTTTTCTCCTATATTGATAGATGTATTTGGAACTCTAAATCCAACACGGTTTGTGCTAGCTTCTTGAAACTTGACACAATAAAGTAGTTTCACGTTCTATCTCTATGTTTTGTTTCCTCTTGATGTAGCCCTAACAGTGACTGGCGAGAAACACTTTCATGGAAAGGGGTTGCCAGGCTTCCCAAATATACGAATCTCCAGAAATCTCAGCAAATATTTTTTCACCCAAACAGGATGATACTTTCAGGTAATGATCAGTACACTAAGGCGACTTGGTTCCCCAAATTTCGTTCTTCTATGTTGAAGCGTTCGTTTCCAGTAACAGTTTGAATTTTTTAGGTTTCACTCTGTTTTCTCCTATATTGATAGATGTATTTGGAACTCTGAATCCAACAAGGTTTGTGCTAGGTTCTTGAAACTTGACACAATAAAGTAGTTTCACGTTCTATCTCTATGTTTTGTTTCCTCTTGATGTAGCCCTAAGCAGTGACTGGCGATAAACACTTTCATGGAGAGGGGTGGCTTCCCAAAATTACGAATCTCCAGAAATCTCAGCAAATATTTTTTCACCCAAACTGGATGATACTTTCAGGTAATGATCAGTACACTAAGGCGACTTGGTTCCCCAAATTTCGTTCTTCTATGTTGAAGCGTTCGTTTCCAGTAACAGTTTGAATTTTTAGGTTTCACTCTGTTTTCTCCTATATTGATAGATGTATTTGGAACTCTAAATCCAACACGGTTTGTGCTACCTTCTTGAAACTTGACACATTAAAGTAGTTTCACGTTCTATCTCTATGTTTTGTTTCCTCTTGATGTAGCCCTAACAGTGACTGGCGAGAAACACTTTCATGGAAAGGGGTTGCCAGGCTTCCCAAATATGCGAATCTCCAGAAATCTCAGAAATATTTTTTCACCCAAACAGGATGATACTTTCAGGTAATGATCAGTACACTAAGGCGACTTGGTTCCCCAAATTTCGTTCTTCTATGTTGAAGCGTTCGTTTCCAGTAACAGTTTGAATTTTTAGGTTTCACTCTGTTTTCTCCTATATTGATAGATGTATTTGGAACTCTAAATCCAACACGGTTTGTGCTAGCTTCTGGAAACTTGACACAATAAAGCAGTTTCACGTTCTATCTCTATGTTTTGTTTCCTCTTGATGTAGCCCTAAGCAGTGACTGGCAAAAAACACTTTCATGGAAAGGGGTTGCCAGGCTTCCCAAAATTACGAATCTCCAGAAATCTCAGCAAATATTTTTTTCACCCAAACTGGATGATACTTTCAGGTAATGATCAGTACACTAAGGCGACTTGGTTCCCCAAATTTCGTTCTTCTATGTTGAAGCGTTCGTTTCCAGTAACAGTTTGAATTTTTAGGTTTCACTCTGTTTTCTCCTATATTGATAGATGTATTTGGAACTCTAAATCCAACACGGTTTGTGCTAGCTTCTTGAAACTTGACACAATAAAGTAGTTTCACGTTCTATCTCTATGTTTTGTTTCCTCTTGATGTAGCCCTAACAGTGACTGGCGAGAAACACTTTCATGGAAAGGGGTTGCCAGGCTTCCCAAATATACGAATCTCCAGAAATCTCAGCAAATATTTTTTCACCCAAACAGGATGATACTTTCAGGTAATGATCAGTACACTAAGGCGACTTGGTTCCCCAAATTTCGTTCTTCTATGTTGAAGCGTTCGTTTCCAGTAACAGTTTGAATTTTTTAGGTTTCACTCTGTTTTCTCCTATATTGATAGATGTATTTGGAACTCTGAATCCAACAAGGTTTGTGCTAGGTTCTTGAAACTTGACACAATAAAGTAGTTTCACGTTCTATCTCTATGTTTTGTTTCCTCTTGATGTAGCCCTAAGCAGTGACTGGCGATAAACACTTTCATGGAGAGGGGTGGCTTCCCAAAATTACGAATCTCCAGAAATCTCAGCAAATATTTTTTCACCCAAACTGGATGATACTTTCAGGTAATGATCAGTACACTAAGGCGACTTGGTTCCCCAAATTTCGTTCTTCTATGTTGAAGCGTTCGTTTCCAGTAACAGTTTGAATTTTTAGGTTTCACTCTGTTTTCTCCTATATTGATAGATGTATTTGGAACTCTAAATCCAACACGGTTTGTGCTACCTTCTTGAAACTTGACACATTAAAGTAGTTTCACGTTCTATCTCTATGTTTTGTTTCCTCTTGATGTAGCCCTAACAGTGACTGGCGAGAAACACTTTCATGGAAAGGGGTTGCCAGGCTTCCCAAATATACGAATCTCCAGAAATCTCAGCAAATATTTTTTCACCCAAACAGGATGATACTTTCAGGTAATGATCAGTAAACTAAGGCGACTTGGTTCCCCAAATTTCGTTCTTCTATGTTGAAGCGTTCGTTTCCAGTAACAGTTTGAATTTTTAGGTTTCACTCTGTTTTCTCCTATATTGATAGATGTATTTGGAACTCTAAATCCAACACGGTTTGTGCTAGCTTCTTGAAACTTGACACAATAAAGTAGTTTCACGTTCTATCTCTATGGTTTGTTTCCTCTTGATGTAGCCCTAAGCATTGACTGGCGAGAAACACTTTCATGGAAAGGGGTGGCTTCCCAAAATTACGAATCTCCAGAAATCTCAGCAAATATTTTTTCACCCAAACTGGATGATACTTTCAGGTAATGATCACTACACTAACGCGACTTGGTTCCCCAAATTTCGTTCTTCTATGTTGAAGCGTTCGTTTCCAGTAACAGTTTGAATTTTTAGGTTTCACTCTGTTTTCTCCTATATTGATAGATGTATTTGGAACTCTAAATCCAACACGGTTTGTGCTAGCTTCTGGAAACTTGACACAATAAAGCAGTTTCACGTTCTATTTCTATGTTTTGTTTCCTCTTGATGTAGCCCTAAGCAGTGACTGGCAAAAAACACTTACATGGAAAGGGGTTGCCAGGCTTCCCAAAATTACGAATCTCCAGAAATCTCAGCAAATATTTTTTCACCCAAACTGGATGATACTTTCAGGTAATGATCAGTACACTAAGGCGACTTGGTTCCCCAAATGTCGTTCTTCTATGTTGAAGCGTTCGTTTCCAGTAACAGTTTGAATTTTTAGGTTTCACTCTGTTTTCTCCTATATTGATAGATGTATTTGGAACTCTAAATCCAACACGGTTTGTGCTAGCTTCTTGAAACTTGACACAATAAAGTAATTTCACGTTCTATCTCTATGTTTTGTTTCCTCTTGATGTAGCCCCAAACAGTGACTGAGGAGAAACACTTTCATGGAAAGGGGTTGCCAAGCTTCCTAAAATTACAAATCTCCAGAAATCTCAGCAAATATTTTTTCACCCAAACAGGATGATACTTTCAGGTAATGATCAGTACACTAAGGCGACTTGGTTCCCCAAATTTCGTTCTTCTATGTTGAAGCGTTCGTTTCCAGTAACAGTTTGAATTTTTAGGTCTCACTCTGTTTTCTCCTATATTGATAGATGTATTTGGAACTCTAAATCCAACACGGTTTGTGCTAGCTTCTTGAAACTTGACACAATAAAGTAGTTTCACGTTCTATCTCTATGTTTTGTTTCCTCTTGATGTAGCCCTAACAGTGACTGGCGAGAAACACTTTCATGGAAAGGGGTTGCCAGGCTTCCCAAATATACGAATCTCCAGAAATCTCAGAAATATTTTTTCACCCAAACAGGATGATACTTTCAGGTAATGATCAGTACACTAAGGCGACTTGGTTCCCCAAATTTCGTTCTTCTATGTTGAAGCGTTATTTCCAGTAACAGTTTGAATTTTTAGGTTTCACTCTGTTTTCTCCTATATTGATAGATGTATTTGGAACTCTAAATCCAACACGGTTTGTGCTAGCTTCTGGAAACTTGACACAATAAAGTAGTTTCACGTTCTATCTCTATGGTTTGTTTCCTCTTGATGTAGCCCTAAGCATTGACTGGCGAGAAACACTTTCATGGAAAGGGGTGGCTTCCCAAAATTACGAATCTCCAGAAATCTCAGCAAATATTTTTTCACCCAAACTGGATGATACTTTCAGGTAATGATCACTACACTAACGCGACTTGGTTCCCCAAATTTCGTTCTTCTATGTTGAAGCGTTCGTTTCCAGTAACAGTTTGAATTTTTAGGTTTCACTCTGTTTTCTCCTATATTGATAGATGTATTTGGAACTCTAAATCCAACTCGGTTTGTGCTAGCTTCTTGAAACTTGACACAATAAAGTAATTTCACGTTCTATCTCTATGTTTTGTTTCCTCTTGATGTAGCCCCAAGCAGTGACTGAGGAGAAACACTTTCATGGAAAGGGGTTGCCAAGCTTCCTAAAATTACAAATCTCCAGAAATCTCAGCAAATATTTTTTCACCCAAACAGGATGATACTTTCAGGTAATGATCAGTACACTAAGGCGACTTGGTTCCCCAAATTTCGTTCTTCTATGTTGAAGCGTTCGTTTCCAGTAACAGTTTGAATTTTTAGGTTTCACTCTGTTTTCTCCTATATTGATAGATGTATTTGGAACTCTAAATCCAACACGGTTTGTGCTACCTTCTTGAAACTTGACACAATAAAGTAGTTTCACGTTCTATCTCTATGTTTTGTTTCCTCTTGATGTAGCCCTAACAGTGACTGGCGAGAAACACTTTCATGGAAAGGGGTTGCCAGGCTTCCCAAATATACGAATCTCCAGAAATCTCAGCAAATATTTTTTCACCCAAACAGGATGATACTTTCAGGTAATGATCAGTAAACTAAGGCGACTTGGTTCCCCAAATTTCGTTCTTCTATGTTGAAGCGTTCGTTTCCAGTAACAGTTTGAATTTTTAGGTTTCACTCTGTTTTCTCCTATATTGATAGATGTATTTGGAACTCTAAATCCAACACGGTTTGTGCTAGCTTCTGGAAACTTGACACAATAAAGCAGTTTCACGTTCTATCTCTATGTTTTGTTTCCTCTTGATGTAGCCCTAAGCATTGACTGGCGAGAAACACTTTCATGGAAAGGGGTGGCTTCCCAAAATTACGAATCTCCAGAAATCTCAGCAAATATTTTTTCACCCAAACTGGATGATACTTTCAGGTAATGATCACTACACTAACGCGACTTGGTTCCCCAAATTTCGTTCTTCTATGTTGAAGCGTTCGTTTCCAGTAACAGTTTGAATTTTTAGGTTTCACTCTGTTTTCTCCTATATTGATAGATGTATTTGGAACTCTAAATCCAACACGGTTTGTGCTAGCTTCTGGAAACTTGACACAATAAAGCAGTTTCACGTTCTATTTCTATGTTTTGTTTCCTCTTGATGTAGCCCTAAGCAGTGACTGGCAAAAAACACTTACATGGAAAGGGGTTGCCAGGCTTCCCAAAATTACGAATCTCCAGAAATCTCAGCAAATATTTTTTCACCCAAACTGGATGATACTTTCAGGTAATGATCAGTACACTAAGGCGACTTGGTTCCCCAAATGTCGTTCTTCTATGTTGAAGCGTTCGTTTCCAGTAACAGTTTGAATTTTTAGGTTTCACTCTGTTTTCTCCTATATTGATAGATGTATTTGGAACTCTAAATCCAACACGGTTTGTGCTAGCTTCTTGAAACTTGACACAATAAAGTAATTTCACGTTCTATCTCTATGTTTTGTTTCCTCTTGATGTAGCCCCAAGCAGTGACTGAGGAGAAACACTTTCATGGAAAGGGGTTGCCAAGCTTCCTAAAATTACAAATCTCCAGAAATCTCAGCAAATATTTTTTCACCCAAACAGGATGATACTTTCAGGTAATGATCAGTACACTAAGGCGACTTGGTTCCCCAAATTTCGTTCTTCTATGTTGAAGCGTTCGTTTCCAGTAACAGTTTGAATTTTTAGGTTTCACTCTGTTTTCTCCTATATTGATAGATGTATTTGGAACTCTAAATCCAACACGGTTTGTGCTAGCTTCTTGAAACTTGACACAATAAAGTAGTTTCACGTTCTATCTCTATGTTTTGTTTCCTCTTGATGTAGCCCTAACAGTGACTGGCGAGAAACACTTTCATGGAAAGGGGTTGCCAGGCTTCCCAAATATACGAATCTCCAGAAATCTCAGGAAATATTTTTTCACCCAAACAGGATGATACTTTCAGGTAATGATCAGTACACTAAGGCGACTTGGTTCCCCAAATTTCGTTCTTCTATGTTGAAGCGTTCGTTTCCAGTAACAGTTTGAATTTTTAGGTTTCACTCTGTTTTCTCCTATATTGATAGATGTATTTGGAACTCTGAATCCAACAAGGTTTGTGCTAGGTTCTTGAAACTTGACACAATAAAGTAGTTTCACGTTCTATCTCTATGTTTTGTTTCCTCTTGATGTAGCCCTAAGCAGTGACTGGCGATAAACACTTTCATGGAGAGGGGTGGCTTCCCAAAATTACGAATCTCCAGAAATCTCAGCAAATATTTTTTCACCCAAACTGGATGATACTTTCAGGTAAAGATCAGTACACTAAGGCGACTTGGTTCCCCAAATTTCGTTCTTCTATGTTGAAGCGTTCGTTTCCAGTAACAGTTTGAATTTTTAGGTTTCACTCTGTTTTCTCCTATATTGATAGATGTATTTGGAACTCTAAATCCAACACGGTTTGTGCTACCTTCTTGAAACTTGACACAATAAAGTAGTTTCACGTTCTATCTCTATGTTTTGTTTCCTCTTGATGTAGCCCTAACAGTGACTGGCGAGAAACACTTTCATGGAAAGGGGTTGCCAGGCTTCCCAAATATACGAATCTCCAGAAATCTCAGCAAATATTTTTTCACCCAAACAGGATGATACTTTCAGGTAATGATCAGTAAACTAAGGCGACTTGGTTCCCCAAATTTCGTTCTTCTATGTTGAAGCGTTCGTTTCCAGTAACAGTTTGAATTTTTAGGTTTCACTCTGTTTTCTCCTATATTGATAGATGTATTTGGAACTCTAAATCCAACACGGTTTGTGCTAGCTTCTTGAAACTTGACACAATAAAGCAGTTTCACGTTCTATCTCTATGGTTTGTTTCCTCTTGATGTAGCCCTAAGCATTGACTGGCGAGAAACACTTTCATGGAAAGGGGTGGCTTCCCAAAATTACGAATCTCCAGAAATCTCAGCAAATATTTTTTCACCCAAACTGGATGATACTTTCAGGTAATGATCACTACACTAACGCGACTTGGTTCCCCAAATTTCGTTCTTCTATGTTGAAGCGTTCGTTTCCAGTAACAGTTTGAATTTTTAGGTTTCACTCTGTTTTCTCCTATATTGATAGATGTATTTGGAACTCTAAATCCAACACGGTTTGTGCTAGCTTCTGGAAACTTGACACAATAAAGCAGTTTCACGTTCTATTTCTATGTTTTGTTTCCTCTTGATGTAGCCCTAAGCAGTGACTGGCAAAAAACACTTACATGTAAAGGGGTTGCCAGGCTTCCCAAAATTACGAATCTCCAGAAATCTCAGCAAATATTTTTTCACCCAAACTGGATGATACTTTCAGGTAATGATCAGTACACTAAGGCGACTTGGTTCCCCAAATGTCGTTCTTCTATGTTGAAGCGTTCGTTTCCAGTAACAGTTTGAATTTTTAGGTTTCACTCTGTTTTCTCCTATATTGATAGATGTATTTGGAACTCTAAATCCAACACGGTTTGTGCTAGCTTCTTGAAACTTGACACAATAAAGTAATTTCACGTTCTATCTCTATGTTTTGTTTCCTCTTGATATAGCCCCAAGCAGTGACTGAGGAGAAACACTTTCATGGAAAGGGGTTGCCAAGCTTCCTAAAATTACAAATCTCCAGAAATCTCAGCAAATATTTTTTCACCCAAACAGGATGATACTTTCAGGTAATGATCAGTACACTAAGGCGACTTGGTTCCCCAAATTTCGTTCTTCTATGTTGAAGCGTTCGTTTCCAGTAACAGTTTGAATTTTTAGGTTTCACTCTGTTTTCTCCTATATTGATAGATGTATTTGGAACTCTAAATCCAACACGGTTTGTGCTAGCTTCTTGAAACTTGACACAATAAAGTAGTTTCACGTTCTATCTCTATGTTTTGTTTCCTCTTGATGTAGCCCTAACAGTGACTGGCGAGAAACACTTTCATGGAAAGGGGTTGCCAGGCTTCCCAAATATACGAATCTCCAGAAATCTCAGAAATATTTTTTCACCCAAACAGGATGATACTTTCAGGTAATGATCAGTACACTAAGGCGACTTGGTTCCCCAAATTTCGTTCTTCTATGTTGAAGCGTTCGTTTCCAGTAACAGTTTGAATTTTTAGGTTTCACTCTGTTTTCTCCTATATTGATAGATGTATTTGGAACTCTGAATCCAACAAGGTTTGTGCTAGGTTCTTGAAACTTGACACAATAAAGTAGTTTCACGTTCTATCTCTATGTTTTGTTTCCTCTTGATGTAGCCCTAAGCAGTGACTGGCGATAAACACTTTCATGGAGAGGGGTGGCTTCCCAAAATTACGAATCTCCAGAAATCTCAGCAAATATTTTTTCACCCAAACTGGATGATACTTTCAGGTAATGATCAGTACACTAAGGCGACTTGGTTCCCCAAATTTCGTTCTTCTATGTTGAAGCGTTCGTTTCCAGTAACAGTTTGAATTTTTAGGTTTCACTCTGTTTTCTCCTATATTGATAGATGTATTTGGAACTCTAAATCCAACACGGTTTGTGCTACCTTCTTGAAACTTGACACAATAAAGTAGTTTCACGTTCTATCTCTATGTTTTGTTTCCTCTTGATGTAGCCCTAACAGTGACTGGCGAGAAACACTTTCATGGAAAGGGGTTGCCAGGCTTCCCAAATATACGAATCTCCAGAAATCTCAGCAAATATTTTTTCACCCAAACAGGATGATACTTTCAGGTAATGATCAGTACACTAAGGCGACTTGGTTCCCCAAATTTCGTTCTTCTATGTTGAAGCGTTCGTTTCCAGTAACAGTTTGAATTTTTAGGTTTCACTCTGTTTTCTCCTATATTGATAGATGTATTTGGAACTCTGAATCCAACAAGGTTTGTGCTAGGTTCTTGAAACTTGACACAATAAAGTAGTTTCACGTTCTATCTCTATGTTTTGTTTCCTCTTGATGTAGCCCTAACAGTGACTGGCGAGAAACACTTTCATGGAAAGGGGTTGCCAGGCTTCCCAAATATACGAATCTCCAGAAATCTCAGGAAATATTTTTTCACCCAAACAGGATGATACTTTCAGGTAATGATCAGTACACTAAGGCGACTTGGTTCCCCAAATTTCGTTCTTCTATGTTGAAGCGTTCGTTTCCAGTAACAGTTTGAATTTTTAGGTTTCACTCTGTTTTCTCCTATATTGATAGATGTATTTGGAACTCTGAATCCAACAAGGTTTGTGCTAGGTTCTTGAAACTTGACACAATAAAGTAGTTTCACGTTCTATCTCTATGTTTTGTTTCCTCTTGATGTAGCCCTAAGCAGTGACTGGCGATAAACACTTTCATGGAGAGGGGTGGCTTCCCAAAATTACGAATCTCCAGAAATCTCAGCAAATATTTTTTCACCCAAACTGGATGATACTTTCAGGTAATGATCAGTACACTAAGGCGACTTGGTTCCCCAAATTTCGTTCTTCTATGTTGAAGCGTTCGTTTCCAGTAACAGTTTGAATTTTTAGGTTTCACTCTGTTTTCTCCTATATTGATAGATGTATTTGGAACTCTGAATCCAACAAGGTTTGTGCTAGGTTCTTGAAACTTGACACAATAACGTAGTTTCACGTTCTATCTCTATGGTTTGTTTCCTCTTGATGTAGCCCTAACAGTGACTGGCGAGAAACACTTTCATGGAAAGGGGTTGCCAGGCTTCCCAAATATACGAATCTCCAGAAATCTCAGGAAATATTTTTTCACCCAAACAGGATGATACTTTCAGGTAATGATCAGTACACTAAGGCGACTTGGTTCCCCAAATTTCGTTCTTCTATGTTGAAGCGTTCGTTTCCAGTAACAGTTTGAATTTTTAGGTTTCACTCTGTTTTCTCCTATATTGATAGATGTATTTGGAACTCTAAATCCAACACGGTTTGTGCTAGCTTCTTGAAACTTGACACAATAAAGTAGTTTCACGTTCTATCTCTATGGTTTGTTTCCTCTTGATGTAGCCCTAAGCAGTGACTGGCGAGAAACACTTTCATGGAAAGGGGTTGCCAGGCTTCCCAAAATTACGAATCTCCAGAAATCTCAGCAAATATTTTCTCACCCAAACAGGATGATACTTTCAGGTAATGATCAGTACACTAAGGCGACTTGGTTCCCCAAATTTCGTTCTTCTATGTTGAAGCGTTCGTTTCCAGTAACAGTTTGAATTTTTAGGTTTCACTCTGTTTTCTCCTATATTGATAGATGTATTTGGAACTCTAAATCCAACACGGTTTGTGCTAGCTTCTTGAAACTTGACACAATAACGTAGTTTCACGTTCTATCTCTATGTTTTGTTTCCTCTTGATGTAGCCCTAAGCATTGACTGTCGAGAAACACTTTCATGGAAAGGGGTGGCTTCCCAAAATTACGAATCTCCAGAAATCGCAGCAAATATTTTTTCACCCAAACTGGATGATACTTTCAGGTAATGATCAGTACACTAAGGCGACTTGGTTCCCCAAATTTCGTTCTTCTATGTTGAAGCGTTCGTTTCCAGTAACAGTTTGAATTTTTAGGTTTCACTCTGTTTTCTTCTATATTGATAGAGGTATTTGGAACTCTAAATCCAACACGGTTTTTGCTAGCTTCTTGAAACTTGACACAATAAAGTAGTTTCACGTTCTATCTCTATGTTTTGTTTCCTCTTGATGTAGCCCTAACAGTGACTGGCGAGAAACAATTTCATGGAAAGGGGTTGCCAGGCTTCCCAAATATGCGAATCTCCAGAAATCTCAGAAATATTTTTTCACCCAAACAGGATGATACTTTCAGGTAATGATCAGTACACTAAGGCGACTTGGTTCCCCAAATTTCGTTCTTCTATGTTGAAGCGTTCGTTTCCAGTAACAGTTTGAATTTTTAGGTTTCACTCTGTTTTCTCCTATATTGATAGATGTATTTGGAACTCTAAATCCAACACGGTTTGTGCTAGCTTCTTGAAACTTGACACAATAAAGTAATTTCACGTTCTATCTCTATGTTTTGTTTCCTCTTGATGTAGCCCTAACAGTGACTGGCGAGAAACACTTTCATGGAAAGGGGTTGCCAGGCTTCCCAAATATACGAATCTCCAGAAATCTCAGGAAATATTTTTTCACCCAAACAGGATGATACTTTCAGGTAATGATCAGTACACTAAGGCGACTTGGTTCCCCAAATTTCGTTCTTCTATGTTGAAGCGTTCGTTTCCAATAACAGTTTGAATTTTTAGGTTTCACTCTGTTTTCTCCTATATTGATAGATGTATTTGGAACTCTAAATCCAACACGGTTTGTGCTAGCTTCTTGAAACTTGACACAATAAAGTAGTTTCACGTTCTATCTCTATATTTTGTTTCCTCTTGATGTAGCCCTAAGCAGTGACTGGCGAGAAACACTTTCATTGAAAGGGGTTGCCAGGCTTCCCAAAATTACGAATCTCCAGAAATCTCAGCAAATATTTTCTCACCCAAACAGGATGATACTTTCAGGTAATGATCAGTACACTAAGGCGACTTGGTTCCCCAAATTTCGTTCTTCTATGTTGAAGCGTTCGTTTCCAGTAACAGTTTGAATTTTTAGGTTTCACTCTGTTTTCTCCTATATTGATAGATGTATTTGGAACTCTAAATCCAACACGGTTTGTGCTAGCTTCTTGAAACTTGACACAATAAAGTAGTTTCACGTTCTATCTCTATGTTTTGTTTCCTCTTGATGTAGCCCTAACAGTGACTGGCGAGAAACACTTTCATGGAAAGGGGTTGCCAGGCTTCCCAAATATACGAATCTCCAGAAATCTCAGGAAATATTTTTTCACCCAAACAGGATGATACTTTCACGTAATGATCAGTACACTAAGGCGACTTGGTTCCCCAAATTTCGTTCTTCTATGTTGAAGCGTTCGTTTCCAATAACAGTTTGAATTTTTAGGTTTCACTCTGTTTTCTCCTATATTGATAGATGTATTTGGAACTCTAAATCCAACACGGTTTGTGCTAGCTTCTTGAAACTTGACACAATAAAGTAGTTTCACGTTCTATCTCTATATTTTGTTTCCTCTTGATGTAGCCCTAAGCAGTGACTGGCGAGAAACACTTTCATGGAAAGGGGTTGCCAGGCTTCCCAAAATTACGAATCTCCAGAAATCTCAGCAAATATTTTCTCACCCAAACAGGATGATACTTTCAGGTAATGATCAGTACACTAAGGCGACTTGGTTCCCCAAATTTCGTTCTTCTATGTTGAAGCGTTCGTTTCCAGTAACAGTTTGAATTTTTAGGTTTCACTCTGTTTTCTCCTATATTGATAGATGTATTTGGAACTCTAAATCCAACACGGTTTGTGCTAGCTTCTTGAAACTTGACACAATAACGTAGTTTCACGTTCTATCTCTATGTTTTGTTTCCTCTTGATGTAGCCCTAAGCATTGACTGTCGAGAAACACTTTCATGGAAAGGGGTGGCTTCCCAAAATTACGAATCTCCAGAAATCGCAGCAAATATTTTTTCACCCAAACTGGATGATACTTTCAGGTAATGATCAGTACACTAAGGCGACTTGGTTCCCCAAATTTCGTTCTTCTATGTTGAAGCGTTCGTTTCCAGTAACAGTTTGAATTTTTAGGTTTCACTCTGTTTTCTTCTATATTGATAGAGGTATTTGGAACTCTAAATCCAACACGGTTTTTGCTAGCTTCTTGAAACTTGACACAATAAAGTAGTTTCACGTTCTATCTCTATGTTTTGTTTCCTCTTGATGTAGCCCTAACAGTGACTGGCGAGAAACACTTTCATGGAAAGGGGTTGCCAGGCTTCCCAAATATGCGAATCTCCAGAAATCTCAGAAATATTTTTTCACCCAAACAGGATGATACTTTCAGGTAATGATCAGTACACTAAGGCGACTTGGTTCCCCAAATTTCGTTCTTCTATGTTGAAGCGTTCGTTTCCAGTAACAGTTTGAATTTTTAGGTTTCACTCTGTTTTCTCCTATATTGATAGATGTATTTGGAACTCTAAATCCAACACGGTTTGTGCTAGCTTCTTGAAACTTGACACAATAAAGTAATTTCACGTTCTATCTCTATGTTTTGTTTCCTCTTGATGTAGCCCTAACAGTGACTGGCGAGAAACACTTTCATGGAAAGGGGTTGCCAGGCTTCCCAAATATACGAATCTCCAGAAATCTCAGGAAATATTTTTTCACCCAAACAGGATGATACTTTCAGGTAATGATCAGTACACTAAGGCGACTTGGTTCCCCAAATTTCGTTCTTCTATGTTGAAGCGTTCGTTTCCAATAACAGTTTGAATTTTTAGGTTTCACTCTGTTTTCTCCTATATTGATAGATGTATTTGGAACTCTAAATCCAACACGGTTTGTGCTAGCTTCTGGAAACTTGACACAATAAAGCAGTATCACGTTCTATCTCTATGTTTTGTTTCCTCTTGATGTAGCCCTAAGCATTGACTGGCGAGAAACACTTTCATGGAAAGGGGTGGCTTCCCAAAATTACGAATCTCCAGAAATCTCAGCAAATATTTTTTCACCCAAACTGGATGATACTTTCAGGTAATGATCACTACACTAACGCGACTTGGTTCCCCAAATTTCGTTCTTCTATGTTGAAGCGTTCGTTTCCAGTAACAGTTTGAATTTTTAGGTTTCACTCTGTTTTCTCCTATATTGATAGATGTATTTGGAACTCTAAATCCAACACGGTTTGTGCTAGCTTCTGGAAACTTGACACAATAAAGCAGTTTCACGTTCTATTTCTATGTTTTGTTTCCTCTTGATGTAGCCCTAAGCAGTGACTGGCAAAAAACACTTACATGGAAAGGGGTTGCCAGGCTTCCCAAAATTACGAATCTCCAGAAATCTCAGCAAATATTTTTTCACCCAAACTGGATGATACTTTCAGGTAATGATCAGTACACTAAGGCGACTTGGTTCCCCAAATGTCGTTCTTCTATGTTGAAGCGTTCGTTTCCAGTAACAGTTTGAATTTTTAGGTTTCACTCTGTTTTCTCCTATATTGATAGATGTATTTGGAACTCTAAATCCAACACGGTTTGTGCTAGCTTCTTGAAACTTGACACAATAAAGTAATTTCACGTTCTATCTCTATGTTTTGTTTCCTCTTGATGTAGCCCCAAGCAGTGACTGAGGAGAAACACTTTCATGGAAAGGGGTTGCCAAGCTTCCTAAAATTACAAATCTCCAGAAATCTCAGCAAATATTTTTTCACCCAAACAGGATGATACTTTCAGGTAATGATCAGTACACTAAGGCGACTTGGTTCCCCAAATTTCGTTCTTCTATGTTGAAGCGTTCGTTTCCAGTAACAGTTTGAATTTTTAGGTTTCACTCTGTTTTCTCCTATATTGATAGATGTATTTGGAACTCTAAATCCAACACGGTTTGTGCTAGCTTCTTGAAACTTGACACAATAAAGTAGTTTCACGTTCTATCTCTATGTTTTGTTTCCTCTTGATGTAGCCCTAACAGTGACTGGCGAGAAACACTTTCATGGAAAGGGGTTGCCAGGCTTCCCAAATATACGAATCTCCAGAAATCTCAGCAAATATTTTTTCACCCAAACAGGATGATACTTTCAGGTAATGATCAGTACACTAAGGCGACTTGGTTCCCCAAATTTCGTTCTTCTATGTTGAAGCGTTCGTTTCCAGTAACAGTTTGAATTTTTAGGTTTCACTCTGTTTTCTCCTATATTGATAGATGTATTTGGAACTCTGAATCCAACAAGGTTTGTGCTAGGTTCTTGAAACTTGACACAATAAAGTAGTTTCACGTTCTATCTCTATGTTTTGTTTCCTCTTGATGTAGCCCTAAGCAGTGACTGGCGATAAACACTTTCATGGAGAGGGGTGGCTTCCCAAAATTACGAATCTCCAGAAATCTCAGCAAATATTTTTTCACCCAAACTGGATGATACTTTCAGGTAAAGATCAGTACACTAAGGCGACTTGGTTCCCCAAATTTCGTTCTTCTATGTTGAAGCGTTCGTTTCCAGTAACAGTTTGAATTTTTAGGTTTCACTCTGTTTTCTCCTATATTGATAGATGTATTTGGAACTCTAAATCCAACACGGTTTGTGCTAGCTTCTTGAAACTTGACACAATAAAGTAGTTTCACGTTCTATCTCTATGTTTTGTTTCCTCTTGATGTAGCCCTAACAGTGACTGGCGAGAAACACTTTCATGGAAAGGGGTTGCCAGGCTTCCCAAATATACGAATCTCCAGAAATCTCAGCAAATATTTTTTCACCCAAACAGGATGATACTTTCAGGTAATGATCAGTAAACTAAGGCGACTTGGTTCCCCAAATTTCGTTCTTCTATGTTGAAGCGTTCGTTTCCAGTAACAGTTTGAATTTTTAGGTTTCACTCTGTTTTCTCCTATATTGATAGATGTATTTGGAACTCTAAATCCAACACGGTTTGTGCTAGCTTCTTGAAACTTGACACAATAAAGTAGTTTCACGTTCTATCTCTATGGTTTGTTTCCTCTTGATGTAGCCCTAAGCATTGACTGGCGAGAAACACTTTCATGGAAAGGGGTGGCTTCCCAAAATTACGAATCTCCAGAAATCTCAGCAAATATTTTTTCACCCAAACTGGATGATACTTTCAGGTAATGATCACTACACTAACGCGACTTGGTTCCCCAAATTTCGTTCTTCTATGTTGAAGCGTTCGTTTCCAGTAACAGTTTGAATTTTTAGGTTTCACTCTGTTTTCTCCTATATTGATAGATGTATTTGGAACTCTAAATCCAACACGGTTTGTGCTAGCTTCTGGAAACTTGACACAATAAAGCAGTTTCACGTTCTATTTCTATGTTTTGTTTCCTCTTGATGTAGCCCTAAGCAGTGACTGGCAAAAAACACTTACATGGAAAGGGGTTGCCAGGCTTCCCAAAATTACGAATCTCCAGAAATCTCAGCAAATATTTTTTCACCCAAACTGGATGATACTTTCAGGTAATGATCAGTACACTAAGGCGACTTGGTTCCCCAAATGTCGTTCTTCTATGTTGAAGCGTTCGTTTCCAGTAACAGTTTGAATTTTTAGGTTTCACTCTGTTTTCTCCTATATTGATAGATGTATTTGGAACTCTAAATCCAACACGGTTTGTGCTAGCTTCTTGAAACTTGACACAATAAAGTAATTTCACGTTCTATCTCTATGTTTTGTTTCCTCTTGATGTAGCCCCAAGCAGTGACTGAGGAGAAACACTTTCATGGAAAGGGGTTGCCAAGCTTCCTAAAATTACAAATCTCCAGAAATCTCAGCAAATATTTTTTCACCCAAACAGGATGATACTTTCAGGTAATGATCAGTACACTAAGGCGACTTGGTTCCCCAAATTTCGTTCTTCTATGTTGAAGCGTTCGTTTCCAGTAACAGTTTGAATTTTTAGGTTTCACTCTGTTTTCTCCTATATTGATAGATGTATTTGGAACTCTAAATCCAACACGGTTTGTGCTAGCTTCTTGAAACTTGACACAATAATGTAGTTTCACGTTCTATCTCTATGTTTTGTTTCCTCTTGATGTAGCCCTAACAGTGACTGGCGAGAAACACTTTCATGGAAAGGGGTTGCCAGGCTTCCCAAATATACGAATCTCCAGAAATCTCAGAAATATTTTTTCACCCAAACAGGATGATACTTTCAGGTAATGATCAGTACACTAACGCGACTTGGTTCCCCAAATTTCGTTCTTCTATGTTGAAGCGTTCGTTTCCAGTAACAGTTTGAATTTTTAGGTTTCACTCTGTTTTCTCCTATATTGATAGATGTATTTGGAACTCTAAATCCAACACGGTTTGTGCTAGCTTCTGGAAACTTGACACAATAAAGTAGTTTCACGTTCTATCTCTATGGTTTGTTTCCTCTTGATGTAGCCCTAAGCATTGACTGGCGAGAAACACTTTCATGGAAAGGGGTGGCTTCCCAAAATTACGAATCTCCAGAAATCTCAGCAAATATTTTTTCACCCAAACTGGATGATACTTTCAGGTAATGATCACTACACTAACGCGACTTGGTTCCCCAAATTTCGTTCTTCTATGTTGAAGCGTTCGTTTCCAGTAACAGTTTGAATTTTTAGGTTTCACTCTGTTTTCTCCTATATTGATAGATGTATTTGGAACTCTAAATCCAACACGGTTTGTGCTAGCTTCTGGAAACTTGACACAATAAAGCAGTTTCACGTTCTATTTCTATGTTTTGTTTCCTCTTGATGTAGCCCTAAGCAGTGACTGGCAAAAAACACTTACATGGAAAGGGGTTGCCAGGCTTCCCAAAATTACGAATCTCCAGAAATCTCAGCAAATATTTTTTCACCCAAACTGGATGATACTTTCAGGTAATGATCAGTACACTAAGGCGACTTGGTTCCCCAAATGTCGTTCTTCTATGTTGAAGCGTTCGTTTCCAGTAACAGTTTGAATTTTTAGGTTTCACTCTGTTTTCTCCTATATTGATAGATGTATTTGGAACTCTAAATCCAACACGGTTTGTGCTAGCTTCTTGAAACTTGACACAATAAAGTAATTTCACGTTCTATCTCTATGTTTTGTTTCCTCTTGATGTAGCCCCAAGCAGTGACTGAGGAGAAACACTTTCATGGAAAGGGGTTGCCAAGCTTCCTAAAATTACAAATCTCCAGAAATCTCAGCAAATATTTTTTCACCCAAACAGGATGATACTTTCAGGTAATGATCAGTACACTAAGGCGACTTGGTTCCCCAAATTTCGTTCTTCTATGTTGAAGCGTTCGTTTCCAGTAACAGTTTGAATTTTTAGGTTTCACTCTGTTTTCTCCTATATTGATAGATGTATTTGGAACTCTAAATCCAACACGGTTTGTGCTAGCTTCTTGAAACTTGACACAATAAAGTAGTTTCACGTTCTATCTCTATGTTTTGTTTCCTCTTGATGTAGCCCTAACAGTGACTGGCGAGAAACACTTTCATGGAAAGGGGTTGCCAGGCTTCCCAAATATACGAATCTCCAGAAATCTCAGAAATATTTTTTCACCCAAACAGGATGATACTTTCAGGTAATGATCAGTACACTAAGGCGACTTGGTTCCCCAAATTTCGTTCTTCTATGTTGAAGCGTTCGTTTCCAGTAACAGTTTGAATTTTTAGGTTTCACTCTGTTTTCTCCTATATTGATAGATGTATTTGGAACTCTGAATCCAACAAGGTTTGTGCTAGGTTCTTGAAACTTGACACAATAAAGTAGTTTCACGATCTATCTCTATGTTTTGTTTCCTCTTGATGTAGCCCTAAGCAGTGACTGGCGATAAACACTTTCATGGAGAGGGGTGGCTTCCCAAAATTACGAATCTCCAGAAATCTCAGCAAATATTTTTTCACCCAAACTGGATGATACTTTCAGGTAATGATCAGTACACTAAGGCGACTTGGTTCCCCAAATTTCGTTCTTCTATGTTGAAGCGTTCGTTTCCAGTAACAGTTTGAATTTTTAGGTTTCACTCTGTTTTCTCCTATATTGATAGATGTATTTGGAACTCTAAATCCAACACGGTTTGTGCTAGCTTCTTGAAACTTGACACAATAAAGTAGTTTCACGTTCTATCTCTATGTTTTGTTTCCTCTTGATGTAGCCCTAACAGTGACTGGCGAGAAACACTTTCATGGAAAGGGGTTGCCAGGCTTCCCAAATATACGAATCTCCAGAAATCTCAGCAAATATTTTTTCACCCAAACAGGATGATACTTTCAGGTAATGATCAGTACACTAAGGCGACTTGGTTCCCCAAATTTCGTTCTTCTATGTTGAAGCGTTCGTTTCCAGTAACAGTTTGAATTTTTAGGTTTCACTCTGTTTTCTCCTATATTGATAGATGTATTTGGAACTCTGAATCCAACAAGGTTTGTGCTAGGTTCTTGAAACTTGACACAATAAAGTAGTTTCACGTTCTATCTCTATGTTTTGTTTCCTCTTGATGTAGCCCTAACAGTGACTGGCGAGAAACACTTTCATGGAAAGGGGTTGCCAGGCTTCCCAAATATACGAATCTCCAGAAATCTCAGGAAATATTTTTTCACCCAAACAGGATGATACTTTCAGGTAATGATCAGTACACTAAGGCGACTTGGTTCCCCAAATTTCGTTCTTCTATGTTGAAGCGTTCGTTTCCAGTAACAGTTTGAATTTTTAGGTTTCACTCTGTTTTCTCCTATATTGATAGATGTATTTGGAACTCTGAATCCAACAAGGTTTGTGCTAGGTTCTTGAAACTTGACACAATAAAGTAGTTTCACGTTCTATCTCTATGTTTTGTTTCCTCTTGATGTAGCCCTAAGCAGTGACTGGCGATAAACACTTTCATGGAGAGGGGTGGCTTCCCAAAATTACGAATCTCCAGAAATCTCAGCAAATATTTTTTCACCCAAACTGGATGATACTTTCAGGTAATGATCAGTACACTAAGGCGACTTGGTTCCCCAAATTTCGTTCTTCTATGTTGAAGCGTTCGTTTCCAGTAACAGTTTGAATTTTTAGGTTTCACTCTGTTTTCTCCTATATTGATAGATGTATTTGGAACTCTGAATCCAACAAGGTTTGTGCTAGGTTCTTGAAACTTGACACAATAACGTAGTTTCACGTTCTATCTCTATGTTTTGTTTCCTCTTGATGTAGCCCTAACAGTGACTGGCGAGAAACACTTTCATGGAAAGGGGTTGCCAGGCTTCCCAAATATACGAATCTCCAGAAATCTCAGGAAATATTTTTTCACCCAAACAGGATGATACTTCCAGGTAATGATCAGTACACTAAGGCGACTTGGTTCCCCAAATTTCGTTCTTCTATGTTGAAGCGTTCGTTTCCAGTAACAGTTTGAATTTTTAGGTTTCACTCTGTTTTCTCCTATATTGATAGATGTATTTGGAACTCTAAATCCAACACGGTTTGTGCTAGCTTCTTGAAACTTGACACAATAAAGTAGTTTCACGTTCTATCTCTATGGTTTGTTTCCTCTTGATGTAGCCCTAAGCAGTGACTGGCGAGAAACACTTTCATGGAAAGGGGTTGCCAGGCTTCCCAAAATTACGAATCTCCAGAAATCTCAGCAAATATTTTCTCACCCAAACAGGATGATACTTTCAGGTAATGATCAGTACACTAAGTCGACTTGGTTCCCCAAATTTCGTTCTTCTATGTTGAAGCGTTCGTTTCCAGTAACAGTTTGAATTTTTAGGTTTCACTCTGTTTTCTCCTATATTGATAGATGTATTTGGAACTCTAAATCCAACACGGTTTGTGCTAGCTTCTTGAAACTTGACACAATAACGTAGTTTCACGTTCTATCTCTATGTTTTGTTTCCTCTTGATGTAGCCCTAAGCATTGACTGTCGAGAAACACTTTCATGGAAAGGGGTGGCTTCCCAAAATTACGAATCTCCAGAAATCGCAGCAAATATTTTTTCACCCAAACTGGATGATACTTTCAGGTAATGATCAGTACACTAAGGCAACTTGGTTCCCCAAATTTCGTTCTTCTATGTTGAAGCGTTCGTTTCCAGTAACAGTTTGAATTTTTAGGTTTCACTCTGTTTTCTTCTATATTGATAGAGGTATTTGGAACTCTAAATCCAACACGGTTTTTGCTAGCTTCTTGAAACTTGACACAATAAAGTAGTTTGACGTTCTATCTCTATGTTTTGTTTCCTCTTGATGTAGCCCTAACAGTGACTGGCGAGAAACAATTTCATGGAAAGGGGTTGCCAGGCTTCCCAAATATGCGAATCTCCAGAAATCTCAGAAATATTTTTTCACCCAAACAGGATGATACTTTCAGGTAATGATCAGTACACTAAGGCGACTTGGTTCCCCAAATTTCGTTCTTCTATGTTGAAGCGTTCGTTTCCAGTAACAGTTTGAATTTTTAGGTTTCACTCTGTTTTCTCCTATATTGATAGATGTATTTGGAACTCTAAATCCAACACGGTTTGTGCTAGCTTCTTGAAACTTGACACAATAAAGTAATTTCACGTTCTATCTCTATGTTTTGTTTCCTCTTGATGTAGCCCTAACAGTGACTGGCGAGAAACACTTTCATGGAAAGGGGTTGCCAGGCTTCCCAAATATACGAATCTCCAGAAATCTCAGGAAATATTTTTTCACCCAAACAGGATGATACTTTCAGGTAATGATCAGTACACTAAGGCGACTTGGTTCCCCAAATTTCGTTCTTCTATGTTGAAGCGTTCGTTTCCAATAACAGTTTGAATTTTTAGGTTTCACTCTGTTTTCTCCTATATTGATAGATGTATTTGGAACTCTAAATCCAACACGGTTTGTGCTAGCTTCTTGAAACTTGACACAATAAAGTAGTTTCACGTTCTATCTCTATATTTTGTTTCCTCTTGATGTAGCCCTAAGCAGTGACTGGCGAGAAACACTTTCATTGAAAGGGGTTGCCAGGCTTCCCAAAATTACGAATCTCCAGAAATCTCAGCAAATATTTTCTCACCCAAACAGGATGATACTTTCAGGTAATGATCAGTACACTAAGGCGACTTGGTTCCCCAAATTTCGTTCTTCTATGTTGAAGCGTTCGTTTCCAGTAACAGTTTGAATTTTTAGGTTTCACTCTGTTTTCTCCTATATTGATAGATGTATTTGGAACTCTAAATCCAACACGGTTTGTGCTAGCTTCTTGAAACTTGACACAATTAAGTAGTTTCACGTTCTATCTCTATGTTTTGTTTCCTCTTGATGTAGCCCTAACAGTGACTGGCGAGAAACACTTTCATGGAAAGGGGTTGCCAGGCTTCCCAAATATACGAATCTCCAGAAATCTCAGGAAATATTTTTTCACCCAAACAGGATGATACTTTCAGGTAATGATCAGTACACTAAGGCGACTTGGTTCCCCAAATTTCGTTCTTCTATGTTGAAGCGTTCGTTTCCAGTAACAGTTTGAATTTTTAGGTTTCACTCTGTTTTCTCCTATATTGATAGATGTATTTGGAACTCTAAATCCAACACGGTTTGTGCTAGCTTCTGGAAACTTGACACAATAAAGTAGTTTCACGTTCTATCTCTATATTTTGTTTCCTCTTGATGTAGCCCTAAGCAGTGACTGGCGAGAAACACTTTCATGGAAAGGGGTTGCCAGGCTTCCCAAAATTACGAATCTCCAGAAATCTCAGCAAATATTTTCTCACCCAAACAGGATGATACTTTCAGGTAATGATCAGTACACTAAGGCGACTTGGTTCCCCAAATTTCGTTCTTCTATGTTGAAGCGTTCGTTTCCAGTAACAGTTTGAATTTTTAGGTTTCACTCTGTTTTCTCCTATATTGATAGATGTATTTGGAACTCTAAATCCAACACGGTTTGTGCTAGCTTCTTGAAACTTGACACAATAACGTAGTTTCACGTTCTATCTCTATGTTTTGTTTCCTCTTGATGTAGCCCTAAGCATTGACTGTCGAGAAACACTTTCATGGAAAGGGGTGGCTTCCCAAAATTGCGAATCTCCAGAAATCTCAGCAAATATTTTTTCACCCAAACTGGATGATACTTTCAGGTAATGATCAGTACACTAAGGCGACTTGGTTCCCCAAATTTCGTTCTTCTATGTTGAAGCGTTCGTTTCCAGTAACAGTTTGAATTTTTAGGTTTCACTCTGTTTTCTTCTATATTGATAGAGGTATTTGGAACTCTAAATCCAACACGGTTTTTGCTAGCTTCTTGAAACTTGACACAATAAAGTAGTTTCACGTTCTATCTCTATGTTTTGTTTCCTCTTGATGTAGCCCTAACAGTGACTGGCGAGAAACACTTTCATGGAAAGGGGTTGCCAGGCTTCCCAAATATGCGAATCTCCAGAAATCTCAGAAATATTTTTTCACCCAAACAGGATGATACTTTCAGGTAATGATCAGTACACTAAGGCGACTTGGTTCCCCAAATTTCGTTCTTCTATGTTGAAGCGTTCGTTTCCAGTAACAGTTTGAATTTTTAGGTTTCACTCTGTTTTCTCCTATATTGATAGATGTATTTGGAACTCTAAATCCAACACGGTTTGTGCTAGCTTCTTGAAACTTGACACAATAAAGTAATTTCACGTTGTATCTCTATGTTTTGTTTCCTCTTGATGTAGCCCTAACAGTGACTGGCGAGAAACACTTTCATGGAAAGGGGTTGCCAGGCTTCCCAAATATACGAATCTCCAGAAATCTCAGGAAATATTTTTTCACCCAAACAGGATGATACTTTCAGGTAATGATCAGTACACTAAGGCGACTTGGTTCCCCAAATTTCGTTCTTCTATGTTGAAGCGTTCGTTTCCAGTAACAGTTTGAATTTTTAGGTTTCACTCTGTTTTCTCCTATATTGATAGATGTATTTGGAACTCTAAATCCAACACGGTTTGTGCTACCTTCTTGAAACTTGACACAATAAAGTAGTTTCACGTTCTATCTCTATGTTTTGTTTCCTCTTGATGTAGCCCTAACAGTGACTGGCGAGAAACACTTTCATGGAAAGGGGTTGCCAGGCTTCCCAAATATACGAATCTCCAGAAATCTCAGCAAATATTTTTTCACCCAAACAGGATGATACTTTCAGGTAATGATCAGTAAACTAAGGCGACTTGGTTCCCCAAATTTCGTTCTTCTATGTTGAAGCGTTCGTTTCCAGTAACAGTTTGAATTTTTAGGTTTCACTCTGTTTTCTCCTATATTGATAGATGTATTTGGAACTCTAAATCCAACAGGGTTTGTGCTAGCTTCTTGAAACTTGACACAATAAAGTAGTTTCACGTTCTATCTCTATGGTTTGTTTCCTCTTGATGTAGCCCTAAGCATTGACTGGCGAGAAACACTTTCATGGAAAGGGGTGGCTTCCCAAAATTACGAATCTCCAGAAATCTCAGCAAATATTTTTTCACCCAAACTGGATGATACTTTCAGGTAATGATCACTACACTAACGCGACTTGGTTCCCCAAATTTCGTTCTTCTATGTTGAAGCGTTCGTTTCCAGTAACAGTTTGAATTTTTAGGTTTCACTCTGTTTTCTCCTATATTGATAGATGTATTTGGAACTCTAAATCCAACACGGTTTGTGCTAGCTTCTGGAAACTTGACACAATAAAGCAGTTTCACGTTCTATTTCTATGTTTTGTTTCCTCTTGATGTAGCCCTAAGCAGTGACTGGCAAAAAACACTTACATGGAAAGGGGTTGCCAGGCTTCCCAAAATTACGAATCTCCAGAAATCTCAGCAAATATTTTTTCACCCAAACTGGATGATACTTTCAGGTAATGATCAGTACACTAAGGCGACTTGGTTCCCCAAATGTCGTTCTTCTATGTTGAAGCGTTCGTTTCCAGTAACAGTTTGAATTTTTAGGTTTCACTCTGTTTTCTCCTATATTGATAGATGTATTTGGAACTCTAAATCCAACACGGTTTGTGCTAGCTTCTTGAAACTTGACACAATAACGTAGTTTCACGTTCTATCTCTATGTTTTGTTTCCTCTTGATGTAGCCCTAAGCATTGACTGTCGAGAAACACTTTCATGGAAAGGGGTGGCTTCCCAAAATTGCGAATCTCCAGAAATCTCAGCAAATATTTTTTCACCCAAACTGGATGATACTTTCAGGTAATGATCAGTACACTAAGGCGACTTGGTTCCCCAAATTTCGTTCTTCTATGTTGAAGCGTTCGTTTCCAGTAACAGTTTGAATTTTTAGGTTTCACTCTGTTTTCTTCTATATTGATAGAGGTATTTGGAACTCTAAATCCAACACGGTTTTTGCTAGCTTCTTGAAACTTGACACAATAAAGTAGTTTCACGTTCTATCTCTATGTTTTGTTTCCTCTTGATGTAGCCCTAACAGTGACTGGCGAGAAACACTTTCATGGAAAGGGGTTGCCAGGCTTCCCAAATATGCGAATCTCCAGAAATCTCAGAAATATTTTTTCACCCAAACAGGATGATACTTTCAGGTAATGATCAGTACACTAAGGCGACTTGGTTCCCCAAATTTCGTTCTTCTATGTTGAAGCGTTCGTTTCCAGTAACAGTTTGAATTTTTAGGTTTCACTCTGTTTTCTCCTATATTGATAGATGTATTTGGAACTCTAAATCCAACACGGTTTGTGCTAGCTTCTTGAAACTTGACACAATAAAGTAATTTCACGTTGTATCTCTATGTTTTGTTTCCTCTTGATGTAGCCCTAACAGTGACTGGCGAGAAACACTTTCATGGAAAGGGGTTGCCAGGCTTCCCAAATATACGAATCTCCAGAAATCTCAGGAAATATTTTTTCACCCAAACAGGATGATACTTTCAGGTAATGATCAGTACACTAAGGCGACTTGGTTCCCCAAATTTCGTTCTTCTATGTTGAAGCGTTCGTTTCCAGTAACAGTTTGAATTTTTAGGTTTCACTCTGTTTTCTCCTATATTGATAGATGTATTTGGAACTCTAAATCCAACACGGTTTGTGCTACCTTCTTGAAACTTGACACAATAAAGTAGTTTCACGTTCTATCTCTATGTTTTGTTTCCTCTTGATGTAGCCCTAACAGTGACTGGCGAGAAACACTTTCATGGAAAGGGGTTGCCAGGCTTCCCAAATATACGAATCTCCAGAAATCTCAGCAAATATTTTTTCACCCAAACAGGATGATACTTTCAGGTAATGATCAGTAAACTAAGGCGACTTGGTTCCCCAAATTTCGTTCTTCTATGTTGAAGCGTTCGTTTCCAGTAACAGTTTGAATTTTTAGGTTTCACTCTGTTTTCTCCTATATTGATAGATGTATTTGGAACTCTAAATCCAACAGGGTTTGTGCTAGCTTCTTGAAACTTGACACAATAAAGTAGTTTCACGTTCTATCTCTATGGTTTGTTTCCTCTTGATGTAGCCCTAAGCATTGACTGGCGAGAAACACTTTCATGGAAAGGGGTGGCTTCCCAAAATTACGAATCTCCAGAAATCTCAGCAAATATTTTTTCACCCAAACTGGATGATACTTTCAGGTAATGATCACTACACTAACGCGACTTGGTTCCCCAAATTTCGTTCTTCTATGTTGAAGCGTTCGTTTCCAGTAACAGTTTGAATTTTTAGGTTTCACTCTGTTTTCTCCTATATTGATAGATGTATTTGGAACTCTAAATCCAACACGGTTTGTGCTAGCTTCTGGAAACTTGACACAATAAAGCAGTTTCACGTTCTATTTCTATGTTTTGTTTCCTCTTGATGTAGCCCTAAGCAGTGACTGGCAAAAAACACTTACATGGAAAGGGGTTGCCAGGCTTCCCAAAATTACGAATCTCCAGAAATCTCAGCAAATATTTTTTCACCCAAACTGGATGATACTTTCAGGTAATGATCAGTACACTAAGGCGACTTGGTTCCCCAAATGTCGTTCTTCTATGTTGAAGCGTTCGTTTCCAGTAACAGTTTGAATTTTTAGGTTTCACTCTGTTTTCTCCTATATTGATAGATGTATTTGGAACTCTAAATCCAACACGGTTTGTGCTAGCTTCTTGAAACCTGACACAATAAAGTAATTTCACGTTCTATCTCTATGTTTTGTTTCCTCTTGATGTAGCCCCAAGCAGTGACTGAGGAGAAACACTTTCATGGAAAGGGGTTGCCAAGCTTCCTAAAATTACAAATCTCCAGAAATCTCAGCAAATATTTTTTCACCCAAACAGGATGATACTTTCAGGTAATGATCAGTACACTAAGGCGACTTGGTTCCCCAAATTTCGTTCTTCTATGTTGAAGCGTTCGTTTCCAGTAACAGTTTGAATTTTTAGGTTTCACTCTGTTTTCTCCTATATTGATAGATGTATTTGGAACTCTAAATCCAACACGGTTTGTGCTAGCTTCTTGAAACTTGACACAATAAAGTAGTTTCACGTTCTATCTCTATGTTTTGTTTCCTCTTGATGTAGCCCTAACAGTGACTGGCGAGAAACACTTTCATGGAAAGGGGTTGCCAGGCTTCCCAAATATACGAATCTCCAGAAATCTCAGAAATATTTTTTCACCCAAACAGGATGATACTTTCAGGTTATGATCAGTACACTAAGGCGACTTGGTTCCCCAAATTTCGTTCTTCTATGTTGAAGCGTTCGTTTCCAGTAACAGTTTGAATTTTTAGGTTTCACTCTGTTTTCTCCTATATTGATAGATGTATTTGGAACTCTAAATCCAACACGGTTTGTGCTAGCTTCTGGAAACTTGACACAATAAAGTAGTTTCACGTTCTATCTCTATGGTTTGTTTCCTCTTGATGTAGCCCTAAGCATTGACTGGCGAGAAACACTTTCATGGAAAGGGGTGGCTTCCCAAAATTACGAATCTCCAGAAATCTCAGCAAATATTTTTTCACCCAAACTGGATGATACTTTCAGGTAATGATCACTACACTAACGCGACTTGGTTCCCCAAATTTCGTTCTTCTATGTTGAAGCGTTCGTTTCCAGTAACAGTTTGAATTTTTAGGTTTCACTCTGTTTTCTCCTATATTGATAGATGTATTTGGAACTCTAAATCCAACACGGTTTGTGCTAGCTTCTTGAAACTTGACACAATAAAGTAATTTCACGTTCTATCTCTATGTTTTGTTTCCTCTTGATGTAGCCCCAAGCAGTGACTGAGGAGAAACACTTTCATGGAAAGGGGTTGCCAAGCTTCCTAAAATTACAAATCTCCAGAAATCTCAGCAAATATTTTTTCACCCAAACAGGATGATACTTTCAGGTAATGATCAGTACACTAAGGCGACTTGGTTCCCCAAATTTCGTTCTTCTATGTTGAAGCGTTCGTTTCCAGTAACAGTTTGAATTTTTAGGTTTCACTCTGTTTTCTCCTATATCGATAGATGTATTTGGAACTCTAAATCCAACACGGTTTGTGCTAGCTTCTTGAAACTTGACACAATAAAGTAGTTTCACGTTCTATCTCTATGTTTTGTTTCCTCTTGATGTAGCCCTAACAGTGACTGGCGAGAAACACTTTCATGGAAAGGGGTTGCCAGGCTTCCCAAATATACGAATCTCCAGAAATCTCAGGAAATATTTTTTCACCCAAACAGGATGATACTTTCAGGTAATGATCAGTACACTAAGGCGACTTGGTTCCCCAAATTTCGTTCTTCTATGTTGAAGCGTTCGTTTCCAGTAACAGTTTGAATTTTTAGGTTTCACTCTGTTTTCTCCTATATTGATAGATGTATTTGGAACTCTTAATCCAACAAGGTTTGTGCTAGGTTCTTGAAACTTGACACAATAAACTAGTTTCACGTTCTATCTCTATGTTTTGTTTCCTCTTGATGTAGCCCTAAGCAGTGACTGGCGATAAACACTTTCATGGAAAGGGGTGGCTTCCCAAAATTACGAATCTCCAGAAATCTCAGCAAATATTTTTTCACCCAAACTGGATGATACTTTCAGGTAATGATCAGTACACTAAGGCGACTTGGTTCCCCAAATTTCGTTCTTCTATGTTGAAGCGTTCGTTTCCAGTAACAGTTTGAATTTTTAGGTTTCACTCTGTTTTCTCCTATATTGATAGATGTATTTGGAACTCTAAATCCAACACGGTTTGTGCTACCTTCTTGAAACTTGACACAATAAAGTAGTTTCACGTTCTATCTCTATGTTTTGTTTCCTCTTGATGTAGCCCTAACAGTGACTGGCGAGAAACACTTTCATGGAAAGGGGTTGCCAGGCTTCCCAAATATACGAATCTCCAGAAATCTCAGGAAATATTTTTTCACCCAAACAGGATGATACTTTCAGGTAATGATCAGTAAACTAAGGCGACTTGGTTCCCCAAATTTCGTTCTTCTATGTTGAAGCGTTCGTTTCCAGTAACAGTTTGAATTTTTAGGTTTCACTCTGTTTTCTCCTATATTGATAGATGTATTTGGAACTCTGAATCCAACACGGTTTGTGCTAATTTCTTGAAACTTGACACAATAAAGTAGTTTCACGTTCTATCTCTATGGTTTGTTTCCTCTTGATGTAGCCCTAAGCATTGACTGGCGAGAAAAACTTTCATGGAAAGGGGTGGCTTCCCAAAATTACGAATCTCCAGAAATCTCAGCAAATATTTTTTCACCCAAACTGGATGATACTTTCAGGTAATGATCACTACACTAACGCAACTTGGTTCCCCAAATTTCGTTCTTCTATGTTGAAGCGTTCGTTTCCAGTAACAGTTTGAATTTTTAGGTTTCACTCTGTTTTCTCCTATATTGATAGATGTATTTGGAACTCTAAATCCAACACGGTTTGTGCTAGCTTCTGGAAACTTGACACAATAAAGCAGTTTCACGTTCTATTTCTATGTTTTGTTTCCTCTTGATGTAGCCCTAAGCAGTGACTGGCAAAAAACACTTACATGGAAAGGGGTTGCCAGGCTTCCCAAAATTACGAATCTCCAGAAATCTCAGCAAATATTTTTTCACCCAAACTGGATGATACTTTCAGGTAATGATCAGTACACTAAGGCGACTTGGTTCCCCAAATGTCGTTCTTCTATGTTGAAGCGTTCGTTTCCAGTAACAGTTTGAATTTTTAGGTTTCACTCTGTTTTCTCCTATATTGATAGATGTATTTGGAACTCTAAATCCAACACGGTTTGTGCTAGCTTCTTGAAACTTGACACAATAAAGTAATTTCACGTTCTATCTCTATGTTTTGTTTCCTCTTGATGTAGCCCCAAGCAGTGACTGAGGAGAAACACTTTCATGGAAAGGGGTTGCCAAGCTTCCTAAAATTACAAATCTCCAGAAATCTCAGCAAATATTTTTTCACCCAAACAGGATGATACTTTCAGGTAATGATCAGTACACTAAGGCGACTTGGTTCCCCAAATTTCGTTCTTCTATGTTGAAGCGTTCGTTTCCAGTAACAGTTTGAATTTTTAGGTTTCACTCTGTTTTCTCCTATATTGATAGATGTATTTGGAACTCTAAATCCAACACGGTTTGTGCTAGCTTCTTGAAACTTGACACAATAAAGTAGTTTCACGTTCTATCTCTATGTTTTGTTTCCTCTTGATGTAGCCCTAACAGTGACTGGCGAGAAACACTTTCATGGAAAGGGGTTGCCAGGCTTCCCAAATATACGAATCTCCAGAAATCTCAGCAAATATTTTTTCACCCAAACAGGATGATACTTTCAGGTAATGATCAGTACACTAAGGCGACTTGGTTCCCCAAATTTCGTTCTTCTATGTTGAAGCGTTCGTTTCCAGTAACAGTTTGAATTTTTAGGTTTCACTCTGTTTTTTCCTATATTGATAGATGTATTTGGAACTCTGAATCCAACAAGGTTTGTGCTAGGTTCTTGAAACTTGACACAATAAAGTAGTTTCACGTTCTATCTCTATGTTTTGTTTCCTCTTGATGTAGCCCTAAGCAGTGACTGGCGATAAACACTTTCATGGAGAGGGGTGGCTTCCCAAAATTACGAATCTCCAGAAATCTCAGCAAATATTTTTTCACCCAAACTGGATGCTACTTTCAGGTAATGATCAGTACACTAAGGCGACTTGGTTCCCCAAATTTCGTTCTTCTATGTTGAAGCGTTCGTTTCCAGTAACAGTTTGAATTTTTAGGTTTCACTCTGTTTTCTCCTATATTGATAGATGTATTTGGAACTCTAAATCCAACACGGTTTGTGCTAGCTTCTTGAAACTTGACACAATAAAGTAGTTTCACGTTCTATCTCTATGTTTTGTTTCCTCTTGATGTAGCCCTAACAGTGACTGGCGAGAAACACTTTCATGGAAAGGGGTTGCCAGGCTTCCCAAATATACGAATCTCCAGAAATCTCAGCAAATATTTTTTCACCCAAACAGGATGATACTTTCAGGTAATGATCAGTACACTAAGGCGACTTGGTTCCCCAAATTTCGTTCTTCTATGTTGAAGCGTTCGTTTCCAGTAACAGTTTGAATTTTTAGGTTTCACTCTGTTTTCTCCTATATTGATAGATGTATTTGGAACTCTGAATCCAACAAGGTTTGTGCTAGGTTCTTGAAACTTGACACAATAAAGTAGTTTCACGTTCTATCTCTATGTTTTGTTTCCTCTTGATGTAGCCCTAAGCAGTGACTGGCGATAAACACTTTCATGGAGAGGGGTGGCTTCCCAAAATTACGAATCTCCAGAAATCTCAGCAAATATTTTTTCACCCAAACTGGATGCTACTTTCAGGTAATGATCAGTACACTAAGGCGACTTGGTTCCCCAAATTTCGTTCTTCTATGTTGAAGCGTTCGTTTCCAGTAACAGTTTGAATTTTTAGGTTTCACTCTGTTTTCTCCTATATTGATAGATGTATTTGGAACTCTAAATCCAACACGGTTTGTGCTACCTTCTTGAAACTTGACACAATAAAGTAGTTTCACGTTCTATCTCTATGTTTTGTTTCCTCTTGATGTAGCCCTAACAGTGACTGGCGAGAAACACTTTCATGGAAAGGGGTTGCCAGGCTTCCCAAATATACGAATCTCCAGAAATCTCAGCAAATATTTTTTCACCCAAACAGGATGATACTTTCAGGTAATGATCAGTAAACTAAGGCGACTTGGTTCCCCAAATTTCGTTCTTCTATGTTGAAGCGTTCGTTTCCAGTAACAGTTTGAATTTTTAGGTTTCACTCTGTTTTCTCCTATATTGATAGATGTATTTGGAACTCTAAATCCAACACGGTTTGTGCTAGCTTCTGGAAACTTGACACAATAAAGCAGTTTCACGTTCTATTTCTATGTTTTGTTTCCTCTTGATGTAGCCCTAAGCAGTGACTGGCAAAAAACACTTACATGGAAAGGGGTTGCCAGGCTTCCCAAAATTACGAATCTCCAGAAATCTCAGCAAATATTTTTTCACCCAAACTGGATGATACTTTCAGGTAATGATCAGTAAACTAAGGCGACTTGGTTCCCCAAATGTCGTTCTTCTATGTTGAAGCGTTCGTTTCCAGTAACAGTTTGAATTTTTAGGTTTCACTCTGTTTTCTTCTATATTGATAGAGGTATTTGGAACTCTAAATCCAACACGGTTTTTGCTAGCTTCTTGAAACTTGACACAATAAAGTAGTTTCACGTTCTATCTCTATGTTTTGTTTCCTCTTGATGTAGCCCTAACAGTGACTGGCGAGAAACACTTTCATGGAAAGGGGTTGCCAGGCTTCCCAAATATGCGAATCTCCAGAAATCTCAGAAATATTTTTTCACCCAAACAGGATGATACTTTCAGGTAATGATCAGTACACTAAGGCGACTTGGTTCCCCAAATTTCGTTCTTCTATGTTGAAGCGTTCGTTTCCAGTAACAGTTTGAATTTTTAGGTTTCACTCTGTTTTCTCCTATATTGATAGATGTATTTGGAACTCTAAATCCAACACGGTTTGTGCTAGCTTCTTGAAACTTGACACAATAAAGTAGTTTCACGTTCTATCTCTATGTTTTGTTTCCTCTTGATGTAGCCCTAACAGTGACTGGCGAGAAACACTTTCATGGAAAGGGGTTGCCAGGCTTCCCAAATATACGAATCTCCAGAAATCTCAGCAAATATTTTTTCACCCAAACAGGATGATACTTTCAGGTAATGATCAGTACACTAAGGCGACTTGGTTCCCCAAATTTCGTTCTTCTATGTTGAAGCGTTCGTTTCCAATAACAGTTTGAATTTTTAGGTTTCACTCTGTTTTCTCCTATATTGATAGATGTATTTGGAACTCTAAATCCAACACGGTTTGTGCTAGCTTCTTGAAACTTGACACAATAAAGTAGTTTCACGTTCTATCTCTATGGTTTGTTTCCTCTTGATGTAGCCCTAAGCAGTGACTGGCGAGAAACACTTTCATGGAAAGGGGTTGCCAGGCTTCCCAAAATTACGAATCTCCAGAAATCTCAGCAAATATTTTCTCACCCAAACAGGATGATACTTTCAGGTAATGATCAGTACACTAAGGCGACTTGGTTCCCCAAATTTCGTTCTTCTATGTTGAAGCGTTCGTTTCCAGTAACAGTTTGAATTTTTAGGTTTCACTCTGTTTTCTCCTATATTGATAGAGGTATTTGGAACTCTAAATCCAACACGGTTTTTGCTAGCTTCTTGAAACTTGACACAATAAAGTAGTTTCACGTTCTATCTCTATGTTTTGTTTCCTCTTGATGTAGCCCTAACAGTGACTGGCGAGAAACACTATCATGGAAAGGGGTTGCCAGGCTTCCCAAATATGCGAATCTCCAGAAATCTCAGAAATATTTTTTCACCCAAACAGGATGATACTTTCAGGTAATGATCAGTACACTAAGGCGACTTGGTTCCCCAAATTTCGTTCTTCTATGTTGAAGCGTTCGTTTCCAGTAACAGTTTGAATTTTTAGGTTTCACTCTGTTTTCTCCTATATTGATAGATGTATTTGGAACTCTAAATCCAACATGGTTTGTGCTAGCTTCTGGAAACTTGACACAATAAAGCCGATTCACGTTCTATCTCTATGTTTTGTTTCCTCTTGATGTAGCCCTAAGCAGTGACTGGCAAAAAACACTTTCATGGAAAGGGGTTGCCAGGCTTCCCAAAATTACGAATCTCCAGAAATCTCAGCAAATATTTTTTTCACCCAAACTGGATGATACTTTCAGGTAATGATCAGTACACTAAGGCGACTTGGTTCCCCAAATTTCGTTCTTCTATGTTGAAGCGTTCGTTTCCAGTAACAGTTTGAATTTTTAGGTTTCACTCTGTTTTCTCCTATATTGATAGATGTATTTGGAACTCTAAATCCAACACGGTTTGTGCTAGCTTCTTGAAACTTGACACAATAAAGTAGTTTCACGTTCTATCTCTATGTTTTGTTTCCTCTTGATGTAGCCCTAACAGTGACTGGCGAGAAACACTTTCATGGAAAGGGGTTGCCAGGCTTCCCAAATATACGAATCTCCAGAAATCTCAGCAAATATTTTTTCACCCAAACAGGATGATACTTTCAGGTAATGATCAGTACACTAAGGCGACTTGGTTCCCCAAATTTCGTTCTTCTATGTTGAAGCGTTCGTTTCCAGTAACAGTTTGAATTTTTTAGGTTTCACGCTGTTTTCTCCTATATTGATAGATGTATTTGGAACTCTGAATCCAACAAGGTTTGTGCTAGGTTCTTGAAACTTGACACAATAAAGTAGTTTCACGTTCAATCTCTATGTTTTGTTTCCTCTTGATGTAGCCCTAAGCAGTGACTGGCGATAAACACTTTCATGGAGAGGGGTGGCTTCCCAAAATTACGAATCTCCAGAAATCTCAGCAAATATTTTTTCACCCAAACTGGATGATACTTTCAGGTAATGATCAGTACACTAAGGCGACTTGGTTCCCCAAATTTCGTTCTTCTATGTTGAAGCGTTCGTTTCCAGTAACAGTTTGAATTTTTAGGTTTCACTCTGTTTTCTCCTATATTGATAGATGTATTTGGAACTCTAAATCCAACACGGTTTGTGCTACCTTCTTGAAACTTGACACATTAAAGTAGTTTCACGTTCTATCTCTATGTTTTGTTTCCTCTTGATGTAGCCCTAACAGTGACTGGCGAGAAACACTTTCATGGAAAGGGGTTGCCAGGCTTCCCAAATATACGAATCTCCAGAAATCTCAGCAAATATTTTTTCACCCAAACAGGATGATACTTTCAGGTAATGATCAGTAAACTAAGGCGACTTGGTTCCCCAAATTTCGTTCTTCTATGTTGAAGCGTTCGTTTCCAGTAACAGTTTGAATTTTTAGGTTTCACTCTGTTTTCTCCTATATTGATAGATGTATTTGGAACTCTAAATCCAACACGGTTTGTGCTAGCTTCTTGAAACTTGACACAATAAAGTAGTTTCACGTTCTATCTCTATGGTTTGTTTCCTCTTGATGTAGCCCTAAGCATTGACTGGCGAGAAACACTTTCATGGAAAGGGGTGGCTTCCCAAAATTACGAATCTCCAGAAATCTCAGCAAATATTTTTTCACCCAAACTGGATGATACTTTCAGGTAATGATCACTACACTAACGCGACTTGGTTCCCCAAATTTCGTTCTTCTATGTTGAAGCGTTCGTTTCCAGTAACAGTTTGAATTTTTAGGTTTCACTCTGTTTTCTCCTATATTGATAGATGTATTTGGAACTCTAAATCCAACACGGTTTGTGCTAGCTTCTTGAAACTTGACACAATAAAGTAGTTTCACGTTCTATCTCTATGTTTTGTTTCCTCTTGATGTAGCCCTAACAGTGACTGGCGAGAAACACTTTCATGGAAAGGGGTTGCCAGGCTTCCCAAATATACGAATCTCCAGAAATCTCAGCAAATATTTTTTCACCCAAACAGGATGATACTTTCAGGTAATGATCAGTACACTAAGGCGACTTGGTTCCCCAAATTTCGTTCTTCTATGTTGAAGCGTTCGTTTCCAGTAACAGTTTGAATTTTTAGGTTTCACTCTGTTTTCTCCTATATTGATAGATGTATTTGGAACTCTGAATCCAACAAGGTTTGTGCTAGGTTCTTGAAACTTGACACAATAAAGTAGTTTCACGTTCTATCTCTATGTTTTGTTTCCTCTTGATGTAGCCCTAAGCAGTGACTGGCGATAAACACTTTCATGGAGAGGGGTGGCTTCCCAAAATTACGAATCTCCAGAAATCTCAGCAAATATTTTTTCACCCAAACTGGATGCTACTTTCAGGTAATGATCAGTACACTAAGGCGACTTGGTTCCCCAAATTTCGTTCTTCTATGTTGAAGCGTTCGTTTCCAGTAACAGTTTGAATTTTTAGGTTTCACTCTGTTTTCTCCTATATTGATAGATGTATTTGGAACTCTAAATCCAACACGGTTTGTGCTACCTTCTTGAAACTTGACACAATAAAGTAGTTTCACGTTCTATCTCTATGTTTTGTTTCCTCTTGATGTAGCCCTAACAGTGACTGGCGAGAAACACTTTCATGGAAAGGGGTTGCCAGGCTTCCCAAATATACGAATCTCCAGAAATCTCAGCAAATATTTTTTCACCCAAACAGGATGATACTTTCAGGTAATGATCAGTAAACTAAGGCGACTTGGTTCCCCAAATTTCGTTCTTCTATGTTGAAGCGTTCGTTTCCAGTAACAGTTTGAATTTTTAGGTTTCACTCTGTTTTCTCCTATATTGATAGATGTATTTGGAACTCTAAATCCAACACGGTTTGTGCTAGCTTCTTGAAACTTGACACAATAAAGTAGTTTCACGTTCTATCTCTATGGTTTGTTTCCTCTTGATGTAGCCCTAAGCATTGACTGGCGAGAAACACTTTCATGGAAAGGGGTGGCTTCCCAAAATTACGAATCTCCAGAAATCTCAGCAAATATTTTTTCACCCAAACTGGATGATACTTTCAGGTAATGATCACTACACTAACGCGACTTGGTTCCCCAAATTTCGTTCTTCTATGTTGAAGCGTTCGTTTCCAGTAACAGTTTGAATTTTTAGGTTTCACTCTGTTTTCTCCTATATTGATAGATGTATTTGGAACTCTAAATCCAACACGGTTTGTGCTAGCTTCTGGAAACTTGACACAATAAAGCAGTTTCACGTTCTATTTCTATGTTTTGTTTCCTCTTGATGTAGCCCTAAGCAGTGACTGGCAAAAAACACTTACATGGAAAGGGGTTGCCAGGCTTCCCAAAATTACGAATCTCCAGAAATCTCAGCAAATATTTTTTCACCCAAACTGGATGATACTTTCAGGTAATGATCAGTAAACTAAGGCGACTTGGTTCCCCAAATGTCGTTCTTCTATGTTGAAGCGTTCGTTTCCAGTAACAGTTTGAATTTTTAGGTTTCACTCTGTTTTCTTCTATATTGATAGAGGTATTTGGAACTCTAAATCCAACACGGTTTTTGCTAGCTTCTTGAAACTTGACACAATAAAGTAGTTTCACGTTCTATCTCTATGTTTTGTTTCCTCTTGATGTAGCCCTAACAGTGACTGGCGAGAAACACTTTCATGGAAAGGGGTTGCCAGGCTTCCCAAATATGCGAATCTCCAGAAATCTCAGAAATATTTTTTCACCCAAACAGGATGATACTTTCAGGTAATGATCAGTACACTAAGGCGACTTGGTTCCCCAAATTTCGTTCTTCTATGTTGAAGCGTTCGTTTCCAGTAACAGTTTGAATTTTTAGGTTTCACTCTGTTTTCTCCTATATTGATAGATGTATTTGGAACTCTAAATCCAACACGGTTTGTGCTAGCTTCTTGAAACTTGACACAATAAAGTAGTTTCACGTTCTATCTCTATGTTTTGTTTCCTCTTGATGTAGCCCTAACAGTGACTGGCGAGAAACACTTTCATGGAAAGGGGTTGCCAGGCTTCCCAAATATACGAATCTCCAGAAATCTCAGCAAATATTTTTTCACCCAAACAGGATGATACTTTCAGGTAATGATCAGTACACTAAGGCGACTTGGTTCCCCAAATTTCGTTCTTCTATGTTGAAGCGTTCGTTTCCAATAACAGTTTGAATTTTTAGGTTTCACTCTGTTTTCTCCTATATTGATAGATGTATTTGGAACTCTAAATCCAACACGGTTTGTGCTAGCTTCTTGAAACTTGACACAATAAAGTAGTTTCACGTTCTATCTCTATGGTTTGTTTCCTCTTGATGTAGCCCTAAGCAGTGACTGGCGAGAAACACTTTCATGGAAAGGGGTTGCCAGGCTTCCCAAAATTACGAATCTCCAGAAATCTCAGCAAATATTTTCTCACCCAAACAGGATGATACTTTCAGGTAATGATCAGTACACTAAGGCGACTTGGTTCCCCAAATTTCGTTCTTCTATGTTGAAGCGTTCGTTTCCAGTAACAGTTTGAATTTTTAGGTTTCACTCTGTTTTCTCCTATATTGATAGAGGTATTTGGAACTCTAAATCCAACACGGTTTTTGCTAGCTTCTTGAAACTTGACACAATAAAGTAGTTTCACGTTCTATCTCTATGTTTTGTTTCCTCTTGATGTAGCCCTAACAGTGACTGGCGAGAAACACTATCATGGAAAGGGGTTGCCAGGCTTCCCAAATATGCGAATCTCCAGAAATCTCAGAAATATTTTTTCACCCAAACAGGATGATACTTTCAGGTAATGATCAGTACACTAAGGCGACTTGGTTCCCCAAATTTCGTTCTTCTATGTTGAAGCGTTCGTTTCCAGTAACAGTTTGAATTTTTAGGTTTCACTCTGTTTTCTCCTATATTGATAGATGTATTTGGAACTCTAAATCCAACACGGTTTGTGCTAGCTTCTGGAAACTTGACACAATAAAGCCGATTCACGTTCTATCTCTATGTTTTGTTTCCTCTTGATGTAGCCCTAAGCAGTGACTGGCAAAAAACACTTTCATGGAAAGGGGTTGCCAGGCTTCCCAAAATTACGAATCTCCAGAAATCTCAGCAAATATTTTTTTCACCCAAACTGGATGATACTTTCAGGTAATGATCAGTACACTAAGGCGACTTGGTTCCCCAAATTTCGTTCTTCTATGTTGAAGCGTTCGTTTCCAGTAACAGTTTGAATTTTTAGGTTTCACTCTGCTTTCTCCTATATTGATAGATGTATTTGGAACTCTAAATCCAACACGGTTTGTGCTAGCTTCTTGAAACTTGACACAATAAAGTAGTTTCACGTTCTATCTCTATGTTTTGTTTCCTCTTGATGTAGCCCTAACAGTGACTGGCGAGAAACACTTTCATGGAAAGGGGTTGCCAGGCTTCCCAAATATACGAATCTCCAGAAATCTCAGCAAATATTTTTTCACCCAAACAGGATGATACTTTCAGGTAATGATCAGTACACTAAGGCGACTTGGTTCCCCAAATTTCGTTCTTCTATGTTGAAGCGTTCGTTTCCAGTAACAGTTTGAATTTTTTAGGTTTCACTCTGTTTTCTCCTATATTGATAGATGTATTTGGAACTCTGAATCCAACAAGGTTTGTGCTAGGTTCTTGAAACTTGACACAATAAAGTAGTTTCACGTTCAATCTCTATGTTTTGTTTCCTCTTGATGTAGCCCTAAGCAGTGACTGGCGATAAACACTTTCATGGAGAGGGGTGGCTTCCCAAAATTACGAATCTCCAGAAATCTCAGCAAATATTTTTTCACCCAAACTGGATGATACTTTCAGGTAATGATCAGTACACTAAGGCGACTTGGTTCCCCAAATTTCGTTCTTCTATGTTGAAGCGTTCGTTTCCAGTAACAGTTTGAATTTTTAGGTTTCACTCTGTTTTCTCCTATATTGATAGATGTATTTGGAACTCTAAATCCAACACGGTTTGTGCTACCTTCTTGAAACTTGACACATTAAAGTAGTTTCACGTTCTATCTCTATGTTTTGTTTCCTCTTGATGTAGCCCTAACAGTGACTGGCGAGAAACACTTTCATGGAAAGGGGTTGCCAGGCTTCCCAAATATACGAATCTCCAGAAATCTCAGCAAATATTTTTTCACCCAAACAGGATGATACTTTCAGGTAATGATCAGTAAACTAAGGCGACTTGGTTCCCCAAATTTCGTTCTTCTATGTTGAAGCGTTCGTTTCCAGTAACAGTTTGAATTTTTAGGTTTCACTCTGTTTTCTCCTATATTGATAGATGTATTTGGAACTCTAAATCCAACACGGTTTGTGCTAGCTTCTTGAAACTTGACACAATAAAGTAGTTTCACGTTCTATCTCTATGGTTTGTTTCCTCTTGATGTAGCCCTAAGCATTGACTGGCGAGAAACACTTTCATGGAAAGGGGTGGCTTCCCAAAATTACGAATCTCCAGAAATCTCAGCAAATATTTTTTCACCCAAACTGGATGATACTTTCAGGTAATGATCACTACACTAACGCGACTTGGTTCCCCAAATTTCGTTCTTCTATGTTGAAGCGTTCGTTTCCAGTAACAGTTTGAATTTTTAGGTTTCACTCTGTTTTCTCCTATATTGATAGATGTATTTGGAACACTAAATCCAACACGGTTTGTGCTAGCTTCTGGAAACTTGACACAATAAAGCAGTTTCACGTTCTATTTCTATGTTTTGTTTCCTCTTGATGTAGCCCTAAGCAGTGACTGGCAAAAAACACTTACATGGAAAGGGGTTGCCAGGCTTCCCAAAATTACGAATCTCCAGAAATCTCAGCAAATATTTTTTCACCCAAACTGGATGATACTTTCAGGTAATGATCAGTACACTAAGGCGACTTGGTTCCCCAAATGTCGTTCTTCTATGTTGAAGCGTTCGTTTCCAGTAACAGTTTGAATTTTTAGGTTTCACTCTGTTTTCTCCTATATTGATAGATGTATTTGGAACTCTAAATCCAACACGGTTTGTGCTAGCTTCTTGAAACTTGACACAATAAAGTAATTTCACGTTCTATGTCTATGTTTTGTTTCCTCTTGATGTAGCCCCAAGCAGTGACTGAGGAGAAACACTTTCATGGAAAGGGGTTGCCAAGCTTCCTAAAATTACAAATCTCCAGAAATCTCAGCAAATATTTTTTCACCCAAACAGGATGATACTTTCAGGTAATGATCAGTACACTAAGGCGACTTGGTTCCCCAAATTTCGTTCTTCTATGTTGAAGCGTTCGTTTCCAGTAACAGTTTGAATTTTTAGGTCTCACTCTGTTTTCTCCTATATTGATAGATGTATTTGGAACTCTAAATCCAACACGGTTTGTGCTAGCTTCTTGAAAATTGACACAATAAAGTAGTTTCACGTTCTATCTCTATGTTTTGTTTCCTCTTGATGTAGCCCTAACAGTGACTGGCGAGAAACACTTTCATGGAAAGGGGTTGCCAGGCTTCCCAAATATACGAATCTCCAGAAATCTCAGAAATATTTTTTCACCCAAACAGGATGATACTTTCAGGTAATGATCAGTACACTAAGGCGACTTGGTTCCCCAAATTTCGTTCTTCTATGTTGAAGCGTTATTTCCAGTAACAGTTTGAATTTTTAGGTTTCACTCTGTTTTCTCCTATATTGATAGATGTATTTGGAACTCTAAATCCAACACGGTTTGTGCTAGCTTCTGGAAACTTGACACAATAAAGTAGTTTCACGTTCTATCTCTATGGTTTGTTTCCTCTTGATGTAGCCCTAAGCATTGACTGGCGAGAAACACTTTCATGGAAAGGGGTTGCCAGGCTTCCCAAATATACGAATCTCCAGAAATCTCAGCAAATATTTTTTCACCCAAACTGGATGATACTTTCAGGTAATGATCAGTACACTAAGGCGACTTGGTTCCCCAAATTTCGTTCTTCTATGTTGAAGCGTTCGTTTCCAGTAACAGTTTGAATTTTTAGGTTTCACTCTGTTTTCTCCTATATTGATAGATGTATTTGGAACTCTAAATCCAACACGGTTTGTGCTACCTTCTTGAAACTTGACACAATAAAGTAGTTTCACGTTCTATCTCTATGTTTTGTTTCCTCTTGATGTAGCCCTAACAGTGACTGGCGAGAAACACTTTCATGGAAAGGGGTTGCCAGGCTTCCCAAATATACGAATCTCCAGAAATCTCAGCAAATATTTTTTCACCCAAACAGGATGATACTTTCAGGTAATGATCAGTAAACTAAGGCGACTTGGTTCCCCAAATTTCGTTCTTCTATGTTGAAGCGTTCGTTTCCAATAACAGTTTGAATTTTTAGGTTTCACTCTGTTTTCTCCTATATTGATAGATGTATTTGGAACTCTGAATCCAACACGGTTTGTGCTAGCTTCTTGAAACTTGACACAATAAAGTAGTTTCACGTTCTATCTCTATGGTTTGTTTCCTCTTGATGTAGCCCTAAGCATTGACTGGCGAGAAACACTTTCATGGAAAGGGGTGGCTTCCCAAAATTACGAATCTCCAGAAATCTCAGCAAATATTTTTTCACCCAAACTGGATGATACTTTCAGGTAATGATCACTACACTAACGCGACTTGGTTCCCCAAATTTCGTTCTTCTATGTTGAAGCATTCGTTTCCAGTAACAGTTTGAATTTTTAGGTTTCACTCTGTTTTCTCCTATATTGATAGATGTATTTGGAACTCTAAATCCAACACGGTTTGTGCTAGCTTCTGGAAACTTGACACAATAAAGCAGTTTCACGTTCTATTTCTATGTTTTGTTTCCTCTTGATGTAGCCCTAAGCAGTGACTGGCAAAAAACACTTACATGGAAAGGGGTTGCCAGGCTTCCCAAAATTACGAATCTCCAGAAATCTCAGCAAATATTTTTTCACCCAAACTGGATGATACTTTCAGGTAATGATCAGTACACTAAGGCGACTTGGTTCCCCAAATGTCGTTCTTCTATGTTGAAGCGTTCGTTTCCAGTAACAGTTTGAATTTTTAGGTTTCACTCTGTTTTCTCCTATATTGATAGATGTATTTGGAACTCTAAATCCAACACGGTTTGTGCTAGCTTCTTGAAACTTGACACAATAAAGTAATTTCACGTTCTATCTCTATGTTTTGTTTCCTCTTGATGTAGCCCCAAGCAGTGACTGAGGAGAAACACTTTCATGGAAAGGGGTTGCCAAGCTTCCTAAAATTACAAATCTCCAGAAATCTCAGCAAATATTTTTTCACCCAAACAGGATGATACTTTCAGGTAATGATCAGTACACTAAGGCGACTTGGTTCCCCAAATTTCGTTCTTCTATGTTGAAGCGTTCGTTTCCAGTAACAGTTTGAATTTTTAGGTTTCACTCTGTTTTCTCCTATATTGATAGATGTATTTGGAACTCTAAATCCAACACGGTTTGTGCTAGCTTCTTGAAACTTGACACAATAAAGTAGTTTCACGTTCTATCTCTATGTTTTGTTTCCTCTTGATGTAGCCCTAACAGTGACTGGCGAGAAACACTTTCATGGAAAGGGGTTGCCAGGCTTCCCAAATATACGAATCTCCAGAAATCTCAGCAAATATTTTTTCACCCAAACAGGATGATACTTTCAGGTAATGATCAGTACACTAAGGCGACTTGGTTCCCCAAATTTCGTTCTTCTATGTTGAAGCGTTCGTTTCCAGTAACAGTTTGAATTTTTAGGTTTCACTCTGTTTTCTCCTATATTGATAGATGTATTTGGAACTCTAAATCCAACACGGTTTGTGCTACCTTCTTCAAACTTGACACAATAAAGTAGTTTCACGTTCAATCTCTATGTTTTGTTTCCTCTTGATGTAGCCCTAACAGTGACTGGCGAGAAACACTTTCATGGAAAGGGGTTGCCAGGCTTCCCAAATATACGAATCTCCAGAAATCTCAGCAAATATTTTTTCACCCAAACAGGATGATACTTTCAGGTAATGATCAGTAAACTAAGGCGACTTGGTTCCCCAAATTTCGTTCTTCTATGTTGAAGCGTTCGTTTCCAGTAACAGTTTGAATTTTTAGGTTTCACTCTGTTTTCTCCTATATTGATAGATGTATTTGGAACTCTGAATCCAACACGGTTTGTGCTAGCTTCTTGAAACTTGACACAATAAAGTAGTTTCACGTTCTATCTCTATGGTTTGTTTCCTCTTGATGTAGCCCTAAGCATTGACTGGCGAGAAACACTTTCATGGAAAGGGGTGGCTTCCCAAAATTACGAATCTCCAGAAATCTCAGCAAATATTTTTTCACCCAAACTGGATGATACTTTCAGGTAATGATCACTACACTAACGCGACTTGGTTCCCCAAATTTCGTTCTTCTATGTTGAAGCGTTCGTTTCCAGTAACAGTTTGAATTTTTAGGTTTCACTCTGTTTTCTCCTATATTGATAGATGTATTTGGAACTCTAAATCCAACACGGTTTGTGCTAGCTTCTGGAAACTTGACACAATAAAGCAGTTTCACGTTCTATTTCTATGTTTTGTTTCCTCTTGATGTAGCCCTAAGCAGTGACTGGCAAAAAACACTTACATGGAAAGGGGTTGCCAGGCTTCCCAAAATTACGAATCTCCAGAAATCTCAGCAAATATTTTTTCACCCAAACTGGATGATACTTTCAGGTAATGATCAGTACACTAAGGCGACTTGGTTCCCCAAATGTCGTTCTTCTATGTTGAAGCGTTCGTTTCCAGTAACAGTTTGAATTTTTAGGTTTCACTCTGTTTTCTCGTATATTGATAGATGTATTTGGAACTCTAAATCCAACACGGTTTGTGCTAGCTTCTTGAAACTTGACACAATAAAGTAATTTCACGTTCTATCTCTATGTTTTCTTTCCTCTTGATGTAGCCCCAAGCAGTGACTGAGGAGAAACACTTTCATGGAAAGGGGTTGCCAAGCTTCCTAAAATTACAAATCTCCAGAAATCTCAGCAAATATTTTTTCACCCAAACAGGATGATACTTTCAGGTAATTATCAGTACACTAAGGCGACTTGGTTCCCCAAATTTCGTTCTTCTATGTTGAAGCGTTCGTTTCCAGTAACAGTTTGAATTTTTAGGTTTCACTCTGTTTTCTCCTATATTGATAGATGTATTTGGAACTCTAAATCCAACACGGTTTGTGCTAGCTTCTTGAAACTTGACACAATAAAGTAGTTTCACGTTCTATCTCTATGTTTTGTTTCCTCTTGATGTAGCCCTAACAGTGACTGGCGAGAAACACTTTCATGGAAAGGGGTTGCCAGGCTTCCCAAATATACGAATCTCCAGAAATCTCAGCAAATATTTTTTCACCCAAACAGGATGATACTTTCAGGTAATGATCAGTACACTAAGGCGACTTGGTTCCCCAAATTTCGTTCTTCTATGTTGAAGCGTTCGTTTCCAGTAACAGTTTGAATTTTTAGGTTTCACTCTGTTTTCTCCTATATTGATAGATGTATTTGGAACTCTGAATCCAACAAGGTTTGTGCTAGGTTTTTGAAACTTGACACAATAAAGTAGTTTCACGTTCTATCTCTATGTTTTGTTTCCTCTTGATGTAGCCCTAAGCAGTGACTGGCGATAAACACTTTCATGGAGAGGGGTGGCTTCCCAAAATTACGAATCTCCAGAAATCTCAGCAAATATTTTTTCACCCAAACTGGATGATACTTTCAGGTAATGATCAGTACACTAAGGCGACTTGGTTCCCCAAATTTCGTTCTTCTATGTTGAAGCGTTCGTTTCCAGTAACAGTTTGAATTTTTAGGTTTCACTCTGTTTTCTCCTATATTGATAGATGTATTTGGAACTCTAAATCCAACACGGTTTGTGCTAGCTTCTTGAAACTTGACACAATAAAGTAGTTTCACGTTCTATCTCTATGTTTTGTTTCCTCTTGATGTAGCCCTAACAGTGACTGGCGAGAAACACTTTCATGGAAAGGGGTTGCCAGGCTTCCCAAATATACGAATCTCCAGAAATCTCAGCAAATATTTTTTCACCCAAACAGGATGATACTTTCAGGTAATGATCAGTAAACTAAGGCGACTTGGTTCCCCAAATTTCGTTCTTCTATGTTGAAGCGTTCGTTTCCAGTAACAGTTTGAATTTTTAGGTTTCACTCTGTTTTCTCCTATATTGATAGATGTATTTGGAACTCTAAATCCAACACGGTTTGTGCTAGCTTCTTGAAACTTGACACAATAAAGTAGTTTCACGTTCTATCTCTATGGTTTGTTTCCTCTTGATGTAGCCCTAAGCATTGACTGGCGAGAAACACTTTCATGGAAAGGGGTGGCTTCCCAAAATTACGAATCTCCAGAAATCTCAGCAAATATTTTTTCACCCAAACTGGATGATACTTTCAGGTAATGATCACTACACTAACGCGACTTGGTTCCCCAAATTTCGTTCTTCTATGTTGAAGCGTTCGTTTCCAGTAACAGTTTGAATTTTTAGGTTTCACTCTGTTTTCTCCTATATTGATAGATGTACTTGGAACTCTAAATCCAACACGGTTTGTGCTAGCTTCTGGAAACTTGACACAATAAAGCAGTTTCACGTTCTATTTCTATGTTTTGTTTCCTCTTGATGTAGCCCTAAGCAGTGACTGGCAAAAAACACTTACATGGAAAGGGGTTGCCAGGCTTCCCAAAATTACGAATCTCCAGAAATCTCAGCAAATATTTTTTCACCCAAACTGGATGATACTTTCAGGTAATGATCAGTACACTAAGGCGACTTGGTTCCCCAAATGTCGTTCTTCTATGTTGAAGCGTTCGTTTCCAGTAACAGTTTGAATTTTTAGGTTTCACTCTGTTTTCTCCTATATTGATAGATGTATTTGGAACTCTAAATCCAACACGGTTTGTGCTAGCTTCTTGAAACTTGACACAATAAAGTAATTTCACGTTCTATCTCTATGTTTTGTTTCCTCTTGATGTAGCCCCAAGCAGTGACTGAGGAGAAACACTTTCATGGAAAGGGGTTGCCAAGCTTCCTAAAATTACAAATCTCCAGAAATCTCAGCAAATATTTTTTCACCCAAACAGGATGATACTTTCAGGTAATGATCAGTACACTAAGGCGACTTGGTTCCCCAAATTTCGTTCTTCTATGTTGAAGCGTTCGTTTCCAGTAACAGTTTGAATTTTTAGGTTTCACTCTGTTTTCTCCTATATTGATAGATGTATTTGGAACTCTAAATCCAACACGGTTTGTGCTAGCTTCTTGAAACTTGACACAATAAAGTAGTTTCACGTTCTATCTCTATGTTTTGTTTCCTCTTGATGTAGCCCTAACAGTGACTGGCGAGAAACACTTTCATGGAAAGGGGTTGCCAGGCTTCCCAAATATACGAATCTCCAGAAATCTCAGAAATATTTTTTCACCCAAACAGGATGATACTTTCAGGTAATGATCAGTACACTAAGGCGACTTGGTTCCCCAAATTTCGTTCTTCTATGTTGAAGCGTTCGTTTCCAGTAACAGTTTGAATTTTTAGGTTTCACTCTGTTTTCTCCTATATTGATAGATGTATTTGGAACTCTGAATCCAACAAGGTTTGTGCTAGGTTCTTGAAACTTGACACAATAAAGTAGTTTCACGTTCTATCTCTATGTTTTGTTTCCTCTTGATGTAGCCCTAAGCAGTGACTGGCGATAAACACTTTCATGGAGAGGGGTGGCTTCCCAAAATTACGAATCTCCAGAAATCTCAGCAAATATTTTTTCACCCAAACTGGATGATACTTTCAGGTAATGATCAGTACACTAAGGCGACTTGGTTCCCCAAATTTCGTTCTTCTATGTTGAAGCGTTCGTTTCCAGTAACAGTTTGAATTTTTAGGTTTCACTCTGTTTTCTCCTATATTGATAGATGTATTTGGAACTCTAAATCCAACACGGTTTGTGCTACCTTCTTGAAACTTGACACAATAAAGTAGTTTCACGTTCTATCTCTATGTTTTGTTTCCTCTTGATGTAGCCCTAACAGTGACTGGCGAGAAACACTTTCATGGAAAGGGGTTGCCAGGCTTCCCAAATATACGAATCTCCAGAAATCTCAGGAAATATTTTTTCACCCAAACAGGATGATACTTTCAGGTAATGATCAGTACACTAAGGCGACTTGGTTCCCCAAATTTCGTTCTTCTATGTTGAAGCGTTCGTTTCCAGTAACAGTTTGAATTTTTAGGTTTCACTCTGTTTTCTCCTATATTGATAGATGTATTTGGAACTCTGAATCCAACAAGGTTTGTGCTAGGTTCTTGAAACTTGACACAATAAAGTAGTTTCACGTTCTATCTCTATGTTTTGTTTCCTCTTGATGTAGCCCTAACAGTGACTGGCGAGAAACACTTTCATGGAAAGGGGTTGCCAGGCTTCCCAAATATACGAATCTCCAGAAATCTCAGGAAATATTTTTTCACCCAAACAGGATGATACTTTCAGGTAATGATCAGTACACTAAGGCGACTTGGTTCCCCAAATTTCGTTCTTCTATGTTGAAGCGTTCGTTTCCAGTAAAAGTTTGAATTTTTAGGTTTCACTCTGTTTTCTCCTATATTGATAGATGTATTTGGAACTCTGAATCCAACAAGGTTTGTGCTAGGTTCTTAAACTTGACACAATAAAGTAGTTTCACGTTCTATCTCTATGTTTTGTTTCCTCTTGATGTAGCCCTAAGCAGTGACTGGCGATAAACACTCTCATGGAGAGGGGTGGCTTCCCAAAATTACGAATCTCCAGAAATCTCAGCAAATATTTTTTCACCCAAACTGGATGATACTTTCAGGTAATGATCAGTACACTAAGGCGACTTGGTTCCCCAAATTTCGTTCTTCTATGTTGAAGCGTTCGTTTCCAGTAACAGTTTGAATTTTTAGGTTTCACTCTGTTTTCTCCTATATTGATAGATGTATTTGGAACTCTGAATCCAACACGGTTTGTGCTACCTTCTTGAAACTTGACACAATAAAGTAGTTTCACGTTCTATCTCTATGTTTTGTTTCCTCTTGATGTAGCCCTAACAGTGACTGGCGAGAAACACTTTCATGGAAAGGGGTTGCCAGGCTTCCCAAATATACGAATCTCCAGAAATCTCAGGAAATATTTTTTCACCCAAACAGGATGATACTTTCAGGTAATGATCAGTACACTAAGGCGACTTGGTTCCCCAAATTTCGTTCTTCTATGTTGAAGCGTTCGTTTCCAGTAACAGTTTGAATTTTTAGGTTTCACTCTGTTTTCTCCTATATTGATAGATGTATTTGGAACTCTAAATCCAACACGGTTTGTGCTAGCTTCTTGAAACTTGACACAATAAAGTAGTTTCACGTTCTATCTCTATGGTTTGTTTCCTCTTGATGTAGCCCTAAGCAGTGACTGGCGAGAAACACTTTCATGGAAAGGGGTTGCCAGGCTTCCCAAAATTACGAATCTCCAGAAATCTCAGCAAATATTTTCTCACCCAAACAGGATGATACTTTCAGGTAATGATCAGTACACTAAGGCGACTTGGTTCCCCAAATTTCGTTCTTCTATGTTGAAGCGTTCGTTTCCAGTAACAGTTTGAATTTTTAGGTTTCACTCTGTTTTCTCCTATATTGATAGATGTATTTGGAACTCTAAATCCAACACGGTTTGTGCTAGCTTCTTGAAACTTGACACAATAACGTAGTTTCACGTTCTATATCTATGTTTTGTTTCCTCTTGATGTAGCCCTAAGCATTGACTGTCGAGAAACACTTTCATGGAAAGGGGTGGCTTCCCAAAATTACGAATCTCCAGAAATCGCAGCAAATATTTTTTCACCCAAACTGGATGATACTTTCAGGTAATGATCAGTACACTAAGGCGACTTGGTTCCCCAAATTTCGTTCTTCTATGTTGAAGCGTTCGTTTCCAGTAACAGTTTGAATTTTAGGTTTCACTCTGTTTTCTTCTATATTGATAGAGGTATTTGGAACTCTAAATCCAACACGGTTTTTGCTAGCTTCTTGAAACTTGACACAATAAAGTAGTTTGACGTTCTATCTCTATGTTTTGTTTCCTCTTGATGTAGCCCTAACAGTGACTGGCGAGAAACAATTTCATGGAAAGGGGTTGCCAGGATTCCCAAATATGCGAATCTCCAGAAATCTCAGAAATATTTTTTCACCCAAACAGGATGATACTTTCAGGTAATGATCAGTACACTAAGGCGACTTGGTTCCCCAAATTTCGTTCTTCTATGTTGAAGCGTTCGTTTCCAGTAACAGTTTGAATTTTTAGGTTTCACTCTGTTTTCTCCTATATTGATAGATGTATTTGGAACTCTAAATCCAACACGGTTTGTGCTAGCTTCTTGAAACTTGACACAATAAAGTAATTTCACGTTCTATCTCTATGTTTTGTTTCCTCTTGATGTAGCCCTAACAGTGACTGGCGAGAAACACTTTCATGGAAAGGGGTTGCCAGGCTTCCCAAATATACGAATCTCCAGAAATCTCAGGAAATATTTTTTCACCCAAACAGGATGATACTTTCAGGTAATGATCAGTACACTAAGGCGACTTGGTTCCCCAAATTTCGTTCTTCTATGTTGAAGCGTTCGTTTCCAATAACAGTTTGAATTTTTAGGTTTCACTCTGTTTTCTCCTATATTGATAGATGTATTTGGAACTCTAAATCCAACACGGTTTGTGCTAGCTTCTTGAAACTTGACACAATAAAGTAGTTTCACGTTCTATCTCTATATTTTGTTTCCTCTTGATGTAGCCCTAAGCAGTGACTGGCGAGAAACACTTTCATGGAAAGGGGTTGCCAGGCTTCCCAAAATTACGAATCTCCAGAAATCTCAGCAAATATTTTCTCACCCAAACAGGATGATACTTTCAGGTAATGATCAGTACACTAAGGCGACTTGGTTCCCCAAATTTCGTTCTTCTATGTTGAAGCGTTCGTTTCCAGTAACAGTTTGAATTTTTAGGTTTCACTCTGTTTTCTCCTATATTGATAGATGTATTTGGAACTCTAAATCCAACACGGTTTGTGCTAGCTTCTTGAAACTTGACACAATAACGTAGTTTCACGTTCTATCTCTATGTTTTGTTTCCTCTTGATGTAGCCCTAAGCATTGACTGTCGAGAAACACTTTCATGGAAAGGGGTGGCTTCCCAAAATTACGAATCTCCAGAAATCGCAGCAAATATTTTTTCACCCAAACTGGATGATACTTTCAGGTAATGATCAGTACACTAAGGCGACTTGGTTCCCCAAATTTCGTTCTTCTATGTTGAAGCGTTCGTTTCCAGTAACAGTTTGAATTTTTAGGTTTCACTCTGTTTTCTTCTATATTGATAGAGGTATTTGGAACTCTAAATCCAACACGGTTTTTGCTAGCTTCTTGAAACTTGACACAATAAAGTAGTTTGACGTTCTATCTCTATGTTTTGTTTCCTCTTGATGTAGCCCTAACAGTGACTGGCGAGAAACAATTTCATGGAAAGGGGTTGCCAGGCTTCCCAAATATGCGAATCTCCAGAAATCTCAGAAATATTTTTTCACCCAAACAGGATGATACTTTCAGGTAATGATCAGTACACTAAGGCGACTTGGTTCCCCAAATTTCGTTCTTCTATGTTGAAGCGTTCGTTTCCAGTAACAGTTTGAATTTTTAGGTTTCACTCTGTTTTCTCCTATATTGATAGATGTATTTGGAACTCTAAATCCAACACGGTTTGTGCTAGCTTCTTGAAACTTGACACAATAAAGTAATTTCACGTTCTATCTCTATGTTTTGTTTCCTCTTGATGTAGCCCTAACAGTGACTGGCGAGAAACACTTTCATGGAAAGGGGTTGCCAGGCTTCCCAAATATACGAATCTCCAGAAATCTCAGGAAATATTTTTTCACCCAAACAGGATGATACTTTCAGGTAATGATCAGTACACTAAGGCGACTTGGTCCCCCAAATTTCGTTCTTCTATGTTGAAGCGTTCGTTTCCAATAACAGTTTGAATTTTTAGGTTTCACTCTGTTTTCTCCTATATTGATAGATGTATTTGGAACTCTAAATCCAACACGGTTTGTGCTAGCTTCTTGAAACTTGACACAATAAAGTAGTTTCACGTTCTATCTCTATATTTTGTTTCCTCTTGATGTAGCCCTAAGCAGTGACTGGCGAGAAACACTTTCATTGAAAGGGGTTGCCAGGCTTCCCAAAATTACGAATCTCCAGAAATCTCAGCAAATATTTTCTCACCCAAACAGGATGATACTTTCAGGTAATGATCAGTACACTAAGGCGACTTGGTTCCCCAAATTTCGTTCTTCTATGTTGAAGCGTTCGTTTCCAGTAACAGTTTGAATTTTTAGGTTTCACTCTGTTTTCTCCTATATTGATAGATGTATTTGGAACTCTAAATCCAACACGGTTTGTGCTAGCTTCTTGAAACTTGACACAATAACGTAGTTTCACGTTCTATCTCTATGTTTTGTTTCCTCTTGATGTAGCCCTAAGCATTGACTGTCGAGAAACACTTTCATGGAAAGGGGTGGCTTCCCAAAATTACGAATCTCCAGAAATCGCAGCAAATATTTTTTCACCCAAACTGGATGATACTTTCAGGTAATGATCAGTACACTAAGGCGACTTGGTTCCCCAAATTTCGTTCTTCTATGTTGAAGCGTTCGTTTCCAGTAACAGTTTGAATTTTTAGGTTTCACTCTGTTTTCTCCTATATTGATAGATGTATTTGGAACTCTGAATCCAACAAGGTTTGTGCTAGGTTCTTGAAACTTGACACAATAAAGTAGTTTCACGTTCTATCTCTATGTTTTGTTTCCTCTTGATGTAGCCCTAACAGTGACTGGCGAGAAACACTTTCATGGAAAGGGGTTGCCAGGCTTCCCAAATATACGAATCTCCAGAAATCTCAGGAAATATTTTTTCACCCAAACAGGATGATACTTTCAGGTAATGATCAGTACACTAAGGCGACTTGGTTCCCCAAATTTCGTTCTTCTATGTTGAAGCGTTCGTTTCCAATAACAGTTTGAATTTTTAGGTTTCACTCTGTTTTCTCCTATATTGATAGATGTATTTGGAACTCTAAATCCAACACGGTTTGTGCTAGCTTCTTGAAACTTGACACAATAAAGTAGTTTCACGTTCTATCTCTATATTTTGTTTCCTCTTGATGTAGCCCTAAGCAGTGACTGGCGAGAAACACTTTCATGGAAAGGGGTTGCCAGGCTTCCCAAAATTACGAATCTCCAGAAATCTCCGCAAATATTTTCTCACCCAAACAGGATGATACTTTCAGGTAATGATCAGTACACTAAGGCGACTTGGTTCCCCAAATTTCGTTCTTCTATGTTGAAGCGTTCGTTTCCAGTAACAGTTTGAATTTTTAGGTTTCACTCTGTTTTCTCCTATATTGATAGATGTATTTGGAACTCTAAATCCAACACGGTTTGTGCTAGCTTCTTGAAACTTGACACAATAACGTAGTTTCACGTTCTATCTCTATGTTTTGTTTCCTCTTGATGTAGCCCTAAGCATTGACTGTCGAGAAACACTTTCATGGAAAGGGGTGGCTTCCCAAAATTACGAATCTCCAGAAATCGCAGCAAATATTTTTTCACCCAAACTGGATGATACTTTCAGGTAATGATCAGTACACTAAGGCGACTTGGTTCCCCAAATTTCGTTCTTCTATGTTGAAGCGTTCGTTTCCAGTAACAGTTTGAATTTTTAGGTTTCACTCTGTTTTCTTCTATATTGATAGAGGTATTTGGAACTCTAAATCCAACACGGTTTTTGCTAGCTTCTTGAAACTTGACACAATAAAGTAATTTCACGTTCTATCTCTATGTTTTGTTTCCTCTTGATGTAGCCCTAACAGTGACTGGCGAGAAACACTTTCATGGAAAGGGGTTGCCAGGCTTCCCAAATATACGAATCTCCAGAAATCTCAGGAAATATTTTTTCACCCAAACAGGATGATACTTTCAGGTAATGATCAGTACACTAAGGCGACTTGGTTCCCCAAATTTCGTTCTTCTATGTTGAAGCGTTCGTTTCCAGTAACAGTTTGAATTTTTAGGTTTCACTCTGTTTTCTCCTATATTGATAGATGTATTTGGAACTCTAAATCCAACACGGTTTGTGCTAGCTTCTTGAAACTTGACACAATAAAGTAGTTTCACGTTCTATCTCTATATTTTGTTTCCTCTTGATGTAGCCCTAAGCAGTGACTGGCGAGAAACACTTTCATGGAAAGGGGTTGCCAGGCTTCCCAAAATTACGAATCTCCAGAAATCTCAGCAAATATTTTCTCACCCAAACAGGATGATACTTTCAGGTAATGATCAGTACACTAAGGCGACTTGGTTCCCCAAATTTCGTTCTTCTATGTTGAAGCGTTCGTTTCCAGTAACAGTTTGAATTTTTAGGTTTCACTCTGTTTTCTCCTATATTGATAGATGTATTTGGAACTCTAAATCCAACACGGTTTGTGCTAGCTTCTTGAAACTTGACACAATAACGTAGTTTCACGTTCTATCTCTATGTTTTGTTTCCTCTTGATGTAGCCCTAAGCATTGACTGTCGAGAAACACTTTCATGGAAAGAGGTGGCTTCCCAAAATTACGAATCTCCAGAAATCGCAGCAAATATTTTTTCACCCAAACTGGATGATACTTTCAGGTAATGATCAGTACACTAAGGCGACTTGGTTCCCCAAATTTCGTTCTTCTATGTTGAAGCGTTCGTTTCCAGTAAGAGTTTGAATTTTTAGGTTTCACTCTGTTTTCTTCTATATTGATAGAGGTATTTGGAACTCTAAATCCAACACGGTTTTTGGTAGCTTCTTGAAACTTGACACAATAAAGTAGTTTCACGTTCTATCTCTATGTTTTGTTTCCTCTTGATGTAGCCCTAACAGTGACTGGCGAGAAACACTTTCATGGAAAGGGGTTGCCAGGCTTCCCAAATATGCGAATCTCCAGAAATCTCAGAAATATTTTTTCACCCAAACAGGATGATACTTTCAGGTAATGATCAGTACACTAAGGCGACTTGGTTCCCCAAATTTCGTTCTTCTATGTTGAAGCGTTCGTTTCCAGTAACAGTTTGAATTTTTAGGTTTCACTCTGTTTTCTCCTATATTGATAGATGTATTTGGAACTCTAAATCCAACACGGTTTGTGCTAGCTTCTTGAAACTTGACACAATAAAGTAGTTTCACGTTCTATCTCTATGTTTTGTTTCCTCTTGATGTAGCCCTAACAGTGACTGGCGAGAAACACTTTCATGGAAAGGGGTTGCCAGGCTTCCCAAATATACGAATCTCCAGAAATCTCAGGAAATATTTTTTCACCCAAACAGGATGATACTTTCAGGTAATGATCAGTACACTAAGGCGACTTGGTTCCCCAAATATCGTTCTTCTATGTTGAAGCGTTCGTTTCCAGTAACAGTTTGAATTTTTAGGTTTCACTCTGTTTTCTCCTATATTGATAGATGTATTTGGAACTCTAAATCCAACACGGTTTGTGCTAGCTTCTTGAAACTTGACACAATAAAGTAATTTCACGTTCTATCTCTATGTTTTGTTTCCTCTTGATGTAGCCCCAAGCAGTGACTGAGGAGAAACACTTTCATGGAAAGGGGTTGCCAAGCTTCCTAAAATTACAAATCTCCAGAAATCTCAGCAAATATTTTTTCACCCAAACAGGATGATACTTTCAGGTAATGATCAGTACACTAAGGCGACTTGGTTCCCCAAATTTCGTTCTTCTATGTTGAAGCGTTCGTTTCCAGTAACAGTTTGAATTTTTAGGTTTCACTCTGTTTTCTCCTATATTGATAGATGTATTTGGAACTCTAAATCCAACACGGTTTGTGCTAGCTTCTTGAAACTTGACACAATAAAGTAGTTTCACGTTCTATCTCTATGTTTTGTTTCCTCTTGATGTAGCCCTAACAGTGACTGGCGAGAAACACTTTCATGGAAAGGGGTTGCCAGGCTTCCCAAAATTACGAATCTCCAGAAATCTCAGCAAATATTTTCTCACCCAAACAGGATGATACTTTCAGGTAATGATCAGTACACTAAGGCGACTTGGTTCCCCAAATTTCGTTCTTCTATGTTGAAGCGTTCGTTTCCAGTAACAGTTTGAATTTTTAGGTTTCACTCTGTTTTCTCCTATATTGATAGATGTATTTGGAACTCTAAATCCAACACGGTTTGTGCTAGCTTCTTGAAACTTGACACAATAACGTAGTTTCACGTTCTATCTCTATGTTTTGTTTCCTCTTGATGTAGCCCTAAGCATTGACTGTCGAGAAACACTTTCATGGAAAGGGGTGGCTTCCCAAAATTACGAATCTCCAGAAATCGCAGCAAATATTTTTTCACCCAAACTGGATGATACTTTCAGGTAATGATCAGTACACTAAGGCGACTTGGTTCCCCAAATTTCGTTCTTCTATGTTGAAGCGTTCGTTTCCAGTAACAGTTTGAATTTTTAGGTTTCACTCTGTTTTCTCCTATATTGATAGATGTATTTGGAACTCTGAATCCAACAAGGTTTGTGCTAGGTTCTTGAAACTTGACACAATAAAGTAGTTTCACGTTCTATCTCTATGTTTTGTTTCCTCTTGATGTAGCCCTAACAGTGACTGGCGAGAAACACTTTCATGGAAAGGGGTTGCCAGGCTTCCCAAATATACGAATCTCCAGAAATCTCAGGAAATATTTTTTCACCCAAACAGGATGATACTTTCAGGTAATGATCAGTACACTAAGGCGACTTGGTTCCCCAAATTTCGTTCTTCTATGTTGAAGCGTTCGTTTCCAGTAACAGTTTGAATTTTTAGGTTTCACTCTGTTTTCTCCTATATTGATAGATGTATTTGGAACTCTGAATCCAACAAGGTTTGTGCTAGGTTCTTGAAACTTGACACAATAAAGTAGTTTCACGTTCTATCTCTATGTTTTGTTTCCTCTTGATGTAGCCCTAAGCAGTGACTGGCGATAAACACTTTCATGGAGAGGGGTGGCTTCCCAAAATTACGAATCTCCAGAAATCTCAGCAAATATTTTTTCACCCAAACTGGATGATACTTTCAGGTAATGATCAGTACACTAAGGCGACTTGGTTCCCCAAATTTCGTTCTTCTATGTTGAAGCGTTCGTTTCCAGTAACAGTTTGAATTTTTAGGTTTCACTCTGTTTTCTCCTATATTGATAGATGTATTTGGAACTCTGAATCCAACAAGGTTTGTGCTAGGTTCTTGAAACTTGACACAATAAAGTAGTTTCACGTTCTATCTCTATGTTTTGTTTCCTCTTGATGTAGCCCTAACAGTGACTGGCGAGAAACACTTTCATGGAAAGCGGTTGCCAGGCTTCCCAAATATACGAATCTCCAGAAATCTCAGGAAATATTTTTTCACCCAAACAGGATGATACTTTCAGGTAATGATCAGTACACTAAGGCGACTTGGTTCCCCAAATTTCGTTCTTCTATGTTGAAGCGTTCGTTTCCAGTAACAGTTTGAATTTTTAGGTTTCACTCTGTTTTCTCCTATATTGATAGATGTATTTGGAACTCTAAATCCAACACGGTTTGTGCTAGCTTCTTGAAACTTGACACAATAAAGTAGTTTCACGTTCTATCTCTATGGTTTGTTTCCTCTTGATGTAGCCCTAAGCAGTGACTGGCGAGAAACACTTTCATGGAAAGGGGTTGCCAGGCTTCCCAAAATTACGAATCTCCAGAAATCTCAGCAAATATTTTCTCACCCAAACAGGATGATACTTTCAGGTAATGATCAGTACACTAAGGCGACTTGGTTCCCCAAATTTCGTTCTTCTATGTTGAAGCGTTCGTTTCCAGTAACAGTTTGAATTTTTAGGTTTCACTCTGTTTTCTCCTATATTGATAGATGTATTTGGAACTCTAAATCCAACACGGTTTGTGCTAGCTTCTGGAAACTTGACACAATAAAGCAGTTTCACGTTCTATATCTATGTTTTGTTTCCTCTTGATGTAGCCCTAAGCATTGACTGTCGAGAAACACTTTCATGGAAAGGGGTGGCTTCCCAAAATTACGAATCTCCAGAAATCGCAGCAAATATTTTTTCACCCAAACTGGATGATACTTTCAGGTAATGATCAGTACACTAAGGCGACTTGGTTCCCCAAATTTCGTTCTTCTATGTTGAAGCGTTCGTTTCCAGTAACAGTTTGAATTTTTAGGTTTCACTCTGTTTTCTTCTATATTGATAGAGGTATTTGGAACTCTAAATCCAACACGGTTTTTGCTAGCTTCTTGAAACTTGACACAATAAAGTAGTTTGACGTTCTATCTCTATGTTTTGTTTCCTCTTGATGTAGCCCTAACAGTGACTGGCGAGAAACAATTTCATGGAAAGGGGTTGCCAGGCTTCCCAAATATGCGAATCTCCAGAAATCTCAGAAATATTTTTTCACCCAAACAGGATGATACTTTCAGGTATTGATCAGTACACTAAGGCGACTTGGTTCCCCAAATTTCGTTCTTCTATGTTGAAGCGTTCGTTTCCAGTAACAGTTTGAATTTTTAGGTTTCACTCTGTTTTCTCCTATATTGATAGATGTATTTGGAACTCTAAATCCAACACGGTTTGTGCTAGCTTCTTGAAACTTGACACAATAAAGTAATTTCACGTTCTATCTCTATGTTTTGTTTCCTCTTGATGTAGCCCTAACAGTGACTGGCGAGAAACACTTTCATGGAAAGGGGTTGCCAGGCTTCCCAAATATACGAATCTCCAGAAATCTCAGGAAATATTTTTTCACCCAAACAGGATGATACTTTCAGGTAATGATCAGTACACTAAGGCGACTTGGTTCCCCAAATTTCGTTCTTCTATGTTGAAGCGTTCGTTTCCAATAACAGTTTGAATTTTTAGGTTTCACTCTGTTTTCTCCTATATTGATAGATGTATTTGGAACTCTAAATCCAACACGGTTTGTGCTAGCTTCTTGAAACTTGACACAATAAAGTAGTTTCACGTTCTATCTCTATATTTTGTTTCCTCTTGATGTAGCCCTAAGCAGTGACTGGCGAGAAACACTTTCATGGAAAGGGGTTGCCAGGCTTCCCAAAATTACGAATCTCCAGAAATCTCAGCAAATATTTTCTCACCCAAACAGGATGATACTTTCAGGTAATGATCAGTACACTAAGGCGACTTGGTTCCCCAAATTTCGTTCTTCTATGTTGAAGCGTTCGTTTCCAGTAACAGTTTGAATTTTTAGGTTTCACTCTGTTTTCTCCTATATTGATAGATGTATTTGGAACTCTAAATCCAACACGGTTTGTGCTAGCTTCTTGAAACTTGACACAATAACGTAGTTTCACGTTCTATCTCTATGTTTTGTTTCCTCTTGATGTAGCCCTAAGCATTGACTGTCGAGAAACACTTTCATGGAAAGGGGTGGCTTCCCAAAATTACGAATCTCCAGAAATCGCAGCAAATATTTTTTCACCCAAACTGGATGATACTTTCAGGTAATGATCAGTACACTAAGGCGACTTGGTTCCCCAAATTTCGTTCTTCTATGTTGAAGCGTTCGTTTCCAGTAACAGTTTGAATTTTTAGGTTTCACTCTGTTTTCTTCTATATTGATAGAGGTATTTGGAACTCTAAATCCAACACGGTTTTTGCTAGCTTCTTGAAACTTGACACAATAAAGTAGTTTCACGTTCTATCTCTATGTTTTGTTTCCTCTTGATGTAGCCCTAACAGTGACTGGCGAGAAACACTTTCATGGAAAGGGGTTGCCAGGCTTCCCAAATATGCGAATCTCCAGAAATCTCAGAAATATTTTTTCACCCAAACAGGATGATACTTTCAGGTAATGATCAGTACACTAAGGCGACTTGGTTCCCCAAATTTCGTTCTTCTATGTTGAAGCGTTCGTTTCCAGTAACAGTTTGAATTTTTAGGTTTCACTCTGTTTTCTCCTATATTGATAGATGTATTTGGAACTCTAAATCCAACACGGTTTGTGCTAGCTTCTTGAAACTTGACACAATAAAGTAATTTCACGTTCTATCTCTATGTTTTGTTTCCTCTTGATGTAGCCCTAACAGTGACTGGCGAGAAACACTTTCATGGAAAGGGGTTGCCAGGCTTCCCAAATATACGAATCTCCAGAAATCTCAGGAAATATTTTTTCACCCAAACAGGATGATACTTTCAGGTAATGATCAGTACACTAAGGCGACTTGGTTCCCCAAATTTCGTTCTTCTATGTTGAAGCGTTCGTTTCCAGTAACAGTTTGAATTTTTAGGTTTCACTCTGTTTTCTCCTATATTGATAGATGTATTTGGAACTCTAAATCCAACACGGTTTGTGCTAGCTTCTTGAAACTTGACACAATAAAGTAGTTTCACGTTCTATCTCTATATTTTGTTTCCTCTTGATGTAGCCCTAAGCAGTGACTGGCGAGAAACACTTTCATGGAAAGGGGTTGCCAGGCTTCCCAAAATTACGAATCTCCAGAAATCTCAGCAAATATTTTCTCACCCAAACAGGATGATACTTTCAGGTAATGATCAGTACACTAAGGCGACTTGGTTCCCCAAATTTCGTTCTTCTATGTTGAAGCGTTCGTTTCCAGTAACAGTTTGAATTTTTAGGTTTCACTCTGTTTTCTCCTATATTGATAGATGTATTTGGAACTCTAAACCCAACACGGTTTGTGCTAGCTTCTTGAAACTTGACACAATAACGTAGTTTCACGTTCTATCTCTATGTTTTGTTTCCTCTTGATGTAGCCCTAAGCATTGACTGTCGAGAAACACTTTCATGGAAAGAGGTGGCTTCCCAAAATTACGAATCTCCAGAAATCGCAGCAAATATTTTTTCACCCAAACTGGATGATACTTTCAGGTAATGATCAGTACACTAAGGCGACTTGGTTCCCCAAATTTCGTTCTTCTATGTTGAAGCGTTCGTTTCCAGTAACAGTTTGAATTTTTAGGTTTCACTCTGTTTTCTTCTATATTGATAGAGGTATTTGGAACTCTAAATCCAACACGGTTTTTGGTAGCTTCTTGAAACTTGACACAATAAAGTAGTTTCACGTTCTATCTCTATGTTTTGTTTCCTCTTGATGTAGCCCTAACAGTGACTGGCGAGAAACACTTTCATGGAAAGGGGTTGCCAGGCTTCCCAAATATGCGAATCTCCAGAAATCTCAGAAATATTTTTTCACCCAAACAGGATGATACTTTCAGGTAATGATCAGTACACTAAGGCGACTTGGTTCCCCAAATTTCGTTCTTCTATGTTGAAGCGTTCGTTTCCAGTAACAGTTTGAATTTTTAGGTTTCACTCTGTTTTCTCCTATATTGATAGATGTATTTGGAACTCTAAATCCAACACGGTTTGTGCTAGCTTCTTGAAACTTGACACAATAAAGTAGTTTCACGTTCTATCTCTATGTTTTGTTTCCTCTTGATGTAGCCCTAACAGTGACTGGCGAGAAACACTTTCATGGAAAGGGGTTGCCAGGCTTCCCAAATATACGAATCTCCAGAAATCTCAGGAAATATTTTTTCACCCAAACAGGATGATACTTTCAGGTAATGATCAGTACACTAAGGCGACTTGGTTCCCCAAATTTCGTTCTTCTATGTTGAAGCGTTCGTTTCCAGTAACAGTTTGAATTTTTAGGTTTCACTCTGTTTTCTCCTATATTGATAGATGTATTTGGAACTCTAAATCCAACACGGTTTGTGCTAGCTTCTTGAAACTTGACACAATAAAGTAATTTCACGTTCTATCTCTATGTTTTGTTTCCTCTTGATGTAGCCCCAAGCAGTGACTGAGGAGAAACACTTTCATGGAAAGGGGTTGCCAAGCTTCCTAAAATTACAAATCTCCAGAAATCTCAGCAAATATTTTTTCACCCAAACAGGATGATACTTTCAGGTAATGATCAGTACACTAAGGCGACTTGGTTCCCCAAATTTCGTTCTTCTATGTTGAAGCGTTCGTTTCCAGTAACAGTTTGAATTTTTAGGTTTCACTCTGTTTTCTCCTATATTGATAGATGTATTTGGAACTCTAAATCCAACACGGTTTGTGCTAGCTTCTTGAAACTTGACACAATAAAGTAGTTTCACGTTCTATCTCTATGTTTTGTTTCCTCTTGATGTAGCCCTAACAGTGACTGGCGAGAAACACTTTCATGGAAAGGGGTTGCCAGGCTTCCCAAAATTACGAATCTCCAGAAATCTCAGCAAATATTTTCTCACCCAAACAGGATGATACTTTCAGGTAATGATCAGTACACTAAGGCGACTTGGTTCCCCAAATTTCGTTCTTCTATGTTGAAGCGTTCGTTTCCAGTAACAGTTTGAATTTTTAGGTTTCACTCTGTTTTCTCCTATATTGATAGATGTATTTGGAACTCTAAATCCAACACGGTTTGTGCTAGCTTCTTGAAACTTGACACAATAACGTAGTTTCACGTTCTATCTCTATGTTTTGTTTCCTCTTGATGTAGCCCTAAGCATTGACTGTCGAGAAACACTTTCATGGAAAGGGGTGGCTTCCCAAAATTACGAATCTCCAGAAATCGCAGCAAATATTTTTTCACCCAAACTGGATGATACTTTCAGGTAATGATCAGTACACTAAGGCGACTTGGTTCCCCAAATTTCGTTCTTCTATGTTGAAGCGTTCGTTTCCAGTAACAGTTTGAATTTTTAGGTTTCACTCTGTTTTCTTCTATATTGATAGAGGTATTTGGAACTCTAAATCCAACACGGTTTTTGCTAGCTTCTTGAAACTTGACACAATAAAGTAGTTTCACGTTCTATCTCTATGTTTTGTTTCCTCTTGATGTAGCCCTAACAGTGTCTGGCGAGAAACACTTTCATGGAAAGGGGTTGCCAGGCTTCCCAAATATGCGAATCTCCAGAAATCTCAGAAATATTTTTTCACCCAAACAGGATGATACTTTCAGGTAATGATCAGTACACTAAGGCGACTTGGTTCCCCAAATTTCGTTCTTCTATGTTGAAGCGTTCGTTTCCAGTAACAGTTTGAATTTTTAGGTTTCACTCTGTTTTCTCCTATATTGATAGATGTATTTGGAACTCTAAATCCAACACGGTTTGTGCTAGCTTCTTGAAACTTGACACAATAAAGTAGTTTCACGTTCTATCTCTATGTTTTGTTTCCTCTTGATGTAGCCCTAACAGTGACTGGCGAGAAACACCTTCATGGAAAGGGGTTGCCAGGCTTCCCAAATATACGAATCTCCAGAAATCTCAGGAAATATTTTTTCACCCAAACAGGATGATACTTTCAGGTAATGATCAGTACACTAAGGCGACTTGGTTCCCCAAATTTCGTTCTTCTATGTTGAAGCGTTCGTTTCCAATAACAGTTTGAATTTTTAGGTTTCACTCTGTTTTCTCCTATATTGATAGATGTATTTGGAACTCTAAATCCAACACGGTTTGTGCTAGCTTCTTGAAACTTGACACAATAAAGTAGTTTCACGTTCTATCTCTATATTTTGTTTCCTCTTGATGTAGCCCTAAGCAGTGACTGGCGAGAAACACTTTCATGGAAAGGGGTTGCCAGGCTTCCCAAAATTACGAATCTCCAGAAATCTCAGCAAATATTTTCTCACCCAAACAGGATGATACTTTCAGGTAATGATCAGTACACTAAGGCGACTTGGTTCCCCAAATTTCGTTCTTCTATGTTGAAGCGTTCGTTTCCAGTAACAGTTTGAATTTTTAGGTTTCACTCTGTTTTCTCCTATATTGATAGATGTATTTGGAACTCTAAATCCAACACGGTTTGTGCTAGCTTCTTGAAACTTGACACAATAAAGTAGTTTCACGTTCTATCTCTATGTTTTGTTTCCTCTTGATGTAGCCCTAACAGTGACTGGCGAGAAATACTTTCATGGAAAGGGGTTGCCAGGCTTCCCAAAATTACGAATCTCCAGAAATCTCAGCAAATATTTTCTCACCCAAACAGGATGATACTTTCAGGTAATGATCAGTACACTAAGGCGACTTGGTTCCCCAAATTTCGTTCTTCTATGTTGAAGCGTTCGTTTCCAGTAACAGTTTGAATTTTTAGGTTTCACTCTGTTTTCTCCTATATTGATAGATGTATTTGGAACTCTAAATCCAACACGGTTTGTGCTAGCTTCTTGAAACTTGACACAATAAAGTAGTTTCACGTTCTATCTCTATGTTTTGTTTCCTCTTGATGTAGCCCTAACAGTGACTGGCGAGAAACACTTTCATGGAAAGGGGTTGCCAGGCTTCCCAAATATACGAATCTCCAGAAATCTCAGGAAATATTTTTTCACCCAAACAGGATGATACTTTCAGGTAATGATCAGTACACTAAGGCGACTTGGTTCCCCAAATTTCGTTCTTCTATGTTGAAGCGTTCGTTTCCAGTAACAGTTTGAATTTTTAGGTTTCACTCTGTTTTCTCCTATATTGATAGATGTATTTGGAACTCTAAATCCAACACGGTTTGTGCTAGCTTCTTGAAACTTGACACAATAAAGTAATTTCACGTTCTATCTCTATGTTTTGTTTCCTCTTGATGTAGCCCCAAGCAGTGACTGAGGAGAAACACTTTCATGGAAAGGGGTTGCCAAGCTTCCTAAAATTACAAATCTCCAGAAATCTCAGCAAATATTTTTTCACCCAAACAGGATGATACTTTCAGGTAATGATCAGTACACTAAGGCGACTTGGTTCCCCAAATTTCGTTCTTCTATGTTGAAGCGTTCGTTTCCAGTAACAGTTTGAATTTTTAGGTTTCACTCTGTTTTCTCCTATATTGATAGATGTATTTGGAACTCTAAATCCAACACGGTTTGTGCTAGCTTCTTGAAACTTGACACAATAAAGTAGTTTCACGTTCTATCTCTATGTTTTGTTTCCTCTTGATGTAGCCCTAACAGTGACTGGCGAGAAACACTTTCATGGAAAGGGGTTGCCAGGCTTCCCAAAATTACAAATCTCCAGAAATCTCAGCAAATATTTTCTCACCCAAACAGGATGATACTTTCAGGTAATGATCAGTACACTAAGGCGACTTGGTTCCCCAAATTTCGTTCTTCTATGTTGAAGCGTTCGTTTCCAGTAACAGTTTGAATTTTTAGGTTTCACTCTGTTTTCTCCTATATTGATAGATGTATTTGGAACTCTAAATCCAACACGGTTTGTGCTAGCTTCTTGAAACTTGACACAATAACGTAGTTTCACGTTCTATCTCTATGTTTTGTTTCCTCTTGATGTAGCCCTAAGCATTGACTGTCGAGAAACACTTTCATGGAAAGGGGTGGCTTCCCAAAATTACGAATCTCCAGAAATCGCAGCAAATATTTTTTCACCCAAACTGGATGATACTTTCAGGTAATGATCAGTACACTAAGGCGACTTGGTTCCCCAAATTTCGTTCTTCTATGTTGAAGCGTTCGTTTCCAGTAACAGTTTGAATTTTTAGGTTTCACTCTGTTTTCTTCTATATTGATAGAGGTATTTGGAACTCTAAATCCAACACGGTTTTTGCTAGCTTCTTGAAACTTGACACAATAAAGTAGTTTCACGTTCTATCTCTATGTTTTGTTTCCTCTTGATGTAGCCCTAACAGTGACTGGCGAGAAACACTTTCATGGAAAGGGGTTGCCAGGCTTCCCAAATATGCGAATCTCCAGAAATCTCAGAAATATTTTTTCACCCAAACAGGATGATACTTTCAGGTAATGATCAGTACACTAAGGCGACTTGGTTCCCCAAATTTCGTTCTTCTATGTTGAAGCGTTCGTTTCCAGTAACAGTATGAATTTTTAGGTTTCACTCTGTTTTCTCCTATATTGATAGATGTATTTGGAACTCTAAATCCAACACGGTTTGTGCTAGCTTCTTGAAACTTGACACAATAAAGTAGTTTCACGTTCTATCTCTATATTTTGTTTCCTCTTGATGTAGCCCTAAGCAGTGACTGGCGAGAAACACTTTCATGGAAAGGGGTTGCCAGGCTTCCCAAAATTACGAATCTCCAGAAATCTCAGCAAATATTTTCTCACCCAAACAGGATGATACTTTCAGGTAATGATCAGTACACTAAGGCGACTTGGTTCCCCAAATTTCGTTCTTCTATGTTGAAGCGTTCGTTTCCAGTAACAGTTTGAATTTTTAGGTTTCACTCTGTTTTCTCCTATATTGATAGATGTATTTGGAACTCTAAATCCAACACGGTTTGTGCTAGCTTCTTGAAACTTGACACAATAAAGTAGTTTCACGTTCTATCTCTATGTTTTGTTTCCTCTTGATGTAGCCCTAACAGTGACTGGCGAGAAACACTTTCATGGAAAGGGGTTGCCAGGCTTCCCAAAATTACGAATCTCCAGAAATCTCAGCAAATATTTTCTCACCCAAACAGGATGATACTTTCAGGTAATGATCAGTACACTAAGGCGACTTGGTTCCCCAAATTTCGTTCTTCTATGTTGAAGCGTTCGTTTCCAGTAACAGTTTGAATTTTTAGGTTTCACTCTGTTTTCTCCTATATTGATAGATGTATTTGGAACTCTAAATCCAACACGGTTTGTGCTAGCTTCTTGAAACTTGACACAATAACGTAGTTTCACGTTCTATCTCTATGTTTTGTTTCCTCTTGATGTAGCCCTAAGCATTGACTGTCGAGAAACACTTTCATGGAAAGGGGTGGCTTCCCAAAATTACGAATCTCCAGAAATCGCAGCAAATATTTTTTCACCCAAACTGGATGATACTTTCAGGTAATGATCAGTACACTAAGGCGACTTGGTTCCCCAAATTTCGTTCTTCTATGTTGAAGCGTTCGTTTCCAGTAACAGTTTGAATTTTTAGGTTTCACTCTGTTTTCTTCTATATTGATAGAGGTATTTGGAACTCTAAATCCAACACGGTTTTTGCTAGCTTCTTGAAACTTGACACAATAAAGTAGTTTCACGTTCTATCTCTATGTTTTGTTTCCTCTTGATGTAGCCCTAACAGTGTCTGGCGAGAAACACTTTCATGGAAAGGGGTTGCCAGGCTTCCCAAATATGCGAATCTCCAGAAATCTCAGAAATATTTTTTCACCCAAACAGGATGATACTTTCAGGTAATGATCAGTACACTAAGGCGACTTGGTTCCCCAAATTTCGTTCTTCTATGTTGAAGCGTTCGTTTCCAGTAACAGTTTGAATTTTTAGGTTTCACTCTGTTTTCTCCTATATTGATAGATGTATTTGGAACTCTGAATCCAACAAGGTTTGTGCTAGGTTCTTGAAACTTGACACAATAAAGTAGTTTCACGTTCTATCTCTATGTTTTGTTTCCTCTTGATGTAGCCCTAACAGTGACTGGCGAGAAACACTTTCATGGAAAGGGGTTGCCAGGCTTCCCAAATATACGAATCTCCAGAAATCTCAGGAAATATTTTTTCACCCAAACAGGATGATACTTTCAGGTAATGATCAGTACACTAAGGCGACTTGGTTCCCCAAATTTCGTTCTTCTATGTTGAAGCGTTCGTTTCCAATAACAGTTTGAATTTTTAGGTTTCACTCTGTTTTCTCCTATATTGATAGATGTATTTGGAACTCTAAATCCAACACGGTTTGTGCTAGCTTCTTGAAACTTGACACAATAAAGTAGTTTCACGTTCTATCTCTATATTTTGTTTCCTCTTGATGTAGCCCTAAGCAGTGACTGGCGAGAAACACTTTCATGGAAAGGGGTTGCCAGGCTTCCCAAAATTACGAATCTCCAGAAATCTCAGCAAATATTTTCTCACCCAAACAGGATGATACTTTCAGGTAATGATCAGTACACTAAGGCGACTTGGTTCCCCAAATTTCGTTCTTCTATGTTGAAGCGTTCGTTTCCAGTAACAGTTTGAATTTTTAGGTTTCACTCTGTTTTCTCCTATATTGATAGATGTATTTGGAACTCTAAATCCAACACGGTTTGTGCTAGCTTCTTGAAACTTGACACAATAACGTAGTTTCACGTTCTATCTCTATGTTTTGTTTCCTCTTGATGTAGCCCTAAGCATTGACTGTCGAGAAACACTTTCATGGAAAGGGGTGGCTTCCCAAAATTACGAATCTCCAGAAATCGCAGCAAATATTTTTTCACCCAAACTGGATGATACTTTCAGGTAATGATCAGTACACTAAGGCGACTTGGTTCCCCAAATTTCGTTCTTCTATGTTGAAGCGTTCGTTTCCAGTAACAGTTTGAATTTTTAGGTTTCACTCTGTTTTCTTCTATATTGATAGAGGTATTTGGAACTCTAAATCCAACACGGTTTGTGCTAGCTTCTTGAAACTTGACACAATAAAGTAGTTTCACGTTCTATCTCTATGTTTTGTTTCCTCTTGATGTAGCCCTAACAGTGACTGGCGAGAAACACTTTCATGGAAAGGGGTTGCCAGGCTTCCCAAAATTACGAATCTCCAGAAATCTCAGCAAATATTTTCTCACCCAAACAGGATGATACTTTCAGGTAATGATCAGTACACTAAGGCGACTTGGTTCCCCAAATTTCGTTCTTCTATGTTGAAGCGTTCGTTTCCAGTAACAGTTTGAATTTTTAGGTTTCACTCTGTTTTCTCCTATATTGATAGATGTATTTGGAACTCTAAATCCAACACGGTTTGTGCTAGCTTCTTGAAACTTGACACAATAACGTAGTTTCACGTTCTATCTCTATGTTTTGTTTCCTCTTGATGTAGCCCTAAGCATTGACTGTCAAGAAACACTTTCATGGAAAGGGGTGGCTTCCCAAAATTACGAATCTCCAGAAATCGCAGCAAATATTTTTTCACCCAAACTGGATGATACTTTCAGGTAATGATCAGTACACTAAGGCGACTTGGTTCCCCAAATTTCGTTCTTCTATGTTGAAGCGTTCGTTTCCAGTAACAGTTTGAATTTTTAGGTTTCACTCTGTTTTCTTCTATATTGATAGAGGTATTTGGAACTCTAAATCCAACACGGTTTTTGCTAGCTTCTTGAAACTTGACACAATAAAGTAGTTTCACGTTCTATCTCTATGTTTTGTTTCCTCTTGATGTAGCCCTAACAGTGACTGGCGAGAAACACTTTCATGGAAAGGGGTTGCCAGGCTTCCCAAATATGCGAATCTCCAGAAATCTCAGAAATATTTTTTCACCCAAACAGGATGATACTTTCAGGTAATGATCAGTACACTAAGGCGACTTGGTTCCCCAAATTTCGTTCTTCTATGTTGAAGCGTTCGTTTCCAGTAACAGTATGAATTTTTAGGTTTCACTCTGTTTTCTCCTATATTGATAGATGTATTTGGAACTCTAAATCCAACACGGTTTGTGCTAGCTTCTTGAAACTTGACACAATAAAGTAGTTTCACGTTCTATCTCTATATTTTGTTTCCTCTTGATGTAGCCCTAAGCAGTGACTGGCGAGAAACACTTTCATGGAAAGGGGTTGCCAGGCTTCCCAAAATTACGAATCTCCAGAAATCTCAGCAAATATTTTCTCACCCAAACAGGATGATACTTTCAGGTAATGATCAGTACACTAAGGCGACTTGGTTCCCCAAATTTCGTTCTTCTATGTTGAAGCGTTCGTTTCCAGTAACAGTTTGAATTTTTAGGTTTCACTCTGTTTTCTCCTATATTGATAGATGTATTTGGAACTCTAAATCCAACACGGTTTGTGCTAGCTTCTTGAAACTTGACACAATAACGTAGTTTCACGTTCTATCTCTATGTTTTGTTTCCTCTTGATGTAGCCCTAAGCATTGACTGTCGAGAAACACTTTCATGGAAAGAGGTGGCTTCCCAAAATTACGAATCTCCAGAAATCGCAGCAAATATTTTTTCACCCAAACTGGATGATACTTTCAGGTAATGATCAGTACACTAAGGCGACTTGGTTCCCCAAATTTCGTTCTTCTATGTTGAAGCGTTCGTTTCCAGTAACAGTTTGAATTTTTAGGTTTCACTCTGTTTTCTTCTATATTGATAGAGGTATTTGGAACTCTAAATCCAACACGGTTTTTGGTAGCTTCTTGAAACTTGACACAATAAAGTAGTTTCACGTTCTATCTCTATGTTTTGTTTCCTCTTGATGTAGCCCTAACAGTGACTGGCGAGAAACACTTTCATGGAAAGGGGTTGCCAGGCTTCCCAAATATGCGAATCTCCAGAAATCTCAGAAATATTTTTTCACCCAAACAGGATGATACTTTCAGGTAATGATCAGTACACTAAGGCGACTTGGTTCCCCAAATTTCGTTCTTCTATGTTGAAGCGTTCGTTTCCAGTAACAGTTTGAATTTTTAGGTTTCACTCTGTTTTCTCCTATATTGATAGATGTATTTGGAACTCTAAATCCAACACGGTTTGTGCTAGCTTCTTGAAACTTGACACAATAAAGTAGTTTCACGTTCTATCTCTATGTTTTGTTTCCTCTTGATGTAGCCCTAACAGTGACTGGCGAGAAACACTTTCATGGAAAGGGGTTGCCAGGCTTCCCAAATATACGAATCTCCAGAAATCTCAGGAAATATTTTTTCACCCAAACAGGATGATACTTTCAGGTAATGATCAGTACACTAAGGCGACTTGGTTCCCCAAATTTCGTTCTTCTATGTTGAAGCGTTCGTTTCCAGTAACAGTTTGAATTTTTAGGTTTCACTCTGTTTTCTCCTATATTGATAGATGTATTTGGAACTCTAAATCCAACACGGTTTGTGCTAGCTTCTTGAAACTTGACACAATAAAGTAATTTCACGTTCTATCTCTATGTTTTGTTTCCTCTTGATGTAGCCCCAAGCAGTGACTGAGGAGAAACACTTTCATGGAAAGGGGTTGCCAAGCTTCCTAAAATTACAAATCTCCAGAAATCTCAGCAAATATTTTTTCACCCAAACAGGATGATACTTTCAGGTAATGATCAGTACACTAAGGCGACTTGGTTCCCCAAATTTTGTTCTTCTATGTTGAAGCGTTCGTTTCCAGTAACAGTTTGAATTTTTAGGTTTCACTCTGTTTTCTCCTATATTGATAGATGTATTTGGAACTCTAAATCCAACACGGTTTGTGCTAGCTTCTTGAAACTTGACACAATAAAGTAGTTTCACGTTCTATCTCTATGTTTTGTTTCCTCTTGATGTAGCCCTAACAGTGACTGGCGAGAAACACTTTCATGGAAAGGGGTTGCCAGGCTTCCCAAAATTACGAATCTCCAGAAATCTCAGCAAATATTTTCTCACCCAAACAGGATGATACTTTCAGGTAATGATCAGTACACTAAGGCGACTTGGTTCCCCAAATTTCGTTCTTCTATGTTGAAGCGTTCGTTTCCAGTAACAGTTTGAATTTTTAGGTTTCACTCTGTTTTCTCCTATATTGATAGATGTATTTGGAACTCTAAATCCAACACGGTTTGTGCTAGCTTCTTGAAACTTGACACAATAACGTAGTTTCACGTTCTATCTCTATGTTTTGTTTCCTCTTGATGTAGCCCTAAGCATTGACTGTCGAGAAACACTTTCATGGAAAGGGGTGGCTTCCCAAAATTACGAATCTCCAGAAATCGCAGCAAATATTTTTTCACCCAAACTGGATGATACTTTCAGGTAATGATCAGTACACTAAGGCGACTTGGTTCCCCAAATTTCGTTCTTCTATGTTGAAGCGTTCGTTTCCAGTAACAGTTTGAATTTTTAGGTTTCACTCTGTTTTCTTCTATATTGATAGAGGTATTTGGAACTCTAAATCCAACACGGTTTTTGCTAGCTTCTTGAAACTTGACACAATAAAGTAGTTTCACGTTCTATCTCTATGTTTTGTTTCCTCTTGATGTAGCCCTAACAGTGTCTGGCGAGAAACACTTTCATGGAAAGGGGTTGCCAGGCTTCCCAAATATGCGAATCTCCAGAAATCTCAGAAATATTTTTTCACCCAAACAGGATGATACTTTCAGGTAATGATCAGTACACTAAGGCGACTTGGTTCCCCAAATTTCGTTCTTCTATGTTGAAGCGTTCGTTTCCAGTAACAGTTTGAATTTTTAGGTTTCACTCTGTTTTCTCCTATATTGATAGATGTATTTGGAACTCTGAATCCAACAAGGTTTGTGCTAGGTTCTTGAAACTTGACACAATAAAGTAGTTTCACGTTCTATCTCTATGTTTTGTTTCCTCTTGATGTAGCCCTAACAGTGACTGGCGAGAAACACTTTCATGGAAAGGGGTTGCCAGGCTTCCCAAATATACGAATCTCCAGAAATCTCAGGAAATATTTTTTCACCCAAACAGGATGATACTTTCAGGTAATGATCAGTACACTAAGGCGACTTGGTTCCCCAAATTTCGTTCTTCTATGTTGAAGCGTTCGTTTCCAATAACAGTTTGAATTTTTAGGTTTCACTCTGTTTTCTCCTATATTGATAGATGTATTTGGAACTCTAAATCCAACACGGTTTGTGCTAGCTTCTTGAAACTTGACACAATAAAGTAGTTTCACGTTCTATCTCTATATTTTGTTTCCTCTTGATGTAGCCCTAAGCAGTGACTGGCGAGAAACACTTTCATGGAAAGGGGTTGCCAGGCTTCCCAAAATTACGAATCTCCAGAAATCTCAGCAAATATTTTCTCACCCAAACAGGATGATACTTTCAGGTAATGATCAGTACACTAAGGCGACTTGGTTCCCCAAATTTCGTTCTTCTATGTTGAAGCGTTCGTTTCCAGTAACAGTTTGAATTTTTAGGTTTCACTCTGTTTTCTCCTATATTGATAGATGTATTTGGAACTCTAAATCCAACACGGTTTGTGCTAGCTTCTTGAAACTTGACACAATAACGTAGTTTCACGTTCTATCTCTATGTTTTGTTTCCTCTTGATGTAGCCCTAAGCATTGACTGTCGAGAAACACTTTCATGGAAAGGGGTGGCTTCCCAAAATTACGAATCTCCAGAAATCGCAGCAAATATTTTTTCACCCAAACTGGATGATACTTTCAGGTAATGATCAGTACACTAAGGCGACTTGGTTCCCCAAATTTCGTTCTTCTATGTTGAAGCGTTCGTTTCCAGTAACAGTTTGAATTTTTAGGTTTCACTCTGTTTTCTCCTATATTGATAGATGTATTTGGAACTCTAAATCCAACACGGTTTGTGCTAGCTTCTTGAAACTTGACACAATAAAGTAGTTTCACGTTCTATCTCTATGTTTTGTTTCCTCTTGATGTAGCCCTAACAGTGACTGGCGAGAAACACTTTCATGGAAAGGGGTTGCCAGGCTTCCCAAATATACGAATCTCCAGAAATCTCAGGAAATATTTTTTCACCCAAACAGGATGATACTTTCAGGTAATGATCAGTACACTAAGGCGACTTGGTTCCCCAAATTTCGTTCTTCTATGTTGAAGCGTTCGTTTCCAGTAACAGTTTGAATTTTTAGGTTTCACTCTGTTTTCTCCTATATTGATAGATGTATTTGGAACTCTAAATCCAACACGGTTTGTGCTAGCTTCTTGAAACTTGACACAATAAAGTAATTTCACGTTCTATCTCTATGTTTTGTTTCCTCTTGATGTAGCCCCAAGCAGTGACTGAGGAGAAACACTTTCATGGAAAGGGGTTGCCAAGCTTCCTAAAATTACAAATCTCCAGAAATCTCAGCAAATATTTTTTCACCCAAACAGGATGATACTTTCAGGTAATGATCAGTACACTAAGGCGACTTGGTTCCCCAAATTTCGTTCTTCTATGTTGAAGCGTTCGTTTCCAGTAACAGTTTGAATTTTTAGGTTTCACTCTGTTTTCTCCTATATTGATAGATGTATTTGGAACTCTAAATCCAACACGGTTTGTGCTAGCTTCTTGAAACTTGACACAATAAAGTAGTTTCACGTTCTATCTCTATGTTTTGTTTCCTCTTGATGTAGCCCTAACAGTGACTGGCGAGAAACACTTTCATGGAAAGGGGTTGCCAGGCTTCCCAAAATTACGAATCTCCAGAAATCTCAGCAAATATTTTCTCACCCAAACAGGATGATACTTTCAGGTAATGATCAGTACACTAAGGCGACTTGGTTCCCCAAATTTCGTTCTTCTATGTTGAAGCGTTCGTTTCCAGTAACAGTTTGAATTTTTAGGTTTCACTCTGTTTTCTCCTATATTGATAGATGTATTTGGAACTCTAAATCCAACACGGTTTGTGCTAGCTTCTTGAAACTTGACACAATAACGTAGTTTCACGTTCTATCTCTATGTTTTGTTTCCTCTTGATGTAGCCCTAAGCATTGACTGTCGAGAAACACTTTCATGGAAAGGGGTGGCTTCCCAAAATTACGAATCTCCAGAAATCGCAGCAAATATTTTTTCACCCAAACTGGATGATACTTTCAGGTAATGATCAGTACACTAAGGCGACTTGGTTCCCCAAATTTCGTTCTTCTATGTTGAAGCGTTCGTTTCCAGTAACAGTTTGAATTTTTAGGTTTCACTCTGTTTTCTTCTATATTGATAGAGGTATTTGGAACTCTAAATCCAACACGGTTTTTGCTAGCTTCTTGAAACTTGACACAATAAAGTAGTTTCACGTTCTATCTCTATGTTTTGTTTCCTCTTGATGTAGCCCTAACAGTGTCTGGCGAGAAACACTTTCATGGAAAGGGGTTGCCAGGCTTCCCAAATATGCGAATCTCCAGAAATCTCAGAAATATTTTTTCACCCAAACAGGATGATACTTTCAGGTAATGATCAGTACACTAAGGCGACTTGGTTCCCCAAATTTCGTTCTTCTATGTTGAAGCGATCGTTTCCAGTAACAGTTTGAATTTTTAGGTTTCACTCTGTTTTCTCCTATATTGATAGATGTATTTGGAACTCTGAATCCAACAAGGTTTGTGCTAGGTTCTTGAAACTTGACACAATAAAGTAGTTTCACGTTCTATCTCTATGTTTTGTTTCCTCTTGATGTAGCCCTAACAGTGACTGGCGAGAAACACTTTCATGGAAAGGGGTTGCCAGGCTTCCCAAATATACGAATCTCCAGAAATCTCAGGAAATATTTTTTCACCCAAACAGGATGATACTTTCAGGTAATGATCAGTACACTAAGGCGACTTGGTTCCCCCAATTTCATTCTTCTATGTTGAAGCGTTCGTTTCCAATAACAGTTTGAATTTTTAGGTTTCACTCTGTTTTCTCCTATATTGATAGATGTATTTGGAACTCTAAATCCAACACGGTTTGTGCTAGCTTCTTGAAACTTGACACAATAAAGTAGTTTCACGTTCTATCTCTATATTTTGTTTCCTCTTGATGTAGCCCTAAGCAGTGACTGGCGAGAAACACTTTCATGGAAAGGGGTTGCCAGGCTTCCCAAAATTACGAATCTCCAGAAATCTCAGCAAATATTTTCTCACCCAAACAGGATGATACTTTCAGGTAATGATCAGTACACTAAGGCGACTTGGTTCCCCAAATTTCGTTCTTCTATGTTGAAGCGTTCGTTTCCAGTAACAGTTTGAATTTTTAGGTTTCACTCTGTTTTCTCCTATATTGATAGATGTATTTGGAACTCTAAATCCAACACGGTTTGTGCTAGCTTCTTGAAACTTGACACAATAACGTAGTTTCACGTTCTATCTCTATGTTTTGTTTCCTCTTGATGTAGCCCTAAGCATTGACTGTCGAGAAACACTTTCATGGAAAGGGGTGGCTTCCCAAAATTACGAATCTCCAGAAATCGCAGCAAATATTTTTTCACCCAAACTGGATGATACTTTCAGGTAATGATCAGTACACTAAGGCGACTTGGTTCCCCAAATTTCGTTCTTCTATGTTGAAGCGTTCGTTTCCAGTAACAGTTTGAATTTTTAGGTTTCACTCTGTTTTCTTCTATATTGATAGAGGTATTTGGAACTCTAAATCCAACACGGTTTTTGCTAGCTTCTTGAAACTTGACACAATAAAGTAGTTTCACGTTCTATCTCTATGTTTTGTTTCCTCTTGATGTAGCCCTAACAGTGACTGGCGAGAAACACTTTCATGGAAAGGGGTTGCCAGGCTTCCCAAATATGCGAATCTCCAGAAATCTCAGAAATATTTTTTCACCCAAACAGGATGATACTTTCAGGTAATGATCAGTACACTAAGGCGACTTGGTTCCCCAAATTTCGTTCTTCTATGTTGAAGCGTTCGTTTCCAGTAACAGTTTGAATTTTTAGGTTTCACTCTGTTTTCTCCTATATTGATAGATGTATTTGGAACTCTAAATCCAACACGGTTTGTGCTAGCTTCTTGAAACTTGACACAATAAAGTAATTTCACGTTCTATCTCTATGTTTTGTTTCCTCTTGATGTAGCCCTAACAGTGACTGGCGAGAAACACTTTCATGGAAAGGGGTTGCCAGGCTTCCCAAATATACGAATCTCCAGAAATCTCAGGAAATATTTTTTCACCCAAACAGGATGATACTTTCAGGTAATGATCAGTACACTAAGGCGACTTGGTTCCCCAAATTTCGTTCTTCTATGTTGAAGCGTTCGTTTCCAATAACAGTTTGAATTTTTAGGTTTCACTGTGTTTTCTCCTATATTGATAGATGTATTTGGAACTCTAAATCCAACACGGTTTGTGCTAGCTTCTTGAAACTTGACACAATAAAGTAGTTTCACGTTCTATCTCTATATTTTGTTTCCTCTTGATGTAGCCCTAAGCAGTGACTGGCGAGAAACACTTTCATGGAAAGGGGTTGCCAGGCTTCCCAAAATTACGAATCTCCAGAAATCTCAGCAAATATTTTCTCACCCAAACAGGATGATACTTTCAGGTAATGATCAGTACACTAAGGCGACTTGGTTCCCCAAATTTCGTTCTTCTATGTTGAAGCGTTCGTTTCCAGTAACAGTTTGAATTTTTAGGTTTCACTCTGTTTTCTTCTATATTGATAGAGGTATTTGGAACTCTAAATCCAACACGGTTTTTGCTAGCTTCTTGAAACTTGACACAATAAAGTAGTTTCACGTTCTATCTCTATGTTTTGTTTCCTCTTGATGTAGCCCTAAGCATTGACTGTCGAGAAACACTTTCATGGAAAGGGGTGGCTTCCCAAAATTACGAATCTCCAGAAATCGCAGCAAATATTTTTTCACCCAAACTGGATGATACTTTCAGGTAATGATCAGTACACTAAGGCGACTTGGTTCCCCAAATTTCGTTCTTCTATGTTGAAGCGTTCGTTTCCAGTAACAGTTTGAATTTTTAGGTTTCACTCTGTTTTCTTCTATATTGATAGAGGTATTTGGAACTCTAAATCCAACACGGTTTTTGCTAGCTTCTTGAAACTTGACACAATAAAGTAGTTTCACGTTCTATCTCTATGTTTTGTTTCCTCTTGATGTAGCCCTAACAGTGACTGGCGAGAAACACTTTCATGGAAAGGGGTTGCCAGGCTTCCCAAATATGCGAATCTCCAGAAATCTCAGAAATATTTTTTCACCCAAACAGGATGATACTTTCAGGTAATGATCAGTACACTAAGGCGACTTGGTTCCCCAAATTTCGTTCTTCTATGTTGAAGCGTTCGTTTCCAGTAACAGTTTGAATTTTTAGGTTTCACTCTATTTTCTCCTATATTGATAGATGTATTTGGAACTCTAAATCCAACACGGTTTGTGCTAGCTTCTTGAAACTTGACACAATAAAGTAGTTTCACGTTCTATCTCTATGTTTTGTTTCCTCTTGATGTAGCCCTAACAGTGACCGGCGAGAAACACTTTCATGTAAAGGGGTTGCCAGGTTTCCCAAATATACGAATCTCCAGAAATCTCAGGAAATATTTTTTCACCCAAACAGGATGATACTTTCAGGTAATGATCAGTACACTAAGGCGACTTGGTTCCCCAAATTTCGTTCTTCTATGTTGAAGCGTTCGTTTCCAGTAACAGTTTGAATTATTAGGTTTCACTCTGTTTTCTCCTATATTGATAGATGTATTTGGAACTCTAAATCCAACACGGTTTGTGCTAGCTTCTTGAAACTTGACACAATAATGTAGTTTCACGTTCTATCTCTATATTTTGTTTCCTCTTGATGTAGCCCTAAGCAGTGACTGGCGAGAAACACTTTCATGGAAAGGGGTTGCCAGGCTTCCCAAAATTACGAATCTCCAGAAATCTCAGCAAATATTTTCTCACCCAAACAGGATGATACTTTCAGGTAATGATCAGTACACTAAGGCGACTTGGTTCCCCAAATTTCGTTCTTCTATGTTGAAGCGTTCGTTTCCAGTAACAGTTTGAATTTTTAGGTTTCACTCTGTTTTCTCCTATATTGATAGATGTATTTGGAACTCTAAATCCAACACGGTTTGTGCTAGCTTCTTGAAACTTGACACAATAACGTAGTTTCACGTTCTATCTCTATGTTTTGTTTCCTCTTGATGTAGCCCTAAGCATTGACTGTCGAGAAACACTTTCATGGAAAGGGGTGGCTTCCCAAAATTACGAATCTCCAGAAATCGCAGCAAATATTTTTTCACCCAAACTGGATGATACTTTCAGGTAATGATCAGTACACTAAGGCGACTTGGTTCCCCAAATTTCGTTCTTCTATGTTGAAGCGTTCGTTTCCAGTAACAGTTTGAATTTTTAGGTTTCACTCTGTTTTCTTCTATATTGATAGATGTATTTGGAACTCTAAATCCAACACGGTTTTTGCTAGCTTCTTGAAACTTGACACAGTAAAGTAGTTTCACGTTCTATCTCTATGTTTTGTTTCCTCTTGATGTAGCCCTAACAGTGACTGGCGAGAAACACTTTCATGGAAAGGGGTTGCCAGGCTTCCCAAATATGCGAATCTCCAGAAATCTCAGAAATATTTTTTCACCCAAACAGGATGATACTTTCAGGTAATGATCAGTACACTAAGGCGACTTGGTTCCCCAAATTTCGTTCTTCTATGTTGAAGCGTTCGTTTCCAGTAACAGTTTGAATTTTTAGGTTTCACTCTGTTTTCTCCTATATTGATAGATGTATTTGGAACTCTAAATCCAACACGGTTTGTGCTAGCTTCTTGAAACTTGACACAATAAAGTAATTTCACGTTCTATCTCTATGTTTTGTTTCCTCTTGATGTAGCCCTAACAGTGACTGGCGAGAAACACTTTCATGGAAAGGGGTTGCCAGGCTTCCCAAATATACGAATCTCCAGAAATCTCAGGAAATATTTTTTCACCCAAACAGGATGATACTTTCAGGTAATGATCAGTACACTAAGGCGACTTGGTTCCCCAAATTTCGTTCTTCTATGTTGAAGCGTTCGTTTCCAATAACAGTTTGAATTTTTAGGTTTCACTGTGTTTTCTCCTATATTGATAGATGTATTTGGAACTCTAAATCCAACACGGTTTGTGCTAGCTTCTTGAAACTTGACACAATAAAGTAGTTTCACGTTCTATCTCTATATTTTGTTTCCTCTTGATGTAGCCCTAAGCAGTGACTGGCGAGAAACACTTTCATGGAAAGGGGTTGCCAGGCTTCCCAAAATTACGAATCTCCAGAAATCTCAGCAAATATTTTCTCACCCAAACAGGATGATACTTTCAGGTAATGATCAGTACACTAAGGCGACTTGGTTCCCCAAATTTCGTTCTTCTATGTTGAAGCGTTCGTTTCCAGTAACAGTTTGAATTTTTAGGTTTCACTCTGTTTTCTTCTATATTGATAGAGGTATTTGGAACTCTAAATCCAACACGGTTTTTGCTAGCTTCTTGAAACTTGACACAATAAAGTAGTTTCACGTTCTATCTCTATGTTTTGTTTCCTCTTGATGTAGCCCTAAGCATTGACTGTCGAGAAACACTTTCATGGAAAGGGGTGGCTTCCCAAAATTACGAATCTCCAGAAATCGCAGCAAATATTTTTTCACCCAAACTGGATGATACTTTCAGGTAATGATCAGTACACTAAGGCGACTTGGTTCCCCAAATTTCGTTCTTCTATGTTGAAGCGTTCGTTTCCAGTAACAGTTTGAATTTTTAGGTTTCACTCTGTTTTCTCCTATATTGATAGATGTATTTGGAACTCTAAATCCAACACGGTTTGTGCTAGCTTCTTGAAACTTGACACAATAACGTAGTTTCACGTTCTATCTCTATGTTTTGTTTCCTCTTGATGTAGCCCTAAGCATTGACTGTCGAGAAACACTTTCATGGAAAGGGGTGGCTTCCCAAAATTACGAATCTCCAGAAATCGCAGCAAATATTTTTTCACCCAAACTGGATGATACTTTCAGGTAATGATCAGTACACTAAGGCGACTTGGTTCCCCAAATTTCGTTCTTCTATGTTGAAGCGTTCGTTTCCAGTAACAGTTTGAATTTTTAGGTTTCACTCTGTTTTCTTCTATATTGATAGATGTATTTGGAACTCTAAATCCAACACGGTTTTTGCTAGCTTCTTGAAACTTGACACAGTAAAGTAGTTTCACGTTCTATCTCTATGTTTTGTTTCCTCTTGATGTAGCCCTAACAGTGACTGGCGAGAAACACTTTCATGGAAAGGGGTTGCCAGGCTTCCCAAATATGCGAATCTCCAGAAATCTCAGAAATATTTTTTCACCCAAACAGGATGATACTTTCAGGTAATGATCAGTACACTAAGGCGACTTGGTTCCCCAAATTTCGTTCTTCTATGTTGAAGCGTTCGTTTCCAGTAACAGTTTGAATTTTTAGGTTTCACTCTGTTTTCTCCTATATTGATAGATGTATTTGGAACTCTAAATCCAACACGGTTTGTGCTAGCTTCTTGAAACTTGACACAATAAAGTAATTTCACGTTCTATCTCTATGTTTTGTTTCCTCTTGATGTAGCCCTAACAGTGACTGGCGAGAAACACTTTCATGGAAAGGGGTTGCCAGGCTTCCCAAATATACGAATCTCCAGAAATCTCAGGAAATATTTTTTCACCCAAACAGGATGATACTTTCAGGTAATGATCAGTACACTAAGGCGACTTGGTTCCCCAAATTTCGTTCTTCTATGTTGAAGCGTTCGTTTCCAATAACAGTTTGAATTTTTAGGTTTCACTGTGTTTTCTCCTATATTGATAGATGTATTTGGAACTCTAAATCCAACACGGTTTGTGCTAGCTTCTTGAAACTTGACACAATAAAGTAGTTTCACGTTCTATCTCTATATTTTGTTTCCTCTTGATGTAGCCCTAAGCAGTGACTGGCGAGAAACACTTTCATGGAAAGGGGTTGCCAGGCTTCCCAAAATTACGAATCTCCAGAAATCTCAGCAAATATTTTCTCACCCAAACAGGATGATACTTTCAGGTAATGATCAGTACACTAAGGCGACTTGGTTCCCCAAATTTCGTTCTTCTATGTTGAAGCGTTCGTTTCCAGTAACAGTTTGAATTTTTAGGTTTCACTCTGTTTTCTTCTATATTGATAGAGGTATTTGGAACTCTAAATCCAACACGGTTTTTGCTAGCTTCTTGAAACTTGACACAATAAAGTAGTTTCACGTTCTATCTCTATGTTTTGTTTCCTCTTGATGTAGCCCTAAGCATTGACTGTCGAGAAACACTTTCATGGAAAGGGGTGGCTTCCCAAAATTACGAATCTCCAGAAATCGCAGCAAATATTTTTTCACCCAAACTGGATGATACTTTCAGGTAATGATCAGTACACTAAGGCGACTTGGTTCCCCAAATTTCGTTCTTCTATGTTGAAGCGTTCGTTTCCAGTAACAGTTTGAATTTTTAGGTTTCACTCTGTTTTCTCCTATATTGATAGATGTATTTGGAACTCTAAATCCAACACGGTTTGTGCTAGCTTCTTGAAACTTGACACAATAACGTAGTTTCACGTTCTATCTCTATGTTTTGTTTCCTCTTGATGTAGCCCTAAGCATTGACTGTCGAGAAACACTTTCATGGAAAGGGGTGGCTTCCCAAAATTACGAATCTCCAGAAATCGCAGCAAATATTTTTTCACCCAAACTGGATGATACTTTCAGGTAATGATCAGTACACTAAGGCGACTTGGTTCCCCAAATTTCGTTCTTCTATGTTGAAGCGTTCGTTTCCAGTAACAGTTTGAATTTTTAGGTTTCACTCTGTTTTCTTCTATATTGATAGATGTATTTGGAACTCTAAATCCAACACGGTTTTTGCTAGCTTCTTGAAACTTGACACAGTAAAGTAGTTTCACGTTCTATCTCTATGTTTTGTTTCCTCTTGATGTAGCCCTAACAGTGACTGGCGAGAAACACTTTCATGGAAAGGGGTTGCCAGGCTTCCCAAATATGCGAATCTCCAGAAATCTCAGAAATATTTTTTCACCCAAACAGGATGATACTTTCAGGTAATGATCAGTACACTAAGGCGACTTGGTTCCCCAAATTTCGTTCTTCTATGTTGAAGCGTTCGTTTCCAGTAACAGTTTGAATTTTTAGGTTTCACTCTGTTTTCTCCTATATTGATAGATGTATTTGGAACTCTAAATCCAACACGGTTTGTGCTAGCTTCTTGAAACTTGACACAATAAAGTAATTTCACGTTCTATCTCTATGTTTTGTTTCCTCTTGATGTAGCCCTAACAGTGACTGGCGAGAAACACTTTCATGGAAAGGGGTTGCCAGGCTTCCCAAATATACGAATCTCCAGAAATCTCAGGAAATATTTTTTCACCCAAACAGGATGATACTTTCAGGTAATGATCAGTACACTAAGGCGACTTGGTTCCCCAAATTTCGTTCTTCTATGTTGAAGCGTTCGTTTCCAATAACAGTTTGAATTTTTAGGTTTCACTGTGTTTTCTCCTATATTGATAGATGTATTTGGAACTCTAAATCCAACACGGTTTGTGCTAGCTTCTTGAAACTTGACACAATAAAGTAGTTTCACGTTCTATCTCTATATTTTGTTTCCTCTTGATGTAGCCCTAAGCAGTGACTGGCGAGAAACACTTTCATGGAAAGGGGTTGCCAGGCTTCCCAAAATTACGAATCTCCAGAAATCTCAGCAAATATTTTCTCACCCAAACAGGATGATACTTTCAGGTAATGATCAGTACACTAAGGCGACTTGGTTCCCCAAATTTCGTTCTTCTATGTTGAAGCGTTCGTTTCCAGTAACAGTTTGAATTTTTAGGTTTCACTCTGTTTTCTTCTATATTGATAGAGGTATTTGGAACTCTAAATCCAACACGGTTTTTGCTAGCTTCTTGAAACTTGACACAATAAAGTAGTTTCACGTTCTATCTCTATGTTTTGTTTCCTCTTGATGTAGCCCTAAGCATTGACTGTCGAGAAACACTTTCATGGAAAGGGGTGGCTTCCCAAAATTACGAATCTCCAGAAATCGCAGCAAATATTTTTTCACCCAAACTGGATGATACTTTCAGGTAATGATCAGTACACTAAGGCGACTTGGTTCCCCAAATTTCGTTCTTCTATGTTGAAGCGTTCGTTTCCAGTAACAGTTTGAATTTTTAGGTTTCACTCTGTTTTCTTCTATATTGATAGAGGTATTTGGAACTCTAAATCCAACACGGTTTTTGCTAGCTTCTTGAAACTTGACACAATAAAGTAGTTTCACGTTCTATCTCTATGTTTTGTTTCCTCTTGATGTAGCCCTAACAGTGACTGGCGAGAAACACTTTCATGGAAAGGGGTTGCCAGGCTTCCCAAATATGCGAATCTCCAGAAATCTCAGAAATATTTTTTCACCCAAACAGGATGATACTTTCAGGTAATGATCAGTACACTAAGGCAACTTGGTTCCCCAAATTTCGTTCTTCTATGTTGAAGCGTTCGTTTCCAGTAACAGTTTGAATTTTTAGGTTTCACTCTATTTTCTCCTATATTGATAGATGTATTTGGAACTCTAAATCCAACACGGTTTGTGCTAGCTTCTTGAAACTTGACACAATAAAGTAGTTTCACGTTCTATCTCTATGTTTTGTTTCCTCTTGATGTAGCCCTAACAGTGACCGGCGAGAAACACTTTCATGTAAAGGGGTTGCCAGGTTTCCCAAATATACGAATCTCCAGAAATCTCAGGAAATATTTTTTCACCCAAACAGGATGATACTTTCAGGTAATGATCAGTACACTAAGGCGACTTGGTTCCCCAAATTTCGTTCTTCTATGTTGAAGCGTTCGTTTCCAGTAACAGTTTGAATTATTAGGTTTCACTCTGTTTTCTCCTATATTGATAGATGTATTTGGAACTCTAAATCCAACACGGTTTGTGCTAGCTTCTTGAAACTTGACACAATAAAGTAGTTTCACGTTCTATCTCTATATTTTGTTTCCTCTTGATGTAGCCCTAAGCAGTGACTGGCGAGAAACACTTTCATGGAAAGGGGTTGCCAGGCTTCCCAAAATTACGAATCTCCAGAAATCTCAGCAAATATTTTCTCACCCAAACAGGATGATACTTTCAGGTAATGATCAGTACACTAAGGCGACTTGGTTCCCCAAATTTCGTTCTTCTATGTTGAAGCGTTCGTTTCCAGTAACAGTTTGAATTTTTAGGTTTCACTCTGTTTTCTCCTATATTGATAGATGTATTTGGAACTCTAAATCCAACACGGTTTGTGCTAGCTTCTTGAAACTTGACACAATAACGTAGTTTCACGTTCTATCTCTATGTTTTGTTTCCTCTTGATGTAGCCCTAAGCATTGACTGTCGAGAAACACTTTCATGGAAAGGGGTGGCTTCCCAAAATTACGAATCTCCAGAAATCGCAGCAAATATTTTTTCACCCAAACTGGATGATACTTTCAGGTAATGATCAGTACACTAAGGCGACTTGGTTCCCCAAATTTCGTTCTTCTATGTTGAAGCGTTCGTTTCCAGTAACAGTTTGAATTTTTAGGTTTCACTCTGTTTTCTTCTATATTGATAGATGTATTTGGAACTCTAAATCCAACACGGTTTTTGCTAGCTTCTTGAAACTTGACACAGTAAAGTAGTTTCACGTTCTATCTCTATGTTTTGTTTCCTCTTGATGTAGCCCTAACAGTGACTGGCGAGAAACACTTTCATGGAAAGGGGTTGCCAGGCTTCCCAAATATGCGAATCTCCAGAAATCTCAGAAATATTTTTTCACCCAAACAGGATGATACTTTCAGGTAATGATCAGTACACTAAGGCGACTTGGTTCCCCAAATTTCGTTCTTCTATGTTGAAGCGTTCGTTTCCAGTAACAGTTTGAATTTTTAGGTTTCACTCTGTTTTCTCCTATATTGATAGATGTATTTGGAACTCTAAATCCAACACGGTTTGTGCTAGCTTCTTGAAACTTGACACAATAAAGTAATTTCACGTTCTATCTCTATGTTTTGTTTCCTCTTGATGTAGCCCTAACAGTGACTGGCGAGAAACACTTTCATGGAAAGGGGTTGCCAGGCTTCCCAAATATACGAATCTCCAGAAATCTCAGGAAATATTTTTTCACCCAAACAGGATGATACTTTCAGGTAATGATCAGTACACTAAGGCGACTTGGTTCCCCAAATTTCGTTCTTCTATGTTGAAGCGTTCGTTTCCAGTAACAGTTTGAATTTTTAGGTTTCACTCTGTTTTCTCCTATATTGATAGATGTATTTGGAACTCTAAATCCAACACGGTTTGTGTTAGCTTCTTGAAACTTGACACAATAAAGTAGTTTCACGTTCTATCTCTATATTTTGTTTCCTCTTGATGTAGCCCTAAGCAGTGACTGGCGAGAAACACTTTCATGGAAAGGGGTTGCCAGGCTTCCCAAAATTACGAATCTCCAGAAATCTCAGCAAATATTTTCTCACCCAAACAGGATGATACTTTCAGGTAATGATCAGTACACTAAGGCGACTTGGTTCCCCAAATTTCGTTCTTCTATGTTGAAGCGTTCGTTTCCAGTAACAGTTTGAATTTTTAGGTTTCACTCTGTTTTCTCCTATATTGATAGATGTATTTGGAACTCTAAATCCAACACGGTTTGTGCTAGCTTCTTGAAACTTGACACAATAACGTAGTTTCACGTTCTATCTCTATGTTTTGTTTCCTCTTGATGTAGCCCTAAGCATTGACTGTCGAGAAACACTTTCATGGAAAGAGGTGGCTTCCCAAAATTACGAATCTCCAGAAATCGCAGCAAATATTTTTTCACCCAAACTGGATGATACTTTCAGGTAATGATCAGTACACTAAGGTGACTTGGTTCCCCAAATTTCGTTCTTCTATGTTGAAGCGTTCGTTTCCAGTAACAGTTTGAATTTTTAGGTTTCACTCTGTTTTCTTCTATATTGATAGAGGTATTTGGAACTCTAAATCCAACACGGTTTTTGGTAGCTTCTTGAAACTTGACACAATAAAGTAGTTTCACGTTCTATCTCTATGTTTTGTTTCCTCTTGATGTAGCCCTAACAGTGACTGGCGAGAAACACTTTCATGGAAAGGGGTTGCCAGGCTTCCCAAATATGCGAATCTCCAGAAATCTCAGAAATATTTTTTCACCCAAACAGGATGATACTTTCAGGTAATGATCAGTACACTAAGGCGACTTGGTTCCCCAAATTTCGTTCTTCTATGTTGAAGCGTTCGTTTCCAGTAACAGTTTGAATTTTTAGGTTTCACTCTGTTTTCTCCTATATTGATAGATGTATTTGGAACTCTAAATCCAACACGGTTTGTGCTAGCTTCTTGAAACTTGACACAATAAAGTAGTTTCACGTTCTATCTCTATGTTTTGTTTCCTCTTGATGTAGCCCTAACAGTGACTGGCGAGAAACACTTTCATGGAAAGGGGTTGCCAGGCTTCCCAAATATACGAATCTCCAGAAATCTCAGGAAATATTTTTTCACCCAAACAGGATGATACTTTCAGGTAATGATCAGTACACTAAGGCGACTTGGTTCCCCAAATTTCGTTCTTCTATGTTGAAGCGTTCGTTTCCAGTAACAGTTTGAATTTTTAGGTTTCACTCTGTTTTCTCCTATATTGATAGATGTATTTGGAACTCTAAATCCAACACGGTTTGTGCTAGCTTCTTGAAACTTGACACAATAAAGTAATTTCACGTTCTATCTCTATGTTTTGTTTCCTCTTGATGTAGCCCCAAGCAGTGACTGAGGAGAAACACTTTCATGGAAAGGGGTTGCCAAGCTTCCTAAAATTACAAATCTCCAGAAATCTCAGCAAATATTTTTTCACCCAAACAGGATGATACTTTCAGGTAATGATCAGTACACTAAGGCGACTTGGTTCCCCAAATTTCGTTCTTCTATGTTGAAGCGTTCGTTTCCAGTAACAGTTTGAATTTTTAGGTTTCACTCTGTTTTCTCCTATATTGATAGATGTATTTGGAACTCTAAATCCAACACGGTTTGTGCTAGCTTCTTGAAACTTGACACAATAAAGTAGTTTCACGTTCTATCTCTATGTTTTGTTTCCTCTTGATGTAGCCCTAACAGTGACTGGCGAGAAACACTTTCATGGAAAGGGGTTGCCAGGCTTCCCAAAATTACGAATCTCCAGAAATCTCAGCAAATATTTTCTCACCCAAACAGGATGATACTTTCAGGTAATGATCAGTACACTAAGGCGACTTGGTTCCCCAAATTTCGTTCTTCTATGTTGAAGCGTTCGTTTCCAGTAACAGTTTGAATTTTTAGGTTTCACTCTGTTTTCTCCTATATTGATAGATGTATTTGGAACTCTAAATCCAACACGGTTTGTGCTAGCTTCTTGAAACTTGACACAATAACGTAGTTTCACGTTCTATCTCTATGTTTTGTTTCCTCTTGATGTAGCCCTAAGCATTGACTGTCGAGAAACACTTTCATGGAAAGGGGTGGCTTCCCAAAATTACGAATCTCCAGAAATCGCAGCAAATATTTTTTCACCCAAACTGGATGATACTTTCAGGTAATGATCAGTACACTAAGGCGACTTGGTTCCCCAAATTTCGTTCTTCTATGTTGAAGCGTTCGTTTCCAGTAACAGTTTGAATTTTTAGGTTTCACTCTGTTTTCTCCTATATTGATAGATGTATTTGGAACTCTGAATCCAACAAGGTTTGTGCTAGGTTCTTGAAACTTGACACAATAAAGTAGTTTCACGTTCTATCTCTATGTTTTGTTTCCTCTTGATGTAGCCCTAACAGTGACTGGCGAGAAACACTTTCATGGAAAGGGGTTGCCAGGCTTCCCAAATATACGAATCTCCAGAAATCTCAGGAAATATTTTTTCACCCAAACAGGATGATACTTTCAGGTAATGATCAGTACACTAAGGCGACTTGGTTCCCCAAATTTCGTTCTTCTATGTTGAAGCGTTCGTTTCCAGTAACAGTTTGAATTTTTAGGTTTCACTCTGTTTTCTCCTATATTGATAGATGTATTTGGAACTCTGAATCCAACAAGGTTTGTGCTAGGTTCTTGAAACTTGACACAATAAAGTAGTTTCACGTTCTATCTCTATGTTTTGTTTCCTCTTGATGTAGCCCTAAGCAGTGACTGGCGATAAACACTTTCATGGAGAGGGGTGGCTTCCCAAAATTACGAATCTCCAGAAACCTCAGCAAATATTTTTTCACCCAAACTGGATGATACTTTCAGGTAATGATCAGTACACTAAGGCGACTTGGTTCCCCAAATTTCGTTCTTCTATGTTGAAGCGTTCGTTTCCAGTAACAGTTTGAATTTTTAGGTTTCACTCTGTTTTCTCCTATATTGATAGATGTATTTGGAACTCTGAATCCAACAAGGTTTGTGCTAGGTTCTTGAAACTTGACACAATAAAGTAGTTTCACGTTCTATCTCTATGTTTTGTTTCCTCTTGATGTAGCCCTAACAATGACTGGCGAGAAACACTTTCATGGAAAGGGGTTGCCAGGCTTCCCAAATATACGAATCTCCAGAAATCTCAGGAAATATTTTTTCACCCAAACAGGATGATACTTTCAGGTAATGATCAGTACACTAAGGCGACTTGGTTCCCCAAATTTCGTTCTTCTATGTTGAAGCGTTCGTTTCCAGTAACAGTTTGAATTTTTAGGTTTCACTCTGTTTTCTCCTATATTGATAGATGTATTTGGAACTCTAAATCCAACACGGTTTGTGCTAGCTTCTTGAAACTTGACACAATAAAGTAGTTTCACGTTCTATCTCTATGGTTTGTTTCCTCTTGATGTAGCCCTAAGCAGTGACTGGCGAGAAACACTTTCATGGAAAGGGGTTGCCAGGCTTCCCAAAATTACGAATCTCCAGAAATCTCAGCAAATATTTTCTCACCCAAACAGGATGATACTTTCAGGTAATGATCAGTACACTAAGGCGACTTGGTTCCCCAAATTTCGTTCTTCTATGTTGAAGCGTTCGTTTCCAGTAACAGTTTGAATTTTTAGGTTTCACTCTGTTTTCTCCTATATTGATAGATGTATTTGGAACTCTAAATCCAACACGGTTTGTGCTAGCTTCTTGAAACTTGACACAATAACGTAGTTTCACGTTCTATATCTATGTTTTGTTTCCTCTTGATGTAGCCCTAAGCATTGACTGTCGAGAAACACTTTCATGGAAAGGGGTGGCTTCCCAAAATTACGAATCTCCAGAAATCGCAGCAAATATTTTTTCACCCAAACTGGATGATACTTTCAGGTAATGATCAGTACACTAAGGCGACTTGGTTCCCCAAATTTCGTTCTTCTATGTTGAAGCGTTCGTTTCCAGTAACAGTTTGAATTTTTAGGTTTCACTCTGTTTTCTTCTATATTGATAGAGGTATTTGGAACTCTAAATCCAACACGGTTTTTGCTAGCTTCTTGAAACTTGACACAATAAAGTAGTTTGACGTTCTATCTCTATGTTTTGTTTCCTCTTGATGTAGCCCTAACAGTGACTGGCGAGAAACAATTTCATGGAAAGGGGTTGCCAGGCTTCCCAAATATGCGAATCTCCAGAAATCTCAGAAATATTTTTTCACCCAAACAGGATGATACTTTCAGGTAATGATCAGTACACTAAGGCGACTTGGTTCCCCAAATTTCGTTCTTCTATGTTGAAGCGTTCGTTTCCAGTAACAGTTTGAATTTTTAGGTTTCACTCTGTTTTCTCCTATATTGATAGATGTATTTGGAACTCTAAATCCAACACGGTTTGTGCTAGCTTCTTGAAACTTGACACAATAAAGTAATTTCACGTTCTATCTCTATGTTTTGTTTCCTCTTGATGTAGCCCTAACAGTGACTGGCGAGAAACACTTTCATGGAAAGGGGTTGCCAGGCTTCCCAAATATACGAATCTCCAGAAATCTCAGGAAATATTTTTTCACCCAAACAGGATGATACTTTCAGGTAATGATCAGTACACTAAGGCGACTTGGTTCCCCAAATTTCGTTCTTCTATGTTGAAGCGTTCGTTTCCAATAACAGTTTGAATTTTTAGGTTTCACTCTGTTTTCTCCTATATTGATAGATGTATTTGGAACTCTAAATCCAACACGGTTTGTGCTAGCTTCTTGAAACTTGACACAATAAAGTAGTTTCACGTTCTATCTCTATATTTTGTTTCCTCTTGATGTAGCCCTAAGCAGTGACTGGCGAGAAACACTTTCATTGAAAGGGGTTGCCAGGCTTCCCAAAATTACGAATCTCCAGAAATCTCAGCAAATATTTTCTCACCCAAACAGGATGATACTTTCAGGTAATGATCAGTACACTAAGGCGACTTGGTTCCCCAAATTTCGTTCTTCTATGTTGAAGCGTTCGTTTCCAGTAACAGTTTGAATTTTTAGGTTTCACTCTGTTTTCTCCTATATTGATAGATGTATTTGGAACTCTAAATCCAACACGGTTTGTGCTAGCTTCTTGAAACTTGACACAATAAAGTAGTTTCACGTTCTATCTCTATGTTTTGTTTCCTCTTGATGTAGCCCTAACAGTGACTGGCGAGAAACACTTTCATGGAAAGGGGTTGCCAGGCTTCCCAAATATACGAATCTCCAGAAATCTCAGGAAATATTTTTTCACCCAAACAGGATGATACTTTCAGGTAATGATCAGTACACTAAGGCGACTTGGTTCCCCAAATTTCGTTCTTCTATGTTGAAGCGTTCGTTTCCAGTAACAGTTTGAATTTTTAGGTTTCACTCTGTTTTCTCCTATATTGATAGATGTATTTGGAACTCTAAATCCAACACGGTTTGTGCTAGCTTCTTGAAACTTGACACAATAAAGTAATTTCACGTTCTATCTCTATGTTTTGTTTCCTCTTGATGTAGCCCCAAGCAGTGACTGAGGAGAAACACTTTCATGGAAAGGGGTTGCCAAGCTTCCTAAAATTACAAATCTCCAGAAATCTCAGCAAATATTTTTTCACCCAAACAGGATGATACTTTCAGGTAATGATCAGTACACTAAGGCGACTTGGTTCCCCAAATTTCGTTCTTCTATGTTGAAGCGTTCGTTTCCAGTAACAGTTTGAATTTTTAGGTTTCACTCTGTTTTCTCCTATATTGATAGATGTATTTGGAACTCTAAATCCAACACGGTTTGTGCTAGCTTCTTGAAACTTGACACAATAAAGTAGTTTCACGTTCTATCTCTATGTTTTGTTTCCTCTTGATGTAGCCCTAACAGTGACTGGCGAGAAACACTTTCATGGAAAGGGGTTGCCAGGCTTCCCAAAATTACGAATCTCCAGAAATCTCAGCAAATATTTTCTCACCCAAACAGGATGATACTTTCAGGTAATGATCAGTACACTAAGGCGACTTGGTTCCCCAAATTTCGTTCTTCTATGTTGAAGCGTTCGTTTCCAGTAACAGTTTGAATTTTTAGGTTTCCCTCTGTTTTCTCCTATATTGATAGATGTATTTGGAACTCTAAATCCAACACGGTTTGTGCTAGCTTCTTGAAACTTGACACAATAACGTAGTTTCACGTTCTATCTCTATGTTTTGTTTCCTCTTGATGTAGCCCTAAGCATTGACTGTCGAGAAACACTTTCATGGAAAGGGGTTGCCAGGCTTCCCAAAATTACGAATCTCCAGAAATCGCAGCAAATATTTTTTCACCCAAACTGGATGATACTTTCAGGTAATGATCAGTACACTAAGGCGACTTGGTTCCCCAAATTTCGTTCTTCTATGTTGAAGCGTTCGTTTCCAGTAACAGTTTGAATTTTTAGGTTTCACTCTGTTTTCTCCTATATTGATAGATGTATTTGGAACTCTGAATCCAACAAGGTTTGTGCTAGGTTCTTGAAACTTGACACAATAACGTAGTTTCACGTTCTATCTCTATGTTTTGTTTCCTCTTGATGTAGCCCTAACAGTGACTGGCGAGAAACACTTTCATGGAAAGGGGTTGCCAGGCTTCCCAAATATACGAATCTCCAGAAATCTCAGGAAATATTTTTTCACCCAAACAGGATGATACTTTCAGGTAATGATCAGTACACTAAGGCGACTTGGTTCCCCAAATTTCGTTCTTCTATGTTGAAGCGTTCGTTTCCAGTAACAGTTTGAATTTTTAGGTTTCACTCTGTTTTCTCCTATATTGATAGATGTATTTGGAACTCTGAATCCAACAAGGTTTGTGCTAGGTTCTTGAAACTTGACACAATAAAGTAGTTTCACGTTCTATCTCTATGTTTTGTTTCCTCTTGATGTAGCCCTAAGCAGTGACTGGCGATAAACACTTTCATGGAGAGGGGTGGCTTCCCAAAATTACGAATCTCCAGAAATCTCAGCAAATATTTTTTCACCCAAACTGGATGATACTTTCAGGTAATGATCAGTACACTAAGGCGACTTGGTTCCCCAAATTTCGTTCTTCTATGTTGAAGCGTTCGTTTCCAGTAACAGTTTGAATTTTTAGGTTTCACTCTGTTTTCTCCTATATTGATAGATGTATTTGGAACTCTGAATCCAACAAGGTTTGTTCTAGGTTCTTGAAACTTGACACAATAAAGTAGTTTCACGTTCTATCTCTATGTTTTGTTTCCTCTTGATGTAGCCCTAACAGTGACTGGCGAGAAACACTTTCATGGAAAGGGGTTGCCAGGCTTCCCAAATATACGAATCTCCAGAAATCTCAGGAAATATTTTTTCACTCAAACAGGATGATACTTTCAGGTAATGATCAGTACACTAAGGCGACTTGGTTCCCCAAATTTCGTTCTTCTATGTTGAAGCGTTCGTTTCCAGTAACAGTTTGAATTTTTAGGTTTCACTCTGTTTTCTCCTATATTGATAGATGTATTTGGAACTCTAAATCCAACACGGTTTGTGCTAGCTTCTTGAAACTTGACACAATAAAGTAGTTTCACGTTCTATCTCTATGGTTTGTTTCCTCTTGATGTAGCCCTAAGCAGTGACTGGCGAGAAACACTTTCATGGAAAGGGGTTGCCAGGCTTCCCAAAATTACGAATCTCCAGAAATCTCAGCAAATATTTTCTCACCCAAACAGGATGATACTTTCAGGTAATGATCAGTACACTAAGGCGACTTGGTTCCCCAAATTTCGTTCTTCTATGTTGAAGCGTTCGTTTCCAGTAACAGTTTGAATTTTTAGGTTTCACTCTGTTTTCTCCTATATTGATAGATGTATTTGGAACTCTAAATCCAACACGGTTTGTGCTAGCTTCTTGAAACTTGACACAATAACGTAGTTTCACGTTCTATATCTATGTTTTGTTTCCTCTTGATGTAGCCCTAAGCATTGACTGTCGAGAAACACTTTCATGGAAAGGGGTGGCTTCCCAAAATTACGAATCTCCAGAAATCGCAGCAAATATTTTTTCACCCAAACTGGATGATACTTTCAGGTAATGATCAGTACACTAAGGCGACTTGGTTCCCCAAATTTCGTTCTTCTATGTTGAAGCGTTCGTTTCCAGTAACAGTTTGAATTTTTAGGTTTCACTCTGTTTTCTTCTATATTGATAGAGGTATTTGGAACTCTAAATCCAACACGGTTTTTGCTAGCTTCTTGAAACTTGACACAATAAAGTAGTTTGACGTTCTATCTCTATGTTTTGTTTCCTCTTGATGTAGCCCTAACAGTGACTGGCGAGAAACAATTTCATGGAAAGGGGTTGCCAGGCTTCCCAAATATGCGAATCTCCAGAAATCTCAGAAATATTTTTTCACCCAAACAGGATGATACTTTCAGGTAATGATCAGTACACTAAGGCGACTTGGTTCCCCAAATTTCGTTCTTCTATGTTGAAGCGTTCGTTTCCAGTAACAGTTTGAATTTTTAGGTTTCACTCTGTTTTCTCCTATATTGATAGATGTATTTGGAACTCTAAATCCAACACGGTTTGTGCTAGCTTCTTGAAACTTGACACAATAAAGTAATTTCACGTTCTATCTCTATGTTTTGTTTCCTCTTGATGTAGCCCTAACAGTGACTGGCGAGAAACACTTTCATGGAAAGGGGTTGCCAGGCTTCCCAAATATACGAAACTCCAGAAATCTCAGGAAATATTTTTTCACCCAAACAGGATGATACTTTCAGGTAATGATCAGTACACTAAGGTGACTTGGTTCCCCAAATTTCGTTCTTCTATGTTGAAGCGTTCGTTTCCAATAACAGTTTGAATTTTTAGGTTTCACTCTGTTTTCTCCTATATTGATAGATGTATTTGGAACTCTAAATCCAACACGGTTTGTGCTAGCTTCTTGAAACTTGACACAATAAAGTAGTTTCACGTTCTATCTCTATATTTTGTTTCCTCTTGATGTAGCCCTAAGCAGTGACTGGCGAGAAACACTTTCATTGAAAGGGGTTGCCAGGCTTCCCAAAATTACGAATCTCCAGAAATCTCAGCAAATATTTTCTCACCCAAACAGGATGATACTTTCAGGTAATGATCAGTACACTAAGGCGACTTGGTTCCCCAAATTTCGTTCTTCTATGTTGAAGCGTTCGTTTCCAGTAACAGTTTGAATTTTTAGGTTTCACTCTGTTTTCTCCTATATTGATAGATGTATTTGGAACTCTAAATCCAACACGGTTTGTGCTAGCTTCTTGAAACTTGACACAATAACGTAGTTTCACGTTCTATCTCTATGTTTTGTTTCCTCTTGATGTAGCCCTAAGCATTGACTGTCGAGAAACACTTTCATGGAAAGGGGTGGCTTCCCAAAATTACGAATCTCCAGAAATCGCAGCAAATATTTTTTCACCCAAACTGGATGATACTTTCAGGTAATGATCAGTACACTAAGGCGACTTGGTTCCCCAAATTTCGTTCTTCTATGTTGAAGCGTTCGTTTCCAGTAACAGTTTGAATTTTTAGGTTTCACTCTGTTTTCTCCTATATTGATAGATGTATTTGGAACTCTGAATCCAACAAGGTTTGTGCTAGGTTCTTGAAACTTGACACAATAAAGTAGTTTCACGTTCTATCTCTATGTTTTGTTTCCTCTTGATGTAGCCCTAACAGTGACTGGCGAGAAACACTTTCATGGAAAGGGGTTTCCAGGCTTCCCAAATATACGAATCTCCAGAAATCTCAGGAAATATTTTTTCACCCAAACAGGATGATACTTTCAGGTAATGATCAGTACACTAAGGCGACTTGGTTCCCCAAATTTCGTTCTTCTATGTTGAAGCGTTCGTTTCCAATAACAGTTTGAATTTTTAGGTTTCACTCTGTTTTCTCCTATATTGATAGATGTATTTGGAACTCTAAATCCAACACGGTTTGTGCTAGCTTCTTGAAACTTGACACAATAAAGTAGTTTCACGTTCTATCTCTATATTTTGTTTCCTCTTGATGTAGCCCTAAGCAGTGACTGGCGATAAACACTTTCATGGAGAGGGGTTGCCAGGCTTCCCAAAATTACGAATCTCCAGAAATCTCAGCAAATATTTTCTCACCCAAACAGGATGATACTTTCAGGTAATGATCAGTACACTAAGGCGACTTGGTTCCCCAAATTTCGTTCTTCTATGTTGAAGCGTTCGTTTCCAGTAACAGTTTGAATTTTTAGGTTTCACTCTGTTTTCTCCTATATTGATAGATGTATTTGGAACTCTAAATCCAACACGGTTTGTGCTAGCTTCTTGAAACTTGACACAATAACGTAGTTTCACGTTCTATCTCTATGTTTTGTTTCCTCTTGATGTAGCCCTAAGCATTGACTGTCGAGAAACACTTTCATGGAAAGGGGTGGCTTCCCAAAATTACGAATCTCCAGAAATCGCAGCAAATATTTTTTCACCCAAACTGGATGATACTTTCAGGTAATGATCAGTACACTAAGGCGACTTGGTTCCCCAAATTTCGTTCTTCTATGTTGAAGCGTTCGTTTCCAGTAACAGTTTGAATTTTTAGGTTTCACTCTGTTTTCTTCTATATTGATAGAGGTATTTGGAACTCTAAATCCAACACGGTTTTTGCTAGCTTCTTGAAACTTGACACAATAAAGTAGTTTCACGTTCTATCTCTATGTTTTGTTTCCTCTTGATGTAGCCCTAACAGTGACTGGCGAGAAACACTTTCATGGAAAGGGGTTGCCAGGCTTCCCAAATATGCGAATCTCCAGAAATCTCAGAAATATTTTTTCACCCAAACAGGATGATACTTTCAGGTAATGATCAGTACACTAAGGCGACTTGGTTCCCCAAATTTCGTTCTTCTATGTTGAAGCGTTCGTTTCCAGTAACAGTTTGAATTTTTAGGTTTCACTCTGTTTTCTCCTATATTGATAGATGTATTTGGAACTCTAAATCCAACACGGTTTGTGCTAGCTTCTTGAAACTTGACACAATAAAGTAATTTCACGTTCTATCTCTATGTTTTGTTTCCTCTTGATGTAGCCCTAACAGTGACTGGCGAGAAACACTTTCATGGAAAGGGGTTGCCAGGCTTCCCAAATATACGAATCTCCAGAAATCTCAGGAAATATTTTTTCACCCAAACAGGATGATACTTTCAGGTAATGATCAGTACACTAAGGCGACTTGGTTCCCCAAATTTCGTTCTTCTATGTTGAAGCGTTCGTTTCCAGTAACAGTTTGAATTTTTAGGTTTCACTCTGTTTTCTCCTATATTGATAGATGTATTTGGAACTCTAAATCCAACACGGTTTGTGCTAGCTTCTTGAAACTTGACACAATAAAGTAGTTTCACGTTCTATCTCTATATTTTGTTTCCTCTTGATGTAGCCCTAAGCAGTGACTGGCGAGAAACACTTTCATGGAAAGGGGTTGCCAGGCTTCCCAAAATTACGAATCTCCAGAAATCTCAGCAAATATTTTCTCACCCAAACAGGATGATACTTTCAGGTAATGATCAGTTCACTAAGGCGACTTGGTTCCCCAAATTTCGTTCTTCTATGTTGAAGCGTTCGTTTCCAGTAACAGTTTGAATTTTTAGGTTTCACTCTGTTTTCTCCTATATTGATAGATGTATTTGGAACTCTAAATCCAACACGGTTTGTGCTAGCTTCTTGAAACTTGACACAATAACGTAGTTTCACGTTCTATCTCTATGTTTTGTTTCCTCTTGATGTAGCCCTAAGCATTGACTGTCGAGAAACACTTTCATGGAAAGAGGTGGCTTCCCAAAATTACGAATCTCCAGAAATCGCAGCAAATATTTTTTCACCCAAACTGGATGATACTTTCAGGTAATGATCAGTACACTAAGGCGACTTGGTTCCCCAAATTTCGTTCTTCTATGTTGAAGCGTTCGTTTCCAGTAACAGTTTGAATTTTTAGGTTTCACTCTGTTTTCTTCTATATTGATAGAGGTATTTGGAACTCTAAATCCAACACGGTTTTTGGTAGCTTCTTGAAACTTGACACAATAAAGTAGTTTCACGTTCTATCTCTATGTTTTGTTTCCTCTTGATGTAGCCCTAACAGTGACTGGCGAGAAACACTTTCATGGAAAGGGGTTGCCAGGCTTCCCAAATATGCGAATCTCCAGAAATCTCAGAAATATTTTTTCACCCAAACAGGATGATACTTTCAGGTAATGATCAGTACACTAAGGCGACTTGGTTCCCCAAATTTCGTTCTTCTATGTTGAAGCGTTCGTTTCCAGTAACAGTTTGAATTTTTAGGTTTCACTCTGTTTTCTCCTATATTGATAGATGTATTTGGAACTCTAAATCCAACACGGTTTGTGCTAGCTTCTTGAAACTTGACACAATAAAGTAGTTTCACGTTCTATCTCTATGTTTTGTTTCCTCTTGATGTAGCCCTAACAGTGACTGGCGAGAAACACTTTCATGGAAAGGGGTTGCCAGGCTTCCCAAATATACGAATCTCCAGAAATCTCAGGAAATATTTTTTCACCCAAACAGGATGATACTTTCAGGTAATGATCAGTACACTAAGGCGACTTGGTTCCCCAAATTTCGTTCTTCTATGTTGAAGCGTTCGTTTCCAGTAACAGTTTGAATTTTTAGGTTTCACTCTGTTTTCTCCTATATTGATAGATGTATTTGGAACTCTAAATCCAACACGGTTTGTGCTAGCTTCTTGAAACTTGACACAATAAAGTAATTTCACGTTCTATCTCTATGTTTTGTTTCCTCTTGATGTAGCCCCAAGCAGTGACTGAGGAGAAACACTTTCATGGAAAGGGGTTGCCAAGCTTCCTAAAATTACAAATCTCCAGAAATCTCAGCAAATATTTTTTCACCCAAACAGGATGATACTTTCAGGTAATGATCAGTACACTAAGGCGACTTGGTTCCCCAAATTTCGTTCTTCTATGTTGAAGCGTTCGTTTCCAGTAACAGTTTGAATTTTTAGGTTTCACTCTGTTTTCTTCTATATTGATAGAGGTATTTGGAACTCTAAATCCAACACGGTTTTTGCTAGCTTCTTGAAACTTGACACAATAAAGTAGTTTCACGTTCTATCTCTATGTTTTGTTTCCTCTTGATGTAGCCCTAACAGTGACTGGCGAGAAACACTTTCATGGAAAGGGGTTGCCAGGCTTCCCAAATATGCGAATCTCCAGAAATCTCAGAAATATTTTTTCACCCAAACAGGATGATACTTTCAGGTAATGATCAGTACACTAAGGCGACTTGGTTCCCCAAATTTCGTTCTTCTATGTTGAAGCGTTCGTTTCCAGTAACAGTTTGAATTTTTAGGTTTCACTCTGTTTTCTCCTATATTGATAGATGTATTTGGAACTCTAAATCCAACACGGTTTGTGCTAGCTTCTTGAAACTTGACACAATAAAGTAATTTCACGTTCTATCTCTATGTTTTGTTTCCTCTTGATGTAGCCCTAACAGTGACTGGCGAGAAACACTTTCATGGAAAGGGGTTGCCAGGCTTCCCAAATATACGAATCTCCAGAAATCTCAGGAAATATTTTTTCACCCAAACAGGATGATACTTTCAGGTAATGATCAGTACACTAAGGCGACTTGGTTCCCCAAATTTCGTTCTTCTATGTTGAAGCGTTCGTTTCCAGTAACAGTTTGAATTTTTAGGTTTCACTCTGTTTTCTCCTATATTGATAGATGTATTTGGAACTCTAAATCCAACACGGTTTGTGCTAGCTTCTTGAAACTTGACACAATAAAGTAGTTTCACGTTCTATCTCTATATTTTGTTTCCTCTTGATGTAGCCCTAAGCAGTGACTGGCGAGAAACACTTTCATGGAAAGGGGTTGCCAGGCTTCCCAAAATTACGAATCTCCAGAAATCTCAGCAAATATTTTCTCACCCAAACAGGATGATACTTTCAGGTAATGATCAGTTCACTAAGGCGACTTGGTTCCCCAAATTTCGTTCTTCTATGTTGAAGCGTTCGTTTCCAGTAACAGTTTGAATTTTTAGGTTTCACTCTGTTTTCTCCTATATTGATAGATGTATTTGGAACTCTAAATCCAACACGGTTTGTGCTAGCTTCTTGAAACTTGACACAATAACGTAGTTTCACGTTCTATCTCTATGTTTTGTTTCCTCTTGATGTAGCCCTAAGCATTGACTGTCGAGAAACACTTTCATGGAAAGAGGTGGCTTCCCAAAATTACGAATCTCCAGAAATCGCAGCAAATATTTTTTCACCCAAACTGGATGATACTTTCAGGTAATGATCAGTACACTAAGGCGACTTGGTTCCCCAAATTTCGTTCTTCTATGTTGAAGCGTTCGTTTCCAGTAACAGTTTGAATTTTTAGGTTTCACTCTGTTTTCTTCTATATTGATAGAGGTATTTGGAACTCTAAATCCAACACGGTTTTTGGTAGCTTCTTGAAACTTGACACAATAAAGTAGTTTCACGTTCTATCTCTATGTTTTGTTTCCTCTTGATGTAGCCCTAACAGTGACTGGCGAGAAACACTTTCATGGAAAGGGGTTGCCAGGCTTCCCAAATATGCGAATCTCCAGAAATCTCAGAAATATTTTTTCACCCAAACAGGATGATACTTTCAGGTAATGATCAGTACACTAAGGCGACTTGGTTCCCCAAATTTCGTTCTTCTATGTTGAAGCGTTCGTTTCCAGTAACAGTTTGAATTTTTAGGTTTCACTCTGTTTTCTCCTATATTGATAGATGTATTTGGAACTCTAAATCCAACACGGTTTGTGCTAGCTTCTTGAAACTTGACACAATAAAGTAGTTTCACGTTCTATCTCTATGTTTTGTTTCCTCTTGATGTAGCCCTAACAGTGACTGGCGAGAAACACTTTCATGGAAAGGGGTTGCCAGGCTTCCCAAATATACGAATCTCCAGAAATCTCAGGAAATATTTTTTCACCCAAACAGGATGATACTTTCAGGTAATGATCAGTACACTAAGGCGACTTGGTTCCCCAAATTTCGTTCTTCTATGTTGAAGCGTTCGTTTCCAGTAACAGTTTGAATTTTTAGGTTTCACTCTGTTTTCTCCTATATTGATAGATGTATTTGGAACTCTAAATCCAACACGGTTTGTGCTAGCTTCTTGAAACTTGACACAATAAAGTAATTTCACGTTCTATCTCTATGTTTTGTTTCCTCTTGATGTAGCCCCAAGCAGTGACTGAGGAGAAACACTTTCATGGAAAGGGGTTGCCAAGCTTCCTAAAATTACAAATCTCCAGAAATCTCAGCAAATATTTTTTCACCCAAACAGGATGATACTTTCAGGTAATGATCAGTACACTAAGGCGACTTGGTTCCCCAAATTTCGTTCTTCTATGTTGAAGCGTTCGTTTCCAGTAACAGTTTGAATTTTTAGGTTTCACTCTGTTTTCTCCTATATTGATAGATGTATTTGGAACTCTAAATCCAACACGGTTTGTGCTAGCTTCTTGAAACTTGACACAATAAAGTAGTTTCACGTTCTATCTCTATGTTTTGTTTCCTCTTGATGTAGCCCTAACAGTGACTGGCGAGAAACACTTTCATGGAAAGGGGTTGCCAGGCTTCCCAAAATTACGAATCTCCAGAAATCTCAGCAAATATTTTCTCACCCAAACAGGATGATACTTTCAGGTAATGATCAGTACACTAAGGCGACTTGGTTCCCCAAATTTCGTTCTTCTATGTTGAAGCGTTCGTTTCCAGTAACAGTTTGAATTTTTAGGTTTCACTCTGTTTTCTCCTATATTGATAGATGTATTTGGAACTCTAAATCCAACACGGTTTGTGCTAGCTTCTTGAAACTTGACACAATAACGTAGTTTCACGTTCTATCTCTATGTTTTGTTTCCTCTTGATGTAGCCCTAAGCATTGACTGTCGAGAAACACTTTCATGGAAAGGGGTGGCTTCCCAAAATTACGAATCTCCAGAAATCGCAGCAAATATTTTTTCACCCAAACTGGATGATACTTTCAGGTAATGATCAGTACACTAAGGCGACTTGGTTCCCCAAATTTCGTTCTTCTATGTTGAAGCGTTCGTTTCCAGTAACAGTTTGAATTTTTAGGTTTCACTCTGTTTTCTTCTATATTGATAGAGGTATTTGGAACTCTAAATCCAACACGGTTTTTGCTAGCTTCTTGAAACTTGACACAATAAAGTAGTTTCACGTTCTATCTCTATGTTTTGTTTCCTCTTGATGTAGCCCTAACAGTGTCTGGCGAGAAACACTTTCATGGAAAGGGGTTGCCAGGCTTCCCAAATATGCGAATCTCCAGAAATCTCAGAAATATTTTTTCACCCAAACAGGATGATACTTTCAGGTAATGATCAGTACACTAAGGCGACTTGGTTCCCCAAATTTCGTTCTTCTATGTTGAAGCGTTCGTTTCCAGTAACAGTTTGAATTTTTAGGTTTCACTCTGTTTTCTCCTATATTGATAGATGTATTTGGAACTCTAAATCCAACACGGTTTGTGCTAGCTTCTTGAAACTTGACACAATAAAGTAGTTTCACGTTCTATCTCTATGTTTTGTTTCCTCTTGATGTAGCCCTAACAGTGACTGGCGAGAAACACTTTCATGGAAAGGGGTTGCCAGGCTTCCCAAATATACGAATCTCCAGAAATCTCAGGAAATATTTTTTCACCCAAACAGGATGATACTTTCAGGTAATGATCAGTACACTAAGGCGACTTGGTTCCCCAAATTTCGTTCTTCTATGTTGAAGCGTTCGTTTCCAATAACAGTTTGAATTTTTAGGTTTCACTCTGTTTTCTCCTATATTGATAGATGTATTTGGAACTCTAAATCCAACACGGTTTGTGCTAGCTTCTTGAAACTTGACACAATAAAGTAGTTTCACGTTCTATCTCTATATTTTGTTTCCTCTTGATGTAGCCCTAAGCAGTGACTGGCGAGAAACACTTTCATGGAAAGGGGTTGCCAGGCTTCCCAAAATTACGAATCTCCAGAAATCTCAGCAAATATTTTCTCACCCAAACAGGATGATACTTTCAGGTAATGATCAGTACACTAAGGCGACTTGGTTCCCCAAATTTCGTTCTTCTATGTTGAAGCGTTCGTTTCCAGTAACAGTTTGAATTTTTAGGTTTCACTCTGTTTTCTCCTATATTGATAGATGTATTTGGAACTCTAAATCCAACACGGTTTGTGCTAGCTTCTTGAAACTTGACACAATAAAGTAGTTTCACGTTCTATCTCTATGTTTTGTTTCCTCTTGATGTAGCCCTAACAGTGACTGGCGAGAAACACTTTCATGGAAAGGGGTTGCCAGGCTTCCCAAAATAACGAATCTCCAGAAATCTCAGCAAATATTTTCTCACCCAAACAGGATGATACTTTCAGGTAATGATCAGTACACTAAGGCGACTTGGTTCCCCAAATTTCGTTCTTCTATGTTTAAGCGTTCGTTTCCAGTAACAGTTTGAATTTTTAGGTTTCACTCTGTTTTCTCCTATATTGATAGATGTATTTGGAACTCTAAATCCAACACGGTTTGTGCTAGCTTCTTGAAACTTGACACAATAACGTAGTTTCACGTTCTATCTCTATGTTTTGTTTCCTCTTGATGTAGCCCTAAGCATTGACTGTCGAGAAACACTTTCATGGAAAGGGGTGGCTTCCCAAAATTACGAATCTCCAGAAATCGCAGCAAATATTTTTTCACCCAAACTGGATGATACTTTCAGGTAATGATCAGTACACTAAGGCGACTTGGTTCCCCAAATTTCGTTCTTCTATGTTGAAGCGTTCGTTTCCAGTAACAGTTTGAATTTTTAGGTTTCACTCTGTTTTCTTCTATATTGATAGAGGTATTTGGAACTCTAAATCCAACACGGTTTTTGCTAGCTTCTTGAAACTTGACACAATAAAGTAGTTTCACGTTCTATCTCTATGTTTTGTTTCCTCTTGATGTAGCCCTAACAGTGTCTGGCGAGAAACACTTTCATGGAAAGGGGTTGCCAGGCTTCCCAAATATGCGAATCTCCAGAAATCTCAGAAATATTTTTTCACCCAAACAGGATGATACTTTCAGGTAATGATCAGTACACTAAGGCGACTTGGTTCCCCAAATTTCGTTCTTCTATGTTGAAGCGTTCGTTTCCAGTAACAGTTTGAATTTTTAGGTTTCACTCTGTTTTCTCCTATATTGATAGATGTATTTGGAACTCTAAATCCAACACGGTTTGTGCTAGCTTCTTGAAACTTGACACAATAAAGTAGTTTCACGTTCTATCTCTATATTTTGTTTCCTCTTGATGTAGCCCTAAGCAGTGACTGGCGAGAAACACTTTCATGGAAAGGGGTTGCCAGGCTTCCCAAAATTACGAATCTCCAGAAATCTCAGCAAATATTTTCTCACCCAAACAGGATGATACTTTCAGGTAATGATCAGTACACTAAGGCGACTTGGTTCCCCAAATTTCGTTCTTCTATGTTGAAGCGTTCGTTTCCAGTAACAGTTTGAATTTTTAGGTTTCACTCTGTTTTCTCCTATATTGATAGATGTATTTGGAACTCTAAATCCAACACGGTTTGTGCTAGCTTCTTGAAACTTGACACAATAACGTAGTTTCACGTTCTATCTCTATGTTTTGTTTCCTCTTGATGTAGCCCTAAGCATTGACTGTCGAGAAACACTTTCATGGAAAGGGGTGGCTTCCCAAAATTACGAATCTCCAGAAATCGCAGCAAATATTTTTTCACCCAAACTGGATGATACTTTCAGGTAATGATCAGTACACTAAGGCGACTTGGTTCCCCAAATTTCGTTCTTCTATGTTGAAGCGTTCGTTTCCAGTAACAGTTTGAATTTTTAGGTTTCACTCTGTTTTCTTCTATATTGATAGAGGTATTTGGAACTCTAAATCCAACACGGTTTTTGCTAGCTTCTTGAAACTTGACACAATAAAGTAGTTTCACGTTCTATCTCTATGTTTTGTTTCCTCTTGATGTAGCCCTAACAGTGTCTGGCGAGAAACACTTTCATGGAAAGGGGTTGCCAGGCTTCCCAAATATGCGAATCTCCAGAAATCTCAGAAATATTTTTTCACCCAAACAGGATGATACTTTCAGGTAATGATCAGTACACTAAGGCGACTTGGTTCCCCAAATTTCGTTCTTCTATGTTGAAGCGTTCGTTTCCAGTAACAGTTTGAATTTTTAGGTTTCACTCTGTTTTCTCCTATATTGATAGATGTATTTGGAACTCTGAATCCAACAAGGTTTGTGCTAGGTTCTTGAAACTTGACACAATAAAGTAGTTTCACGTTCTATCTCTATGTTTTGTTTCCTCTTGATGTAGCCCTAACAGTGACTGGCGAGAAACACTTTCATGGAAAGGGGTTGCCAGGCTTCCCAAATATACGAATCTCCAGAAATCTCAGGAAATATTTTTTCACCCAAACAGGATGATACTTTCAGGTAATGATCAGTACACTAAGGCGACTTGGTTCCCCAAATTTCGTTCTTCTATGTTGAAGCGTTCGTTTCCAGTAACAGTTTGAATTTTTAGGTTTCACTCTGTTTTCTCCTATATTGATAGATGTATTTGGAACTCTAAATCCAACACGGTTTGTGCTAGCTTCTTGAAACTTGACACAATAAAGTAGTTTCACGTTCTATCTCTATATTTTGTTTCCTCTTGATGTAGCCCTAAGCAGTGACTGGCGAGAAACACTTTCATGGAAAGGGGTTGCCAGGCTTCCCAAAATTACGAATCTCCAGAAATCTCAGCAAATATTTTCTCACCCAAACAGGATGATACTTTCAGGTAATGATCAGTACACTAAGGCGACTTGGTTCCCCAAATTTCGTTCTTCTATGTTGAAGCGTTCGTTTCCAGTAACAGTTTGAATTTTTAGGTTTCACTCTGTTTTCTCCTATATTGATAGATGTATTTGGAACTCTAAATCCAACACGGTTTGTGCTAGCTTCTTGAAACTTGACACAATAACGTAGTTTCACGTTCTATCTCTATGTTTTGTTTCCTCTTGATGTAGCCCTAAGCATTGACTGTCGAGAAACACTTTCATGGAAAGAGGTGGCTTCCCAAAATTACGAATCTCCAGAAATCGCAGCAAATATTTTTTCACCCAAACTGGATGATACTTTCAGGTAATGATCAGTACACTAAGGCGACTTGGTTCCCCAAATTTCGTTCTTCTATGTTGAAGCGTTCGTTTCCAGTAACAGTTTGAATTTTTAGGTTTCACTCTGTTTTCTTCTATATTGATAGAGGTATTTGGAACTCTAAATCCAACACGGTTTTTGGTAGCTTCTTGAAACTTGACACAATAAAGTAGTTTCACGTTCTATCTCTATGTTTTGTTTCCTCTTGATGTAGCCCTAACAGTGACTGGCGAGAAACACTTTCATGGAAAGGGGTTGCCAGGCTTCCCAAATATGCGAATCTCCAGAAATCTCAGAAATATTTTTTCACCCAAACAGGATGATACTTTCAGGTAATGATCAGTACACTAAGGCGACTTGGTTCCCCAAATTTCGTTCTTCTATGTTGAAGCGTTCGTTTCCAGTAACAGTTTGAATTTTTAGGTTTCACTCTGTTTTCTCCTATATTGATAGATGTATTTGGAACTCTAAATCCAACACGGTTTGTGCTAGCTTCTTGAAACTTGACACAATAAAGTAGTTTCACGTTCTATCTCTATGTTTTGTTTCCTCTTGATGTAGCCCTAACAGTGACTGGCGAGAAACACTTTCATGGAAAGGGGTTGCCAGGCTTCCCAAATATACGAATCTCCAGAAATCTCAGGAAATATTTTTTCACCCAAACAGGATGATACTTTCAGGTAATGATCAGTACACTAAGGCGACTTGGTTCCCCAAATTTCGTTCTTCTATGTTGAAGCGTTCGTTTCCAGAAACAGTTTGAATTTTTAGGTTTCACTCTGTTTTCTCCTATATTGATAGATGTATTTGGAACTCTAAATCCAACACGGTTTGTGCTAGCTTCTTGAAACTTGACACAATAAAGTAATTTCACGTTCTATCTCTATGTTTTGTTTCCTCTTGATGTAGCCCCAAGCAGTGACTGAGGAGAAACACTTTCATGGAAAGGGGTTGCCAAGCTTCCTAAAATTACAAATCTCCAGAAATCTCAGCAAATATTTTTTCACCCAAACAGGATGATACTTTCAGGTAATGATCAGTACACTAAGGCGACTTGGTTCCCCAAATTTCGTTCTTCTATGTTGAAGCGTTCGTTTCCAGTAACAGTTTGAATTTTTAGGTTTCACTCTGTTTTCTCCTATATTGATAGATGTATTTGGAACTCTAAATCCAACACGGTTTGTGCTAGCTTCTTGAAACTTGACACAATAAAGTAGTTTCACGTTCTATCTCTATGTTTTGTTTCCTCTTGATGTAGCCCTAACAGTGACTGGCGAGAAACACTTTCATGGAAAGGGGTTGCCAGGCTTCCCAAAATTACGAATCTCCAGAAATCTCAGCAAATATTTTCTCACCCAAACAGGATGATACTTTCAGGTAATGATCAGTACACTAAGGCGACTTGGTTCCCCAAATTTCGTTCTTCTATGTTGAAGCGTTCGTTTCCAGTAACAGTTTGAATTTTTAGGTTTCACTCTGTTTTCTCCTATATTGATAGATGTATTTGGAACTCTAAATCCAACACGGTTTGTGCTAGCTTCTTGAAACTTGACACAATAACGTAGTTTCACGTTCTATCTCTATGTTTTGTTTCCTCTTGATGTAGCCCTAAGCATTGACTGTCGAGAAACACTTTCATGGAAAGTGGTGGCTTCCCAAAATTACGAATCTCCAGAAATCGCAGCAAATATTTTTTCACCCAAACTGGATGATACTTTCAGGTAATGATCAGTACACTAAGGCGACTTGGTTCCCCAAATTTCGTTCTTCTATGTTGAAGCGTTCGTTTCCAGTAACAGTTTGAATTTTTAGGTTTCACTCTGTTTTCTTCTATATTGATAGAGGTATTTGGAACTCTAAATCCAACACGGTTTTTGCTAGCTTCTTGAAACTTGACACAATAAAGTAGTTTCACGTTCTATCTCTATGTTTTGTTTCCTCTTGATGTAGCCCTAACAGTGTCTGGCGAGAAACACTTTCATGGAAAGGGGTTGCCAGGCTTCCCAAATATGCGAATCTCCAGAAATCTCAGAAATATTTTTTCACCCAAACAGGATGATACTTTCAGGTAATGATCAGTACACTAAGGCGACTTGGTTCCCCAAATTTCGTTCTTCTATGTTGAAGCGTTCGTTTCCAATAACAGTTTGAATTTTTAGGTTTCACTCTGTTTTCTCCTATATTGATAGATGTATTTGGAACTCTAAATCCAACACGGTTTGTGCTAGCTTCTTGAAACTTGACACAATAAAGTAGTTTCACGTTCTATCTCTATATTTTGTTTCCTCTTGATGTAGCCCTAAGCAGTGACTGGCGAGAAACACTTTCATGGAAAGGGGTTGCCAGGCTTCCCAAAATTACGAATCTCCAGAAATCTCAGCAAATATTTTCTCACCCAAACAGGATGATACTTTCAGGTAATGATCAGTACACTAAGGCGACTTGGTTCCCCAAATTTCGTTCTTCTATGTTGAAGCGTTCGTTTCCAGTAACAGTTTGAATTTTTAGGTTTCACTCTGTTTTCTCCTATATTGATAGATGTATTTGGAACTCTAAATCCAACACGGTTTGTGCTAGCTTCTTGAAACTTGACACAATAACGTAGTTTCACGTTCTATCTCTATGTTTTGTTTCCTCTTGATGTAGCCCTAAGCATTGACTGTCGAGAAACACTTTCATGGAAAGGGGTGGCTTCCCAAAATTACGAATCTCCAGAAATCGCAGCAAATATTTTTTCACCCAAACTGGATGATACTTTCAGGTAATGATCAGTACACTAAGGCGACTTGGTTCCCCAAATTTCGTTCTTCTATGTTGAAGCGTTCGTTTCCAGTAACAGTTTGAATTTTTAGGTTTCACTCTGTTTTCTTCTATATTGATAGAGGTATTTGGAACTCTAAATCCAACACGGTTTTTGCTAGCTTCTTGAAACTTGACACAATAAAGTAGTTTCACGTTCTATCTCTATGTTTTGTTTCCTCTTGATGTAGCCCTAACAGTGTCTGGCGAGAAACACTTTCATGGAAAGGGGTTGCCAGGCTTCCCAAATATGCGAATCTCCAGAAATCTCAGAAATATTTTTTCACCCAAACAGGATGATACTTTCAGGTAATGATCAGTACACTAAGGCGACTTGGTTCCCCAAATTTCGTTCTTCTATGTTGAAGCGTTCGTTTCCAGTAACAGTTTGAATTTTTAGGTTTCACTCTGTTTTCTCCTATATTGATAGATGTATTTGGAACTCTAAATCCAACACGGTTTGTGCTAGCTTCTTGAAACTTGACACAATAAAGTAGTTTCACGTTCTATCTCTATATTTTGTTTCCTCTTGATGTAGCCCTAAGCAGTGACTGGCGAGAAACACTTTCATGGAAAGGGGTTGCCAGGCTTCCCAAAATTACGAATCTCCAGAAATCTCAGCAAATATTTTCTCACCCAAACAGGATGATACTTTCAGGTAATGATCAGTACACTAAGGCGACTTGGTTCCCCAAATTTCGTTCTTCTATGTTGAAGCGTTCGTTTCCAGTAACAGTTTGAATTTTTAGGTTTCACTCTGTTTTCTCCTATATTGATAGATGTATTTGGAACTCTAAATCCAACACGGTTTGTGCTAGCTTCTTGAAACTTGACACAATAACGTAGTTTCACGTTCTATCTCTATGTTTTGTTTCCTCTTGATGTAGCCCTAAGCATTGACTGTCGAGAAACACTTTCATGGAAAGGGGTGGCTTCCCAAAATTACGAATCTCCAGAAATCGCAGCAAATATTTTTTCACCCAAACTGGATGATACTTTCAGGTAATGATCAGTACACTAAGGCGACTTGGTTCCCCAAATTTCGTTCTTCTATGTTGAAGCGTTCGTTTCCAGTAACAGTTTGAATTTTTAGGTTTCACTCTGTTTTCTTCTATATTGATAGAGGTATTTGGAACTCTAAATCCAACACGGTTTTTGCTAGCTTCTTGAAACTTGACACAATAAAGTAGTTTCACGTTCTATCTCTATGTTTTGTTTCCTCTTGATGTAGCCCTAACAGTGTCTGGCGAGAAACACTTTCATGGAAAGGGGTTGCCAGGCTTCCCAAATATGCGAATCTCCAGAAATCTCAGAAATATTTTTTCACCCAAACAGGATGATACTTTCAGGTAATGATCAGTACACTAAGGCGACTTGGTTCCCCAAATTTCGTTCTTCTATGTTGAAGCGTTCGTTTCCAGTAACAGTTTGAATTTTTAGGTTTCACTCTGTTTTCTCCTATATTGATAGATGTATTTGGAACTCTGAATCCAACAAGGTTTGTGCTAGGTTCTTGAAACTTGACACAATAAAGTAGTTTCACGTTCTATCTCTATGTTTTGTTTCCTCTTGATGTAGCCCTAACAGTGACTGGCGAGAAACACTTTCATGGAAAGGGGTTGCCAGGCTTCCCAAATATACGAATCTCCAGAAATCTCAGGAAATATTTTTTCACCCAAACAGGATGATACTTTCAGGTAATGATCAGTACACTAAGGCGACTTGGTTCCCCAAATTTCGTTCTTCTATGTTGAAGCGTTCGTTTCCAATAACAGTTTGAATTTTTAGGTTTCACTCTGTTTTCTCCTATATTGATAGATGTATTTGGAACTCTAAATCCAACACGGTTTGTGCTAGCTTCTTGAAACTTGACACAATAAAGTAGTTTCACGTTCTATCTCTATATTTTGTTTCCTCTTGATGTAGCCCTAAGCAGTGACTGGCGAGAAACACTTTCATGGAAAGGGGTTGCCAGGCTTCCCAAAATTACGAATCTCCAGAAATCTCAGCAAATATTTTCTCACCCAAACAGGATGATACTTTCAGGTAATGATCAGTACACTAAGGCGACTTGGTTCCCCAAATTTCGTTCTTCTATGTTGAAGCGTTCGTTTCCAGTAACAGTTTGAATTTTTAGGTTTCACTCTGTTTTCTCCTATATTGATAGATGTATTTGGAACTCTAAATCCAACACGGTTTGTGCTAGCTTCTTGAAACTTGACACAATAACGTAGTTTCACGTTCTATCTCTATGTTTTGTTTCCTCTTGATGTAGCCCTAAGCATTGACTGTCGAGAAACACTTTCATGGAAAGGGGTGGCTTCCCAAAATTACGAATCTCCAGAAATCTCAGCAAATATTTTTTCACCCAAACAGGATGATACTTTCAGGTAATGATCAGTACACTAAGGCGACTTGGTTCCCCAAATTTCGTTCTTCTATGTTGAAGCGTTCGTTTCCAGTAACAGTTTGAATTTTTAGGTTTCACTCTGTTTTCTCCTATATTGATAGATGTATTTGGAACTCTAAATCCAACACGGTTTGTGCTAGCTTCTGGAAACTTGACACAATAAAGTAGTTTCACGTTCTATCTCTATGGTTTGTTTCCTCTTGATGTAGCCCTAAGCATTGACTGGCGAGAAACACTTTCATGGAAAGGGGTGGCTTCCCAAAATTACGAATCTCCAGAAATCTCAGCAAATATTTTTTCACCCAAACTGGATGATACTTTCAGGTAATGATCACTACACTAACGCGACTTGGTTCCCCAAATTTCGTTCTTCTATGTTGAAGCGTTCGTTTCCAGTAACAGTTTGAATTTTTAGGTTTCACTCTGTTTTCTCCTATATTGATTGATGTATTTGGAACTCTAAATCCAACACGGTTTGTGCTAGCTTCTTGAAACTTGACACAATAAAGTAATTTCACGTTCTATCTCTATGTTTTGTTTCCTCTTGATGTAGCCCCAAGCAGTGACTGAGGAGAAACACTTTCATGGAAAGGGGTTGCCAAGCTTCCTAAAATTACAAATCTCCAGAAATCTCAGCAAATATTTTTTCACCCAAACAGGATGATACTTTCAGGTAATGATCAGTACACTAAGGCGACTTGGTTCCCCAAATTTCGTTCTTCTATGTTGAAGCGTTCGTTTCCAGTAACAGTTTGAATTTTTAGGTTTCACTCTGTTTTCTCCTATATTGATAGATGTATTTGGAACTCTAAATCCAACACGGTTTGTGCTAGCTTCTTGAAACTTGACACAATAACGTAGTTTCACGTTCTATCTCTATGTTTTGTTTCCTCTTGATGTAGCCCTAAGCATTGACTGTCGAGAAACACTTTCATGGAAAGGGGTGGCTTCCCAAAATTACGAATCTCCAGAAATCGCAGCAAATATTTTTTCACCCAAACTGGATGATACTTTCAGGTAATGATCAGTACACTAAGGCGACTTGGTTCCCCAAATTTCGTTCTTCTATGTTGAAGCGTTCGTTTCCAGTAACAGTTTGAATTTTTAGGTTTCACTCTGTTTTCTTCTATATTGATAGAGGTATTTGGAACTCTAAATCCAACACGGTTTTTGCTAGCTTCTTTAAACTTGACACAATAAAGTAGTTTCACGTTCTATCTCTATGTTTTGTTTCCTCTTGATGTAGCCCTAACAGTGTCTGGCGAGAAACACTTTCATGGAAAGGGGTTGCCAGGCTTCCCAAATATGCGAATCTCCAGAAATCTCAGAAATATTTTTTCACCCAAACAGGATGATACTTTCAGGTAATGATCAGTACACTAAGGCGACTTGGTTCCCCAAATTTCGTTCTTCTATGTTGAAGCGTTCGTTTCCAGTAACAGTTTGAATTTTTAGGTTTCACTCTGTTTTCTCCTATATTGATAGATGTATTTGGAACTCTAAATCCAACACGGTTTGTGCTAGCTTCTTGAAACTTGACACAATAAAGTAGTTTCACGTTCTATCTCTATATTTTGTTTCCTCTTGATGTAGCCCTAAGCAGTGACTGGCGAGAAACACTTTCATGGAAAGGGGTTGCCAGGCTTCCCAAAATTATGAATCTCCAGAAATCTCAGCAAATATTTTCTCACCCAAACAGGATGATACTTTCAGGTAATGATCAGTACACTAAGGCGACTTGGTTCCCCAAATTTCGTTCTTCTATGTTGAAGCGTTCGTTTCCAGTAACAGTTTGAATTTTTAGGTTTCACTCTGTTTTCTCCTATATTGATAGATGTATTTGGAACTCTAAATCCAACACGGTTTGTGCTAGCTTCTTGAAACTTGACACAATAACGTAGTTTCACGTTCTATCTCTATGTTTTGTTTCCTCTTGATGTAGCCCTAAGCATTGACTGTCGAGAAACACTTTCATGGAAAGGGGTGGCTTCCCAAAATTACGAATCTCCAGAAATCGCAGCAAATATTTTTTCACCCAAACTGGATGATACTTTCAGGTAATGATCAGTACACTAAGGCGACTTGGTTCCCCAAATTTCGTTCTTCTATGTTGAAGCGTTCGTTTCCAGTAACAGTTTGAATTTTTAGGTTTCACTCTGTTTTCTTCTATATTGATAGAGGTATTTGGAACTCTAAATCCAACACGGTTTTTGCTAGCTTCTTGAAACTTGACACAATAAAGTAGTTTCACGTTCTATCTCTATGTTTTGTTTCCTCTTGATGTAGCCCTAACAGTGTCTGGCGAGAAACACTTTCATGGAAAGGGGTTGCCAGGCTTCCCAAATATGCGAATCTCCAGAAATCTCAGAAATATTTTTTCACCCAAACAGGATGATACTTTCAGGTAATGATCAGTACACTAAGGCGACTTGGTTCCCCAAATTTCGTTCTTCTATGTTGAAGCGTTCGTTTCCAGTAACAGTTTGAATTTTTAGGTTTCACTCTGTTTTCTCCTATATTGATAGATGTATTTGGAACTCTGAATCCAACAAGGTTTGTGCTAGGTTCTTGAAACTTGACACAATAAAGTAGTTTCACGTTCTATCTCTATGTTTTGTTTCCTCTTGATGTAGCCCTAACAGTGACTGGCGAGAAACACTTTCATGGAAAGGGGTTGCCAGGCTTCCCAAATATACGAATCTCCAGAAATCTCAGGAAATATTTTTTCACCCAAACAGGATGATACTTTCAGGTAATGATCAGTACACTAAGGCGACTTGGTTCCCCAAATTTCGTTCTTCTATGTTGAAGCGTTCGTTTCCAATAACAGTTTGAATTTTTAGGTTTCACTCTGTTTTCTCCTATATTGATAGATGTATTTGGAACTCTAAATCCAACACGGTTTGTGCTAGCTTCTTGAAACTTGACACAATAAAGTAGTTTCACGTTCTATCTCTATATTTTGTTTCCTCTTGATGTAGCCCTAAGCAGTGACTGGCGAGAAACACTTTCATGGAAAGGGGTTGCCAGGCTTCCCAAAATTACGAATCTCCAGAAATCTCAGCAAATATTTTCTCACCCAAACAGGATGATACTTTCAGGTAATGATCAGTACACTAAGGCGACTTGGTTCCCCAAATTTCGTTCTTCTATGTTGAAGCGTTCGTTTCCAGTAACAGTTTGAATTTTTAGGTTTCACTCTGTTTTCTCCTATATTGATAGATGTATTTGGAACTCTAAATCCAACACGGTTTGTGCTAGCTTCTTGAAACTTGACACAATAACCTAGTTTCACGTTCTATCTCTATGTTTTGTTTCCTCTTGATGTAGCCCTAAGCATTGACTGTCGAGAAACACTTTCATGGAAAGGGGTGGCTTCCCAAAATTACGAATCTCCAGAAATCTCAGGAAATATTTTTTCACCCAAACAGGATGATACTTTCAGGTAATGATCAGTACACTAAGGCGACTTGGTTCCCCAAATTTCGTTCTTCTATGTTGAAGCGTTCGTTTCCAGTAACAGTTTGAATTTTTAGGTTTCACTCTGTTTTCTCCTATATTGATAGATGTATTTGGAACTCTAAATCCAACACGGTTTGTGCTAGCTTCTGGAAACTTGACACAATAAAGTAGTTTCACGTTCTATCTCTATGGTTTGTTTCCTCTTGATGTAGCCCTAAGCATTGACTGGCGAGAAACACTTTCATGGAAAGGGGTGGCTTCCCAAAATTACGAATCTCCAGAAATCTCAGCAAATATTTTTTCACCCAAACTGGATGATACTTTCAGGTAATGATCACTACACTAACGCGACTTGGTTCCCCAAATTTCGTTCTTCTATGTTGAAGCGTTCGTTTCCAGTAACAGTTTGAATTTTTAGGTTTCACTCTGTTTTCTCCTATATTGATAGATGTATTTGGAACTCTAAATCCAACACGGTTTGTGCTAGCTTCTGGAAACTTGACACAATAAAGCAGTTTCACGTTCTATTTCTATGTTTTGTTTCCTCTTGATGTAGCCCTAAGCAGTGACTGGCAAAAAACACTTACATGGAAAGGGGTTGCCAGGCTTCCCAAAATTACGAATCTCCAGAAATCTCAGCAAATATTTTTTCACCCAAACTGGATGATACTTTCAGGTAATGATCAGTACACTAAGGCGACTTGGTTCCCCAAATGTCGTTCTTCTATGTTGAAGCGTTCGTTTCCAGTAACAGTTTGAATTTTTAGGTTTCACTCTGTTTTCTCCAATATTGATAGATGTATTTGGAACTCTAAATCCAACACGGTTTGTGCTAGCTTCTTGAAACTTGACACAATAAAGTAATTTCACGTTCTATCTCTATGTTTTGTTTCCTCTTGATGTAGCCCCAAGCAGTGACTGAGGAGAAACACTTTCATGGAAAGGGGTTGCCAAGCTTCCTAAAATTACAAATCTCCAGAAATCTCAGCAAATATTTTTTCACCCAAACAGGATGATACTTTCAGGTAATGATCAGTACACTAAGGCGACTTGGTTCCCCAAATTTCGTTCTTCTATGTTGAAGCGTTCGTTTCCAGTAACAGTTTGAATTTTTAGGTTTCACTCTGTTTTCTCCTATATTGATAGATGTATTTGGAACTCTAAATCCAACATGGTTTGTGCTAGCTTCTTGAAACTTGACACAATAAAGTAGTTTCACGTTCTATCTCTATGTTTTGTTTCCTCTTGATGTAGCCCTAACAGTGACTGGCGAGAAACACTTTCATGGAAAGGGGTTGCCAGGCTTCCCAAATATACGAATCTCCAGAAATCTCAGGAAATATTTTTTCACCCAAACAGGATGATACTTTCAGGTAATGATCAGTACACTAAGGCGACTTGGTTCCCCAAATTTCGTTCTTCTATGTTGAAGCGTTCGTTTCCAGTAACAGTTTGAATTTTTAGGTTTCACTCTGTTTTCTCCTATATTGATAGATGTATTTGGAACTCTGAATCCAACAAGGTTTGTGCTAGGTTCTTGAAACTTGACACAATAAAGTAGTTTCACGTTCTATCTCTATGTTTTGTTTCCTCTTGATGTAGCCCTAAGCAGTGACTGGCGATAAACACTTTCATGGAGAGGGGTGGCTTCCCAAAATTACGAATCTCCAGAAATCTCAGCAAATATTTTTTCACCCAAACTGGATGATACTTTCAGGTAATGATCAGTACACTAAGGCGACTTGGTTCCCCAAATTTCGTTCTTCTATGTTGAAGCGTTCGTTTCCAGTAACAGTTTGAATTTTTAGGTTTCACTCTGTTTTCTCCTATATTGATAGATGTATTTGGAACTCTAAATCCAACACGGTTTGTGCTACCTTCTTGAAACTTGACACAATAAAGTAGTTTCACGTTCTATCTCTATGTTTTGTTTCCTCTTGATGTAGCCCTAACAGTGACTGGCGAGAAACACTTTCATGGAAAGGGGTTGCCAGGCTTCCCAAATATACGAATCTCCAGAAATCTCAGCAAATATTTTTTCACCCAAACAGGATGATACTTTCAGGTAATGATCAGTAAACTAAGGCGACTTGGTTCCCCAAATTTCGTTCTTCTATGTTGAAGCGTTCGTTTCCAGTAACAGTTTGAATTTTTAGGTTTCACTCTGTTTTCTCCTATATTGATAGATGTATTTGGAACTCTAAATCCAACACGGTTTGTGCTAGCTTCTTGAAACTTGACACAATAAAGTAGTTTCACGTTCTATCTCTATGGTTTGTTTCCTCTTGATGTAGCCCTAAGCATTGACTGGCGAGAAACACTTTCATGGAAAGGGGTGGCTTCCCAAAATTACGAATCTCCAGAAATCTCAGCAAATATTTTTTCACCCAAACTGGATGATACTTTCAGGTAATGATCACTACACTAACGCGACTTGGTTCCCCAAATTTCGTTCTTCTATGTTGAAGCGTTCGTTTCCAGTAACAGTTTGAATTTTTAGGTTTCACTCTGTTTTCTCCTATATTGATAGATGTATTTGGAACTCTAAATCCAACACGGTTTGTGCTAGCTTCTGGAAACTTGACACAATAAAGCAGTTTCATGTTCTATTTCTATGTTTTGTTTCCTCTTGATGTAGCCCTAAGCAGTGACTGGCAAAAAACACTTACATGGAAAGGGGTTGCCAGGCTTCCCAAAATTACGAATCTCCAGAAATCTCAGCAAATATTTTTTCACCCAAACTGGATGATACTTTCAGGTAATGATCAGTACACTAAGCCGACTTGGTTCCCCAAATGTCGTTCTTCTATGTTGAAGCGTTCGTTTCCAGTAACAGTTTGAATTTTTAGGTTTCACTCTGTTTTCTGCTATATTGATAGATGTATTTGGAACTCTAAATCCAACACGGTTTGTGCTAGCTTCTTGAAACTTGACACAATAAAGTAATTTCACGTTCTATCTCTATGTTTTGTTTCCTCTTGATGTAGCCCCAAGCAGTGACTGAGGAGAAACACTTTCATGGAAAGGGGTTGCCAAGCTTCCTAAAATTACAAATCTCCAGAAATCTCAGCAAATATTTTTTCACCCAAACAGGATGATACTTTCAGGTAATGATCAGTACACTAAGGCGACTTGGTTCCCCAAATTTCGTTCTTCTATGTTGAAGCGTTCGTTTCCAGTAACAGTTTGAATTTTTAGGTTTCACTCTGTTTTCTCCTATATTGATAGATGTATTTGGAACTCTAAATCCAACACGGTTTGTGCTAGCTTCTTGAAACTTGACACAATAAAGTAGTTTCACGTTCTATCTCTATGTTTTGTTTCCTCTTGATGTAGCCCTAACAGTGACTGGCGAGAAACACTTTCATGGAAAGGGGTTGCCAGGCTTCCCAAATATACGAATCTCCAGAAATCTCAGAAATATTTTTTCACCCAAACAGGATGATACTTTCAGGTAATGATCAGTACACTAAGGCGACTTGGTTCCCCAAATTTCGTTCTTCTATGTTGAAGCGTTCGTTTCCAGTAACAGTTTGAATTTTTAGGTTTCACTCTGTTTTCTCCTATATTGATAGATGTATTTGGAACTCTAAATCCAACACGGTTTGTGCTAGCTTCTGGAAACTTGACACAATAAAGTAGTTTCACGTTCTATTTCTATGTTTTGTTTCCTCTTGATGTAGCCCTAAGCAGTGACTGGCAAAAAACACTTACATGGAAAGGGGTTGCCAGGCTTCCCAAAATTACGAATCTCCAGAAATCTCAGCAAATATTTTTTCACCCAAACTGGATGATACTTTCAGGTAATGATCAGTACACTAAGGCGACTTGGTTCCCCAAATGTCGTTCTTCTATGTTGAAGCGTTCGTTTCCAGTAACAGTTTGAATTTTTAGGTTTCACTCTGTTTTCTCCTATATTGATAGATGTATTTGGAACTCTAAATCCAACACGGTTTGTGCTAGCTTCTTGAAACTTGACACAATAAAGTAATTTCACGTTCTATCTCTATGTTTTGTTTCCTCTTGATGTAGCCCCAAGCAGTGACTGAGGAGAAACACTTTCATGGAAAGGGGTTGCCAAGCTTCCTAAAATTACAAATCTCCAGAAATCTCAGCAAATATTTTTTCACCCAAACAGGATGATACTTTCAGGTAATGATCAGTACACTAAGGCGACTTGGTTCCCCAAATTTCGTTCTTCTATGTTGAAGCGTTCGTTTCCAGTAACAGTTTGAATTTTTAGGTTTCACTCTGTTTTCTCCTATATTGATAGATGTATTTGGAACTCTAAATCCAACACGGTTTGTGCTAGCTTCTTGAAACTTGACACAATAAAGTAGTTTCACGTTCTATCTCTATGTTTTGTTTCCTCTTGATGTAGCCCTAACAGTGACTGGCGAGAAACACTTTCATGGAAAGGGGTTGCCAGGCTACCCAAATATACGAATCTCCAGAAATCTCAGCAAATATTTTTTCACCCAAACAGGATGATACTTTCAGGTAATGATCAGTACACTAAGGCGACTTGGTTCCCCAAATTTCGTTCTTCTATGTTGAAGCGTTCGTTTCCAGTAACAGTTTGAATTTTTAGGTTTCACTCTGTTTTCTCCTATATTGATAGATGTATTTGGAACTCTGAATCCAACAAGGTTTGTGCTAGGTTCTTGAAACTTGACACAATAAAGTAGTTTCACGTTCTATCTCTATGTTTTGTTTCCTCTTGATGTAGCCCTAACAGTGACTGGCGAGAAACACTTTCATGGAAAGGGGTTGCCAGGCTTCCCAAATATACGAATTTCCAGAAATCTCAGGAAATATTTTTTCACCCAAACAGGATGATACTTTCAGGTAATGATCAGTACACTAAGGCGACTTGGTTCCCCAAATTTCGTTCTTCTATGTTGAAGCGTTCGTTTCCAGTAACAGTTTGAATTTTTAGGTTTCACTCTGTTTTCTCCTATATTGATAGATGTATTTGGAACTCTGAATCCAACAAGGTTTGTGCTAGGTTCTTGAAACTTGTCACAATAAAGTAGTTTCACGTTCTATCTCTATGTTTTGTTTCCTCTTGATGTAGCCCTAAGCAGTGACTGGCGATAAACACTTTCATGGAGAGGGGTGGCTTCCCAAAATTACGAATCTCCAGAAATCTCAGCAAATATTTTTTCACCCAAACTGGATGATACTTTCAGGTAATGATCAGTACACTAAGGTGACTTGGTTCCCCAAATTTCGTTCTTCTATGTTGAAGCGTTCGTTTCCAGTAACAGTTTGAATTTTTAGGTTTCACTCTGTTTTCTCCTATATTGATAGATGTATTTGGAACTCTAAATCCAACACGGTTTGTGCTACCTTCTTGAAACTTGACACAATAAAGTAGTTTCACGTTCTATCTCTATGTTTTGTTTCCTCTTGATGTAGCCCTAACAGTGACTGGCGAGAAACACTTTCATGGAAAGGGGTTGCCAGGCTTCCCAAATATACGAATCTCCAGAAATCTCAGCAAATATTTTTTCACCCAAACAGGATGATACTTTCAGGTAATGATCAGTACACTAAGGCGACTTGGTTCCCCAAATTTCGTTCTTCTATGTTGAAGCGTTCGTTTCCAGTAACAGTTTGAATTTTTAGGTTTCACTCTGTTTTCTCCTATATTGATAGATGTATTTGGAACTCTAAATCCAACACGGTTTGTGCTAGCTTCTTGAAACTTGACACAATAACGTAGTTTCACGTTCTATCTCTATGTTTTGTTTCCTCTTGATGTAGCCCTAAGCATTGACTGTCGAGAAACACTTTCATGGAAAGGGGTGGCTTCCCAAAATTACGAATCTCCAGAAATCGCAGCAAATATTTTTTCACCCAAACTGGATGATACTTTCAGGTAATGATCAGTACACTAAGGCGACTTGGTTCCCCAAATTTCGTTCTTCTATGTTGAAGCGTTCGTTTCCAGTAACAGTTTGAATTTTTAGGTTTCACTCTGTTTTCTTCTATATTGATAGAGGTATTTGGAACTCTAAATCCAACACGGTTTTTGCTAGCTTCTTGAAACTTGACACAATAAAGTAGTTTGACGTTCTATCTCTATGTTTTGTTTCCTCTTGATGTAGCCCTAACAGTGACTGGCGAGAAACACTTTCATGTAAAGGGGTTGCCAGGCTTCCCAAATATGCGAATCCCCAGAAATCTCAGAAATATTTTTTCACCCAAACAGGATGATACTTTCAGGTAATGATCAGTACACTAAGGCGACTTGGTTCCCCAAATTTCGTTCTTCTATGTTGAAGCGTTCGTTTCCAGTAACAGTTTGAATTTTTAGGTTTCACTCTGTTTTCTCCTATATTGATAGATGTATTTGGAACTCTAAATCCAACACGGTTTGTGCTAGCTTCTTGAAACTTGACACAATAAAGTAGTTTCACGTTCTATCTCTATATTTTGTTTCCTCTTGATGTAGCCCTAAGCAGTGACTGGCGAGAAACACTTTCATGGAAAGGGGTTGCCAGGCTTCCCAAAATTACGAATCTCCAGAAATCTCAGCAAATATTTTCTCACCCAAACAGGATGATACTTTCAGGTAATGATGAGTACACTAAGGCGACTTGGTTCCCCAAATTTCGTTCTTCTATGTTGAAGCGTTCGTTTCCAGTAACAGTTTGAATTTTTAGGTTTCACTCTGTTTTCTCCTATATTGATAGATGTATTTGGAACTCTAAATCCAACACGGTTTGTGCTAGCTTCTTGAAACTTGACACAATAACGTAGTTTCACGTTCTATCTCTATGTTTTGTTTCCTCTTGATGTAGCCCTAAGCATTGACTGTCGAGAAACACTTTCATGGAAAGGGGTGGCTTCCCAAAATTACGAATCTCCAGAAATCGCAGCAAATATTTTTTCACCCAAACTGGATGATACTTTCAGGTAATGATCAGTACACTAAGGCGACTTGGTTCCCCAAATTTCGTTCTTCTATGTTGAAGCGTTCGTTTCCAGTAACAGTTTGAATTTTTAGGTTTCACTCTGTTTTCTCCTATATTGATAGATGTATTTGGAACTCTAAATCCAACACGGTTTGTGCTAGCTTCTTGAAACTTGACACAATAACGTAGTTTCACGTTCTATCTCTATGTTTTGTTTCCTCTTGATGTAGCCCTAAGCATTGACTGTCGAGAAACACTTTCATGGAAAGGGGTGGCTTCCCAAAATTACGAATCTCCAGAAATCGCAGCAAATATTTTTTCACCCAAACTGGATGATACTTTCAGGTAATGATCAGTACACTAAGGCGACTTGGTTCCCCAAATTTCGTTCTTCTATGTTGAAGCGTTCGTTTCCAGTAACAGTTTGAATTTTTAGGTTTCACTCTGTTTTCTTCTATATTGATAGAGGTATTTGGAACTCTAAATCCAACACGGTTTTTGCTAGCTTCTTGAAACTTGACACAATAAAGTAGTTTGACGTTCTATCTCTATGTTTTGTTTCCTCTTGATGTAGCCCTAACAGTGACTGGCGAGAAACACTTTCATGGAAAGGGGTTGCCAGGCTTCCCAAATATGCGAATCCCCAGAAATCTCAGAAATATTTTTTCACCCAAACAGGATGATACTTTCAGGTAATGATCAGTACACTAAGGCGACTTGGTTCCCCAAATTTCGTTCTTCTATGTTGAAGCGTTCGTTTCCAGTAACAGTTTGAATTTTTAGGTTTCACTCTGTTTTCTCCTATATTGATAGATGTATTTGGAACTCTAAATCCAACACGGTTTGTGCTAGCTTCTTGAAACTTGACACAATAAAGTAATTTCACGTTCTATCTCTATGTTTTGTTTCCTCTTGATGTAGCCCTAACAGTGACTGGCGAGAAACACTTTCATGGAAAGGGGTTGCCAGGCTTCCCAAATATACGAATCTCCAGAAATCTCAGGAAATATTTTTTCACCCAAACAGGATGATACTTTCAGGTAATGATGAGTACACTAAGGCGACTTGGTTCCCCAAATTTCGTTCTTCTATGTTGAAGCGTTCGTTTCCAATAACAGTTTGAATTTTTAGGTTTCACTCTGTTTTCTCCTATATTGATAGATGTATTTGGAACTCTAAATCCAACACGGTTTGTGCTAGCTTCTTGAAACTTGACACAATAAAGTAGTTTCACGTTCTATCTCTATATTTTGTTTCCTCTTGATGTAGCCCTAAGCAGTGACTGGCGAGAAACACTTTCATGGAAAGGGGTTGCCAGGCTTCCCAAAATTACGAATCTCCAGAAATCTCAGCAAATATTTTCTCACCCAAACAGGATGATACTTTCAGGTAATGATCAGTACACTAAGGCGACTTGGTTCCCCAAATTTCGTTCTTCTATGTTGAAGCGTTCGTTTCCAGTAACAGTTTGAATTTTTAGGTTTCACTCTGTTTTCTCCTATATTGATAGATGTATTTGGAACTCTAAATCCAACACGGTTTGTGCTAGCTTCTTGAAACTTGACACAATAACGTAGTTTCACGTTCTATCTCTATGTTTTGTTTCCTCTTGATGTAGCCCTAAGCATTGACTGTCGAGAAACACTTTCATGGAAAGGGGTGGCTTCCCAAAATTACGAATCTCCAGAAATCGCAGCAAATATTTTTTCACCCAAACTGGATGATACTTTCAGGTAATGATCAGTACACTAAGGCGACTTGGTTCCCCAAATTTCGTTCTTCTATGTTGAAGCGTTCGTTTCCAGTAACAGTTTGAATTTTTAGGTTTCACTCTGTTTTCTTCTATATTGATAGAGGTATTTGGAACTCTAAATCCAACACGGTTTTTGCTAGCTTCTTGAAACTTGACACAATAAAGTAGTTTCACGTTCTATCTCTATGTTTTGTTTCCTCTTGATGTAGCCCTAACAGTGACTGGCGAGAAACACTTTCATGGAAAGGGGTTGCCAGGCTTCCCAAATATGCGAATCTCCAGAAATCTCAGAAATATTTTTTCACCCAAACAGGATGATACTTTCAGGTAATGATCAGTACACTAAAGCGACTTGGTTCCCCAAATTTCGTTCTTCTATGTTGAAGCGTTCGTTTCCAGTAACAGTTTGAATTTTTAGGTTTCACTCTGTTTTCTCCTATATTGATAGATGTATTTGGAACTCTAAATCCAACATGGTTTGTGCTAGCTTCTTGAAACTTGACACAATAAAGTAGTTTCACGTTCTATCTCTATGTTTTGTTTCCTCTTGATGTAGCCCTAACAGTGACTGGCGAGAAACACTTTCATGGAAAGGGGTTGCCAGGCTTCCCAAATATACGAATCTCCAGAAATCTCAGGAAATATTTTTTCACCCAAACAGGATGATACTTTCAGGTAATGATCAGTACACTAAGGCGACTTGGTTCCCCAAATTTCGTTCTTCTATGTTGAAGCGTTCGTTTCCAGTAACAGTTTGAATTTTTAGGTTTCACTCTGTTTTCTCCTATATTGATAGATGTATTTGGAACTCTGAATCCAACAAGGTTTGTGCTAGGTTCTTGAAACTTGACACAATAAAGTAGTTTCACGTTCTATCTCTATGTTTTGTTTCCTCTTGATGTAGCCCTAAGCAGTGACTGGCGATAAACACTTTCATGGAGAGGGGTGGCTTCCCAAAATTACGAATCTCCAGAAATCTCAGCAAATATTTTTTCACCCAAACTGGATGATACTTTCAGGTAATGATCAGTACACTAAGGCGACTTGGTTCCCCAAATTTCGTTCTTCTATGTTGAAGCGTTCGTTTCCAGTAACAGTTTGAATTTTTAGGTTTCACTCTGTTTTCTCCTATATTGATAGATGTATTTGGAACTCTAAATCCAACACGGTTTGTGCTACCTTCTTGAAACTTGACACAATAAAGTAGTTTCACGTTCTATCTCTATGTTTTGTTTCCTCTTGATGTAGCCCTAACAGTGACTGGCGAGAAACACTTTCATGGAAAGGGGTTGCCAGGCTTCCCAAATATACGAATCTCCAGAAATCTCAGCAAATATTTTTTCACCCAAACAGGATGATACTTTCAGGTAATGATCAGTACACTAAGGCGACTTGGTTCCCCAAATTTCGTTCTTCTATGTTGAAGCGTTCGTTTCCAATAACAGTTTGAATTTTTAGGTTTCACTCTGTTTTCTCCTATATTGATAGATGTATTTGGAACTCTAAATCCAACACGGTTTGTGCTAGCTTCTTGAAACTTGACACAATAAAGTAGTTTCACGTTCTATCTCTATGGTTTGTTTCCTCTTGATGTAGCCCTAAGCAGTGACTGGCGAGAAACACTTTCATGGAAAGGGGTTGCCAGGCTTCCCAAAATTACGAATCTCCAGAAATCTCAGCAAATATTTTCTCACCCAAACAGGATGATACTTTCAGGTAATGATCAGTACACTAAGGCGACTTGGTTCCCCAAATTTCGTTCTTCTATGTTGAAGCGTTCGTTTCCAGTAACAGTTTGAATTTTTAGGTTTCACTCTGTTTTCTCCTATATTGATAGATGTATTTGGAACTCTAAATCCAACACGGTTTGTGCTAGCTTCTTGAAACTTGACACAATAACGTAGTTTCACGTTCTATCTCTATGTTTTGTTTCCTCTTGATGTAGCCCTAAGCATTGACTGTCGAGAAACAATTTCATGGAAAGGGGTGGCTTCCCAAAATTACGAATCTCCAGAAATCGCAGCAAATATTTTTTCACCCAAACTGGATGATACTTTCAGGTAATGATCAGTACACTAAGGCGACTTGGTTCCCCAAATTTCGTTCTTCTATGTTGAAGCGTTCGTTTCCAGTAACAGTTTGAATTTTTAGGTTTCACTCTGTTTTCTTCTATATTGATAGAGGTATTTGGAACTCTAAATCCAACACGGTTTTTGCTAGCTTCTTGAAACTTGACACAATAAAGTAGTTTCACGTTCTATCTCTATGTTTTGTTTCCTCTTGATGTAGCCCTAACAGTGACTGGCGAGAAACACTTTCATGGAAAGGGGTTGCCAGGCTTCCCAAATATGCGAATCTCCAGAAATCTCAGAAATATTTTTTCACCCAAACAGGATGATACTTTCAGGTAATGATCAGTACACTAAGGCGACTTGGTTCCCCAAATTTCGTTCTTCTATGTTGAAGCGTTCGTTTCCAGTAACAGTTTGAATTTTTAGGTTTCACTCTGTTTTCTCCTATATTGATAGATGTATTTGGAACTCTGAATCCAACAAGGTTTGTGCTAGGTTCTTGAAACTTGACACAATAAAGTAGTTTCACGTTCTATCTCTATGTTTTGTTTCCTCTTGATGTAGCCCTAACAGTGACTGGCGAGAAACACTTTCATGGAAAGGGGTTGCCAGGCTTCCCAAATATACGAATCTCCAGAAATCTCAGGAAATATTTTTTCACCCAAACAGGATGATACTTTCAGGTAATGATCAGTACACTAAGGCGACTTGGTTCCCCAAATTTCGTTCTTCTATGTTGAAGCGTTCGTTTCCAATAACAGTTTGAATTTTTAGGTTTCACTCTGTTTTCTCCTATATTGATAGATGTATTTGGAACTCTAAATCCAACACGGTTTGTGCTAGCTTCTTGAAACTTGACACAATAAAGTAGTTTCACGTTCTATCTGTATATTTTGTTTCCTCTTGATGTAGCCCTAAGCAGTGACTGGCGAGAAACACTTTCATGGAAAGGGGTTGCCAGGCTTCCCAAAATTACGAATCTCCAGAAATCTCAGCAAATATTTTCTCACCCAAACAGGATGATACTTTCAGGTAATGATCAGTACACTAAGGCGACTTGGTTCCCCAAATTTCGTTCTTCTATGTTGAAGCGTTCGTTTCCAGTAACAGTTTGAATTTTTAGGTTTCACTCTGTTTTCTCCTATATTGATAGATGTATTTGGAACTCTAAATCCAACACGGTTTGTGCTAGCTTCTTGAAACTTGACACAATAACGTAGTTTCACGTTCTATCTCTATGTTTTGTTTCCTCTTGATGTAGCCCTAACATTGACTGTCGAGAAACACTTTCATGGAAAGGGGTGGCTTCCCAAAATTACGAATCTCCAGAAATCGCAGCAAATATTTTTTCACCCAAACTGGATGATACTTTCAGGTAATGATCAGTACACTAAGGCGACTTGGTTCCCCAAATTTCGTTCTTCTATGTTGAAGCGTTCGTTTCCAGTAACAGTTTGAATTTTTAGGTTTCACTCTGTTTTCTTCTATATTGATAGAGGTATTTGGAACTCTAAATCCAACACGGTTTTTGCTAGCTTCTTGAAACTTGACACAATAAAGTAGTTTCACGTTCTATCTCTATGTTTTGTTTCCTCTTGATGTAGCCCTAACAGTGACTGGCGAGAAACACTTTCATGGAAAGGGGTTGCCAGGTGTCCCAAATATGCGAATCTCCAGAAATCTCAGAAATATTTTTTCACCCAAACAGGATGATACTTTCAGGTAATGATCAGTACACTAAGGCGACTTGGTTCCCCAAATTTCGTTCTTCTATGTTGAAGCGTTCGTTTCCAGTAACAGTTTGAATTTTTAGGTTTCACTCTGTTTTCTCCTATATTGATAGATGTATTTGGAACTCTAAATCCAACACGGTTTGTGCTAGCTTCTTGAAACTTGACACAATAAAGTAATTTCACGTTCTATCTCTATGTTTTGTTTCCTCTTGATGTAGCCCTAACAGTGACTGGCGAGAAACACTTTCATGGAAAGGGGTTGCCAGGCTTCCCAAATATACGAATCTCCAGAAATCTCAGGAAATATTTTTTCACCCAAACAGGATGATACTTTCAGGTAATGATCAGTACACTAAGGCGACTTGGTTCCCCAAATTTCGTTCTTCTATGTTGAAGCGTTCGTTTCCAATAACAGTTTGAATTTTTAGGTTTCACTCTGTTTTCTCCTATATTGATAGATGTATTTGGAACTCTAAATCCAACACGGTTTGTGCTAGCTTCTTGAAACTTGACACAATAAAGTAGTTTCATGTTCTATCTCTATATTTTGTTTCCTCTTGATGTATCCCTAAGCAGTGACTGGCGAGAAACACTTTCATGGAAAGGGGTTGCCAGGCTTCCCAAAATTACGAATCTCCAGAAATCTCAGCAAATATTTTCTCACCCAAACAGGATGATACTTTCAGGTAATGATCAGTACACTAAGGCGACTTGGTTCCCCAAATTTCGTTCTTCTATGTTGAAGCGTTCGTTTCCAGTAACAGTTTGAATTTTTAGGTTTCACTCTGTTTTCTCCTATATTGATAGATGTATTTGGAACTCTAAATCCAACACGGTTTGTGCTAGCTTCTTGAAACTTGACACAATAAAGTAGTTTCACGTTCTATCTCTATGTTTTGTTTCCTCTTGATGTAGCCCTAAGCATTGACTGTCGAGAAACACTTTCATGGAAAGGGGTGGCTTCCCAAAATTACGAATCTCCAGAAATCGCAGCAAATATTTTTTCACCCAAACTGGATGATACTTTCAGGTAATGATCAGTACACTAAGGCGAATTGGTTCCCCAAATTTCGTTCTTCTATGTTGAAGCGTTCGTTTCCAGTAACAGTTTGAATTTTTAGGTTTCACTCTGTTTTCTTCTATATTGATAGAGGTATTTGGAACTCTAAATCCAACACGGTTTTTGCTAGCTTCTTGAAACTTGACACAATAAAGTAGTTTCACGTTCTATCTCTATGTTTTGTTTCCTCTTGATGTAGCCCTAACAGTGACTGGCGAGAAACACTTTCATGGAAAGGGGTTGCCAGGCTTCCCAAATATGCGAATCTCCAGAAATCTCAGAAATATTTTTTCACCCAAACAGGATGATACTTTCAGGTAATGATCAGTACACTAAGGCGACTTGGTTCCCCAAATTTCGTTCTTCTATGTTGAAGCGTTCGTTTCCAGTAACAGTTTGAATTTTTAGGTTTCACTCTATTTTCTCCTATATTGATAGATGTATTTGGAACTCTAAATCCAACACGGTTTGTGCTAGCTTCTTGAAACTTGACACAATAAAGTAGTTTCACGTTCTATCTCTATGTTTTGTTTCCTCTTGATGTAGCCCTAACAGTGACCGGCGAGAAACACTTTCATGTAAAGGGGTTGCCAGGTTTCCCAAATATACGAATCTCCAGAAATCTCAGGAAATATTTTTTCACCCAAACAGGATGATACTTTCAGGTAATGATCAGTACACTAAGGCGACTTGGTTCCCCAAATTTCGTTCTTCTATGTTGAAGCGTTCGTTTCCAGTAACAGTTTGAATTTTTAGGTTTCACTCTGTTTTCTCCTATATTGATAGATGTATTTGGAACTCTAAATCCAACACGGTTTGTGCTAGCTTCTTGAAACTTGACACAATAAAGTAATTTCACGTTCTATCTCTATGTTTTGTTTCCTCTTGATGTAGCCCTAAGCAGTGTCTGGCGATAAACACTTTCATGGAAAGGGGTGGCTTCCCAAAATTACGAATCTCCAGAAATCTCAGGAAATGTTTTTTCACCCAAACTGGATGATACTTTCAGGTAATGATCACTACACTAACGCGACTTGGTTCCCCAAATTTCGTTCTTCTATGTTGAAGCGTTCGTTTCCAGTAACAGTTTGAATTTTTAGGTTTCACTCTGTTTTCTCCTATATTGATAGATGTATTTGGAACTCTAAATCCAACACGGTTTGTGCTAGCTTCTTGAAACTTGACACAATAAAGTAGTTTCACGTTCTATCTCTATGTTTTGTTTCCTCTTGATGTAGCCCTAACAGTGACTGGCGAGAAACACTTTCATGGAAAGGGGTTGCCAGGCTTCCCAAATATACGAATCTCCAGAAATCTCAGCAAATATTTTTTCACCCAAACAGGATGATACTTTCAGGTAATGATCAGTACACTAAGGCGACTTGGTTCCCCAAATTTCGTTCTTCTATGTTGAAGCGTTCGTTTCCAGTAACAGTTTGAATTTTTAGGTTTCACTCTGTTTTCTCCTATATTGATAGATGTATTTGGAACTCTGAATCCAACAAGGTTTGTGCTAGGTTCTTGAAACTTGACACAATAAAGTAGTTTCACGTTCTATCTCTATGTTTTGTTTCCTCTTGATGTAGCCCTAAGCAGTGACTGGCGATAAACACTTTCATGGAGAGGGGTGGCTTCCCAAAATTACGAATCTCCAGAAATCTCAGCAAATATTTTTTCACCCAAACTGGATGATACTTTCAGGTAATGATCAGTACACTAAGGCGACGTGGTTCCCCAAATTTCGTTCTTCTATGTTGAAGCGTTCGTTTCCAGTAACAGTTTGAATTTTTAGGTTTCACTCTGTTTTCTTCTATATTGATAGAGGTATTTGGAACTCTAAATCCAACACGGTTTTTGCTAGCTTCTTGAAACTTGACACAATAAAGTAGTTTCACGTTCTATCTCTATGTTTTGTTTCCTCTTGATGTAGCCCTAACAGTGACTGGCGAGAAACACTTTCATGGAAAGGGGTTGCCAGGCTTCCCAAATATGCGAATCTCCAGAAATCTCAGAAATATTTTTTCACCCAAACAGGATGATACTTTCAGGTAATGATCAGTACACTAAGGCGACTTGGTTCCCCAAATTTCGTTCTTCTATGTTGAAGCGTTCGTTTCCAGTAACAGTTTGAATTTTTAGGTTTCACTCTGTTTTCTCCTATATTGATAGATGTATTTGGAACTCTAAATCCAACACGGTTTGTGCTAGCTTCTTGAAACTTGACACAATAAAGTAGTTTCACGTTCTATCTCTATGTTTTGTTTCCTCTTGATGTAGCCCTAACAGTGACTGGCGAGAAACACTTTCATGGAAAGGGGTTGCCAGGCTTCCCAAATATACGAATCTCCAGAAATCTCAGGAAATATTTTTTCACCCAAACAGGATGATACTTTCAGGTAATGATCAGTACACTAAGGCGACTTGGTTCCACAAATTTCGTTCTTCTATGTTGAAGCGTTCGTTTCCAATAACAGTTTGAATTTTTAGGTTTCACTCTGTTTTCTCCTATATTGATAGATGTATTTGGAACTCTAAATCCAACACGGTTTGTGCTAGCTTCTGGAAACTTGACACAATAAAGTAGTTTCACGTTCTATCTCTATATTTTGTTTCCTCTTGATGTAGCCCTAAGCAGTGACTGGCGAGAAACACTTTCATGGAAAGGGGTTGCCAGGCTTCCCAAAATTACGAATCTCCAGAAATCTCAGCAAATATTTTCTCACCCAAACAGGATGATACTTTCAGGTAATGATCAGTACACTAAGGCGACTTGGTTCCCCAAATTTCGTTCTTCTATGTTGAAGCGTTCGTTTCCAGTAACAGTTTGAATTTTTAGGTTTCACTCTGTTTTCTCCTATATTGATAGATGTATTTGGAACTCTAAATCCAACACGGTTTGTGCTAGCTTCTTGAAACTTGACACAATAACGTAGTTTCACGTTCTATCTCTATGTTTTGTTTCCTCTTGATGTAGCCCTAAGCATTGACTGTCGAGAAACACTTTCATGGAAAGGGGTGGCTTCCCAAAATTACGAATCTCCAGAAATCGCAGCAAATATTTTTTCACCCAAACTGGATGATACTTTCAGGTAATGATCAGTACACTAACGCGACTTGGTTCCCCAAATTTCGTTCTTCTATGTTGAAGCGTTCGTTTCCAGTAACAGTTTGAATTTTTAGGTTTCACTCTGTTTTCTTCTATATTGATAGAGGTATTTGGAACTCTAAATCCAACACGGTTTTTGCTAGCTTCTTGAAACTTGACACAATAAAGTAGTTTCACGTTCTATCTCTATGTTTTGTTTCCTCTTGATGTAGCCCTAACAGTGACTGGCGAGAAACACTTTCATGGAAAGGGGTTGCCAGGCTTCCCAAATATGCGAATCTCCAGAAATCTCAGAAATATTTTTTCACCCAAACAGGATGATACTTTCAGGTAATGATCAGTACACTAAGGCGACTTGGTTCCCCAAATTTCGTTCTTCTATATTGAAGCGTTCGTTTCCAGTAACAGTTTGAATTTTTAGGTTTCACTCTGTTTTCTCCTATATTGATAGATGTATTTGGAACTCTAAATCCAACACGGTTTGTGCTAGCTTCTTGAAACTTGACACAATAACGTAGTTTCACGTTCTATCTCTATGTTTTGTTTCCTCTTGATGTAGCCCTAAGCATTGACTGTCGAGAAACACTTTCATGGAAAGGGGTGGCTTCCCAAAATTACGAATCTCCAGAAATCGCAGCAAATATTTTTTCACCCAAACTGGATGATACTTTCAGGTAATGATCAGTACACTAACGCGACTTGGTTCCCCAAATTTCGTTCTTCTATGTTGAAGCGTTCGTTTCCAGTAACAGTTTGAATTTTTAGGTTTCACTCTGTTTTCTTCTATATTGATAGAGGTATTTGGAACTCTAAATCCAACACGGTTTTTGCTAGCTTCTTGAAACTTGACACAATAAAGTAGTTTCACGTTCTATCTCTATGTTTTGTTTCCTCTTGATGTAGCCCTAACAGTGACTGGCGAGAAACACTTTCATGGAAAGGGGTTGCCAGGCTTCCCAAATATGCGAATCTCCAGAAATCTCAGAAATATTTTTTCACCCAAACAGGATGATACTTTCAGGTAATGATCAGTACACTAACGCGACTTGGTTCCCCAAATTTCGTTCTTCTATGTTGAAGCGTTCGTTTCCAGTAACAGTTTGAATTTTTAGGTTTCACTCTGTTTTCTCCTATATTGATAGATGTATTTGGAACTCTAAATCCAACACGGTTTGTGCTAGCTTCTTGAAACTTGACACAATAACGTAGTTTCACGTTCTATCTCTATGTTTTGTTTCCTCTTGATGTAGCCCTAACATTGACTGTCGAGAAACACTTTCATGGAAAGGGGTGGCTTCCCAAAATTACGAATCTCCAGAAATCGCAGCAAATATTTTTTCACCCAAACTGGATGATACTTTCAGGTAATGATCAGTACACTAAGGCGACTTGGTTCCCCAAATTTCGTTCTTCTATGTTGAAGCGTTCGTTTCCAGTAACAGTTTGAATTTTTAGGTTTCACTCTGTTTTCTTCTATATTGATAGAGGTATTTGGAACTCTAAATCCAACACGGTTTTTGCTAGCTTCTTGAAACTTGACACAATAAAGTAGTTTCACGTTCTATCTCTATGTTTTGTTTCCTCTTGATGTAGCCCTAACAGTGACTGGCGAGAAACACTTTCATGGAAAGGGGTTGCCAGGCTTCCCAAATATGCGAATCTCCAGAAATCTCAGAAATATTTTTTCACCCAAACAGGATGATACTTTCAGGTAATGATCAGTACACTAAGGCGACTTGGTTCCCCAAATTTCGTTCTTCTATGTTGAAGCGTTCGTTTCCAGTAACAGTTTGAATTTTTAGGTTTCACTCTATTTTCTCCTATATTGATAGATGTATTTGGAACTCTAAATCCAACACGGTTTGTGCTAGCTTCTTGAAACTTGACACAATAAAGTAGTTTCACGTTCTATCTCTATGTTTTGTTTCCTCTTGATGTAGCCCTAACAGTGACCGGCGAGAAACACTTTCATGTAAAGGGGTTGCCAGGTTTCCCAAATATACGAATCTCCAGAAATCTCAGGAAATATTTTTTCACCCAAACAGGATGATACTTTCAGGTAATGATCAGTACACTAAGGCGACTTGGTTCCCCAAATTTCGTTCTTCTATGTTGAAGCGTTCGTTTCCAGTAACAGTTTGAATTTTTAGGTTTCACTCTGTTTTCTCCTATATTGATAGATGTATTTGGAACTCTAAATCCAACACGGTTTGTGCTAGCTTCTTGAAACTTGACACAATAAAGTAATTTCACGTTCTATCTCTATGTTTTGTTTCCTCTTGATGTAGCCCTAAGCAGTGTCTGGCGATAAACACTTTCATGGAAAGGGGTGGCTTCCCAAAATTACGAATCTCCAGAAATCTCAGGAAATGTTTTTTCACCCAAACTGGATGATACTTTCAGGTAATGATCACTACACTAACGCGACTTGGTTCCCCAAATTTCGTTCTTCTATGTTGAAGCGTTCGTTTCCAGTAACAGTTTGAATTTTTAGGTTTCACTCTGTTTTCTCCTATATTGATAGATGTATTTGGAACTCTAAATCCAACACGGTTTGTGCTAGCTTCTTGAAACTTGACACAATAAAGTAGTTTCACGTTCTATCTCTATGTTTTGTTTCCTCTTGATGTAGCCCTAACAGTGACTGGCGAGAAACACTTTCATGGAAAGGGGTTGCCAGGCTTCCCAAATATACGAATCTCCAGAAATCTCAGCAAATATTTTTTCACCCAAACAGGATGATACTTTCAGGTAATGATCAGTACACTAAGGCGACTTGGTTCCCCAAATTTCGTTCTTCTATGTTGAAGCGTTCGTTTCCAGTAACAGTTTGAATTTTTAGGTTTCACTCTGTTTTCTCCTATATTGATAGATGTATTTGGAACTCTGAATCCAACAAGGTTTGTGCTAGGTTCTTGAAACTTGACACAATAAAGTAGTTTCACGTTCTATCTCTATGTTTTGTTTCCTCTTGATGTAGCCCTAAGCAGTGACTGGCGATAAACACTTTCATGGAGAGGGGTGGCTTCCCAAAATTACGAATCTCCAGAAATCTCAGCAAATATTTTTTCACCCAAACTGGATGATACTTTCAGGTAATGATCAGTACACTAACGCGACTTGGTTCCCCAAATTTCGTTCTTCTATGTTGAAGCGTTCGTTTCCAGTAACAGTTTGAATTTTTAGGTTTCACTCTGTTTTCTTCTATATTGATAGAGGTATTTGGAACTCTAAATCCAACACGGTTTTTGCTAGCTTCTTGAAACTTGACACAATAAAGTAGTTTCACGTTCTATCTCTATGTTTTGTTTCCTCTTGATGTAGCCCTAACAGTGACTGGCGAGAAACACTTTCATGGAAAGGGGTTGCCAGGCTTCCCAAATATGCGAATCTCCAGAAATCTCAGAAATATTTTTTCACCCAAACAGGATGATACTTTCAGGTAATGATCAGTACACTAAGGCGACTTGGTTCCCCAAATTTCGTTCTTCTATATTGAAGCGTTCGTTTCCAGTAACAGTTTGAATTTTTAGGTTTCACTCTGTTTTCTCCTATATTGATAGATGTATTTGGAACTCTAAATCCAACACGGTTTGTGCTAGCTTCTTGAAACTTGACACAATAACGTAGTTTCACGTTCTATCTCTATGTTTTGTTTCCTCTTGATGTAGCCCTAAGCATTGACTGTCGAGAAACACTTTCATGGAAAGGGGTGGCTTCCCAAAATTACGAATCTCCAGAAATCGCAGCAAATATTTTTTCACCCAAACTGGATGATACTTTCAGGTAATGATCAGTACACTAACGCGACTTGGTTCCCCAAATTTCGTTCTTCTATGTTGAAGCGTTCGTTTCCAGTAACAGTTTGAATTTTTACGTTTCACTCTGTTTTCTTCTATATTGATAGAGGTATTTGGAACTCTAAATCCAACACGGTTTTTGCTAGCTTCTTGAAACTTGACACAATAAAGTAGTTTCACGTTCTATCTCTATGTTTTGTTTCCTCTTGATGTAGCCCTAACAGTGACTGGCGAGAAACACTTTCATGGAAAGGGGTTGCCAGGCTTCCCAAATATGCGAATCTCCAGAAATCTCAGAAATATTTTTTCACCCAAACAGGATGATACTTTCAGGTAATGATCAGTACACTAACGCGACTTGGTTCCCCAAATTTCGTTCTTCTATGTTGAAGCGTTCGTTTCCAGTAACAGTTTGAATTTTTAGGTTTCACTCTGTTTTCTCCTATATTGATAGATGTATTTGGAACTCTAAATCCAACACGGTTTGTGCTAGCTTCTTGAAACTTGACACAATAAAGTAGTTTCACGTTCTATCTCTATGTTTTGTTTCCTCTTGATGTAGCCCTAACATTGACTGTCGAGAAACACTTTCATGGAAAGGGGTGGCTTCCCAAAATTACGAATCTCCAGAAATCGCAGCAAATATTTTTTCACCCAAACTGGATGATACTTTCAGGTAATGATCAGTACACTAAGGCGACTTGGTTCCCCAAATTTCGTTCTTCTATGTTGAAGCGTTCGTTTCCAGTAACAGTTTGAATTTTTAGGTTTCACTCTGTTTTCTTCTATATTGATAGAGGTATTTGGAACTCTAAATCCAACACGGTTTTTGCTAGCTTCTTGAAACTTGACACAATAAAGTAGTTTCACGTTCTATCTCTATGTTTTGTTTCCTCTTGATGTAGCCCTAACAGTGACTGGCGAGAAACACTTTCATGGAAAGGGGTTGCCAGGCTTCCCAAATATGCGAATCTCCAGAAATCTCAGAAATATTTTTTCACCCAAACAGGATGATACTTTCAGGTAATGATCAGTACACTAAGGCGACTTGGTTCCCCAAATTTCGTTCTTCTATGTTGAAGCGTTCGTTTCCAGTAACAGTTTGAATTTTTAGGTTTCACTCTGTTTTCTCCTATATTGATAGATGTATTTGGAACTCTAAATCCAACACGGTTTGTGCTAGCTTCTTGAAACTTGACACAATAAAGTAATTTCACGTTCTATCTCTATGTTTTCTTTCCTCTTGATGTAGCCCTAACAGTGACTGGCGAGAAACACTTTCATGGAAAGGGGTTGCCAGGCTTCCCAAATATACGAATCTCCAGAAATCTCAGGAAATATTTTTTCACCCAAACAGGATGATACTTTCAGGTAATGATCAGTACACTAAGGCGACTTGGTTCCCCAAATTTCGTTCTTCTATGTTGAAGCGTTCGTTTCCAGTAACAGTTTGAATTTTTAGGTTTCACTCTGTTTTCTCCTATATTGATAGATGTATTTGGAACTCTAAATCCAACACGGTTTGTGCTAGCTTCTTGAAACTTGACACAATAAAGTAGTTTCACGTTCTATCTCTATATTTTGTTTCCTCTTGATGTAGCCCTAAGCAGTGACTGGCGAGAAACACTTTCATGGAAAGGGGTTGCCAGGCTTCCCAAAATTACGAATCTCCAGAAATCTCAGCAAATATTTTCTCACCCAAACAGGATGATACTTTCAGGTAATGATCAGTACACTAAGGCGACTTGGTTCCCCAAATTTCGTTCTTCTATGTTGAAGCGTTCGTTTCCAGTAACAGTTTGAATTTTTAGGTTTCACTCTGTTTTCTCCTATATTGATAGATGTATTTGGAACTCTAAATCCAACACGGTTTGTGCTAGCTTCTTGAAACTGGACACAATAAAGTAGTTTCACGTTCTATCTCTATGTTTTGTTTCCTCTTGATGTAGCCCTAAGCATTGACTGTCGAGAAACACTTTCATGGAAAGGGGTGGCTTCCCAAAATTACGAATCTCCAGAAATCGCAGCAAATATTTTTTCACCCAAACTGGATGATACTTTCAGGTAATGATCAGTACACTAAGGCGACTTGGTTCCCCAAATTTCGTTCTTCTATGTTGAAGCGTTCGTTTCCAGTAACAGTTTGAATTTTTAGGTTTCACTCTGTTTTCTTCTATATTGATAGAGGTATTTGGAACTCTAAATCCAACACGGTTTTTGCTAGCTTCTTGAAACTTGACACAATAAAGTAGTTTCACGTTCTATCTCTATGTTTTGTTTCCTCTTGATGTAGCCCTAACAGTGACTGGCGAGAAACACTTTCATGGAAAGGGGTTGCCAGGCTTCCCAAATATGCGAATCTCCAGAAATCTCAGAAATATTTTTTCACCCAAACAGGATGATACTTTCAGGTAATGATCAGTACACTAAGGCGACTTGGTTCCCCAAATTTCGTTCTTCTATGTTGAAGCGTTCGTTTCCAGTAACAGTTTGAATTTTTAGGTTTCACTCTATTTTCTCCTATATTGATAGATGTATTTGGAACTCTAAATCCAACACGGTTTGTGCTAGCTTCTTGAAACTTGACACAATAAAGTAGTTTCACGTTCTATCTCTATGTTTTGTTTCCTCTTGATGTAGCCCTAACAGTGACCGGCGAGAAACACTTTCATGTAAAGGGGTTGCCAGGTTTCCCAAATATACGAATCTCCAGAAATCTCAGGAAATATTTTTTCACCCAAACAGGATGATACTTTCAGGTAATGATCAGTACACTAAGGCGACTTGGTTCCCCAAATTTCGTTCTTCTATGTTGAAGCGTTCGTTTCCAGTAACAGTTTGAATTTTTAGGTTTCACTCTGTTTTCTCCTATATTGATAGATGTATTTGGAACTCTAAATCCAACACGGTTTGTGCTAGCTTCTTGAAACTTGACACAATAAATAATTTCACGTTCTATCTCTATGTTTTGTTTCCTCTTGATGTAGCCCTAAGCAGTGACTGGCGATAAACACTTTCATGGAAAGGGGTGGCTTCCCAAAATTACGAATCTCCAGAAATCTCAGGAAATGTTTTTTCACCCAAACTGGATGATACTTTCAGGTAATGATCACTACACTAACGCGACTTGGTTCCCCAAATTTCGTTCTTCTATGTTGAAGCGTTCGTTTCCAGTAACAGTTTGAATTTTTAGGTTTCACTCTGTTTTCTCCTATATTGATAGATGTATTTGGAACTCTAAATCCAACACGGTTTGTGCTAGCTTCTTGAAACTTGACACAATAAAGTAGTTTCACGTTCTATCTCTATGTTTTGTTTCCTCTTGATGTAGCCCTAACAGTGACTGGCGAGAAACACTTTCAAGGAAAGGGGTTGCCAGGCTTCCCAAATATACGAATCTCCAGAAATCTCAGCAAATATTTTTTCACCCAAACAGGATGATACTTTCAGGTAATGATCAGTACACTAAGGCGACTTGGTTCCCCAAATTTCGTTCTTCTATGTTGAAGCGTTCGTTTCCAGTAACAGTTTGAATTTTTAGGTTTCACTCTGTTTTCTCCTATATTGATAGATGTATTTGGAACTCTGAATCCAACAAGGTTTGTGCTAGGTTCTTGAAACTTGACACAATAAAGTAGTTTCACGTTCTATCTCTATGTTTTGTTTCCTCTTGATGTAGCCCTAAGCAGTGACTGGCGAGAAACACTTTCATGGAAAGGGGTTGCCAGGCTTCCCAAAATTACGAATCTCCAGAAATCTCAGCAAATATTTTCTCACCCAAACAGGATGATACTTTCAGGTAATGATCAGTACACTAAGGCGACTTGGTTCCCCAAATTTCGTTCTTCTATGTTGAAGCGTTCGTTTCCAGTAACAGTTTGAATTTTTAGGTTTCACTCTGTTTTCTCCTATATTGATAGATGTATTTGGAACTCTAAATCCAACACGGTTTGTGCTAGCTTCTTGAAACTTGACACAATAACGTAGTTTCACGTTCTATCTCTATGTTTTGTTTCCTCTTGATGTAGCCCTAAGCATTGACTGTCGAGAAACACTTTCATGGAAAGGGGTGGCTTCCCAAAATTACGAATCTCCAGAAATCGCAGCAAATATTTTTTCACCCAAACTGGATGATACTTTCAGGTAATGATCAGTACACTAACGCGACTTGGTTCCCCAAATTTCGTTCTTCTATGTTGAAGCGTTCGTTTCCAGTAACAGTTTGAATTTTTAGGTTTCACTCTGTTTTCTTCTATATTGATAGAGGTATTTGGAACTCTAAATCCAACACGGTTTTTGCTAGCTTCTTGAAACTTGACACAATAAAGTAGTTTCACGTTCTATCTCTATGTTTTGTTTCCTCTTGATGTAGCCCTAACAGTGACTGGCGAGAAACACTTTCATGGAAAGGGGTTGCCAGGCTTCCCAAATATGCGAATCTCCAGAAATCTCAGAAATATTTTTTCACCCAAACAGGATGATACTTTCAGGTAATGATCAGTACACTAACGCGACTTGGTTCCCCAAATTTCGTTCTTCTATGTTGAAGCGTTCGTTTCCAGTAACAGTTTGAATTTTTAGGTTTCACTCTGTTTTCTCCTATATTGATAGATGTATTTGGAACTCTAAATCCAACACGGTTTGTGCTAGCTTCTTGAAACTTGACACAATAACGTAGTTTCACGTTCTATCTCTATGTTTTGTTTCCTCTTGATGTTGCCCTAAGCATTGACTGTCGAGAAACACTTTCATGGAAAGGGGTGGCTTCCCAAAATTACGAATCTCCAGAAATCGCAGCAAATATTTTTTCACCCAAACTGGATGATACTTTCAGGTAATGATCAGTACACTAACGCGACTTGGTTCCCCAAATTTCGTTCTTCTATGTTGAAGCGTTCGTTTCCAGTAACAGTTTGAATTTTTAGGTTTCACTCTGTTTTCTTCTATATTGATAGAGGTATTTGGAACTCTAAATCCAACACGGTTTTTGCTAGCTTCTTGAAACTTGACACAATAAAGTAGTTTCACGTTCTATCTCTATGTTTTGTTTCCTCTTGATGTAGCCCTAACAGTGACTGGCGAGAAACACTTTCATGGAAAGGGGTTGCCAGGCTTCCCAAATATGCGAATCTCCAGAAATCTCAGAAATATTTTTTCACCCAAACAGGATGATACTTTCAGGTAATGATCAGTACACTAAGGCGACTTGGTTCCCCAAATTTCGTTCTTCTATGTTGAAGCGTTCGTTTCCAGTAACAGTTTGAATTTTTAGGTTTCACTCTGTTTTCTCCTATATTGATAGATGTATTTGGAACTCTAAATCCAACACGGTTTGTGCTAGCTTCTTGAAACTTGACACAATAAAGTAGTTTCACGTTCTATCTCTATGTTTTGTTTCCTCTTGATGTAGCCCTAACAGTGACTGGCGAGAAACACTTTCATGGAAAGGGGTTGCCAGGCTTCCCAAATATACGAATCTCCAGAAATCTCAGGAAATATTTTTTCACCCAAACAGGATGATACTTTCAGGTAATGATCAGTACACTAAGGCGACTTGGTTCCCCAAATTTCGTTCTTCTATGTTGAAGCGTTCGTTTCCAGTAACAGTTTGAATTTTTAGGTTTCACTCTGTTTTCTCCTATATTGATAGATGTATTTGGAACTCTGAATCCAACAAGGTTTGTGCTAGGTTCTTGAAACTTGACACAATAAAGTAGTTTCACGTTCTATCTCTATGTTTTGTTTCCTCTTGATGTAGCCCTAAGCAGTGACTGGCGATAAACACTTTCATGGAGAGGGGTGGCTTCCCAAAATTACGAATCTCCAGAAATCTCAGCAAATATTTTTTCACCAAACTGGATGATACTTTCAGGTAATGATCAGTACACTAAGGCGTCTTGGTTCCCCAAATTTCGTTCTTCTATGTTGAAGCGTTCGTTTCCAGTAACAGTTTGAATTTTTAGGTTTCACTCTGTTTTCTCCTATATTGATAGATGTATTTGGAACTCTAAATCCAACACGGTTTGTGCTACCTTCTTGAAACTTGACACAATAAAGTAGTTTCACGTTCTATCTCTATGTTTTGTTTCCTCTTGATGTAGCCCTAACAGTGACTGGCGAGAAACACTTTCATGGAAAGGGGTTGCCAGGCTTCCCAAATTTACGAATCTCCAGAAATCTCAGCAAATATTTTTTCACCCAAACAGGATGATACTTTCAGGTAATGATCAGTACACTAAGGCGACTTGGTTCCCCAAATTTCGTTCTTCTATGTTGAAGCGTTCGTTTCCAGTAACAGTTTGAATTTTTAGGTTTCACTCTGTTTTCTCCTATATTGATAGATGTATTTGGAACTCTGAATCCAACAAGGTTTGTGCTAGGTTCTTGAAACTTGACACAATAAAGTAGTTTCTCGTTCTATCTCTATGTTTTGTTTCTTCTTGATGTAGCCCTAACAGTGACTGGCGAGAAACACTTTCATTGAAAGGGGTTGCCAGGCTTCCCAAATATACGAATCTCCAGAAATCTCAGGAAATATTTTTTCACCCAAACAGGATGATACTTTCAGGTAATGATCAGTACACTAAGGCGACTTGGTTCCCCAAATTTCGTTCTTCTATGTTGAAGCGTTCGTTTCCAATAACAGTTTGAATTTTTAGGTTTCACTCTGTTTTCTCCTATATTGATAGATGTATTTGGAACTCTAAATCCAACACGGTTTGTGCTAGCTTCTTGAAACATGACACAATAAAGTAGTTTCACGTTCTATCTCTATATTTTGTTTCCTCTTGATGTAGCCCTAAGCAGTGACTGGCGAGAAACACTTTCATGGAAAGGGGTTGCCAGGCTTCCCAAAATTACGAATCTCCAGAAATCTCAGCAAATATTTTCTCACCCAAACAGGATGATACTTTCAGGTAATGATCAGTACACTAAGGCGACTTGGTTCCCCAAATTTCGTTCTTCTATGTTGAAGCGTTCGTTTCCAGTAACAGTTTGAATTTTTAGGTTTCACTCTGTTTTCTCCTATATTGATAGATGTATTTGGAACTCTAAATCCAACACGGTTTGTGCTAGCTTCTTGAAACTTGACACAATAACGTAGTTTCACGTTCTATCTCTATGTTTTGTTTCCTCTTGATGTAGCCCTAAGCATTGACTGTCGAGAAACACTTTCATGGAAAGGGGTGGCTTCCCAAAATTACGAATCTCCAGAAATCGCAGCAAATATTTTTTCACCCAAACTGGATGATACTTTCAGGTAATGATCAGTACACTAAGGCGACTTGGTTCCCCAAATTTCGTTCTTCTATGTTGAAGCGTTCGTTTCCAGTAACAGTTTGAATTTTTAGGTTTCACTCTGTTTTCTTCTATATTGATAGAGGTATTTGGAACTCTAAATCCAACACGGTATTTGCTAGCTTCTTGAAACTTGACACAATAAAGTAGTTTCACGTTCTATCTCTATGTTTTGTTTCCTCTTGATGTAGCCCTAACAGTGACTGGCGAGAAACACTTTCATGGAAAGGGGTTGCCAGGCTTCCCAAATATGCGAATCTCCAGAAATCTCAGAAATATTTTTTCACCCAAACAGGATGATACTTTCAGGTAATGATCAGTACACTAAGGCGACTTGGTTCCCCAAATTTCGTTCTTCTATGTTGAAGCGTTCGTTTCCAGTAACAGTTTGAATTTTTAGGTTTCACTCTGTTTTCTCCTATATTGATAGATGTATTTGGAACTCTAAATCCAACACGGTTTGTGCTAGCTTCTTGAAACTTGACACAATAAAGTAGTTTCATGTTCTATCTCTATGTTTTGTTTCCTCTTGATGTAGCCCTAACAGTGACTGGCGAGAAACACTTTCATGGAAAGGGGTTGCCAGGCTTCCCAAATATACGAATCTCCAGAAATCTCAGGAAATATTTTTTCACCCAAACAGGATGATACTTTCAGGTAATGATCAGTACACTAAGGCGACTTGGTTCCCCAAATTTCGTTCTTCTATGTTGAAGCGTTCGTTTCCAATAACAGTTTGAATTTTTAGGTTTCACTCTGTTTTCTCCTATATTGATAGATGTATTTGGAACTCTAAATCCAACACGGTTTGTGCTAGCTTCTTGAAACTTGACACAATAAAGTAGTTTCACGTTCTATCTCTATATTTTGTTTCCTCTTGATGTAGCCCTAAGCAGTGACTGGCGAGAAACACTTTCATGGAAAGGGGTTGCCAGGCTTCCCAAAATTACGAATCTCCAGAAATCTCAGCAAATATTTTCTCACCCAAACAGGATGATACTTTCAGGTAATGATCAGTACACTAAGGCGACTTGGTTCCCCAAATTTCGTTCTTCTATGTTGAAGCGTTCGTTTCCAGTAACAGTTTGAATTTTTAGGTTTCACTCTGTTTTCTCCTATATTGATAGATGTATTTGGAACTCTAAATCCAACACGGTTTGTGCTAGCTTCTTGAAACTTGACACAATAACGTAGTTTCACGTTCTATCTCTATGTTTTGTTTCCTCTTGATGTAGCCCTAAGCATTGACTGTCGAGAAACACTTTCATGGAAAGGGGTGGCTTCCCAAAATTACGAATCTCCAGAAATCGCAGCAAATATTTTTTCACCCAAACTGGATGATACTTTCAGGTAATGATCAGTACACTAAGGCGACTTGGTTCCCCAAATTTCGTTCTTCTATGTTGAAGCGTTCGTTTCCAGTAACAGTTTGAATTTTTAGGTTTCACTCTGTTTTCTTCTATATTGATAGAGGTATTTGGAACTCTAAATCCAACACGGTTTTGCTAGCTTCTTGAAACTTGACACAATAAAGTAGTTTCACGTTCTATCTCTATGTTTTGTTTCCTCTTGATGTAGCCCTAACAGTGACTGGCGAGAAACACTTTCATGGAAAGGGGTTGCCAGGCTACCCAAATATGCGAATCTCCAGAAATCTCAGAAATATTTTTTCACCCAAACAGGATGATACTTTCAGGTAATGATCAGTACACTAAGGCGACTTGGTTCCCCAAATTTCGTTCTTCTATGTTGAAGCGTTCGTTTCCAGTAACAGTTTGAATTTTTAGGTTTCACTCTGTTTTCTCCTATATTGATAGATGTATTTGGAACTCTAAATCCAACACGGTTTGTGCTAGCTTCTTGAAACTTGACACAATAAAGTAGTTTCACGTTCTATCTCTATGTTTTGTTTCCTCTTGATGTAGCCCTAACAGTGACCGGCGAGAAACACTTTCATGTAAAGGGGTTGCCAGGCTTCCCAAATATACGAATCTCCAGAAATCTCAGGAAATATTTTTTCACCCAAACAGGATGATACTTTCAGGTAATGATCAGTACACTAAGGCGACTTGGTTCCCCAAATTTCGTTCTTCTATGTTGAAGCGTTCGTTTCCAGTAACAGTTTGAATTTTTAGGTTTCACTCTGTTTTCTCCTATATTGATAGATGTATTTGGAACTCTAAATCCAACACGGTTTGTGCTAGCTTCTTGAAACTTGACACAATAAAGTAATTTCACGTTCTATCTCTATGTTTTGTTTCCTCTTGATGTAGCCCTAAGCAGTGACTGGCGATAAACACTTTCATGGAAAGGGGTGGCTTCCCAAAATTACGAATCTCCAGAAATCTCAGGAAATGTTTTTTCACCCAAACTGGATGATACTTTCAGGTAATGATCAGTACACTAAGGCGACTTGGTTCCCCAAATTTCGTTCTTCTATGTTGAAGCGTTCGTTTCCAGTAACAGTTTGAATTTTTAGGTTTCACTCTGTTTTCTCCTATATTGATAGATGTATTTGGAACTCTAAATCCAACACGGTTTGTGCTAGCTTCTTGAAACTTGACACAATAAAGTAGTTTCATGTTCTATCTCTATGTTTTGTTTCCTCTTGATGTAGCCCTAACAGTGACTGGCGAGAAACACTTTCATGGAAAGGGGTTGCCAGGCTTCCCAAATATACGAATCTCCAGAAATCTCAGGAAATATTTTTTCACCCAAACAGGATGATACTTTCAGGTAATGATCAGTACACTAAGGCGACTTGGTTCCCCAAATTTCGTTCTTCTATGTTGAAGCGTTCGTTTCCAATAACAGTTTGAATTTTTAGGTTTCACTCTGTTTTCTCCTATATTGATAGATGTATTTGGAACTCTAAATCCAACACGGTTTGTGCTAGCTTCTTGAAACTTGACACAATAAAGTAGTTTCACGTTCTATCTCTATATTTTGTTTCCTCTTGATGTAGCCCTAAGCAGTGACTGGCGAGAAACACTTTCATGGAAAGGGGTTGCCAGGCTTCCCAAAATTACGAATCTCCAGAAATCTCAGCAAATATTTTCTCACCCAAACAGGATGATACTTTCAGGTAATGATCAGTACACTAAGGCGACTTGGTTCCCCAAATTTCGTTCTTCTATGTTGAAGCGTTCGTTTCCAGTAACAGTTTGAATTTTTAGGTTTCACTCTGTTTTCTCCTATATTGATAGATGTATTTGGAACTCTAAATCCAACACGGTTTGTGCTAGCTTCTTGAAACTTGACACAATAACGTAGTTTCACGTTCTATCTCTATGTTTTGTTTCCTCTTGATGTAGCCCTAAGCATTGACTGTCGAGAAACACTTTCATGGAAAGGGGTGGCTTCCCAAAATTACGAATCTCCAGAAATCGCAGCAAATATTTTTTCACCCAAACTGGATGAACTTTCAGGTAATGATCAGTACACTAAGGCGACTTGGTTCCCCAAATTTCGTTCTTCTATGTTGAAGCGTTCGTTTCCAGTAACAGTTTGAATTTTTAGGTTTCACTCTGTTTTCTTCTATATTGATAGAGGTATTTGGAACTCTAAATCCAACACGGTTTTTGCTAGCTTCTTGAAACTTGACACAATAAAGTAGTTTCACGTTCTATCTCTATGTTTTGTTTCCTCTTGATGTAGCCCTAACAGTGACTGGCGAGAAACACTTTCATGGAAAGGGGTTGCCAGGCTACCCAAATATGCGAATCTCCAGAAATCTCAGAAATATTTTTTCACCCAAACAGGATGATACTTTCAGGTAATGATCAGTACACTAAGGCGACTTGGTTCCCCAAATTTCGTTCTTCTATGTTGAAGCGTTCGTTTCCAGTAACAGTTTGAATTTTTAGGTTTCACTCTGTTTTCTCCTATATTGATAGATGTATTTGGAACTCTAAATCCAACACGGTTTGTGCTAGCTTCTTGAAACTTGACACAATAAAGTAGTTTCACGTTCTATCTCTATGTTTTGTTTCCTCTTGATGTAGCCCTAACAGTGACCGGCGAGAAACACTTTCATGTAAAGGGGTTGCCAGGCTTCCCAAATATACGAATCTCCAGAAATCTCAGGAAATATTTTTTCACCCAAACAGGATGATACTTTCAGGTAATGATCAGTACACTAAGGCGACTTGGTTCCCCAAATTTCGTTCTTCTATGTTGAAGCGTTCGTTTCCAGTAACAGTTTGAATTTTTAGGTTTGACTCTGTTTTCTCCTATATTGATAGATGTATTTGGAACTCTGAATCCAACAAGGTTTGTGCTAGGTTCTTGAAACTTGACACAATAAAGTAGTTTCACGTTCTATCTCTATGTTTTGTTTCCTCTTGATGTAGCCCTAAGCAGTGACTGGCGATAAACACTTTCATGGAGAGGGGTGGCTTCCCAAAATTACGAATCTCCAGAAATCTCAGCAAATATTTTTTCACCCAAACTGGATGATACTTTCAGGTAATGATCAGTACACTAAGGCGACTTGGTTCCCCAAATTTCGTTCTTCTATGTTGAAGCGTTCGTTTCCAGTAACAGTTTGAATTTTTAGGTTTCACTCTGTTTTCTTCTATATTGATAGAGGTATTTGGAACTCTAAATCCAACACGGTTTTTGCTAGCTTCTTGAAACTTGACACAATAAAGTAGTTTCACGTTCTATCTCTATGTTTTGTTTCCTCTTGATGTAGCCCTAACAGTGACTGGCGAGAAACACTTTCATGGAAAGGGGTTGCCAGGCTTCCCAAATATGCGAATCTCCAGAAATCTCAGAAATATTTTTTCACCCAAACAGGATGATACTTTCAGGTAATGATCAGTACACTAAGGCGACTTGGTTCCCCAAATTTCGTTCTTCTATGTTGAAGCGTTCGTTTCCAGTAACAGTTTGAATTTTTAGGTTTCACTCTGTTTTCTCCTATATTGATAGATGTATTTGGAACTCTAAATCCAACACGGTTTGTGCTAGCTTCTGGAAACTTGACACAATAAAGTAGTTTCACGTTCTATCTCTATATTTTGTTTCCTCTTGATGTAGCCCTAAGCAGTGACTGGCGAGAAACACTTTCATGGAAAGGGGTTGCCAGGCTTCCCAAAATTACGAATCTCCAGAAATCTCAGCAAATATTTTCTCACCCAAACAGGATGATACTTTCAGGTAATGATCAGTACACTAAGGCGACTTGGTTCCCCAAATTTCGTTCTTCTATGTTGAAGCGTTCGTTTCCAGTAACAGTTTGAATTTTTAGGTTTCACTCTGTTTTCTCCTATATTGATAGATGTATTTGGAACTCTAAATCCAACACGGTTTGTGCTAGCTTCTTGAAACTTGACACAATAACGTAGTTTCACGTTCTATCTCTATGTTTTGTTTCCTCTTGATGTAGCCCTAAGCATTGACTGTCGAGAAACACTTTCATGGAAAGGGGTGGCTTCCCAAAATTACGAATCTCCAGAAATCGCAGCAAATATTTTTTCACCCAAACTGGATGATACTTTCAGGTAATGATCAGTACACTAACGCGACTTGGTTCCCCAAATTTCGTTCTTCTATGTTGAAGCGTTCGTTTCCAGTAACAGTTTGAATTTTTAGGTTTCACTCTGTTTTCTTCTATATTGATAGAGGTATTTGGAACTCTAAATCCAACACGGTTTTTGCTAGCTTCTTGAAACTTGACACAATAAAGTAGTTTCACGTTCTATCTCTATGTTTTGTTTCCTCTTGATGTAGCCCTAACAGTGACTGGCGAGAAACACTTTCATGGAAAGGGGTTGCCAGGCTTCCCAAATATGCGAATCTCCAGAAATCTCAGAAATATTTTTTCACCCAAACAGGATGATACTTTCAGGTAATGATCAGTACACTAACGCGACTTGGTTCCCCAAATTTCGTTCTTCTATGTTGAAGCGTTCGTTTCCAGTAACAGTTTGAATTTTTAGGTTTCACTCTGTTTTCTCCTATATTGATAGATGTATTTGGAACTCTAAATCCAACACGGTTTGTGCTAGCTTCTTGAAACTTGACACAATAAAGTAGTTTCACGTTCTATCTCTATGTTTTGTTTCCTCTTGATGTAGACCTAACAGTGACCGGCGAGAAACACTTTCATGGAAAGGGGTTGCCAGGCTTCCCAAATATACGAATCTCCAGAAATCTCAGGAAATATTTTTTCACCCAAACAGGATGATACTTTCACGTAATGATCACTACACTAACGCGACTTGGTTCCCCAAATTTCGTTCTTCTATGTTGAAGCGTTCGTTTCCAGTAACAGTTTGAATTTTTAGGTTTCACTCTGTTTTCTCCTATATTGATAGATGTATTTGGAACTCTAAATCCAACACGGTTTGTGCTAGCTTCTGGAAACTTGACACAATAAAGCAGTTTCACGTTCTATCTCTATGTTTTGTTTCCTCTTGATGTAGCCCTAAGCAGTGACTGGCAAAAAACACTTTCATGGAAAGGGGTTGCCAGGCTTCCCAAAATTACGAATCTCCAGAAATCTCAGCAAATATTTTTTTCACCCAAACTGGATGATACTTTCAGGTAATGATCAGTACACTAAGGCGACTTGGTTCCCCAAATTTCGTTCTTCTATGTTGAAGCGTTCGTTTCCAGTAACAGTTTGAATTTTTAGGTTTCACTCTGTTTTCTCCTATATTGATAGATGTATTTGGAACTCTAAATCCAACACGGTTTGTGCTAGCTTCTTGAAACTTGACACAATAAAGTAGTTTCACGTTCTATCTCTATGTTTTGTTTCCTCTTGATGTAGCCCTAACAGTGACTGGCGAGAAACACTTTCATGGAAAGGGGTTGCCAGGCTTCCCAAATATACGAATCTCCAGAAATCTCAGCAAATATTTTTTCACCCAAACAGGATGATACTTTCAGGTAATGATCAGTACACTAAGGCGACTTGGTTCCCCAAATTTCGTTCTTCTATGTTGAAGCGTTCGTTTCCAGTAACAGTTTGAATTTTTAGGTTTCACTCTGTTTTCTCCTATATTGATAGATGTATTTGGAACTCTAAATCCAACACGGTTTGTGCTACCTTCTTGAAACTTGACACAATAAAGTAGTTTCACGTTCTATCTCTATGTTTTGTTTCCTCTTGATGTAGCCCTAACAGTGACTGGCGAGAAACACTTTCATGGAAAGGGGTTGCCAGGCTTCCCAAATATTCGAATCTCCAGAAATCTCAGCAAATATTTTTTCACCCAAACTGGATGATACTTTCAGGTAATGATCAGTACACTAAGGCGACTTGGTTCCCCAAATTTCGTTCTTCTATGTTGAAGCGTTCGTTTCCAGTAACAGTTTGAATTTTTAGGTTTCACTCTGTTTTCTCCTATATTGATAGATGTATTTGGAACTCTAAATCCAACACGGTTTGTGCTAGCTTCTTGAAACTTGACACAATAAAGTAGTTTCACGTTCTATCTCTATGGTTTGTTTCCTCTTGATGTAGCCCTAAGCATTGACTGGCGAGAAACACTTTCATGGAAAGGGGTGGCTTCCCAAAATTACGAATCTCCAGAAATCTCAGCAAATATTTTTTCACCCATACTGGATGATACTTTCAGGTAATGATCAGTACACTAAGGCGACTTGGTTCCCCAAATTTCGTTCTTCTATGTTGAAGCGTTCGTTTCCAGTAACAGTTTGAATTTTTAGGTTTCACTCTGTTTTCTCCTATATTGATAGATGTATTTGGAACTCTAAATCCAACACGGTTTGTGCTAGCTTCTGGAAACTTGACACAATAAAGCAGTTTCACGTTCTATTTCTATGTTTTGTTTCCTCTTGATGTAGCCCTAAGCAGTGACTGGCAAAAAACACTTACATGGAAAGGGGTTGCCAGGCTTCCCAAAATTACGAATCTCCAGAAATCTCAGCAAATATTTTTTCACCCAAACTGGATGATACTTTCAGGTAATGATCAGTACACTAAGGCGACTTGGTTCCCCAAATGTCGTTCTTCTATGTTGAAGCGTTCGTTTCCAGTAACAGTTTGAATTTTTAGGTTTCACTCTGTTTTCTCCTATATTGATAGATGTATTTGGAACTCTAAATCCAACACGGTTTGTGCTAGCTTCTTGAAACTTGACACAATAAAATAATTTCACGTTCTATCTCTATGTTTTGTTTCCTCTTGATGTAGCCCCAAGCAGTGACTGAGGAGAAACACTTTCATGGAAAGGGGTTGCCAAGCTTCCTAAAATTACAAATCTCCAGAAATCTCAGCAAATATTTTTTCACCCAAACAGGATGATACTTTCAGGTAATGATCAGTACACTAAGGCGACTTGGTTCCCCAAATTTCGTTCTTCTATGTTGAAGCGTTCGTTTCCAGTAACAGTTTGAATTTTTAGGTTTCACTCTGTTTTCTCCTATATTGATAGATGTATTTGGAACTCTGAATCCAACAAGGTTTGTGCTAGGTTCTTGAAACTTGACACAATAAAGTAGTTTCACGTTCTATCTCTATGTTTTGTTTCCTCTTGATGTAGCCCTAAGCAGTGACTGGCGATAAACACTTTCATGGAGAGGGGTGGCTTCCCAAAATTACGAATCTCCAGAAATCTCAGCAAATATTTTTTCACCAAACTGGATGATACTTTCAGGTAATGATCAGTACACTAAGGCGTCTTGGTTCCCCAAATTTCGTTCTTCTATGTTGAAGCGTTCGTTTCCAGTAACAGTTTGAATTTTTAGGTTTCACTCTGTTTTCTCCTATATTGATAGATGTATTTGGAACTCTAAATCCAACACGGTTTGTGCTACCTTCTTGAAACTTGACACAATAAAGTAGTTTCACGTTCTATCTCTATGTTTTGTTTCCTCTTGATGTAGCCCTAACAGTGACTGGCGAGAAACACTTTCATGGAAAGGGGTTGCCAGGCTTCCCAAATTTACGAATCTCCAGAAATCTCAGCAAATATTTTTTCACCCAAACAGGATGATACTTTCAGGTAATGATCAGTACACTAAGGCGACTTGGTTCCCCAAATTTCGTTCTTCTATGTTGAAGCGTTCGTTTCCAGTAACAGTTTGAATTTTTAGGTTTCACTCTGTTTTCTCCTATATTGATAGATGTATTTGGAACTCTGAATCCAACAAGGTTTGTGCTAGGTTCTTGAAACTTGACACAATAAAGTAGTTTCTCGTTCTATCTCTATGTTTTGTTTCTTCTTGATGTAGCCCTAACAGTGACTGGCGAGAAACACTTTCATTGAAAGGGGTTGCCAGGCTTCCCAAATATACGAATCTCCAGAAATCTCAGGAAATATTTTTTCACCCAAACAGGATGATACTTTCAGGTAATGATCAGTACACTAAGGCGACTTGGTTCCCCAAATTTCGTTCTTCTATGTTGAAGCGTTCGTTTCCAATAACAGTTTGAATTTTTAGGTTTCACTCTGTTTTCTCCTATATTGATAGATGTATTTGGAACTCTAAATCCAACACGGTTTGTGCTAGCTTCTTGAAACATGACACAATAAAGTAGTTTCACGTTCTATCTCTATATTTTGTTTCCTCTTGATGTAGCCCTAAGCAGTGACTGGCGAGAAACACTTTCATGGAAAGGGGTTGCCAGGCTTCCCAAAATTACGAATCTCCAGAAATCTCAGCAAATATTTTCTCACCCAAACAGGATGATACTTTCAGGTAATGATCAGTACACTAAGGCGACTTGGTTCCCCAAATTTCGTTCTTCTATGTTGAAGCGTTCGTTTCCAGTAACAGTTTGAATTTTTAGGTTTCACTCTGTTTTCTCCTATATTGATAGATGTATTTGGAACTCTAAATCCAACACGGTTTGTGCTAGCTTCTTGAAACTTGACACAATAACGTAGTTTCACGTTCTATCTCTATGTTTTGTTTCCTCTTGATGTAGCCCTAAGCATTGACTGTCGAGAAACACTTTCATGGAAAGGGGTGGCTTCCCAAAATTACGAATCTCCAGAAATCGCAGCAAATATTTTTTCACCCAAACTGGATGATACTTTCAGGTAATGATCAGTACACTAAGGCGACTTGGTTCCCCAAATTTCGTTCTTCTATGTTGAAGCGTTCGTTTCCAGTAACAGTTTGAATTTTTAGGTTTCACTCTGTTTTCTTCTATATTGATAGAGGTATTTGGAACTCTAAATCCAACACGGTATTTGCTAGCTTCTTGAAACTTGACACAATAAAGTAGTTTCACGTTCTATCTCTATGTTTTGTTTCCTCTTGATGTAGCCCTAACAGTGACTGGCGAGAAACACTTTCATGGAAAGGGGTTGCCAGGCTTCCCAAATATGCGAATCTCCAGAAATCTCAGAAATATTTTTTCACCCAAACAGGATGATACTTTCAGGTAATGATCAGTACACTAAGGCGACTTGGTTCCCCAAATTTCGTTCTTCTATGTTGAAGCGTTCGTTTCCAGTAACAGTTTGAATTTTTAGGTTTCACTCTGTTTTCTCCTATATTGATAGATGTATTTGGAACTCTAAATCCAACACGGTTTGTGCTAGCTTCTTGAAACTTGACACAATAAAGTAGTTTCATGTTCTATCTCTATGTTTTGTTTCCTCTTGATGTAGCCCTAACAGTGACTGGCGAGAAACACTTTCATGGAAAGGGGTTGCCAGGCTTCCCAAATATACGAATCTCCAGAAATCTCAGGAAATATTTTTTCACCCAAACAGGATGATACTTTCAGGTAATGATCAGTACACTAAGGCGACTTGGTTCCCCAAATTTCGTTCTTCTATGTTGAAGCGTTCGTTTCCAATAACAGTTTGAATTTTTAGGTTTCACTCTGTTTTCTCCTATATTGATAGATGTATTTGGAACTCTAAATCCAACACGGTTTGTGCTAGCTTCTTGAAACTTGACACAATAAAGTAGTTTCACGTTCTATCTCTATATTTTGTTTCCTCTTGATGTAGCCCTAAGCAGTGACTGGCGAGAAACACTTTCATGGAAAGGGGTTGCCAGGCTTCCCAAAATTACGAATCTCCAGAAATCTCAGCAAATATTTTCTCACCCAAACAGGATGATACTTTCAGGTAATGATCAGTACACTAAGGCGACTTGGTTCCCCAAATTTCGTTCTTCTATGTTGAAGCGTTCGTTTCCAGTAACAGTTTGAATTTTTAGGTTTCACTCTGTTTTCTCCTATATTGATAGATGTATTTGGAACTCTAAATCCAACACGGTTTGTGCTAGCTTCTTGAAACTTGACACAATAACATAGTTTCACGTTCTATCTCTATGTTTTGTTTCCTCTTGATGTAGCCCTAAGCATTGACTGTCGAGAAACACTTTCATGGAAAGGGGTGGCTTCCCAAAATTACGAATCTCCAGAAATCGCAGCAAATATTTTTTCACCCAAACTGGATGATACTTTCAGGTAATGATCAGTACACTAAGGCGACTTGGTTCCCCAAATTTCGTTCTTCTATGTTGAAGCGTTCGTTTCCAGTAACAGTTTGAATTTTTAGGTTTCACTCTGTTTTCTTCTATATTGATAGAGGTATTTGGAACTCTAAATCCAACACGGTATTTGCTAGCTTCTTGAAACTTGACACAATAAAGTAGTTTCACGTTCTATCTCTATGTTTTGTTTCCTCTTGATGTAGCCCTAACAGTGACTGGCGAGAAACACTTTCATGGAAAGGGGTTGCCAGGCTTCCCAAATATGCGAATCTCCAGAAATCTCAGAAATATTTTTTCACCCAAACAGGATGATACTTTCAGGTAATGATCAGTACACTAAGGCGACTTGGTTCCCCAAATTTCGTTCTTCTATGTTGAAGCGTTCGTTTCCAGTAACAGTTTGAATTTTTAGGTTTCACTCTGTTTTCTCCTATATTGATAGATGTATTTGGAACTCTAAATCCAACACGGTTTGTGCTAGCTTCTTGAAACTTGACACAATAAAGTAGTTTCATGTTCTATCTCTATGTTTTGTTTCCTCTTGATGTAGCCCTAACAGTGACTGGCGAGAAACACTTTCATGGAAAGGGGTTGCCAGGCTTCCCAAATATACGAATCTCCAGAAATCTCAGGAAATATTTTTTCACCCAAACAGGATGATACTTTCAGGTAATGATCAGTACACTAAGGCGACTTGGTTCCCCAAATTTCGTTCTTCTATGTTGAAGCGTTCGTTTCCAATAACAGTTTGAATTTTTAGGTTTCACTCTGTTTTCTCCTATATTGATAGATGTATTTGGAACTCTAAATCCAACACGGTTTGTGCTAGCTTCTTGAAACTTGACACAATAAAGTAGTTTCACGTTCTATCTCTATATTTTGTTTCCTCTTGATGTAGCCCTAAGCAGTGACTGGCGAGAAACACTTTCATGGAAAGGGGTTGCCAGGCTTCCCAAAATTACGAATCTCCAGAAATCTCAGCAAATATTTTCTCACCCAAACAGGATGATACTTTCAGGTAATGATCAGTACACTAAGGCGACTTGGTTCCCCAAATTTCGTTCTTCTATGTTGAAGCGTTCGTTTCCAGTAACAGTTTGAATTTTTAGGTTTCACTCTGTTTTCTCCTATATTGATAGATGTATTTGGAACTCTAAATCCAACACGGTTTGTGCTAGCTTCTTGAAACTTGACACAATAACATAGTTTCACGTTCTATCTCTATGTTTTGTTTCCTCTTGATGTAGCCCTAAGCATTGACTGTCGAGAAACACTTTCATGGAAAGGGGTGGCTTCCCAAAATTACGAATCTCCAGAAATCGCAGCAAATATTTTTTCACCCAAACTGGATGATACTTTCAGGTAATGATCAGTACACTAAGGCGACTTGGTTCCCCAAATTTCGTTCTTCTATGTTGAAGCGTTCGTTTCCAGTAACAGTTTGAATTTTTAGGTTTCACTCTGTTTTCTTCTATATTGATAGAGGTATTTGGAACTCTAAATCCAACACGGTTTTTGCTAGCTTCTTGAAACTTGACACAATAAAGTAGTTTCACGTTCTATCTCTATGTTTTGTTTCCTCTTGATGTAGCCCTAACAGTGACTGGCGAGAAACACTTTCATGGAAAGGGGTTGCCAGGCTACCCAAATATGCGAATCTCCAGAAATCTCAGAAATATTTTTTCACCCAAACAGGATGATACTTTCAGGTAATGATCAGTACACTAAGGCGACTTGGTTCCCCAAATTTCGTTCTTCTATGTTGAAGCGTTCGTTTCCAGTAACAGTTTGAATTTTTAGGTTTCACTCTGTTTTCTCCTATATTGATAGATGTATTTGGAACTCTAAATCCAACACGGTTTGTGCTAGCTTCTTGAAACTTGACACAATAAAGTAGTTTCACGTTCTATCTCTATGTTTTGTTTCCTCTTGATGTAGCCCTAACAGTGACCGGCGAGAAACACTTTCATGTAAAGGGGTTGCCAGGCTTCCCAAATATACGAATCTCCAGAAATCTCAGGAAATATTTTTTCACCCAAACAGGATGATACTTTCAGGTAATGATCAGTACACTAAGGCGACTTGGTTCCCCAAATTTCGTTCTTCTATGTTGAAGCGTTCGTTTCCAGTAACAGTTTGAATTTTTAGGTTTCACTCTGTTTTCTCCTATATTGATAGATGTATTTGGAACTCTAAATCCAACACGGTTTGTGCTAGCTTCTTGAAACTTGACACAATAAAGTAATTTCACGTTCTATCTCTATGTTTTGTTTCCTCTTGATGTAGCCCTAAGCAGTGACTGGCGATAAACACTTTCATGGAAAGGGGTGGCTTCCCAAAATTACGAATCTCCAGAAATCTCAGGAAATGTTTTTTCACCCAAACTGGATGATACTTTCAGGTAATGATCAGTACACTAAGGCGACTTGGTTCCCCAAATTTCGTTCTTCTATGTTGAAGCGTTCGTTTCCAGTAACAGTTTGAATTTTTAGGTTTCACTCTGTTTTCTCCTATATTGATAGATGTATTTGGAACTCTAAATCCAACACGGTTTGTGCTAGCTTCTTGAAACTTGACACAATAAAGTAGTTTCATGTTCTATCTCTATGTTTTGTTTCCTCTTGATGTAGCCCTAACAGTGACTGGCGAGAAACACTTTCATGGAAAGGGGTTGCCAGGCTTCCCAAATATACGAATCTCCAGAAATCTCAGGAAATATTTTTTCACCCAAACAGGATGATACTTTCAGGTAATGATCAGTACACTAAGGCGACTTGGTTCCCCAAATTTCGTTCTTCTATGTTGAAGCGTTCGTTTCCAATAACAGTTTGAATTTTTAGGTTTCACTCTGTTTTCTCCTATATTGATAGATGTATTTGGAACTCTAAATCCAACACGGTTTGTGCTAGCTTCTTGAAACTTGACACAATAAAGTAGTTTCACGTTCTATCTCTATATTTTGTTTCCTCTTGATGTAGCCCTAAGCAGTGACTGGCGAGAAACACTTTCATGGAAAGGGGTTGCCAGGCTTCCCAAAATTACGAATCTCCAGAAATCTCAGCAAATATTTTCTCACCCAAACAGGATGATACTTTCAGGTAATGATCAGTACACTAAGGCGACTTGGTTCCCCAAATTTCGTTCTTCTATGTTGAAGCGTTCGTTTCCAGTAACAGTTTGAATTTTTAGGTTTCACTCTGTTTTCTCCTATATTGATAGATGTATTTGGAACTCTAAATCCAACACGGTTTGTGCTAGCTTCTTGAAACTTGACACAATAACGTAGTTTCACGTTCTATCTCTATGTTTTGTTTCCTCTTGATGTAGCCCTAAGCATTGACTGTCGAGAAACACTTTCATGGAAAGGGGTGGCTTCCCAAAATTACGAATCTCCAGAAATCGCAGCAAATATTTTTTCACCCAAACTGGATGATACTTTCAGGTAATGATCAGTACACTAAGGCGACTTGGTTCCCCAAATTTCGTTCTTCTATGTTGAAGCGTTCGTTTCCAGTAACAGTTTGAATTTTTAGGTTTCACTCTGTTTTCTTCTATATTGATAGAGGTATTTGGAACTCTAAATCCAACACGGTTTTTGCTAGCTTCTTGAAACTTGACACAATAAAGTAGTTTCACGTTCTATCTCTATGTTTTGTTTCCTCTTGATGTAGCCCTAACAGTGACTGGCGAGAAACACTTTCATGGAAAGGGGTTGCCAGGCTACCCAAATATGCGAATCTCCAGAAATCTCAGAAATATTTTTTCACCCAAACAGGATGATACTTTCAGGTAATGATCAGTACACTAAGGCGACTTGGTTCCCCAAATTTCGTTCTTCTATGTTGAAGCGTTCGTTTCCAGTAACAGTTTGAATTTTTAGGTTTCACTCTGTTTTCTCCTATATTGATAGATGTATTTGGAACTCTAAATCCAACACGGTTTGTGCTAGCTTCTTGAAACTTGACACAATAAAGTAGTTTCACGTTCTATCTCTATGTTTTGTTTCCTCTTGATGTAGCCCTAACAGTGACCGGCGAGAAACACTTTCATGTAAAGGGGTTGCCAGGCTTCCCAAATATACGAATCTCCAGAAATCTCAGGAAATATTTTTTCACCCAAACAGGATGATACTTTCAGGTAATGATCAGTACACTAAGGCGACTTGGTTCCCCAAATTTCGTTCTTCTATGTTGAAGCGTTCGTTTCCAGTAACAGTTTGAATTTTTAGGTTTCACTCTGTTTTCTCCTATATTGATAGATGTATTTGGAACTCTAAATCCAACACGGTTTGTGCTAGCTTCTTGAAACTTGACACAATAAAGTAATTTCACGTTCTATCTCTATGTTTTGTTTCCTCTTGATGTAGCCCTAAGCAGTGACTGGCGATAAACACTTTCATGGAAAGGGGTGGCTTCCCAAAATTACGAATCTCCAGAAATCTCAGGAAATGTTTTTTCACCCAAACTGGATGATACTTTCAGGTAATGATCAGTACACTAAGGCGACTTGGTTCCCCAAATTTCGTTCTTCTATGTTGAAGCGTTCGTTTCCAGTAACAGTTTGAATTTTTAGGTTTCACTCTGTTTTCTCCTATATTGATAGATGTATTTGGAACTCTGAATCCAACAAGGTTTGTGCTAGCTTCTTGAAACTTGACACAATAAAGTAGTTTCACGTTCTATCTCTATGTTTTGTTTCCTCTTGATGTAGCCCTAACAGTGACTGGCGAGAAACACTTTCATGGAGAGGGGTGGCTTCCCAAAATTACGAATCTCCAGAAATCTCAGCAAATATTTTTTCACCCAAACTGGATTATACTTTCAGGTAATGATCAGTACACTAAGGCGACTTGGTTCCCCAAATTTCGTTCTTCTATGTTGAAGCGTTCGTTTCCAGTAACAGTTTGAATTTTTAGGTTTCACTCTGTTTTCTCCTATATTGATAGATGTATTTGGAACTCTAAATCCAACACGGTTTGTGCTAGCTTCTTGAAACTTGACACAATAAAGTAGTTTCACGTTCTATCTCTATGTTTTGTTTCCTCTTGATGTAGCCCTAACAGTGACTGGCGAGAAACACTTTCATGGAAAGGGGTTGCCAGGCTTCCCAAATATACGAATCTCCAGAAATCACAGCAAATATTTTTTCACCCAAACAGGATGATACTTTCAGGTAATGATCAGTACACTAAGTCGACTTGGTTCCCCAAATTTCGTTCTTCTATGTTGAAGCGTTCGTTTCCAGTAACAGTTTGAATTTTTAGGTTTCACTCTGTTTTCTCCTATATTGATAGATGTATTTGGAACTCTAAATCCAACACGGTTTGTGCTAGCTTCTTGAAACTTGACAGAATAAAGTAGTTTCACGTTCTATCTCTATGTTTTGTTTCCTCTTGATGTAGCCCTAAGCATTGACTGGCGAGAAACACTTTCATGGAAAGGGGTGGCTTCCCAAAATTACGAAACTCCAGAAATCTCAGCAAATATTTTTTCACCCAAACTGGATGATACTTTCAGGTAATGATCACTACACTAACGCGACTTGGTTCCCCAAATTTCGTTCTTCTATGTTGAAGCGTTCGTTTCCAGTAACAGTTTGAATTTTTAGGTTTCACTCTGTTTTCTCCTATATTGATAGATGGATTTGGAACTCTGAATCCAACAAGGTTTGTGCTAGGTTCTTGAAACTTGACACAATAAAGTAGTTTCACGTTCTATCTCTATGTTTTGTTTACTCTTGATGTAGCCCTAAGCAGTGACTGGCGATAAACACTTTCACGGAGAGGGGTGGCTTCCCAAAATTACGAATCTCCAGAAATCTCAGCAAATATTTTTTCACCCAAACTGGATGATACTTTCAGGTAATGATCAGTACACTAAGGCGACTTGGTTCCCCAAATTTCGTTCTTCTATGTTGAAGCGTTCGTTTCCAGTAACAGTTTGAATTTTTAGGTTTCACTCTGTTTTCTCCTATATTGATAGATGTATTTGGAACTCTAAATCCAACACGGTTTGTGCTACCTTCTTGAAACTTGACACAATAAAGTAGTTTCACGTTCTATCTCTATGTTTTGTTTCCTCTTGATGTAGCCCTAACAGTGACTGGCGAGAAACACTTTCATGGAAAGGGGTTGCCAGGCTTCCCAAATATACGAATCTCCAGAAATCTCAGCAAATATTTTTTCACCCAAACAGGATGATACTTTCAGGTAATGATCAGTAAACTAAGGCGACTTGGTTCCCCAAATTTCGTTCTTCTATGTTGAAGCGTTCGTTTCCAGTAACAGTTTGAATTTTTAGATTTCACTCTGTTTTCTCCTATATTGATAGATGTATTTGGAACTCTAAATCCAACACGGTTTGTGCTAGCTTCTTGAAACTTGACACAATAAAGTAGTTTCACGTTCTATCTCTATGGTTTGTTTCCTCTTGATGTAGCCCTAAGCATTGACTGGCGAGAAACACTTTCATGGAAAGGGGTGGCTTCCCAAAATTACGAATCTCCAGAAATCTCAGCAAATATTTTTTCACCCAAACTGGATGATACTTTCAGGTAATGATCACTACACTAACGCGACTTGGTTCCCCAAATTTCGTTCTTCTATGTTGAAGCGTTCGTTTCCAGTAACAGTTTGAATTTTTAGGTTTCACTCTGTTTTCTCCTATATTGATAGATGTATTTGGAACTCTAAATCCAACACGGTTTGTGCTAGCTTCTTGAAACTTGACACAATAAAGTCGTTTCACGTTCTATCTCTATGTTTTGTTTCCTCTTGATGTAGCCCTAACAGTGACTGGCGAGAAACACTTTCATGGAAAGGGGTTGCCAGGCTTCCCAAAATTACGAATCTCCAGAAATCTCAGCAAATATTTTTTCACCCAAACTGGATGATACTTTCAGGTAATGATCAGTACACTAAGGCGACTTGGTTCCCCAAATGTCGTTCTTCTATGTTGAAGCGTTCGTTTCCAGTAACAGTTTGAATTTTTAGGTTTCACTCTGTTTTCTCCTATATTGATAGATGTATTTGGAACTCTAAATCCAACACGGTTTGTGCTAGGTTCTTGAAACTTGACACAATAAAGTAATTTCACGTTCTATCTCTATGTTTTGTTTCCTCTTGATGTAGCCCCAAGCAGTGACTGAGGAGAAACACTTTCATGGAAAGGGGTTGCCAAGCTTCCTAAAATTACAAATCTCCAGAAATCTCAGCAAATATTTTTTCACCCAAACAGGATGATACTTTCAGGTAATGATCAGTACACTAAGGCGACTTGGTTCCCCAAATTTCGTTCTTCTATGTTGAAGCGTTCGTTTCCAGTAACAGTTTGAATTTTTAGGTTTCACTCTGTTTTCTCCTATATTGATAGATGTATTTGGAACTCTAAATCCAACACGGTTTGTGCTAGCTTCTTGAAACTTGACACAATAAAGTAGTTTCACGTTCTATCTCTATGTTTTGTTTCCTCTTGATGTAGCCCTAACAGTGACTGGCGAGAAACACTTTCATGGAAAGGGGTTGCCAGGCTTCCCAAATATACGAATCTCCAGAAATCTCAGGAAATATTTTTTCACCCAAACAGGATGATACTTTCAGGTAATGATCAGTACACTAAGGCGACTTGGTTCCCCAAATTTCGTTCTTCTATGTTGAAGCGTTCGTTTCCAATAACAGTTTGAATTTTTAGGTTTCACTCTGTTTTCTCCTATATTGATAGATGTATTTGGAACTCTAAATCCAACACGGTTTGTGCTAGCTTCTTGAAACTTGACACAATAAAGTAGTTTCACGTTCTATCTCTATATTTTCTTTCCTCTTGATGTAGCCCTAAGCAGTGACTGGCGAGAAACACTTTCATGGAAAGGGGTTGCCAGGCTTCCCAAAATTACGAATCTCCAGAAATCTCAGCAAATATTTTCTCACCCAAACAGGATGATACTTTCAGGTAATGATCAGTACACTAAGGCGACTTGGTTCCCCAAATTTCGTTCTTCTATGTTGAAGCGTTCGTTTCCAGTAACAGTTTGAATTTTTAGGTTTCACTCTGTTTTCTCCTATATTGATAGATGTATTTGGAACTCTAAATCCAACACGGTTTGTGCTAGCTTCTTGAAACTTGACACAATAACGTAGTTTCACGTTCTATCTCTATGTTTTGTTTCCTCTTGATGTAGCCCTAAGCATTGACTGTCGAGAAACACTTTCATGGAAAGGGGTGGCTTCCCAAAATTACGAATCTCCAGAAATCGCAGCAAATATTTTTTCACCCAAACTGGATGATACTTTCAGGTAATGATCAGTACACTAAGGCGACTTGGTTCCCCAAATTTCGTTCTTCTATGTTGAAGCGTTCGTTTCCAGTAACAGTTTGAATTTTTAGGTTTCACTCTGTTTTCTTCTATATTGATAGAGGTATTTGGAACTCTAAATCCAACACGGTTTTTGCTAGCTTCTTGAAACTTGACACAATAAAGTAGTTTCACGTTCTATCTCTATGTTTTGTTTCCTCTTGATGTAGCCCTAACAGTGACTGGCGAGAAACACTTTCATGGATAGGGGTTGCCAGGCTACCCAAATATGCGAATCTCCAGAAATCTCAGAAATATTTTTTCACCCAAACAGGATGATACTTTCAGGTAATGATCAGTACACTAAGGCGACTTGGTTCCCCAAATTTCGTTCTTCTATGTTGAAGCGTTCGTTTCCAGTAACAGTTTGAATTTTTAGGTTTCACTCTGTTTTCTCCTATATTGATAGATGTATTTGGAACTCTAAATCCAACACGGTTTGTGCTAGCTTCTTGAAACTTGACACAATAAAGTAGTTTCACGTTCTATCTCTATATTTTGTTTCCTCTTGATGTAGCCCTAACAGTGACCGGCGAGAAACACTTTCATGTAAAGGGGTTGCCAGGCTTCCCAAAATTACGAAACTCCAGAAATCTCAGGAAATATTTTTTCACCCAAACAGGATGATACTTTCAGGTAATGATCAGTACACTAAGGCGACTTGGTTCCCCAAATTTCGTTCTTCTATGTTGAAGCGTTCGTTTCCAGTAACAGTTTGAATTTTTAGGTTTCACTCTGTTTTCTCCTATATTGATAGATGTATTTGGAACTCTAAATCCAACACGGTTTGTGCTAGCTTCTTGAAACTTGACACAATAAAGTAATTTCACGTTCTATCTCTATGTTTTGTTTCCTCTTGATGTAGCCCTAAGCAGTGACTGGCGATAAACACTTTCATGGAAAGAGGTGGCTTCCCAAAATTACGAATCTCCAGAAATCTCAGGAAATGTTTTTTCACCCAAACTGGATGATACTTTCAGGTAATGATCAGTACACTAAGGCGACTTGGTTCCCCAAATTTCGTTCTTCTATGTTGAAGCGTTCGTTTCCAGTAACAGTTTGAATTTTTAGGTTTCACTCTGTTTTCTCCTATATTGATAGATGTATTTGGAACTCTGAATCCAACAAGGTTTGTGCTAGCTTCTTGAAACTTGACACAATAAAGTAGTTTCACGTTCTATCTCTATGTTTTGTTTCCTCTTGATGTAGCCCTAACAGTGACTGGCGAGAAACACTTTCATGGAGAGGGGTGGCTTCCCAAAATTACGAATCTCCAGAAATCTCAGCAAATATTTTTTCACCCAAACTGGATGATACTTTCAGGTAATGATCAGTACACTAAGGCGACTTGGTTCCCCAAATTTCGTTCTTCTATGTTGAAGCGTTCGTTTCCAGTAACAGTTTGAATTTTTAGGTTTCACTCTGTTTTCTCCTATATTGATAGATGTATTTGGAACTCTAAATCCAACACGGTTTGTGCTACCTTCTTGAAACTTGACACAATAAAGTAGTTTCACGTTCTATCTCTATGTTTTGTTTCCTCTTGATGTAGCCCTAACAGTGACTGGCGAGAAACACTTTCATGGAAAGGGGTTGCCAGGCTTCCCAAATATACGAATCTCCAGAAATCACAGCAAATATTTTTTCACCCAAACAGGATGATACTTTCAGGTAATGATCAGTACACTAAGGCGACTTGGTTCCCCAAATTTCGTTCTTCTATGTTGAAGCGTTCGTTTCCAGTAACAGTTTGAATTTTTAGGTTTCACTCTGTTTTCTCCTATATTGATAGATGTATTTGGAACTCTAAATCCAACACGGTTTGTGCTAGCTTCTTGAAACTTGACAGAATAAAGTAGTTTCACGTTCTATCTCTATGTTTTGTTTCCTCTTGATGTAGCCCTAAGCATTGACTGGCGAGAAACACTTTCATGGAAAGGGGTGGCTTCCCAAAATTACGAATCTCCAGAAATCTCAGCAAATATTTTTTCACCCAAACTGGATGATACTTTCAGGTAATGATCAGTACACTAAGGCGACTTGGTTCCCCAAATTTCGTTCTTCTATGTTGAAGCGTTCGTTTCCAGTAACAGTTTGAATTTTTAGGTTTCACTCTGTTTTCTCCTATATTGATAGATGGATTTGGAACTCTGAATCCAACAAGGTTTGTGCTAGGTTCTTGAAACTTGACACAATAAAGTAGTTTCACGTTCTATCTCTATGTTTTGTTTCCTCTTGATGTAGCCCTAAGCAGTGACTGGCGATAAACACTTTCACGGAGAGGGGTGGCTTCCCAAAATTACGAATCTCCAGAAATCTCAGCAAATATTTTTTCACCCAAACTGGATGATACTTTCAGGTAATGATCAGTACACTAAGGCGACTTGGTTCCCCAAATTTCGTTCTTCTATGTTGAAGCGTTCGTTTCCAGTAACAGTTTGAATTTTTAGGTTTCACTCTGTTTTCTCCTATATTGATAGATGTATTTGGAACTCTAAATCCAACACGGTTTGTGCTACCTTCTTGAAACTTGACACAATAAAGTAGTTTCACGTTCTATCTCTATGTTTTGTTTCCTCTTGATGTAGCCCTAACAGTGACTGGCGAGAAACACTTTCATGGAAAGGGGTTGCCAGGCTTCCCAAATATACGAATCTCCAGAAATCTCAGCAAATATTTTTTCACCCAAACTGGATGATACTTTCAGGTAATGATCAGTACACTAAGGCGACTTGGTTCCCCAAATTTCGTTCTTCTATGTTGAAGCGTTCGTTTCCAGTAACAGTTTGAATTTTTAGGTTTCACTCTGTTTTCTCCTATATTGATAGATGTATTTGGAACTCTAAATCCAACACGGTTTGTGCTAGCTTCTTGAAACTTGACACAATAAAGTAGTTTCACGTTCTATCTCTATGGTTTGTTTCCTCTTGATGTAGCCCTAAGCATTGACTGGCGAGAAACACTTTCATGGAAAGGGGTGGCTTCCCAAAATTACGAATCTCCAGAAATCTCAGCAAATATTTTTTCACCCAAACTGGATGATACTTTCAGGTAATGATCACTACACTAACGCGACTTGGTTCCCCAAATTTCGTTCTTCTATGTTGAAGCGTTCGTTTCCAGTAACAGTTTGAATTTTTAGGTTTCACTCTGTTTTCTCCTATATTGATAGATGTATTTGGAACTCTAAATCCAACACGGTTTGTGCTAGCTTCTTGAAACTTGACACAATAAAGTCGTTTCACGTTCTATCTCTATGTTTTGTTTCCTCTTGATGTAGCCCTAACAGTGACTGGCGAGAAACACTTTCATGGAAAGGGGTTGCCAGGCTTCCCAAAATTACGAATCTCCAGAAATCTCAGCAAATATTTTTTCACCCAAACTGGATGATACTTTCAGGTAATGATCAGTACACTAAGGCGACTTGGTTCCCCAAATGTCGTTCTTCTATGTTGAAGCCTTCGTTTCCAGTAACAGTTTGAATTTTTAGGTTTCACTCTGTTTTCTCCTATATTGATAGATGTATTTGGAACTCTAAATCCAACACGGTTTGTGCTAGGTTCTTGAAACTTGACACAATAAAGTAATTTCACGTTCTATCTCTATGTTTTGTTTCCTCTTGATGTAGCCCCAAGCAGTGACTGAGGAGAAACACTTTCATGGAAAGGGGTTGCCAAGCTTCCTAAAATTACAAATCTCCAGAAATCTCAGCAAATATTTTTTCACCCAAACAGGATGATACTTTCAGGTAATGATCAGTACACTAAGGCGACTTGGTTCCCCAAATTTCGTTCTTCTATGTTGAAGCGTTCGTTTCCAGTAACAGTTTGAATTTTTAGGTTTCACTCTGTTTTCTCCTATATTGATAGATGTATTTGGAACTCTAAATCCAACACGGTTTGTGCTAGCTTCTTGAAACTTGACACAATAAAGTAATTTCACGTTCTATCTCTATGTTTTGTTTCCTCTTGATGTAGCCCTAAGCAGTGACTGGCGATAAACACTTTCATGGAAAGGGGTGGCTTCCCAAAATTACGAATCTCCAGAAATCTCAGGAAATGTTTTTTCACCCAAACTGGATGATACTTTCAGGTAATGATCAGTACACTAAGGCGACTTGGTTCCCCAAATTTCGTTCTTCTATGTTGAAGCGTTCGTTTCCAGTAACAGTTTGAATTTTTAGGTTTCACTCTGTTTTCTCCTATATTGATAGATGTATTTGGAACTCTAAATCCAACACGGTTTGTGCTACCTTCTTGAAACTTGACACAATAAAGTAGTTTCACGTTCTATCTCTATGTTTTGTTTCCTCTTGATGTAGCCCTAACAGTGACTGGCGAGAAACACTTTCATGGAAAGGGGTTGCCAGGCTTCCCAAATATACGAATCTCCAGAAATCACAGCAAATATTTTTTCACCCAAACAGGATGATACTTTCAGGTAATGATCAGTACACTAAGGCGACTTGGTTCCCCAAATTTCGTTCTTCTATGTTGAAGCGTTCGTTTCCAGTAACAGTTTGAATTTTTAGGTTTCACTCTGTTTTCTCCTATATTGATAGATGTATTTGGAACTCTAAATCCAACACGGTTTGTGCTAGCTTCTTGAAACTTGACAGAATAAAGTAGTTTCACGTTCTATCTCTATGTTTTGTTTCCTCTTGATGTAGCCCTAAGCATTGACTGGCGAGAAACACTTTCATGGAAAGGGGTGGCTTCCCAAAATTACGAATCTCCAGAAATCTCAGCAAATATTTTTTCACCCAAACTGGATGATACTTTCAGGTAATGATCAGTACACTAAGGCGACTTGGTTCCCCAAATTTCGTTCTTCTATGTTGAAGCGTTCGTTTCCAGTAACAGTTTGAATTTTTAGGTTTCACTCTGTTTTCTCCTATATTGATAGATGGATTTGGAACTCTGAATCCAACAAGGTTTGTGCTAGGTTCTTGAAACTTGACACAATAAAGTAGGTTCACGTTCTATCTCTATGTTTTGTTTCCTCTTGATGTAGCCCTAAGCAGTGACTGGCGATAAACACTTTCACGGAGAGGGGTGGCTTCCCAAAATTACGAATCTCCAGAAATCTCAGCAAATATTTTTTCACCCAAACTGGATGATACTTTCAGGTAATGATCAGTACACTAAGGCGACTTGGTTCCCCAAATTTCGTTCTTCTATGTTGAAGCGTTCGTTTCCAGTAACAGTTTGAATTTTTAGGTTTCACTCTGTTTTCTCCTATATTGATAGATGTATTTGGAACTCTAAATCCAACACGGTTTGTGCTACCTTCTTGAAACTTGACACAATAAAGTCGTTTCACGTTCTATCTCTATGTTTTGTTTCCTCTTGATGTAGCCCTAACAGTGACTGGCGAGAAACACTTTCATGGAAAGGGGTTGCCAGGCTTCCCAAAATTACGAATCTCCAGAAATCTCAGCAAATATTTTTTCACCCAAACTGGATGATACTTTCAGGTAATGATCAGTACACTAAGGCGACTTGGTTCCCCAAATGTCGTTCTTCTATGTTGAAGCGTTCGTTTCCAGTAACAGTTTGAATTTTTAGGTTTCACTCTGTTTTCTCCTATATTGATAGATGTATTTGGAACTCTAAATCCAACACGGTTTGTGCTAGGTTCTTGAAACTTGACACAATAAAGTAATTTCACGTTCTATCTCTATGTTTTGTTTCCTCTTGATGTAGCCCCAAGCAGTGACTGAGGAGAAACACTTTCATGGAAAGGGGTTGCCAAGCTTCCTAAAATTACAAATCTCCAGAAATCTCAGCAAATATTTTTTCACCCAAACAGGATGATACTTTCAGGTAATGATCAGTACACTAAGGCGACTTGGTTCCCCAAATTTCGTTCTTCTATGTTGAAGCGTTCGTTTCCAGTAACAGTTTGAATTTTTAGGTTTCACTCTGTTTTCTCCTATATTGATAGATGTATTTGGAACTCTAAATCCAACACGGTTTGTGCTAGCTTCTTGAAACTTGACACAATAAAGTAGTTTCACGTTCTATCTCTATGTTTTGTTTCCTCTTGATGTAGCCCTAACAGTGACCGGCGAGAAACACTTTCATGTAAAGGGGTTGCCAGGCTTCCCAAATATACGAATCTCCAGAAATCTCAGGAAATATTTTTTCACCCAAACAGGATGATACTTTCAGGTAATGATCAGTACACTAAGGCGACTTGGTTCCCCAAATTTCGTTCTTCTATGTTGAAGCGTTCGTTTCCAGTAACAGTTTGAATTTTTAGGTTTCACTCTGTTTTCTCCTATATTGATAGATGTAATTGGAACTCTGAATCCAACAAGGTTTGTGCTAGGTTCTTGAAACTTGACACAATAAAGTAGTTTCACGTTCTATCTCTATGTTTTGTTTCCTCTTGATGTAGCCCTAACAGTGACTGGCGAGAAACACTTTCATGGAGAGGGGTGGCTTCCCAAAATTACGAATCTCCAGAAATCTCAGCAAATATTTTTTCACCCAAACTGGATTATACTTTCAGGTAATGATCAGTACACTAAGGCGACTTGGTTCCCCAAATTTCGTTCTTCTATGTTGAAGCGTTCGTTTCCAGTAACAGTTTGAATTTTTAGGTTTCACTCTGTTTTCTCCTATATTGATAGATGTATTTGGAACTCTAAATCCAACACGGTTTGTGCTAGCTTCTTGAAACTTGACACAATAAAGTAGTTTCACGTTCTATCTCTATGTTTTGTTTCCTCTTGATGTAGCCCTAACAGTGACTGGCGAGAAACACTTTCATGGAAAGGGGTTGCCAGGCTTCCCAAATATACGAATCTCCAGAAATCACAGCAAATATTTTTTCACCCAAACAGGATGATACTTTCAGGTAATGATCAGTACACTAAGGCGACTTGGTTCCCCAAATTTCGTTCTTCTATGTTGAAGCGTTCGTTTCCAGTAACAGTTTGAATTTTTAGGTTTCACTCTGTTTTCTCCTATATTGATAGATGTATTTGGAACTCTAAATCCAACACGGTTTGTGCTAGCTTCTTGAAACTTGACAGAATAAAGTAGTTTCACGTTCTATCTCTATGTTTTGTTTCCTCTTGATGTAGCCCTAAGCATTGACTGGCGAGAAACACTTTCATGGAAAGGGGTGGCTTCCCAAAATTACGAATCTCCAGAAATCTCAGCAAATATTTTTTCACCCAAACTGGATGATACTTTCAGGTAATGATCAGTACACTAAGGCGACTTGGTTCCCCAAATTTCGTTCTTCTATGTTGAAGCGTTCGTTTCCAGTAACAGTTTGAATTTTTAGGTTTCACTCTGTTTTCTCCTATATTGATAGATGGATTTGGAACTCTGAATCCAACAAGGTTTGTGCTAGGTTCTTGAAACTTGACACAATAAAGTAGTTTCACGTTCTATCTCTATGTTTTGTTTCCTCTTGATGTAGCCCTAAGCAGTGACTGGCGATAAACACTTTCACGGAGAGGGGTGGCTTCCCAAAATTACGAATCTCCAGAAATCTCAGCAAATATTTTTTCACCCAAACTGGATGATACTTTCAGGTAATGATCAGTACACTAAGGCGACTTGGTTCCCCAAATTTCGTTCTTCTATGTTGAAGCGTTCGTTTCCAGTAACAGTTTGAATTTTTAGGTTTCACTCTGTTTTCTCCTATATTGATAGATGTATTTGGAACTCTAAATCCAACACGGTTTGTGCTACCTTCTTGAAACTTGACACAATAAAGTAGTTTCACGTTCTATCTCTATGTTTTGTTTCCTCTTGATGTAGCCCTAACAGTGACTGGCGAGAAACACTTTCATGGAAAGGGGTTGCCAGGCTTCCCAAATATACGAATCTCCAGAAATCTCAGCAAATATTTTTTCACCCAAACTGGATGATACTTTCAGGTAATGATCAGTACACTAAGGCGACTTGGTTCCCCAAATTTCGTTCTTCTATGTTGAAGCGTTCGTTTCCAGTAACAGTTTGAATTTTTAGGTTTCACTCTGTTTTCTCCTATATTGATAGATGTATTTGGAACTCTAAATCCAACACGGTTTGTGCTAGCTTCTTGAAACTTGACACAATAAAGTAGTTTCACGTTCTATCTCTATGGTTTGTTTCCTCTTGATGTAGCCCTAAGCATTGACTGGCGAGAAACACTTTCATGGAAAGGGGTGGCTTCCCAAAATTACGAATCTCCAGAAATCTCAGCAAATATTTTTTCACCCAAACTGGATGATACTTTCAGGTAATGATCACTACACTAACGCGACTTGGTTCCCCAAATTTCGTTCTTCTATGTTGAAGCGTTCGTTTCCAGTAACAGTTTGAATTTTTAGGTTTCACTCTGTTTTCTCCTATATTGATAGATGTATTTGGAACTCTAAATCCAACACGGTTTGTGCTAGCTTCTTGAAACTTGACACAATAAAGTCGTTTCACGTTCTATCTCTATGTTTTGTTTCCTCTTGATGTAGCCCTAACAGTGACTGGCGAGAAACACTTTCATGGAAAGGGGTTGCCAGGCTTCCCAAAATTACGAATCTCCAGAAATCTCAGCAAATATTTTTTCACCCAAACTGGATGATACTTTCAGGTAATGATCAGTACACTAAGGCGACTTGGTTCCCCAAATGTCGTTCTTCTATGTTGAAGCGTTCGTTTCCAGTAACAGTTTGAATTTTTAGGTTTCACTCTGTTTTCTCCTATATTGATAGATGTATTTGGAACTCTAAATCCAACACGGTTTGTGCTAGGTTCTTGAAACTTGACACAATAAAGTAATTTCACGTTCTATCTCTATGTTTTGTTTCCTCTTGATGTAGCCCCAAGCAGTGACTGAGGAGAAACACTTTCATGGAAAGGGGTTGCCAAGCTTCCTAAAATTACAAATCTCCAGAAATCTCAGCAAATATTTTTTCACCCAAACAGGATGATACTTTCAGGTAATGATCAGTACACTAAGGCGACTTGGTTCCCCAAATTTCGTTCTTCTATGTTGAAGCGTTCGTTTCCAGTAACAGTTTGAATTTTTAGGTTTCACTCTGTTTTCTCCTATATTGATAGATGTATTTGGAACTCTAAATCCAACACGGTTTGTGCTAGCTTCTTGAAACTTGACACAATAAAGTAATTTCACGTTCTATCTCTATGTTTTGTTTCCTCTTGATGTAGCCCTAAGCAGTGACTGGCGATAAACACTTTCATGGAAAGGGGTGGCTTCCCAAAATTACGAATCTCCAGAAATCTCAGGAAATGTTTTTTCACCCAAACTGGATGATACTTTCAGGTAATGATCAGTACACTAAGGCGACTTGGTTCCCCAAATTTCGTTCTTCTATGTTGAAGCGTTCGTTTCCAGTAACAGTTTGAATTTTTAGGTTTCACTCTGTTTTCTCCTATATTGATAGATGTATTTGGAACTCTAAATCCAACACGGTTTGTGCTACCTTCTTGAAACTTGACACAATAAAGTAGTTTCACGTTCTATCTCTATGTTTTGTTTCCTCTTGATGTAGCCCTAACAGTGACTGGCGAGAAACACTTTCATGGAAAGGGGTTGCCAGGCTTCCCAAATATACGAATCTCCAGAAATCACAGCAAATATTTTTTCACCCAAACAGGATGATACTTTCAGGTAATGATCAGTACACTAAGGCGACTTGGTTCCCCAAATTTCGTTCTTCTATGTTGAAGCGTTCGTTTCCAGTAACAGTTTGAATTTTTAGGTTTCACTCTGTTTTCTCCTATATTGATAGATGTATTTGGAACTCTAAATCCAACACGGTTTGTGCTAGCTTCTTGAAACTTGACAGAATAAAGTAGTTTCACGTTCTATCTCTATGTTTTGTTTCCTCTTGATGTAGCCCTAAGCATTGACTGGCGAGAAACACTTTCATGGAAAGGGGTGGCTTCCCAAAATTACGAATCTCCAGAAATCTCAGCAAATATTTTTTCACCCAAACTGGATGATACTTTCAGGTAATGATCAGTACACTAAGGCGACTTGGTTCCCCAAATTTCGTTCTTCTATGTTGAAGCGTTCGTTTCCAGTAACAGTTTGAATTTTTAGGTTTCACTCTGTTTTCTCCTATATTGATAGATGGATTTGGAACTCTGAATCCAACAAGGTTTGTGCTAGGTTCTTGAAACTTGACACAATAAAGTAGGTTCACGTTCTATCTCTATGTTTTGTTTCCTCTTGATGTAGCCCTAAGCAGTGACTGGCGATAAACACTTTCACGGAGAGGGGTGGCTTCCCAAAATTACGAATCTCCAGAAATCTCAGCAAATATTTTTTCACCCAAACTGGATGATACTTTCAGGTAATGATCAGTACACTAAGGCGACTTGGTTCCCCAAATTTCGTTCTTCTATGTTGAAGCGTTCGTTTCCAGTAACAGTTTGAATTTTTAGGTTTCACTCTGTTTTCTCCTATATTGATAGATGTATTTGGAACTCTAAATCCAACACGGTTTGTGCTACCTTCTTGAAACTTGACACAATAAAGTCGTTTCACGTTCTATCTCTATGTTTTGTTTCCTCTTGATGTAGCCCTAACAGTGACTGGCGAGAAACACTTTCATGGAAAGGGGTTGCCAGGCTTCCCAAAATTACGAATCTCCAGAAATCTCAGCAAATATTTTTTCACCCAAACTGGATGATACTTTCAGGTAATGATCAGTACACTAAGGCGACTTGGTTCCCCAAATGTCGTTCTTCTATGTTGAAGCGTTCGTTTCCAGTAACAGTTTGAATTTTTAGGTTTCACTCTGTTTTCTCCTATATTGATAGATGTATTTGGAACTCTAAATCCAACACGGTTTGTGCTAGGTTCTTGAAACTTGACACAATAAAGTAATTTCACGTTCTATCTCTATGTTTTGTTTCCTCTTGATGTAGCCCCAAGCAGTGACTGAGGAGAAACACTTTCATGGAAAGGGGTTGCCAAGCTTCCTAAAATTACAAATCTCCAGAAATCTCAGCAAATATTTTTTCACCCAAACAGGATGATACTTTCAGGTAATGATCAGTACACTAAGGCGACTTGGTTCCCCAAATTTCGTTCTTCTATGTTGAAGCGTTCGTTTCCAGTAACAGTTTGAATTTTTAGGTTTCACTCTGTTTTCTCCTATATTGATAGATGTATTTGGAACTCTAAATCCAACACGGTTTGTGCTAGCTTCTTGAAACTTGACACAATAAAGTAGTTTCACGTTCTATCTCTATGTTTTGTTTCCTCTTGATGTAGCCCTAACAGTAACCGGCGAGAAACACTTTCATGTAAAGGGGTTGCCAGGCTTCCCAAATATACGAATCTCCAGAAATCTCAGGAAATATTTTTTCACCCAAACAGGATGATACTTTCAGGTAATGATCAGTACACTAAGGCGACTTGGTTCCCCAAATTTCGTTCTTCTATGTTGAAGCGTTCGTTTCCAGTAACAGTTTGAATTTTTAGGTTTCACTCTGTTTTCTCCTATATTGATAGATGTAATTGGAACTCTGAACACAACAAGGTTTGTGCTAGGTTCTTGAAACTTGACACAATAAAGTAGTTTCACGTTCTATCTCTATGTTTTGTTTCCTCTTGATGTAGCCCTAAGCAGTGACTGGCGATAAACACTTTCATGGAGAGGGGTGGCTTCCCAAAATTACGAATCTCCAGAAATCTCAGCAAATATTTTTTCACCCAAACTGGATGATACTTTCAGGTAATGATCAGTACACTAAGGCGACTTGGTTCCCCAAATTTCGTTCTTCTATGTTGAAGCGTTCGTTTCCAGTAACAGTTTGAATTTTTAGGTTTCACTCTGTTTTCTCCTATATTGATAGATGTATTTGGAACTCTGAATCCAACAAGGTTTGTGCTAGGTTCTTGAAACTTGACACAATAAAGTAGTTTCACGTTCTATCTCTATGTTTTGTTTCCTCTTGATGTAGCCCTAACAGTGACTGGCGAGAAACACTTTCATGGAAAGGGGTTGCCAGGCTTCCCAAATATACGAATCTCCAGAAATCTCAGGAAATATTTTTTCACCCAAACAGGATGATACTTTCAGGTAATGATCAGTACACTAAGGCGACTTGGTTCCCCAAATTTCGTTCTTCTATGTTGAAGCGTTCGTTTCCAATAACAGTTTGAATTTTTAGGTTTCACTCTGTTTTCTCCTATATTGATAGATGTATTTGGAACTCTAAATCCAACACGGTTTGTGCTAGCTTCTTGAAACTTGACACAATAAAGTAGTTTCACGTTCTATCTCTATGGTTTGTTTCCTCTTGATGTAGCCCTAAGCAGTGACTGGCGAGAAACACTTTCATGGAAAGGGGTTGCCAGGCTTCCCAAAATTACGAATCTCCAGAAATCTCAGCAAATATTTTCTCACCCAAACAGGATGATACTTTCAGGTAATGATCAGTACACTAAGGCGACTTGGTTCCCCAAATTTCGTTCTTCTATGTTGAAGCGTTCGTTTCCAGTAACAGTTTGAATTTTTAGGTTTCACTCTGTTTTCTCCTATATTGATAGATGTATTTGGAACTCTAAATCCAACACGGTTTGTGCTAGCTTCTTGAAACTTGACACAATAACGTAGTTTCACGTTCTATCTCTATGTTTTGTTTCCTCTTGATGTAGCCCTAAGCATTGACTGTCGAGAAACACTTTCATGGAAAGGGGTGGCTTCCCAAAATTACGAATCTCCAGAAATCGCAGCAAATATTTTTTCACCCAAACTGGATGATACTTTCAGGTAATGATCAGTACACTAAGGCGACTTGGTTCCCCAAATTTCGTTCTTCTATGTTGAAGCGTTCGTTTCCAGTAACAGTTTGAATTTTTAGGTTTCACTCTGTTTTCTTCTATATTGATAGAGGTATTTGGAACTCTAAATCCAACACGGTTTTTGCTAGCTTCTTGAAACTTGACAGAATAAAGTAGTTTCACGTTCTATCTCTATGTTTTGTTTCCTCTTGATGTAGCCCTAACAGTGACTGGCGAGAAACACTTTCATGGAAAGGGGTTGCCAGGCTTCCCAAATATGCGAATCTCCATAAATCTCAGAAATATTTTTTCACCCAAACAGGATGATACTTTCAGGTAATGATCAGTACACTAAGGCGACTTGGTTCCCCAAATTTCGTTCTTCTATGTTGAAGCGTTCGTTTCCAGTAACAGTTTGAATTTTTAGGTTTCACTCTGTTTTCTCCTATATTGATAGATGTATTTGGAACTCTAAATCCAACACGGTTTGTGCTAGCTTCTTGAAACTTGACACAATAAAGTAATTTCACGTTCTATCTCTATGTTTTGTTTCCTCTTGATGTAGCCCTAACAGTGACTGGCGAGAAACACTTTCATGGAAAGGGGTTGCCAGGCTTCCCAAATATACGAATCTCCAGAAATCTCAGGAAATATTTTTTCACCCAAACAGGATGATACTTTCAGGTAATGATCAGTACACTAAGGCGACTTGGTTCCCCAAATTTCGTTCTTCTATGTTGAAGCGTTCGTTTCCAATAACAGTTTGAATTTTTAGGTTTCACTCTGTTTTCTCCTATATTGATAGATGTATTTGGAACTCTAAATCCAACACGGTTTGTGCTAGCTTCTTGAAACTTGACACAATAAAGTAGTTTCACGTTCTATCTCTATATTTTGTTTCCTCTTGATGTAGCCCTAAGCAGTGACTGGCGAGAAACACTTTCATGGAAAGGGGTTGCCAGGCTTCCCAAAATTACGAATCTCCAGAAATCTCAGCAAATATTTTCTCACCCAAACAGGATGATACTTTCAGGTAATGATCAGTACACTATGGCGACTTGGTTCCCCAAATTTCGTTCTTCTATGTTGAAGCGTTCGTTTCCAGTAACAGTTTGAATTTTTAGGTTTCACTCTGTTTTCTCCTATATTGATAGATGTATTTGGAACTCTAAATCCAACACGGTTTGTGCTAGCTTCTTGAAACTTGACACAATAACGTAGTTTCACGTTCTATCTCTATGTTTTGTTTCCTCTTGATGTAGCCCTAAGCATTGACTGTCGAGAAACACTTTCATGGAAAGGGGTGGCTTCCCAAAATTACGAATCTCCAGAAATCGCAGCAAATATTTTTTCACCCAAACTGGATGATACTTTCAGGTAATGATCAGTACACTAAGGCGACTTGGTTCCCCAAATTTCGTTCTTCTATGTTGAAGCGTTCGTTTCCAGTAACAGTTTGAATTTTTAGGTTTCACTCTGTTTTCTTCTATATTGATAGAGGTATTTGGAACTCTAAATCCAACACAGTTTTTGCTAGCTTCTTGAAACTTGACACAATAAAGTAGTTTCACGTTCTATCTCTATGTTTTGTTTCCTCTTGATGTAGCCCTAACAGTGACTGGCGAGAAACACTTTCATGGAAAGGGGTTGCCAGGCTTCCCAAATATGCGAATCTCCAGAAATCTCAGAAATATTTTTTCACCCAAACAGGATGATACTTTCAGGTAATGATCAGTACACTAAGGCGACTTGGTTCCCCAAATTTCGTTCTTCTATGTTGAAGCGTTCGTTTCCAGTAACAGTTTGAATTTTTAGGTTTCACTCTGTTTTCTCCTATATTGATAGATGTATTTGGAACTCTAAATCCAACACGGTTTGTGCTAGCTTCTTGAAACTTGACACAATAAAGTAGTTTCACGTTCTATCTCTATGTTTTGTTTCCTCTTGATGTAGCCCTAACAGTGACCGGCGAGAAACACTTTCATGTAAAGTGGTTGCCAGGCTTCCCAAATATACGAATCTCCAGAAATCTCAGGAAATATTTTTTCACCCAAACAGGATGATACTTTCAGGTAATGATCAGTACACTAAGGCGACTTGGTTCCCCAAATTTCGTTCTTCTATGTTGAAGCGTTCGTTTCCAGTAACAGTTTGAATTTTTAGGTTTCACTCTGTTTTCTCCTATATTGATAGACGTATTTGGAACTCTAAATCCAACACGGTTTGTGCTAGCTTTTTGAAACTTGACACAATAAAGTAATTTCACGTTCTATCTCTATGTTTTGTTTCCTCTTGATGTAGCCCTAAGCAGTGACTGGCGATAAACACTTTCATGGAAAGGGGTGGATTCCCAAAATTACGAATCTCCAGAAATCTCAGGAAATGTTTTTTCACCCAAACTGGATGATACTTTCAGGTAATTATCACTACACTAATGCGACTTGTTCCCCAAATTTCGTTCTTCTATGTTGAAGCGTTCGTTTCCAGTAACAGTTTGAATTTTTAGGTTTCACTCTGTTTTCTCCTATATTGATAGATGTATTTGGAACTCTAAATCCAACACGGTTTGTGCTAGCTTCTTGAAACTTGACACAATAAAGTAGTTTCACGTTCTATCTCTATGTTTTGTTTCCTCTTGATGTAGCCCTAACAGTGACTGGCGAGAAACACTTTCATGGAAAGGGGTTGCCAGGCTTCCCAAATATACGAATCTCCAGAAATCTCAGCAAATATTTTTTCACCCAAACAGGATGATACTTTCAGGTAATGATCAGTACACTAAGGCGACTTGGTTCCCCAAATTTCGTTCTTCTATGTTGAAGCGTTCGTTTCCAGTAACAGTTTGAATTTTTAGGTTTCACTCTGTTTTCTCCTATATTGATAGATGTATTTGGAACTCTGAATCCAACAAGGTTTGTGCTAGGTTCTTGAAACTTGACACAATAAAGTAGTTTCACGTTCTATCTCTATGTTTTGTTTCCTCTTGATGTAGCCCTAAGCAGTGACTGGCGATAAACACTTTCATGGAGAGGGGTGGCTTCCCAAAATTACGAATCTCCAGAAATCTCAGCAAATATTTTTTCACCCAAACTGGATGATACTTTCAGGTAATGATCAGTACACTAAGGCGACTTGGTTCCCCAAATTTCGTTCTTCTATGTTGAAGCGTTCGTTTCCAGTAACAGTTTGAATTTTTAGGTTTCACTCTGTTTTCTTCTATATTGATAGAGGTATTTGGAACTCTAAATCCAACACGGTTTTTGCTAGCTTCTTGAAAATTGACACAATAAAGTAGTTTCACGTTCTATCTCTATGTTTTGTTTCCTCTTGATGTAGCCCTAACAGTGACTGGCGAGAAACACTTTCATGGAAAGGGGTTGCCAGGCTTCCCAAATATGCGAATCTCCAGAAATCTCAGAAATATTTTTTCACCCAAACAGGATGATACTTTCAGGTAATGATCAGTACACTAAGGCGACTTGGTTCCCCAAATTTCGTTCTTCTATGTTGAAGCGTTCGTTTCCTGTAACAGTTTGAATTTTTAGGTTTCACTCTGTTTTCTCCTATATTGATAGATGTATTTGGAACTCTAAATCCAACACGGTTTGTGCTAGCTTCTTGAAACTTGACACAATAAAGTAGTTTCACGTTCTATCTCTATGTTTTGTTTCCTCTTGATGTAGCCCTAACAGTGCCTGGCGAGAAACACTTTCATGGAAAGGGGTTGCCAGGCTTCCCAAATATACGAATCTCCAGAAATCTCAGGAAATATTTTTTCACCCAAACAGGATGATACTTTCAGGTAATGATCAGTACACTAAGGCGACTTGGTTCCCCAAATTTCGTTCTTCTATGTTGAAGCGTTCGTTTCCAATAACAGTTTGAATTTTTAGGTTTCACTCTCTTTTCTCCTATATTGATAGATGTATTTGGAACTCTAAATCCAACACGGTTTGTGCTAGCTTCTGGAAACTTGACACAATAAAGTAGTTTCACGTTCTATCTCTATATTTTGTTTCCTCTTGATGTAGCCCTAAGCAGTGACTGGCGAGAAACACTTTCATGGAAAGGGGTTGCCAGGCTTCCCAAAATTACGAATCTCCAGAAATCTCAGCAAATATTTTCTCACCCAAACAGGATGATACTTTCAGGTAATGATCAGTACACTAAGGCGACTTGGTTCCCCAAATTTCGTTCTTCTATGTTGAAGCGTTCGTTTCCAGTAACAGTTTGAATTTTTAGGTTTCACTCTGTTTTCTCCTATATTGATAGATGTATTTGGAACTCTAAATCCAACACGGTTTGTGCTAGCTTCTTGAAACTTGACACAATAAAGTAATTTCACGTTCTATCTCTATGTTTTGTTTCCTCTTGATGTAGCCCCAAGCAGTGACTGAGGAGAGACACTTTCATGGAAAGGGGTTGCCAAGCTTCCTAAAATTACAAATCTCCAGAAATCTCAGCAAATATTTTTTCACCCAAACAGGATGATACTTTCAGGTAATGATCAGTACACTAAGGCGACTTGGTTCCCCAAATTTCGTTCTTCTATGTTGAAGCGTTCGTTTCCAGTAACAGTTTGAATTTTTAGGTTTCACTCTGTTTTCTCCTATATTGATAGATGTATTTGGAACTCTAAATCCAACACGGTTTGTGCTAGCTTCTTGAAACTTGACACAATAAAGTAGTTTCACGTTCTATCTCTATGTTTTGTTTCCTCTTGATGTAGCCCTAACAGTGACTGGCGAGAAACACTTTCATGGAAAGGGGTTGCCAGGCTTCCCAAATATACGAATCTCCAGAAATCTCAGAAATATTTTTTCACCCAAACAGGATGATACTTTCAGGTAATGATCAGTACACTAAGGCGACTTGGTTCCCCAAATTTCGTTCTTCTATGTTGAAGCGTTTGTTTCCAGTAACAGTTTGAATTTTTAGGTTTCACTCTGTTTTCTCCTATATTGATAGATGTATTTGGAACTCTGAATCCAACAAGGTTTGTGCTAGGTTCTTGAAACTTGACACAATAAAGTAGTTTCACGTTCTATCTCTATGTTTTGTTTCCTCTTGATGTAGCCCTAAGCAGTGACTGGCGATAAACACTTTCATGGAGAGGGGTGGCTTCCCAAAATTACGAATCTCCAGAAATCTCAGCAAATATTTTTTCACCCAAACTGGATGATACTTTCAGGTAATGATCAGTACACTAAGGCGACTTGGTTCCCCAAATTTCGTTCTTCTATGTTGAAGCGTTCGTTTCCAGTAACAGTTTGAATTTTTAGGTTTCACTCTGTTTTCTCCTATATTGATAGATGTATTTGGAACTCTAAATCCAACACGGTTTGTGCTAGCTTCTTGAAACTTGACACAATAAAGTAGTTTCACGTTCTATCTCTATGTTTTGTTTCCTCTTGATGTAGCCCTAACAGTGACTGGCGAGAAACACTTTCATGGAAAGGGGTTGCCAGGCTTCCCAAATATACGAATCTCCAGAAATCTCAGCAAATATTTTTTCACCCAAACAGGATGATACTTTCAGGTAATGATCAGTACACTAAGGCGACTTGGTTCCCCAAATTTCGTTCTTCTATGTTGAAGCGTTCGTTTCCAGTAACAGTTTGAATTTTTAGGTTTCACTCTGTTTTCTCCTATATTGATAGATGTATTTGGAACTCTGAATCCAACAAGGTTTGTGCTAGGTTCTTGAAACTTGACACAATAAAGTAGTTTCACGTTCTATCTCTATGTTTTGTTTCTTCTTGATGTAGCCCTAACAGTGACTGGCGAGAAACACTTTCATTGAAAGGGGTTGCCAGGCTTCCCAAATATACGAATCTCCAGAAATCTCAGGAAATATTTTTTCACCCAAACAGGATGATACTTTCAGGTAATGATCAGTACACTAAGGCGACTTGGTTCCCCAAATTTCGTTCTTCTATGTTGAAGCGTTCGTTTCCAATAACAGTTTGAATTTTTAGGTTTCACTCTGTTTTCTCCTATATTGATAGATGTATTTGGAACTCTAAATCCAACACGGTTTGTGCTAGCTTCTTGAAACTTGACACAATAAAGTAGTTTCACGTTCTATCTCTATATTTTGTTTCCTCTTGATGTAGCCCTAAGCAGTGACTGGCGAGAAACACTTTCATGGAAAGGGGTTGCCAGGCTTCCCAAAATTACGAATCTCCAGAAATCTCAGCAAATATTTTCTCACCCAAACAGGATGATACTTTCAGGTAATGATCAGTACACTAAGGCGACTTGGTTCCCCAAATTTCGTTCTTCTATGTTGAAGCGTTCGTTTCCAGTAACAGTTTGAATTTTTTAGGTTTCACTCTGTTTTCTCCTATATTGATAGATGTATTTGGAACTCTAAATCCAACACGGTTTGTGCTAGCTTCTTGAAACTTGACACAATAACGTAGTTTCACGTTCTATCTCTATGTTTTGTTTCCTCTTGATGTAGCCCTAACAGTGACTGGCGAGAAACACTTTCATGGAAAGGGGTTGCCAGGCTTCCCAAATATGCGAATCTCCAGAAATCTCAGAAATATTTTTTCACCCAAACAGGATGATACTTTCAGGTAATGATCAGTACACTAAGGCGACTTGGTTCCCCAAATTTCGTTCTTCTATGTTGAAGCGTTCGTTTCCAGTAACAGTTTGAATTTTTAGGTTTCACTCTGTTTTCTCCTATATTGATAGATGTATTTGGAACTCTAAATCCAACACGGTTTGTGCTAGCTTCTTGAAACTTGACACAATAAAGTAGTTTCACGTTCTATCTCTATGTTTTGTTTCCTCTTGATGTAGCCCTAACAGTGACCGGCGAGAAACACTTTCATGTAAAGGGGTTGCCAGGCTTCCCAAATATACGAATCTCCAGAAATCTCAGCAAATATTTTTTCACCCAAACTGGATGATACTTTCAGGTAATGATCAGTACACTAAGGCGACTTGGTTCCCCAAATGTCGTTCTTCTATGTTGAAGCGTTCGTTTCCAGTAACAGTTTGAATTTTTAGGTTTCACTCTGTTTTCTCCTATATTGATAGATGTATTTGGAACTCTAAATCCAACACGGTTTGTGCTAGCTTCTTGAAACTTGACACAATAAAGTAATTTCACGTTCTATCTCTATGTTTTGTTTCCTCTTGATGTAGCCCCAAGCAGTGACTGAGGAGAAACACTTTCATGGAAAGGGGTTGCCAAGCTTCCTAAAATTACAAATCTCCAGAAATCTCAGCAAATATTTTTTCACCCAAACAGGATGATACTTTCAGATAATGATCAGTACACTAAGGCGACTTGGTTCCCCAAATTTCGTTCTTCTATGTTGAAGCGTTCGTTTCCAGTAACAGTTTGAATTTTTAGGTTTCACTCTGTTTTCTCCTATATTGATAGATGTATTTGGAACTCTAAATCCAACACGGTTTGTGCTAGCTTCTTGAAACTTGACACAATAAAGTAGTTTCACGTTCTATCTCTATGTTTTGTTTCCTCTTGATGTCGCCCTAAGCATTGACTGTCTTGAAACACTTTCATGGAAAGGGGTTGCCAGGCTTCCCAAATATACGAATCTCCAGAAATCTCAGAAATATTTTTTCACCCAAACAGGATGATACTTTCAGGTAATGATCAGTACACTAACGCGACTTGGTTCCCCAAATTTCGTTCTTCTATGTTGAAGCGTTCGTTTCCAGTAACAGTTTGAATTTTTAGGTTTCACTCTGTTTTCTCCTATATTGATAGATGTATTTGGAACTCTGAATCCAACAAGGTTTGTGCTAGGTTCTTGAAACTTGACACAATAAAGTAGTTTCACGTTCTATCTCTATGTTTTGTTTCCTCTTGATGTAGCCCTAAGCAGTGACTGGCGATAAACACTTTCATGGAGAGGGGTGGCTTCCCAAAATTACGAATCTCCAGAAATCTCAGCAAATATTTTTTCACCCAAACTGGATGATACTTTCAGGTAATGATCAGTACACTAAGGCGACTTGGTTCCCCAAATTTCGTTCTTCTATGTTGAAGCGTTCGTTTCTAGTAACAGTTTGAATTTTTAGGTTTCACTCTGTTTTCTCCTATATTGATAGATGTATTTGGAACTCTAAATCCAACACGGTTTGTGCTAGCTTCTTGAAACTTGACACAATAAAGTAGTTTCACGTTCTATCTCTATGTTTTGTTTCCTCTTGATGTAGCCCTAACAGTGACTGGCGAGAAACACTTTCATGGAAAGGGGTTGCCAGGCTTCCCAAATATACGAATCTCCAGAAATCTCAGCAAATATTTTTTCACCCAAACAGGATGATACTTTCAGGTAATGATCAGTACACTAAGGCGACTTGGTTCCCCAAATTTCGTTCTTCTATGTTGAAGCGTTCGTTTCCAGTAACAGTTTGAATTTTTAGGTTTCACTCTGTTTTCTCCTATATTGATAGATGTATTTGGAACTCTGAATCCAACAAGGTTTGTGCTAGGTTCTTGAAACTTGACACAATAAAGTAGTTTCACGTTCTATCTCTATGTTTTGTTTCTTCTTGATGTAGCCCTAACAGTGACTGGCGAGAAACACTTTCATGGAAAGGGGTTGCCAGGCTTCCCAAATATACGAATCTCCAGAAATCTCAGGAAATATTTTTTCACCCAAACAGGATGATACTTTCAGGTAATGATCAGTACACTAAGGCGACTTGGTTCCCCAAATTTCGTTCTTCTATGTTGAAGCGTTCGTTTCGAATAACAGTTTGAATTTTTAGGTTTCACTCTGTTTTCTCCTATATTGATAGATGTATTTGGAACTCTAAATCCAACACGGTTTGTGCTAGCTTCTTGAAACTTGACACAATAAAGTAGTTTCACGTTCTATCTCTATATTTTGTTTCCTCTTGATGTAGCCCTAAGCAGTGACTGGCGAGAAACACTTTCATGGAAAGGGGTTGCCAGGCTTCCCAAAATTACGAATCTCCAGAAATCTCAGCAAATATTTTCTCACCCAAACAGGATGATACTTTCAGGTAATGATCAGTACACTAAGGCGACTTGGTTCCCCAAATTTCGTTCTTCTATGTTGAAGCGTTCGTTTCCAGTAACAGTTTGAATTTTTAGGTTTCACTCTGTTTTCTCCTATATTGATAGATGTATTTGGAACTCTAAATCCAACACGGTTTGTGCTAGCTTCTTGAAACTTGACACAATAACGTAGTTTCACGTTCTATCTCTATGTTTTGTTTCCTCTTGATGTAGCCCTAAGCATTGACTGTCGAGAAACACTTTCATGGAAAGGGGTGGCTTCCCAAAATTACGAATCTCCAGAAATCGCAGCAAATATTTTTTCACCCAAACTGGATGATACTTTCAGGTAATGATCAGTACACTAAGGCGACTTGGTTCCCCAAATTTCGTTCTTCTATGTTGAAGCGTTCGTTTCCAGTAACAGTTTGAATTTTTAGGTTTCACTCTGTTTTCTTCTATATTGATAGAGGTATTTGGAACTCTAAATCCAACACGGTTTTTGCTAGCTTCTTGAAACTTGACACAATAAAGTAGTTTCACGTTCTATCTCTATGTTTTGTTTCCTCTTGATGTAGCCCTAACAGTGACTGGCGAGAAACACTTTAATGGAAAGGGGTTGCCAGGCTTCCCAAATATGCGAATCTCCAGAAATCTCAGAAATATTTTTTCACCCAAACAGGATGATACTTTCAGGTAATGATCAGTACACTAAGGCGACTTGGTTCCCCAAATTTCGTTCTTCTATGTTGAAGCGTTCGTTTCCAGTAACAGTTTGAATTTTTAGGTTTCACTCTGTTTTCTCCTATATTGATAGATGTATTTGGAACTCTAAATCCAACATGGTTTGTGCTAGCTTCTTGAAACTTGACACAATAAAGTAGTTTCACGTTCTATCTCTATGTTTTGTTTCCTCTTGATGTAGCCCTAACAGTGACTGGCGAGAAACACTTTCATGGAAAGGGGTTGCCAGGCTTCCCAAATATACGAATCTCCAGAAATCTCAGGAAATATTTTTTCACCCAAACAGGATGATACTTTCAGGTAATGATCAGTACACTAAGGCGACTTGGTTCCCCAAATTTCGTTCTTCTATGTTGAAGCGTTCGTTTCCAATAACAGTTTGAATTTTTAGGTTTCACTCTGTTTTCTCCTATATTGATAGATGTATTTGGAACTCTAAATCCAACACGGTTTGTGCTAGCTTCTTGAAACTTGACACAATAAAGTAGTTTCACGTTCTATCTCTATATTTTGTTTCCTCTTGATGTAGCCCTAAGCAGTGACTGGCGAGAAACACTTTCATGGAAAGGGGTTGCCAGGCTTCCCAAAATTACGAATCTCCAGAAATCTCAGCAAATATTTTCTCACCCAAACAGGATGATACTTTCAGGTAATGATCAGTACACTAAGGCGACTTGGTTCCCCAAATTTCGTTCTTCTATGTTGAAGCGTTCGTTTCCAGTAACAGTTTGAATTTTTAGGTTTCACTCTGTTTTCTCCTATATTGATAGATGTATTTGGAACTCTAAATCCAACACGGTTTGTGCTAACTTCTTGAAACTTGACACAATAAAGTAGTTTCACGTTCTATCTCTATATTTTGTTTCCTCTTGATGTAGCCCTAAGCAGTGACTGGCGAGAAACACTTTCATGGAAAGGGGTTGCCAGGCTTCCCAAAATTACGAATCTCCAGAAATCTCAGCAAATATTTTCTCACCCAAACAGGATGATACTTTCAGGTAATGATCAGTACACTAAGGCGACTTGGTTCCCCAAATTTCGTTCTTCTATGTTGAAGCGTTCGTTTCCAGTAACAGTTTGAATTTTTAGGTTTCACTCTGTTTTCTCCTATATTGATAGATGTATTTGGAACTCTAAATCCAACACGGTTTGTGCTAGCTTCTTGAAACTTGACAAAATAAAGTAGTTTCACGTTCTATCTCTATGTTTTGTTTCCTCTTGATGTAGCCCTAACAGTGACTGGCGAGAAACACTTTCATGGAAAGGGGTTGCCAGGCTTCCCAAATATACGAATCTCCAGAAATCTCAGCAAATATTTTTTCACCCAAACAGGATGATACTTTCAGGTAATGATCAGTACACTAAGGCGACTTGGTTCCCCAAATTTCGTTCTTCTATGTTGAAGCGTTCGTTTCCAATAACAGTTTGAATTTTTAGGTTTCACTCTGTTTTCTCCTATATTGATAGATGTATTTGGAACTCTAAATCCAACACGGTTTGTGCTAGCTTCTTGAAACTTGACACAATAAAGTAATTTCACGTTCTATCTCTATGTTTTGTTTCCTCTTGATGTAGCCCCAAGCAGTGACTGAGGAGAAACACTTTTATGGAAAGGGGTTGCCAAGCTTCCTAAAATTACATATCTCCAGAAATCTCAGCAAATATTTTTTCACCCAAACAGGATGATACTTTCAGGTAATGATCAGTACACTAAGGCGACTTGGTTCCCCAAATTTCGTTCTTCTATGTTGAAGCGTTCGTTTCCAGTAACAGTTTGAATTTTTAGGTTTCACTCTGTTTTCTCCTATATTGATAGATGTATTTGGAACTCTAAATCCAACACGGTTTGTGCTAGCTTCTTGAAACTTGACACAATAAAGTAGTTTCACGTTCTATCTCTATGTTTTGTTTCCTCTTGATGTAGCCCTAACAGTGACTGGCGAGAAACACTTTCATGGAAAGGGGTTGCCAGGCTTCCCAAATATACGAATCTCCAGAAATCTCAGAAATATTTTTTCACCCAAACAGGATGATACTTTCAGGTAATGATCAGTACACTAAGGCGACTTGGTTCCCCAAATTTCGTTCTTCTATGTTGAAGCGTTCGTTTCCAGTAACAGTTTGAATTTTTAGGTTTTACTCTGTTTTCTCCTATATTGATAGATGTATTTGGAACTCTGAATCCAACAAGGTTTGTGCTAGGTTCTTGAAACTTGACACAATAAAGTAGTTTCACGTTGTATCTCTATGTTTTGTTTCCTCTTGATGTAGCCCTAAGCAGTGACTGGCGATAAACACTTTCATGGAGAGGGGTGGCTTCCCAAAATTACGAATCTCCAGAAATCTCAGCAAATATTTTTTCACCCAAACTGGATGATACTTTCAGGTAATGATCAGTACACTAAGGCGACTTGGTTCCCCAAATTTCGTTCTTCTATGTTGAAGCGTTCGTTTCCAGTAACAGTTTGAATTTTTAGGTTTCACTCTGTTTTCTCCTATATTGATAGATGTATTTGGAACTCTAAATCCAACACGGTTTGTGCTACCTTCTTGAAACTTGACACAATAAAGTAGTTTCACGTTCTATCTCTATGTTTTGTTTCCTCTTGATGTAGCCCTAACAGTGACTGGCGAGAAACACTTTCATGGAAAGGGGTTGCCAGGCTTCCCAAATATACGAATCTCCAGAAATCTCAGCAAATATTTTTTCACCCAAACAGGATGATACTTTCAGGTAATGATCAGTACACTAAGGCGACTTGGTTCCCCAAATTTCGTTCTTCTATGTTGAAGCGTTCGTTTCCAGTAACAGTTTGAATTTTTAGGTTTCACTCTGTTTTCTCCTATATTGATAGATGTATTTGGAACTCTGAATCCAACAAGGTTTGTGCTAGGTTCTTGAAACTTGACACAATAAAGTAGTTTCACGTTCTATCTCTATGTTTTGTTTCTTCTTGATGTAGCCCTAACAGTGACTGGCGAGAAACACTTTCATTGAAAGGGGTTGCCAGGCTTCCCAAATATATGAATCTCCAGAAATCTCAGGAAATATTTTTTCACCCAAACAGGATGATACTTTCAGGTAATGATCAGTACACTAAGGCGACTTGGTTCCCCAAATTTCGTTCTTCTATGTTGAAGCGTTCGTTTCCAATAACAGTTTGAATTTTTAGGTTTCACTCTGTTTTCTCCTATATTGATAGATGTATTTGGAACTCTAAATCCAACACGGTTTGTGCTAGCTTCTTGAAACTTGACACAATAAAGTAGTTTCACGTTCTATCTCTATATTTTGTTTCCTCTTGATGTAGCCCTAAGCAGTGACTGGCGAGAAACACTTTCATGGAAAGGGGTTGCCAGGCTTCCCAAAATTACGAATCTCCAGAAATCTCAGCAAATATTTTCTCACCCAAACAGGATGATACTTTCAGGTAATGATCAGTACACTAAGGCGACTTGGTTCCCCAAATTTCGTTCTTCTATGTTGAAGCGTTCGTTTCCAGTAACAGTTTGAATTTTTAGGTTTCACTCTGTTTTCTCCTATATTGATAGATGTATTTGGAACTCTAAATCCAACACGGTTTGTGCTAGCTTCTTGAAACTTGACACAATAACGTAGTTTCACGTTCTATCTCTATGTTTTGTTTCCTCTTGATGTAGCCCTAAGCATTGACTGTCGAGAAACACTTTCATGGAAAGGGGTGGCTTCCCAAAATTACGAATCTCCAGAAATCGCAGCAAATATTTTTTCACCCAAACTGGATGATACTTTCAGGTAATGATCAGTACACTAAGGCGACTTGGTTCCCCAAATTTCGTTCTTCTATGTTGAAGCGTTCGTTTCCAGTAACAGTTTGAATTTTTAGGTTTCACTCTGTTTTCTTCTATATTGATAGAGGTATTTGGAACTCTAAATCCAACACGGTTTTTGCTAGCTTCTTGAAACTTGACACAATAAAGTAGTTTCACGTTCTATCTCTATGTTTTGTTTCCTCTTGATGTAGCCCTAACAGTGACTGGCGAGAAACACTTTCATGGAAAGGGGTTGCCAGGCTTCCCAAATATGCGAATCTCCAGAAATCTCAGAAATATTTTTTCACCCAAACAGGATGATACTTTCAGGTAATGATCAGTACACTAAGGCGACTTGGTTCCCCAAATTTCGTTCTTCTATGTTGAAGCGTTCGTTTCCAGTAACAGTTTGAATTTTTAGGTTTCACTCTGTTTTCTCCTATATTGATAGATGTATTTGGAACTCTAAATCCAACACGGTTTGTGCTAGCTTCTTGAAACTTGACACAATAAAGTAGTTTCACGTTCTATCTCTATGTTTTGTTTCCTCTTGATGTAGCCCTAACAGTGACTGGCGAGAAACACTTTCATGGAAAGGGGTTGCCAGGCTTCCCAAATATACGAATCTCCAGAAATCTCAGAAAATATTTTTTCACCCAAACAAGATGATACTTTCAGGTAATGATCAGTACACTAAGGCGACTTGGTTCCCCAAATTTCGTTCTTCTATGTTGAAGCGTTCGTTTCCAATAACAGTTTGAATTTTTAGGTTTCACTCTGTTTTCTCCTATATTGATAGATGTATTTGGAACTCTAAATCCAACACGGTTTGTGCTAGCTTCTTGAAACTTGACACAATAAAGCAGTTTCACGTTCTATCTCTATGTTTTGTTTCCTCTTGATGTAGCCCTAAGCAGTGACTGGCAAGAAACACTTTCATGGAAAGGGGTTGCCATGCTTCCCAAAATTACGAATCTCCAGAAATCTCAGCAAATATTTTTTCACCCAAACTGGATGATACTTTCAGGTAATGATCAGTACACTAAGGCGACTTGGTTCCCCAAATGTCGTTCTTCTATGTTGAAGCGTTCGTTTCCAGTAACAGTTTGAATTTTTAGGTTTCACTCTGTTTTCTCCTATATTGATAGATGTATTTGGAACTCTAAATCCAACACGGTTTGTGCTACCTTCTTGAAACTTGACACAATAAAGTAATTTCACGTTCTATCTCTATGTTTTGTTTCCTCTTGATGTAGCCCCAAGCAGTGACTGAGGAGAAACACTTTCATGGAAAGGGGTTGCCAAGCTTCCTAAAATTACAAATCTCCAGAAATCTCAGCAAATATTTTTTCACCCAAACAGGATGATACTTTCAGATAATGATCAGTACACTAAGGCGACTTGGTTCCCCAAATTTCGTTCTTCTATGTTGAAGCGTTCGTTTCCAGTAACAGTTTGAATTTTTAGGTTTCACTCTGTTTTCTCCTATATTGATAGATGCATTTGGAACTCTAAATCCAACACGGTTTGTGCTAGCTTCTTGAAACTTGACACAATAAAGTAGTTTCACGTTCTATCTCTATGTTTTGTTTCCTCTTGATGTAGCCCTAACAGTGACTGGCGAGAAACACTTTCATGGAAAGGGGTTGCCAGGCTTCGCAAATATACGAATCTCCAGAAATCTCAGGAAATATTTTTTCACCCAAACAGGATGATACTTTCAGGTAATGATCAGTACACTAAGGCGACTTGGTTCCCCAAATTTCGTTCTTCTATGTTGAAGCGTTCGTTTCCAATAACAGTTTGAATTTTTAGGTTTCACTCTGTTTTCTCCTATATTGATAGATGTATTTGGAACTCTGAATCCAACAAGGTTTGTGCTAGGTTCTTGAAACTTGACACAATAAAGTAGTTTCACGTTCTATCTCTATGTTTTGTTTCCTCTTGATGTAGCCCTAAGCAGTGACTGGCGATAAACACTTTCATGGAGAGGGGTGGCTTCCCAAAATTACGAATCTCCAGAAATCTCAGCAAATATTTTTTCACCCAAACTGGATGATACTTTCAGGTAATGATCTGTACACTAAGGCGACTTGGTTCCCCAAATTTCGTTCTTCTATGTTGAAGCGTTCGTTTCCAGTAACAGTTTGAATTTTTAGGTTTCACTCTGTTTTCTCCTATATTGATAGATGTATTTGGAACTCTAAATCCAACACGGTTTGTGCTACCTTCTTGAAACTTGACACAATAAAGTAGTTTCACGTTCTATCTCTATGTTTTGTTTCCTCTTGATGTAGCCCTAACAGTGACTGGCGAGAAACACTTTCATGGAAAGGGGTTGCCAGGCTTCCCAAATATACGAATCTCCAGAAATCTCAGCAAATATTTTTTCACCCAAACAGGATGATACTTTCAGGTAATGATCAGTAAACTAAGGCGACTTGGTTCCCCAAATTTCGTTCTTCTATGTTGAAGCGTTCGTTTCCAGTAACAGTTTGAATTTTTAGGTTTCACTCTGTTTTCTCCTATATTGATAGATGTATTTGGAACTCTGAATCCAACAAGGTTTGTGCTAGGTTCTTGAAACTTGACACAATAAAGTAGTTTCACGTTCTATCTCTATGTTTTGTTTCCTCTTGATGTAGCCCTAACAGTGACCGGCGAGAAACACTTTCATGGAAAGGGGTTGCCAGGCTTCCCAAATATACGAATCTCCAGAAATCTCAGGAAATATTTTTTCACCCAAACAGGATGATACTTTCACGTAATGATCACTACACTAACGCGACTTGGTTCCCCAAATTTCGTTCTTCTATGTTGAAGCGTTCGTTTCCAGTAACAGTTTGAATTTTTAGGTTTCACTCTGTTTTCTCCTATATTGATAGATGTATTTGGAACTCTAAATCCAACACGGTTTGTGCTAGCTTCTGGAAACTTGACACAATAAAGCAGTTTCACGTTCTATCTCTATGTTTTGTTTCCTCTTGATGTAGCCCTAAGCAGTGACTGGCAAAAAACACTTTCATGGAAAGGGGTTGCCAGGCTTCCCAAAATTACGAATCTCCAGAAATCTCAGCAAATATTTTTTTCACCCAAACTGGATGATACTTTCAGGTAATGATCAGTACACTAAGGCGACTTGGTTCCCCAAATTTCGTTCTTCTATGTTGAAGCGTTCGTTTCCAGTAACAGTTTGAATTTTTAGGTTTCACTCTGTTTTCTCCTATATTGATAGATGTATTTGGAACTCTAAATCCAACACGGTTTGTGCTAGCTTCTTGAAACTTGACACAATAACGTAGTTTCACGTTCTATCTCTATGTTTTGTTTCCTCTTGATGTAGCCCTAAGCATTGACTGTCGAGAAACACTTTCATGGAAAGGGGTGGCTTCCCAAAATTACGAATCTCCAGAAATCGCAGCAAATATTTTTTCACCCAAACTGGATGATACTTTCAGGTAATGATCAGTACACTAAGGCGACTTGGTTCCCCAAATTTCGTTCTTCTATGTTGAAGCGTTCGTTTCCAGTAACAGTTTGAATTTTTAGGTTTCACTCTGTTTTCTTCTATATTGATAGAGGTATTTGGAACCCTAAATCCAACACGGTTTTTGCTAGCTTCTTGAAACTTGACACAATAAAGTAGTTTCACGTTCTATCTCTATGTTTTGTTTCCTCTTGATGTAGCCCTAACAGTGACTGGCGAGAAACACTTTCATGGAAAGGGGTTGCCAGGCTTCCCAAATATGCGAATCTCCAGAAATCTCAGAAATATTTTTTCACCCAAACAGGATGATACTTTCAGGTAATGATCAGTACACTAAGGCGACTTGGTTCCCCAAATTTCGTTCTTCTATGTTGAAGCGTTCGTTTCCAGTAACAGTTTGAATTTTTAGGTTTCACTCTGTTTTCTCCTATATTGATAGATGTATTTGGAACTCTAAATCCAACACGGTTTGTGCTAGCTTCTTGAAACTTGACACAATAAAGTAGTTTCACGTTCTATCTCTATGTTTTGTTTCCTCTTGATGTAGCCCTAACAGTGACCGGCGAGAAACACTTTCATGTAAAGGGGTTGCCAGGCTTCCCAAATATACGAATCTCCAGAAATCTCAAGAAATATTTTTTCACCCAAACAGGATGATACTTTCAGGTAATGATCAGTACACTAAGGCGACTTGGTTCCCCAAATTTCGTTCTTCTATGTTGAAGCGTTCGTTTCCAGTAACAGTTTGAATTTTTAGGTTTCACTCTGTTTTCTCCTATATTGATAGATGTATTTGGAACTCTAAATCCAACACGGTTTGTGCTAGCTTCTTGAAACTTGACACAATAAAGTAATTTCACGTTCTATCTCTATGTTTTGTTTCCTCTTGATGTAGCCCTAAGCATTGACTGTCGAGAAACACTTTCATGGAAAGGGGTGGCTTCCCAAATATACGAATCTCCAGAAATCGCAGCAAATATTTTTTCACCCAAACAGGATGATACTTTCAGGTAATGATCAGTACACTAAGGCGACTTGGTTCCCCAAATTTCGTTCTTCTATGTTGAAGCGTTCGTTTCCAATAACAGTTTGAATTTTTAGGTTTCACTCTGTTTTCTCCTATATTGATAGATGTATTTGGAACTCTAAATCCAACACGGTTTGTGCTAGCTTCTTGAAACTTGACACAATAAAGTAATTTCACGTTCTATCTCTATGTTTTGTTTCCTCTTGATGTAGCCCCAAGCAGTGACTGAGGAGAAACACTTTCATGGAAAGGGGTTGCCAAGCTTCCTAAAATTACAAATCTCCAGAAATCTCAGCAAATATTTTTTCACCCAAACAGGATGATACTTTCAGGTAATGATCAGTACACTAAGGCGACTTGGTTCCCCAAATTTCGTTCTTCTATGTTGAAGCGTTCGTTTCCAGTAACAGTTTGAATTTTTAGGTTTCACTCTGTTTTCTCCTATATTGATAGATGTATTTGGAACTCTAAATCCAACACGGTTTGTGCTAGCTTCTTGAAACTTGACACAATAAAGTAGTTTCACGTTCTATCTCTATGTTTTGTTTCCTCTTGATGTAGCCCTAACAGTGACTGGCGAGAAACACTTTCATGGAAAGGGGTTGCCAGGCTTCCCAAATATACGAATCTCCAGAAATCTCAGCAAATATTTTTTCACCCAAACAGGATGATACTTTCAGGTAATGATCAGTACACTAAGGCGACTTGGTTCCCCAAATTTCGTTCTTCTATGTTGAAGCGTTCGTTTCCAGTAACAGTTTGAATTTTTAGGTTTCACTCTGTTTTCTCCTATATTGATAGATGTATTTGGAACTCTGAATCCAACAAGGTTTGTGCTAGGTTCTTGAAACTTGACACAATAAAGTAGTTTCACGTTCTATCTCTATATTTTGTTTCCTCTTGATGTAGCCCTAAGCAGTGACTGGCGATAAACACTTTCATGGAGAGGGGTGGCTTCCCAAAATTACGAATCTCCAGAAATCTCAGCAAATATTTTTTCACCCAAACTGGATGATACTTTCAGGTAATGATCAGTACACTAAGGCGACTTGGTTCCCCAAATTTCGTTCTTCTATGTTGAAGCGTTCGTTTCCAGTAACAGTTTGAATTTTTAGGTTTCACTCTGTTTTCTCCTATATTGATAGATGTATTTGGAACTCTAAATCGAACACGGTTTGTGCTACCTTCTTGAAACTTGACACAATAAAGTAGTTTCACGTTCTATCTCTATGTTTTGTTTCCTCTTGATGTAGCCCTAACAGTGACTGGCGAGAAACACTTTCATGGAAAGGGGTTGCCAGGCTTCCCAAATATACGAATCTCCAGAAATCTCAGCAAATATTTTTTCACCCAAACAGGATGATACTTTCAGGTAATGAGCAGTACACTAAGGCGACTTGGTTCCCCAAATTTCGTTCTTCTATGTTGAAGCGTTCGTTTCCAGTAACAGTTTGAATTTTTAGGTTTCACTCTGTTTTCTCCTATATTGATAGATGTATTTGGAACTCTGAATCCAACAAGGTTTGTGCTAGGTTCTTGAAACTTGACACAATAAAGTAGTTTCACGTTCTATCTCTATGTTTTGTTTCTTCTTGATGTAGCCCTAACAGTGACTGGCGAGAAACACTTTCATTGAAAGGGGTTGCCAGGTTTCCCAAATATACGTATCTCCAGAAATCTCAGGAAATATTTTTTCACCCAAACAGGATGATACTTTCAGGTAATGATCAGTACACTAAGGCGACTTGGTTCCCCAAATTTCGTTCTTCTATGTTGAAGCGTTCGTTTCCAATAACAGTTTGAATTTTTAGGTTTCACTCTGTTTTCTCCTATATTGATAGATGTATTTGGAACTCTAAATCCAACACGGTTTGTGCTAGCTTCTTGAAACTTGACACAATAAAGTAGTTTCACGTTCTATCTCTATATTTTGTTTCCTCTTGATGTAGCCCTAAGCAGTGACTGGCGAGAAACACTTTCATGGAAAGGGGTTGCCAGGCTTCCCAAAATTACGAATCTCCAGAAATCTCAGCAAATATTTTCTCACCCAAACAGGATGATACTTTCAGGTAATGATCAGTACACTAAGGCGACTTGGTTCCCCAAATTTCGTTCTTCTATGTTGAAGCGTTCGTTTCCAGTAACAGTTTGAATTTTTAGGTTTCACTCTGTTTTCTCCTATATTGATAGATGTATTTGGAACTCTAAATCCAACACGGTTTGTGCTAGCTTCTTGAAACTTGACACAATAACGTAGTTTCACGTTCTATCTCTATGTTTTGTTTCCTCTTGATGTAGCCCTAAGCATTGACTGTCGAGAAACACTTTCATGGAAAGGGGTGGCTTCCCAAAATTACGAATCTCCAGAAATCGCAGCAAATATTTTTTCACCCAAACTGGATGATACTTTCAGGTAATGATCAGTACACTAAGGCGACTTGGTTCCCCAAATTTCGTTCTTCTATGTTGAAGCGTTCGTTTCCAGTAACAGTTTGAATTTTTAGGTTTCACTCTGTTTTCTTCTATATTGATAGAGGTATTTGGAACTCTAAATCCAACACGGTTTTTGCTAGCTTCTTGAAACTTGACACAATAAAGTAGTTTCACGTTCTATCTCTATGTTTTGTTTCCTCTTGATGTAGCCCTAACAGTGACTGGCGAGAAACACTTTCATGGAAAGGGGTTGCCAGGCTTCCCAAATATGCGAATCTCCAGAAATCTCAGAAATATTTTTTCACCCAAACAGGATGATACTTTCAGGTAATGATCAGTACACTAAGGCGACTTGGTTCCCCAAATTTCGTTCTTCTATGTTGAAGCGTTCGTTTCCAGTAACAGTTTGAATTTTTAGGTTTCACTCTGTTTTCTCCTATATTGATAGATGTATTTGGAACTCTAAATCCAACACGGTTTGTGCTAGCTTCTTGAAACTTGACACAATAAAGTAGTTTCACGTTCTATCTCTATGTTTTGTTTCCTCTTGATGTAGCCCTAACAGTGACTGGCGAGAAACACTTTCATGGAAAGGGGTTGCCAGGCTTCCCAAATATACGAATCTCCAGAAATCTCAGGAAATATTTTTTCACCCAAACAGGATGATACTTTCAGGTAATGATCAGTACACTAAGGCGACTTGGTTCCCCAAATTTCGTTCTTCTATGTTGAAGCGTTCGTTTCCAATAACAGTTTGAATTTTTAGGTTTCACTCTGTTTTCTCCTATATTGATAGATGTATTTGGAACTCTAAATCCAACACGGTTTGTGCTAGCTTCTTGAAACTTGACACAATAAAGTAGTTTCACGTTCTATCTCTATATTTTGTTTCCTCTTGATGTAGCCCTAAGCAGTGACTGGCGAGAAACACTTTCATGGAAAGGGGTTGCCAGGCTTCCCAAAATTACGAATCTCCAGAAATCTCAGCAAATATTTTCTCACCCAAACAGGATGATACTTTCAGGTAATGATCAGTACACTAAGGCGACTTGGTTCCCCAAATTTCGTTCTTCTATGTTGAAGCGTTCGTTTCCAGTAACAGTTTGAATTTTTAGGTTTCACTCTGTTTTCTCCTATATTGATAGATGTATTTGGAACTCTAAATCCAACACGGTTTGTGCTAGCTTCTTGAAACTTGACACAATAAAGTAGTTTCACGTTCTATCTCTATATTTTGTTTCCTCTTGATGTAGCCCTAAGCAGTGACTGGCGAGAAACACTTTCATGGAAAGGGGTTGCCAGGCTTCCCAAAATTACGAATCTCCAGAAATCTCAGCAAATATTTTCTCACCCAAACAGGATGATACTTTCAGGTAATGATCAGTACACTAAGGCGACTTGGTTCCCCAAATTTCGTTCTTCTATGTTGAAGCGTTCGTTTCCAGTAACAGTTTGAATTTTTAGGTTTCACTCTGTTTTCTCCTATATTGATAGATGTATTTGGAACTCTAAATCCAACACGGTTTGTGCTAGCTTCTTGAAACTTGACACAATAACGTAGTTTCACGTTCTATCTCTATGTTTTGTTTCCTCTTGATGTAGCCCTAAGCATTGACTGTCGAGAAACACTTTCATGGAAAGGGGTGGCTTCCCAAAATTACGAATCTCCAGAAATCTCAGCAAATATTTTTTCACCCAAACTGGATGATACTTTCAGGTAATGATCAGTACACTAAGGCGACTTGGTTCCCCAAATTTCGTTCTTCTATGTTGAAGCGTTCGTTTCCAGTAACAGTTTGAATTTTTAGGTTTCACTCTGTTTTCTTCTATATTGATAGAGGTATTTGGAACTCTAAATCCAACACGGTTTTTGCTAGCTTCTTGAAACTTGACACAATAAAGTAGTTTCACGTTCTATCTCTATGTTTTGTTTCCTCTTGATGTAGCCCTAACAGTGACTGGCGAGAAACACTTTCATGGAAAGGGGTTGCCAGGGTTCCCAAATATGCGAATCTCCAGAAATCTCAGAAATATTTTTTCACCCAAACAGGATGATACTTTCAGGTAATGATCAGTACACTAAGGCGACTTGGTTCCCCAAATTTCGTTCTTCTATGTTGAAGCGTTCGTTTCCAGTAACAGTTTGAATTTTTAGGTTTCACTCTGTTTTCTCCTATATTGATAGATGTATTTGGAACTCTAAATCCAACACGGTTTGTGCTAGCTTCTTGAAACTTGACACAATAAAGTAGTTTCACGTTCTATCTCTATGTTTTGTTTCCTCTTGATGTAGCCCTAACAGTGACTGGCGAGAAACACTTTCATGGAAAGGGGTTGCCAGGCTTCCCAAATATACGAATCTCCAGAAATCTCAGGAAATATTTTTTCACCCAAACAGGATGATACTTTCAGGTAATGATCAGTACACTAAGGCGACTTGGTTCCCCAAATTTCGTTCTTCTATGTTGAAGCGTTCGTTTCCAATAACAGTTTGAATTTTTAGGTTTCACTCTGTTTTCTCCTATATTGATAGATGTATTTGGAACTCTAAATCCAACACGGTTTGTGCTAGCTTCTTGAAACTTGACACAATAAAGTAATTTCACGTTCTATCTCTATGTTTTGTTTCCTCTTGATGTAGCCCCAAGCAGTGACTGAGGAGAAACACTTTCATGGAAAGGGGTTGCCAAGCTTCCTAAAATTACAAATCTCCAGAAATCTCAGCAAATATTTTTTCACCCAAACAGGATGATACTTTCAGGTAATGATCAGTACACTAAGGCGACTTGGTTCCCCAAATTTCGTTCTTCTATGTTGAAGCGTTCGTTTCCAGTAACAGTTTGAATTTTTAGGTTTCACTCTGTTTTCTCCTATATTGATAGATGTATTTGGAACTCTAAATCCAACACGGTTTGTGCTAGCTTCTTGAAACTTGACACAATAAAGTAGTTTCACGTTCTATCTCTATGTTTTGTTTCCTCTTGATGTAGCCCTAACAGTGACTGGCGAGAAACACTTTCATGGAAAGGGGTTGCCAGGCTTCCCAAATATACGAATCTCCAGAAATCTCAGAAATATTTTTTCACCCAAACAGGATGATACTTTCAGGTAATGATCAGTACACTAAGGCGACTTGGTTCCCCAAATTTCATTCTTCTATGTTGAAGCGTTCGTTTCCAGTAACAGTTTGAATTTTTAGGTTTTACTCTCTTTTCTCCTATATTGATAGATGTATTTGGAACTCTGAATCCAACAAGGTTTGTGCTAGGTTCTTGAAACTTGACACAATAAAGTAGTTTCACGTTCTATCTCTATGTTTTGTTTCCTCTTGATGTAGCCCTAAGCAGTGACTGGCGATAAACACTTTCATGGAGAGGGGTGGCTTCCCAAAATTACGAATCTCCAGAAATCTCAGCAAATATTTTTTCACCCAAACTGGATGATACTTTCAGGTAATGATCAGTACACTAAGGCGACTTGGTTCCCCAAATTTCGTTCTTCTATGTTGAAGCGTTCGTTTCCAGTAACAGTTTGAATTTTTAGGTTTCACTCTGTTTTCTCCTATATTGATAGATGTATTTGGAACTCTAAATCCAACACGGTTTGTGCTACCTTCTTGAAACTTGACACAATAAAGTAGTTTCACGTTCTATCTCTATGTTTTGTTTCCTCTTGATGTAGCCCTAACAGTGACTGGCGAGAAACACTTTCATGGAAAGGGGTTGCCAGGCTTCCCAAATATACGAATCTCCAGAAATCTCAGCAAATATTTTTTCACCCAAACAGGATGATACTTTCAGGTAATGATCAGTACACTAAGGCGACTTGGTTCCCCAAATTTCGTTCTTCTATGTTGAAGCGTTCGTTTCCAGTAACAGTTTGAATTTTTAGGTTTCACTCTGTTTTCTCCTATATTGATAGATGTATTTGGAACTCTGAATCCAACAAGGTTTGTGCTAGGTTCTTGAAACTTGACACAATAAAGTAGTTTCACGTTCTATCTCTATGTTTTGTTTCTTCTTGATGTAGCCCTAACAGTGACTGGCGAGAAACACTTTCATTGAAAGGGGTTGCCAGGCTTCCCAAATATACGAATCTCCAGAAATCTCAGGAAATATTTTTTCACCCAAACAGGATGATACTTTCAGGTAATGATCAGTACACTAAGGCGACTTGGTTCCCCAAATTTCGTTCTTCTATGTTGAAGCGTTCGTTTCCAGTAACAGTTTGAATTTTTAGGTTTCACTCTGTTTTCTCCTATATTGATAGATGTATTTGGAACTCTAAATCCAACACGGTTTGTGCTAGCTTCTTGAAACTTGACACAATAACGTAGTTTCACGTTCTATCTCTATGTTTTGTTTCCTCTTGATGTAGCCCTAAGCATTGACTGTCGAGAAACACTTTCATGGAAAGGGGTGGCTTCCCAAAATTACGAATCTCCAGAAATCGCAGCAAATATTTTTTCACCCAAACTGGATGATACTTTCAGGTAATGATCAGTACACTAAGGCGACTTGGTTCCCCAAATTTCGTTCTTCTATGTTGAAGCGTTCGTTTCCAGTAACAGTTTGAATTTTTAGGTTTCACTCTGTTTTCTTCTATATTGATAGAGGTATTTGGAACTCTAAATCCAACACGGTTTGTGCTAGCTTCTTGAAACTTGACACAATAAAGTAGTTTCACGTTCTATCTCTATGTTTTGTTTCCTCTTGATGTAGCCCTAACAGTGACTGGCGAGAAACACTTTCATGGAAAGGGGTTGCCAGGCTTCCCAAATATGCGAATCTCCAGAAATCTCAGAAATATTTTTTCACCCAAACAGGATGATACTTTCAGGTAATGATCAGTACACTAAGGCGACTTGGTTCCCCAAATTTCGTTCTTCTATGTTGAAGCGTTCGTTTCCAGTAACAGTTTGAATTTTTAGGTTTCACTCTGTTTTCTCCTATATTGATAGATGTATTTGGAACTCTAAATCCAACACGGTTTGTGCTAGCTTCTTGAAACTTGACACAATAACGTAGTTTCACGTTCTATCTCTATGTTTTGTTTCCTCTTGATGTAGCCCTAAGCATTGACTGTCGAGAAACACTTTCATGGAAAGGGGTGGCTTCCCAAAATTACGAATCTCCAGAAATCGCAGCAAATATTTTTTCACCCAAACTGGATGATACTTTCAGGTAATGATCAGTACACTAAGGCGACTTGGTTCCCCAAATTTCGTTCTTCTATGTTGAAGCGTTCGTTTCCAGTAACAGTTTGAATTTTTAGGTTTCACTCTGTTTTCTTCTATATTGATAGAGGTATTTGGAACTCTAAATCCAACACGGTTTTTGCTAGCTTCTTGAAACTTGACACAATAAAGTAGTTTCACGTTCTATCTCTATGTTTTGTTTCCTCTTGATGTAGCCCTAACAGTGACTGGCGAGAAACACTTTCATGGAAAGGGGTTGCCAGGCTTCCCAAATATGCGAATCTCCAGAAATCTCAGAAATATTTTTTCACCCAAACAGGATGATACTTTCAGGTAATGATCAGTACACTAAGGCGACTTGGTTCCCCAAATTTCGTTCTTCTATGTTGAAGCGTTCGTTTCCAGTAACAGTTTGAATTTTTAGGTTTCACTCTGTTTTCTCCTATATTGATAGATGTATTTGGAACTCTAAATCCAACACGGTTTGTGCTAGCTTCTTGAAACTTGACACAATAAAGTAGTTTCACGTTCTATCTCTATGTTTTGTTTCCTCTTGATGTAGCCCTAACAGTGACTGGCGAGAAACACTTTCATGGAAAGGGGTTGCCAGGCTTCCCAAATATACGAATCTCCAGAAATCTCAGGAAATATTTTTTCATCCAAACAGGATGATACTTTCAGGTAATGATCAGTACACTAAGGCGACTTGGTTCCCCAAATTTCGTTCTTCTATGTTGAAGCGTTCGTTTCCAATAACAGTTTGAATTTTTAGGTTTCACTCTGTTTTCTCCTATATTGATAGATGTATTTGGAACTCTAAATCCAACACGGTTTGTGCTAGCTTCTTGAAAGTTGACACAATAAAGTAATTTCACGTTCTATCTCTATGTTTTGTTTCCTCTTGATGTAGCCCCAAGCAGTGACTGAGGAGAAACACTTTCATGGAAAGGGGTTGCCAAGCTTCCTAAAATTACAAATCTCCAGAAATCTCAGCAAATATTTTTTCACCCAAACAGGATGATACTTTCAGGTAATGATCAGTACACTAAGGCGACTTGGTTCCCCAAATTTCGTTCTTCTATGTTGAAGCGTTCGTTTCCAGTAACAGTTTGAATTTTTAGGTTTCACTCTGTTTTCTCCTATATTGATAGATGTATTTGGAACTCTAAATCCAACACGGTTTGTGCTAGCTTCTTGAAACTTGACACAATAAAGTAGTTTCACGTTCTATCTCTATGTTTTGTTTCCTCTTGATGTAGCCCTAACAGTGACTGGCGAGAAATACTTTCATGGAAAGGGGTTGCCAGGCTTCCCAAATATACGAATCTCCAGAAATCTCAGAAATATTTTTTCACCCAAACAGGATGATACTTTCAGGTAATGATCAGTACACTAAGGCGACTTGGTTCCCCAAATTTCGTTCTTCTATGTTGAAGCGTTCGTTTCCAGTAACAGTTTGAATTTTTAGGTTTTACTCTGTTTTCTCCTATATTGATAGATGTATTTGGAACTCTGAATCCAACAAGGTTTGTGCTAGGTTCTTGAAACTTGACACAATAAAGTAGTTTCACGTTCTATCTCTATGTTTTGTTTCCTCTTGATGTAGCCCTAAGCAGTGACTGGCGATAAACACTTTCATGGAGAGGGGTGGCTTCCCAAAATTACGAATCTCCAGAAATCTCAGCAAATATTTTTTCACCCAAACTGGATGATACTTTCAGGTAATGATCAGTACACTAAGGCGACTTGGTTCCCCAAATTTCGTTCTTCTATGTTGAAGCGTTCGTTTCCAGTAACAGTTTGAATTTTTAGGTTTCACTCTGTTTTCTCCTATATTGATAGATGTATTTGGAACTCTAAATCCAACACGGTTTGTGCTACCTTCTTGAAACTTGACACAATAAAGTAGTTTCATGTTCTATCTCTATGTTTTGTTTCCTCTTGATGTAGCCCTAACAGTGACTGGCGAGAAACACTTTCATGGAAAGGGGTTGCCAGGCTTCCCAAATATACGAATCTCCAGAAATCTCAGCAAATATTTTTTCACCCAAACAGGATGATACTTTCAGGTAATGATCAGTACACTAAGGCGACTTGGTTCCCCAAATTTCGTTCTTCTATGTTGAAGCGTTCGTTTCCAGTAACAGTTTGAATTTTTAGGTTTCACTCTGTTTTCTCCTATATTGATAGATGTATTTGGAACTCTGAATCCAACAAGGTTTGTGCTAGGTTCTTGAAACTTGACACAATAAAGTAGTTTCACGTTCTATCTCTATGTTTTGTTTCTTCTTGATGTAGCCCTAACAGTGACTGGCGAGAAACACTTTCATTTAAAGTGGTTGCCAGGCTTCCCAAATATACGAATCTCCAGAAATCTCAGGAAATATTTTTTCACCCAAACAGGATGATACTTTCAGGTAATGATCAGTACACTAAGGCGACTTGGTTCCCCAAATTTCGTTCTTCTATGTTGAAGCGTTCGTTTCCAATAACAGTTTGAATTTTTAGGTTTCACTCTGTTTTCTCCTATATTGATAGATGTATTTGGAACTCTAAATCCAACACGGTTTGTGCTAGCTTCTTGAAACTTGACACAATAAAGTAGTTTCACGTTCTATCTCTATATTTTGTTTCCTCTTGATGTAGCCCTAAGCAGTGACTGGCGAGAAACACTTTCATGGAAAGGGGTTGCCAGGCTTCCCAAAATTACGAATCTCCAGAAATCTCAGCAAATATTTTCTCACCCAAACAGGATGATACTTTCAGGTAATGATCAGTACACTAAGGCGACTTGGTTCCCCAAATTTCGTTCTTCTATGTTGAAGCGTTCGTTTCCAGTAACAGTTTGAATTTTTAGGTTTCACTCTGTTTGCTTCTATATTGATAGAGGTATTTGGAACTCTAAATCCAACACGGTTTGTGCTAGCTTCTTGAAACTTGACACAATAAAGTAGTTTCACGTTCTATCTCTATGTTTTGTTTCCTCTTGATGTAGCCCTAACAGTGACTGGCGAGAAACACTTTCATGGAAAGGGGTTGCCAGGCTTCCCAAATATGCGAATCTCCAGAAATCTCAGAAATATTTTTTCACCCAAACAGGATGATACTTTCAGGTAATGATCAGTACACTAAGGCGACTTGGTTCCCCAAATTTCGTTCTTCTATGTTGAAGCGTTCGTTTCCAGTAACAGTTTGAATTTTTAGGTTTCACTCTGTTTTCTCCTATATTGATAGATGTATTTGGAACTCTAAATCCAACACGGTTTGTGCTAGCTTCTTGAAACTTGACACAATAACGTAGTTTCACGTTCTATCTCTATGTTTTGTTTCCTCTTGATGTAGCCCTAAGCATTGACTGTCGAGAAACACTTTCATGGAAAGGGGTGGCTTCCCAAAATTACGAATCTCCAGAAATCGCAGCAAATATTTTTTCACCCAAACTGGATGATACTTTCAGGTAATGATCAGTACACTAAGGCGACTTGGTTCCCCAAATTTCGTTCTTCTATGTTGAAGCGTTCGTTTCCAGTAACAGTTTGAATTTTTAGGTTTCACTCTGTTTTCTTCTATATTGATAGAGGTATTTGGAACTCTAAATCCAACACGGTTTTTGCTAGCTTCTTGAAACTTGACACAATAAAGTAGTTTCACGTTCTATCTCTATGTTTTGTTTCCTCTTGATGTAGCCCTAACAGTGACTGGCGAGAAACACTTTCATGGAAAGGGGTTGCCAGGCTTCCCAAATATGCGAATCTCCAGAAATCTCAGAAATATTTTTTCACCCAAACAGGATGATACTTTCAGGTAATGATCAGTACACTAAGGCGACTTGGTTCCCCAAATTTCGTTCTTCTATGTTGAAGCGTTCGTTTCCAGTAACAGTTTGAATTTTTAGGTTTCACTCTGTTTTCTCCTATATTGGTAGATGTATTTGGAACTCTAAATCCAACACGGTTTGTGCTAGCTTCTTGAAACTTGACACAATAAAGTAGTTTCACGTTCTATCTCTATGTTTTGTTTCCTCTTGATGTAGCCCTAACAGTGACTGGCGAGAAACACTTTCATGGAAAGGGGTTGCCAGGCTTCCCAAATATACGAATCTCCAGAAATCTCAGGAAATATTTTTTCACCCAAACAGGATGATACTTTCAGGTAATGATCAGTACACTAAGGCGACTTGGTTCCCCAAATTTCGTTCTTCTATGTTGAAGCGTTCGTTTCCAATAACAGTTTGAATTTTTAGGTTTCACTCTGTTTTCTCCTATATTGATAGATGTATTTGGAACTCTAAATCCAACACGGTTTGTGCTAGCTTCTTGAAACTTGACACAATAAAGTAATTTCACGTTCTATCTCTATGTTTTGTTTCCTCTTGATGTAGCCCCAAGCAGTGACTGAGGAGAAACACTTTCATGGAAAGGGGTTGCCAAGCTTCCTAAAATTACAAATCTCCAGAAATCTCAGCAAATATTTTTTCACCCAAACAGGATGATACTTTCAGGTAATGATCAGTACACTAAGGCGACTTGGTTCCCCAAATTTCGTTCTTCTATGTTGAAGCGTTCGTTTCCAGTAACAGTTTGAATTTTTAGGTTTCACTCTGTTTTCTCCTATATTGATAGATGTATTTGGAACTCTAAATCCAACACGGTTTGTGCTAGCTTCTTGAAACTTGACACAATAAAGTAGTTTCACGTTCTATCTCTATGTTTTGTTTCCTCTTGATGTAGCCCTAACAGTGACTGGCGAGAAACACTTTCATGGAAAGGGGTTGCCAGGCTTCCCAAATATACGAATCTCCAGAAATCTCAGAAATATTTTTTCACCCAAACAGGATGATACTTTCAGGTAATGATCAGTACACTAAGGCGACTTGGTTCCCCAAATTTCGTTCTTCTATGTTGAAGCGTTCGTTTCCAGTAACAGTTTGAATTTTTAGGTTTTACTCTGTTTTCTCCTATATTGATAGATGTATTTGGAACTCTGAATCCAACAAGGTTTGTGCTAGGTTCTTGAAACTTGACACAATAAAGTAGTTTCACGTTCTATCTCTATGTTTTGTTTCCTCTTGATGTAGCCCTAAGCAGTGACTGGCGATAAACACTTTCATGGAGAGGGGTGGCTTCCCAAAATTACGAATCTCCAGAAATCTCAGCAAATATTTTTTCACCCAAACTGGATGATACTTTCAGGTAATGATCAGTACACTAAGGCGACTTGGTTCCCCAAATTTCGTTCTTCTATGTTGAAGCGTTCGTTTCCAGTAACAGTTTGAATTTTTAGGTTTCACTCTGTTTTCTCCTATATTGATAGATGTATTTGGAACTCTAAATCCAACACGGTTTGTGCTACCTTCTTGAAACTTGACACAATAAAGTAGTTTCACGTTCTATCTCTATGTTTTGTTTCCTCTTGATGTAGCCCTAACAGTGACTGGCGAGAAACACTTTCATGGAAAGGGGTTGCCAGGCTTCCCAAATATGCGAATCTCCAGAAATCTCAGAAATATTTTTTCACCCAAACAGGATGATACTTTCAGGTAATGATCAGTACACTAAGGCGACTTGGTTCCCCAAATTTCGTTCTTCTATGTTGAAGCGTTCGTTTCCAGTAACAGTTTGAATTTTTAGGTTTCACTCTGTTTTCTCCTATATTGATAGATGTATTTGGAACTCTAAATCCAACACGGTTTGTGCTAGCTTCTTGAAACTTGACACAATAAAGTAGTTTCACGTTCTATCTCTATGTTTTGTTTCCTCTTGATGTAGCCCTAACAGTGACTGGCGAGAAACACTTTCATGGAAAGGGGTTGCCAGGCTTCCCAAATATACGAATCTCCAGAAATCTCAGGAAATATTTTTTCACCCAAACAGGATGATACTTTCAGGTAATGATCAGTACACTAAGGCGACTTGGTTCCCCAAATTTCGTTCTTCTATGTTGAAGCGTTCGTTTCCAATAACAGTTTGAATTTTTAGGTTTCACTCTGTTTTCTCCTATATTGATAGATGTATTTGGAACTCTAAATCCAACACGGTTTGTGCTAGCTTCTTGAAACTTGACACAATAAAGTAGTTTCACGTTCTATCTCTATATTTTGTTTCCTCTTGATGTAGCCCTAAGCAGTGACTGGCGAGAAACACTTTCATGGAAAGGGGTTGCCAGGCTTCCCAAAATTACGAATCTCCAGAAATCTCAGCAAATATTTTCTCACCCAAACAGGATGATACTTTCAGGTAATGATCAGTACACTAAGGCGACTTGGTTCCCCAAATTTCGTTCTTCTATGTTGAAGCGTTCGTTTCCAGTAACAGTTTGAATTTTTAGGTTTCACTCTGTTTTCTCCTATATTGATAGATGTATTTGGAACTCTAAATCCAACACGGTTTGTGCTAGCTTCTTGAAACTTGACACAATAACGTAGTTTCACGTTCTATCTCTATGTTTTGTTTCCTCTTGATGTAGCCCTAAGCATTGACTGTCGAGAAACACTTTCATGGAAAGGGGTGGCTTCCCAAAATTACGAATCACCAGAAATCGCAGCAAATATTTTTTCACCCAAACTGGATGATACTTTCAGGTAATGATCAGTACACTAAGGCGACTTGGTTCCCCAAATTTCGTTCTTCTATGTTGAAGCGTTCGTTTCCAGTAACAGTTTGAATTTTTAGGTTTCACTCTGTTTTCTTCTATATTGATAGAGGTATTTGGAAATCTAAATCCAACACGGTTTTTGCTAGCTTCTTGAAACTTGACACAATAAAGTAGTTTCACGTTCTATCTCTATGTTTTGTTTCCTCTTGATGTAGCCCTAACAGTGACTGGCGAGAAACACTTTCATGGAAAGGGGTTGCCAGGCTTCCCAAATATGCGAATCTCCAGAAATCTCAGAAATATTTTTTCACCCAAACAGGATGATACTTTCAGGTAATGATCAGTACACTAAGGCGACTTGGTTCCCCAAATTTCGTTCTTCTATGTTGAAGCGTTCGTTTCCAGTAACAGTTTGAATTTTTAGATTTCACTCTGTTTTCTCCTATATTGATAGATGTATTTGGAACTCTAAATCCAACACGGTTTGTGCTAGCTTCTTGAAACTTGACACAATAAAGTAGTTTCACGTTCTATCTCTATGTTTTGTTTCCTCTTGATGTAGCCCTAACAGTGACCGGCGAGAAACACTTTCATGTAAAGGGGTTGCCAGGCTTCCCAAATATACGAATCTCCAGAAATCTCAGGAAATATTTTTTCACCCAAACAGGATGATACTTTCAGGTAATGATCAGTACACTAAGGCGACTTGGTTCCCCAAATTTCGTTCTTCTATGTTGAAGCGTTCGTTTCCAGTAACAGTTTGAATTTTTAGGTTTCACTCTGTTTTCTCCTATATTGATAGATGTATTTGGAACTCTAAATCCAACACGGTTTGTGCTAGCTTCTTGAAACTTGACACAATAAAGTAATTTCACGTTCTATCTCTATGTTTTGTTTCCTCTTGATGTAGCCCTAAGCAGTGACTGGCGATAAACACTTTCATGGAAAGGGGTGGCTTCCCAAAATTACGAATCTCCAGAAATCTCAGGAAATGTTTTTTCACCCAAACTGGATGATACTTTCAGGTAATGATCAGTACACTAAGGCGACTTGGTTCCCCAAATTTCGTTCTTCTATGTTGAAGCGTTCGTTTCCAGTAACAGTTTGAATTTTTAGGTTTCACTCTGTTTTCTCCTATATTGATAGATGTATTTGGAACTCTGAATCCAACAAGGTTTGTGCTAGCTTCTTGAAACTTGACACAATAAAGTAGTTTCACGTTCTATCTCTATGTTTTGTTTCCTCTTGATGTAGCCCTAACAGTGACTGGCGAGAAACACTTTCATGGAGAGGGGTGGCTTCCCAAAATTACGAATCTCCAGAAATCTCAGCAAATATTTTTTCACCCAAACTGGATTATACTTTCAGGTAATGATCAGTACACTAAGGCGACTTGGTTCCCCAAATTTCGTTCTTCTATGTTGAAGCGTTCGTTTCCAGTAACAGTTTGAATTTTTAGGTTTCACTCTGTTTTCTCCTATATTGATAGATGTATTTGGAACTCTAAATCCAACACGGTTTGTGCTAGCTTCTTGAAACTTGACACAATAAAGTAGTTTCACGTTCTATCTCTATGTTTTGTTTCCTCTTGATGTAGCCCTAACAGTGACTGGCGAGAAACACTTTCATGGAAAGGGGTTGCCAGGCTTCCCAAATATACGAATCTCCAGAAATCACAGCAAATATTTTTTCACCCAAACAGGATGATACTTTCAGGTAATGATCAGTACACTAAGGCGACTTGGTTCCCCAAATTTCGTTCTTCTATGTTGAAGCGTTCGTTTCCAGTAACAGTTTGAATTTTTAGGTTTCACTCTGTTTTCTCCTATATTGATAGATGTATTTGGAACTCTAAATCCAACACGGTTTGTGCTAGCTTCTTGAAACTTGACAGAATAAAGTAGTTTCACGTTCTATCTCTACGTTTTGTTTCCTCTTGATGTAGCCCTAAGCATTGACTGGCGAGAAACACTTTCATGGAAAGGGGTGGCTTCCCAAAATTACGAATCTCCAGAAATCTCAGCAAATATTTTTTCACCCAAACTGGATGATACTTTCAGGTAATGATCAGTACACTAAGGCGACTTGGTTCCCCAAATTTCGTTCTTCTATGTTGAAGCGTTCGTTTCCAGTAACAGTTTGAATTTTTAGGTTTCACTCTGTTTTCTCCTATATTGATAGATGTATTTGGAACTCTAAATCCAACACGGTTTGTGCTAGCTTCTGGAAACTTGACACAATAAAGCAGTTTCACGTTCTATTTCTATGTTTTGTTTCCTCTTGATGTAGCCCTAAGCAGTGACTGGCAAAAAACACTTACATGGAAAGGGGTTGCCAGGCTTCCCAAAATTACGAATCTCCAGAAATCTCAGCAAATATTTTTTCACCCAAACTGGATGATACTTTCAGGTAATGATCAGTACACTAAGGCGACGTGGTTCCCCCAATTTCGTTCTTCTATGTTGAAGCGTTCGTTTCCAGTAACAGTTTGAATTTTTAGGTTTCACTCTGTTTTCTCCTATATTGATAGATGTATTTGGAACTCTGAATCCAACAAGGTTTGTGCTAGGTTCTTGAAACTTGACACAATAAAGTAGTTTCACGTTCTATCTCTATGTTTTGTTTCCTCTTGATGTAGCCCTAACAGTGACTGGCGAGAAACACTTTCATGGAAAGGGGTTGCCAGGCTTCCCAAATATACGAATCTCCAGAAATCTCAGGAAATATTTTTTCACCCAAACAGGATGATACTTTCAGGTAATGATCAGTACACTAAGGCGACTTGGTTCCCCAAATTTCGTTCTTCTAAGTTGAAGCGTTCTTTTCCAATAACAGTTTGAATTTTTAGGTTTCACTCTGTTTTCTCCTATATTGATAGATGTATTTGGAACTCTAAATCCAACACGGTTTGTGCTAGCTTCTTGAAACTTGACACAATAAAGTAGTTTCACGTTCTATCTCTATATTTTGTTTCCTCTTGATGTAGCCCTAAGCAGTGACTGGCGAGAAACACTTTCATGGAAAGGGGTTGCCAGGCTTTCCAAAATTACGAATCTCCAGAAATCTCAGCAAATATTTTCTCACCCAAACAGGATGATACTTTCAGGTAATGATCAGTACACTAAGGCGACTTGGTTCCCCAAATTTCGTTCTTCTATGTTGAAGCGTTCGTTTCCAGTAACAGTTTGAATTTTTAGGTTTCACTCTGTTTTCTCCTATATTGATAGATGTATTTGGAACTCTAAATCCAACACGGTTTGTGCTAGCTTCTTGAAACTTGACACAATAACGTAGTTTCACGTTCTATCTCTATGTTTTGTTTCCTCTTGATGTAGCCCTAAGCATTGACTGTCGAGAAACACTTTCATGGAAAGGGGTGGCTTCCCAAAATTACGAATCTCCAGAAATCGCAGCAAATATTTTTTCACCCAAACTGGATGATACTTTCAGGTAATGATCAGTACACTAAGGCGACTTGGTTCCCCAAATTTCGTTCTTCTATGTTGAAGCGTTCGTTTCCAGTAACAGTTTGAATTTTTAGGTTTCACTCTGTTTTCTTCTATATTGATAGAGGTATTTGGAACCCTAAATCCAACACGGTTTTTGCTAGCTTCTTGAAACTTGACACAATAAAGTAGTTTCACGTTCTATCTCTATGTTTTGTTTCCTCTTGATGTAGCCCTAACAGTGACTGGCGAGAAACACTTTCATGGAAAGGGGTTGCCAGGCTTCCCAAATATGCGAATCTCCAGAAATCTCAGAAATATTTTTTCACCAAAACAGGATGATACTTTCAGGTAATGATCAGTACACTAAGGCGACTTGGTTCCCCAAATTTCGTTCTTCTATGTTGAAGCGTTCGTTTCCAGTAACAGTTTGAATTTTTAGGTTTCACTCTGTTTTCTCCTATATTGATAGATGTATTTGGAACTCTAAATCCAACACGGTTTGTGCTAGCTTCTTGAAACTTGACACAATAAAGTAGTTTCACGTTCTATCTCTATGTGTTGTTTCCTCTTGATGTAGCCCTAACAGTGACCGGCGAGAAACACTTTCATGGAAAGGGGTGGCTTCCCAAAATTACGAATCTCCAGAAATCTCAGGAAATGTTTTTTCACCCAAACTGGATGATACTTTCAGGTAATGATCAGTACACTAAGGCGACTTGGTTCCCCAAATTTCGTTCTTCTATGTTGAAGCGTTCGTTTCCAGTAACAGTTTGAATTTTTAGGTTTCACTCTGTTTTCTCCTATATTGATAGATGTATTTGGAACTCTGAATCCAACAAGGTTTGTGCTAGCTTCTTGAAACTTGACACAATAAAGTAGTTTCACGTTCTATCTCTATGTTTTGTTTCCTCTTGATGTAGCCCTAACAGTGACTGGCGAGAAACACTTTCATGGAGAGGGGTGGCTTCCCAAAATTACGAATCTCCAGAAATCTCAGCAAATATTTTTTCACCCAAACAGGATGATACTTTCAGGTAATGATCAGTACACTAAGGCGACTTGGTTCCCCAAATTTCGTTCTTCTATGTTGAAGCGTTCGTTTCCAGTAACAGTTTGAATTTTTAGGTTTCACTCTGTTTTCTCCTATATTGATAGATGTATTTGGAACTCTAAATCCAACACGGTTTGTGCTAGCTTCTTGAAACTTGACACAATAAAGTAATTTCACGTTCTATCTCTATGTTTTGTTTCCTCTTGATGTAGCCCTAAGCAGTGACTGGCGATAAACACTTTCATGGAAAGGGGTGGCTTCCCAAAATTACGAATCTCCAGAAATCTCAGGAAATGTTTTTTCACCCAAACTGGATGATACTTTCAGGTAATGATCAGTACACTAAGGCGACTTGGTTCCCCAAATTTCGTTCTTCTATGTTGAAGCGTTCGTTTCCAGTAACAGTTTGAATTTTTAGGTTTCACTCTGTTTTCTCCTATATTGATAGATGTATTTGGAACTCTGAATCCAACAAGGTTTGTGCTAGCTTCTTGAAACTTGACACAATAAAGTAGTTTCACGTTCTATCTCTATGTTTTGTTTCCTCTTGATGTAGCCCTAACAGTGACTGGCGAGAAACACTTTCATGGAGAGGGGTGGCTTCCCAAAATTACGAATCTCCAGAAATCTCAGCAAATATTTTTTCACCCAAACAGGATGATACTTTCAGGTAATGATCAGTACACTAAGGCGACTTGGTTCCCCAAATTTCGTTCTTCTATGTTGAAGCGTTCGTTTCCAGTAACAGTTTGAATTTTTAGGTTTCACTCTGTTTTCTCCTATATTGATAGATGTATTTGGAACTCTAAATCCAACACGGTTTGTGCTAGCTTCTTGAAACTTGACACAATAAAGTAGTTTCACGTTCTATCTCTATGTTTTGTTTCCTCTTGATGTAGCCCTAACAGTGACTGGCGAGAAACACTTTCATGGAAAGGGGTTGCCAGGCTTCCCAAATATATGAATCTCCAGAAATCACAGCAAATATTTTTTCACCCAAACAGGATGATACTTTCAGGTAATGATCAGTACACTAAGGCGACTTGGTTCCCCAAATTTCGTTCTTCTATGTTGAAGCGTTCGTTTCCAGTAAGAGTTTGAATTTTTAGGTTTCACTCTGTTTTCTCCTATATTGATAGATGTATTTGGAACTCTAAATCCAACACGGTTTGTGCTAGCTTCTTGAAACTTGACAGAATAAAGTAGTTTCACGTTCTATCTCTATGTTTTGTTTCCTCTTGATGTAGCCCTAAGCATTGACTGGCGAGAAACACTTTTATGGAAAGGGGTGGCTTCCCAAAATTACGAATCTCCAGAAATCTCAGCAAATATTTTTTCACCCAAACTGGATGATACTTTCAGGTAATGATCAGTACACTAAGGCGACTTGGTTCCCCAAATTTCATTCTTCTATGTTGAAGCGTTCGTTTCCAGTAACAGTTTGAATTTTTAGGTTTCACTCTGTTTTCTCCTATATTGATAGATGTATTTGGAACTCTAAATCCAACACGGTTTGTGCTAGCTTCTGGAAACTTGACACAATAAAGCAGTTTCACGTTCTATTTCTATGTTTTGTTTCCTCTTGATGTAGCCCTAAGCAGTAACTGGCAAAAAACACTTACATGGAAAGGGGTTGCCAGGCTTCCCAAAATTACGAATCTCCAGAAATCTCAGCAAATATTTTTTCACCCAAACTGGATGATACTTTCAGGTAATGATCAGTACACTAAGGCGACGTGGTTCCCCCAATTTCGTTCTTCTATGTTGAAGCGTTCGTTTCCAGTAACAGTTTGAATTTTTAGGTTTCACTCTGTTTTCTCCTATATTGATAGATGTATTTGGAACTCTGAATCCAACAAGGTTTGTGCTAGGTTCTTGAAACTTGACACAATAAAGTAGTTTCACGTTCTATCTCTATGTTTTGTTTCCTCTTGATGTAGCCCTAACAGTGACTGGCGAGAAACACTTTCATGGAAAGGGGTTGCCAGGCTTCCCAAATATACGAATCTCCAGAAATCTCAGGAAATATTTTTTCACCCAAACAGGATGATACTTTCAGGTAATGATCAGTACACTAAGGCGACTTGGTTCCCCAAATTTCGTTCTTCTATGTTGAAGCGTTCGTTTCCAATAACAGTTTGAATTTTTAGGTTTCACTCTGTTTTCTCCTATATTGATAGATGTATTTGGAACTCTAAATCCAACACGGTTTGTGCTAGCTTCTTGAAACTTGACACAATAAAGTAGTTTCACGTTCTATCTCTATATTTTGTTTCCTCTTGATGTAGCCCTAAGCAGTGACTGGCGAGAAACACTTTCATGGAAAGGGGTTGCCAGGCTTTCCAAAATTACGAATCTCCAGAAATCTCAGCAAATATTTTCTCACCCAAACAGGATGATACTTTCAGGTAATGATCAGTACACTAAGGCGACTTGGTTCCCCAAATTTCGTTCTTCTATGTTGAAGCGTTCGTTTCCAGTAACAGTTTGAATTTTTAGGTTTCACTCTGTTTTCTCCTATATTGATAGATGTATTTGGAACTCTAAATCCAACACGGTTTGTGCTAGCTTCTTGAAACTTGACAGAATAAAGTAGTTTCACGTTCTATCTCTATGTTTTGTTTCCTCTTGATGTAGCCCTAAGCATTGACTGGCGAGAAACACTTTCATGGAAAGGGGTGGCTTCCCAAAATTACGAATCTCCAGAAATCTCAGCAAATATTTTTTCACCCAAACTGGATGATACTTTCAGGTAATGATCAGTACACTAAGGCGACTTGGTTCCCCAAATTTCGTTCTTCTATGTTGAAGCGTTCGTTTCCAGTAACAGTTTGAATTTTTAGGTTTCACTCTGTTTTCTCCTATATTGATAGATGTATTTGGAACTCTAAATCCAACACGGTTTGTGCTAGCTTCTTGAAACTTGACACAATAAAGTAATTTCACGTTCTATCTCTATGTTTTGTTTCCTCTTGATGTAGCCCTAAGCAGTGACTGGCGATAAACACTTTCATGGAAAGGGGTGGCTTCCCAAAATTACGAATCTCCAGAAATCTCAGGAAATGTTTTTTCACCCAAACTGGATGATACTTTCAGGTAATGATCAGTACACTAAGGCGACTTGGTTCCCCAAATTTCGTTCTTCTATGTTGAAGCGTTCGTTTCCAGTAACAGTTTGAATTTTTAGGTTTCACTCTGTTTTCTCCTATATTGATAGATGTATTTGGAACTCTAAATCCAACACGGTTTGTGCTAGCTTCTTGAAACTTGACACAATAAAGTAATTTCACGTTCTATCTCTATGTTTTGTTTCCTCTTGATGTAGCCCTAAGCAGTGACTGGCGATAAACACTTTCATGGAAAGGGGTGGCTTCCCAAAATTACGAATCTCCAGAAATCTCAGGAAATGTTTTTTCACCCAAACTGGATGATACTTTCAGGTAATGATCAGTACACTAAGGCGACTTGGTTCCCCAAATTTCGTTCTTCTATGTTGAAGCGTTCGTTTCCAGTAACAGTTTGAATTTTTAGGTTTCACTCTGTTTTCTCCTATATTGATAGATGTATTTGGAACTCTGAATCCAACAAGGTTTGTGCTAGCTTCTTGAAACTTGACACAATAAAGTAGTTTCACGTTCTATCTCTATGTTTTGTTTCCTCTTGATGTAGCCCTAACAGTGACTGGCGAGAAACACTTTCATGGAGAGGGGTGGCTTCCCAAAATTACGAATCTCCAGAAATCTCAGCAAATATTTTTTCACCCAAACTGGATTATACTTTCAGGTAATGATCAGTACACTAAGGCGACTTGGTTCCCCAAATTTCGTTCTTCTATGTTGAAGCGTTCGTTTCCAGTAACAGTTTGAATTTTTAGGTTTCACTCTGTTTTCTCCTATATTGATAGATGTATTTGGAACTCTAAATCCAACACGGTTTGTGCTAGCTTCTTGAAACTTGACACAATAAAGTAGTTTCACGTTCTATCTCTATGTTTTGTTTCCTCTTGATGTAGCCCTAACAGTGACTGGCGAGAAACACTTTCATGGAAAGGGGTTGCCAGGCTTCCCAAATATACGAATCTCCAGAAATCACAGCAAATATTTTTTCACCCAAACAGGATGATACTTTCAGGTAATGATCAGTACACTAAGGCGACTTGGTTCCCCAAATTTCGTTCTTCTATGTTGAAGCGTTCGTTTCCAGTAACAGTTTGAATTTTTAGGTTTCACTCTGTTTTCTCCTATATTGATAGATGTATTTGGAACTCTAAATCCAACACGGTTTGTGCTAGCTTCTTGAAACTTGACAGAATAAAGTAGTTTCACGTTCTATCTCTATGTTTTGTTTCCTCTTGATGTAGCCCTAAGCATTGACTGGCGAGAAACACTTTCATGGAAAGGGGTGGCTTCCCAAAATTACGAATCTCCAGAAATCTCAGCAAATATTTTTTCACCCAAACTGGATGATACTTTCAGGTAATGATCAGTACACTAAGGCGACTTGGTTCCCCAAATTTCGTTCTTCTATGTTGAAGCGTTCGTTTCCAGTAACAGTTTGAATTTTTAGGTTTCACTCTGTTTTCTCCTATATTGATAGATGTATTTGGAACTCTAAATCCAACACGGTTTGTGCTAGCTTCTGGAAACTTCACACAATAAAGCAGTTTCACGTTCTATTTCTATGTTTTGTTTCCTCTTGATGTAGCCCTAAGCAGTGACTGGCAAAAAACACTTACATGGAAAGGGGTTGCCAGGCTTCCCAAAATTACGAATCTCCAGAAATCTCAGCAAATATTTTTTCACCCAAACTGGATGATACTTTCAGGTAATGATCAGTACACTAAGGCGACGTGGTTCCCCCAATTTCGTTCTTCTATGTTGAAGCGTTCGTTTCCAGTAACAGTTTGAATTTTTAGGTTTCACTCTGTTTTCTCCTATATTGATAGATGTATTTGGAACTCTGAATCCAACAAGGTTTGTGCTAGGTTCTTGAAACTTGACACAATAAAGTAGTTTCACGTTCTATCTCTATGTTTTGTTTCCTCTTGATGTAGCCCTAACAGTGACTGGCGAGAAACACTTTCATGGAAAGGGGTTGCCAGGCTTCCCAAATATACGAATCTCCAGAAATCTCAGGAAATATTTTTTCACCCAAACAGGATGATACTTTCAGGTAATGATCAGTACACTAAGGCGACTTGGTTCCCCAAATTTCGTTCTTCTATGTTGAAGCGTTCGTTTCCAATAACAGTTTGAATTTTTAGGTTTCACTCTGTTTTCTCCTATATTGATAGATGTATTTGGAACTCTAAATCCAACACGGTTTGTGCTAGCTTCTTGAAACTTGACACAATAAAGTAGTTTCACGTTCTATCTCTATATTTTGTTTTTTTCTTGATGTAGCCCTAAGCAGTGACTGGCGAGAAACACTTTCATGGAAAGGGGTTGCCAGGCTTTCCAAAATTACGAATCTCCAGAAATCTCAGCAAATATTTTCTCACCCAAACAGGATGATACTTTCAGGTAATGATCAGTACACTAAGGCGACTTGGTTCCCCAAATTTCGTTCTTCTATGTTGAAGCGTTCGTTTCCAGTAACAGTTTGAATTTTTAGGTTTCACTCTGTTTTCTCCTATATTGATAGATGTATTTGGAACTCTAAATCCAACACGGTTTGTGCTAGCTTCTTGAAACTTGACACAATAAAGTAGTTTCACGTTCTATCTCTATGTTTTGTTTCCTCTTGATGTAGCCCTAACAGTGACTGGCGAGAAACACTTTCATGGAAAGGGGTGGCTTCCCAAAATTACGAATCTCTAGAAATCGCAGCAAATATTTTTTCACCCAAACTGGATGATACTTTCAGGTAATGATCAGTACACTAAGGCGACTTGGTTCCCCAAATTTCGTTCTTCTATGTTGAAGCGTTCGTTTCCAGTAACAGTTTGAATTTTTAGGTTTCACTCTGTTTTCTTCTATATTGATAGAGGTATTTGGAACTCTAAATCCAACACGGTTTTTGCTAGCTTCTTGAAACTTGACACAATAAAGTAGTTTCACGTTCTATCTCTATGTTTTGTTTCCTCTTGATGTAGCCCTAACAGTGACTGGCGAGAAACACTTTCATGGAAAGGGGTTGCCAGGCTTCCCAAATATGCGAATCTCCAGAAATCTCAGAAATATTTTTTCACCCAAACAGGATGATACTTTCAGGTAATGATCAGTACACTAAGGCGACTTGGTTCCCCAAATTTCGTTCTTCTATGTTGAAGCGTTCGTTTCCAGTAACAGTTTGAATTTTTAGGTTTCACTCTGTTTTCTCCTATATTGATAGATGTATTTGGAACTCTAAATCCAACACGGTTTGTGCTAGCTTCTTGAAACTTGACACAATAAAGTAGTTTCACGTTCTATCTCTATGTTTTGTTTCCTCTTGATGTAGCCCTAACAGTGACTGGCGAGAAACACTTTCATGTAAAGGGGTTGCCAGGCTTCCCAAATATACGAATCTCCAGAAATCTCAGGAAATATTTTTTCACCCAAACAGGATGATACTTTCAGGTAATGATCAGTACACTAAGGCGACTTGGTTCCCCAAATTTCGTTCTTCTATGTTGAAGCGTTCGTTTCCAGTAACAGTTTGAATTTTTAGGTTTCACTCTGTTTTCTCCTATATTGATAGATGTATTTGGAACTCTAAATCCAACACGGTTTGTGCTAGCTTCTTGAAACTTGACAGAATAAAGTAGTTTCACGTTCTATCTCTATGTTTTGTTTCCTCTTGATGTAGCCCTAAGCAGTGACTGGCGAGAAACACTTTCATGGAAAGGGGTGGCTTCCCAAAATTACGAATCTCCAGAAATCTCAGGAAATGTTTTTTCACCCAAACTGGATGATACTTTCAGGTAATGATCAGTACACTAAGGCGACTTGGTTCCCCAAATTTCGTTCTTCTATGTTGAAGCGTTCGTTTCCAGTAACAGTTTGAATTTTTAGGTTTCACTCTGTTTTCTCCTATATTGATAGATGTATTTGGAACTCTGAATCCAACAAGGTTTGTGCTAGCTTCTTGAAACTTGACACAATAAAGTAGTTTCACGTTCTATCTCTATGTTTTGTTTCCTCTTGATGTAGCCCTAACAGTGACTGGCGAGAAACACTTTCATGGAGAGGGGTGGCTTCCCAAAATTACGAATCTCCAGAAATCTCAGCAAATATTTTTTCACCCAAACTGGATTATACTTTCAGGTAATGATCAGTACACTAAGGCGACTTGGTTCCCCAAATTTCGTTCTTCTATGTTGAAGCGTTCGTTTCCAGTAACAGTTTGAATTTTTAGGTTTCACTCTGTTTTCTCCTATATTGATAGATGTATTTGGAACTCTAAATCCAACACGGTTTGTGCTAGCTTCTTGAAACTTGACACAATAAAGTAGTTTCACGTTCTATCTCTATGTTTTGTTTCCTCTTGATGTAGCCCTAACAGTGACTGGCGAGAAACACTTTCATGGAAAGGGGTTGCCAGGCTTCCCAAATATACGAATCTCCAGAAATCACAGCAAATATTTTTTCACCCAAACAGGATGATACTTTCAGGTAATGATCAGTACACTAAGGCGACTTGGTTCCCAAATTTCGTTCTTCTATGTTGAAGCGTTCGTTTCCAGTAACAGTTTGAATTTTTAGGTTTCACTCTGTTTTCTCCTATATTGATAGATGTATTTGGAACTCTAAATCCAACACGGTTTGTGCTAGCTTCTTGAAACTTGACACAATAACGTAGTTTCACGTTCTATCTCTATGTTTTGTTTCCTCTTGATGTAGCCCTAAGCATTGACTGTCGAGAAACACTTTCATGGAAAGGGGTGGCTTCCCAAAATTACGAATCTCCAGAAATCGCAGCAAATATTTTTTCACCCAAACTGGATGATACTTTCAGGTAATGATCAGTACACTAAGGTGACTTGGTTCCCCAAATTTCGTTCTTCTATGTTGAAGCGTTCGTTTCCAGTAACAGTTTGAATTTTTAGGTTTCACTCTGTTTTCTCCTATATTGATAGATGTATTTGGAACTCTAAATCCAACACGGTTTGTGCTAGCTTCTTGAAACTTGACAGAATAAAGTAGTTTCACGTTCTATCTCTATGTTTTGTTTCCTCTTGATGTAGCCCTAAGCATTGACTGGCGAGAAACACTTTCATGGAAAGGGGTGGCTTCCCAAAATTACGAATCTCCAGAAATCGCAGCAAATATTTTTTCACCCAAACTGGATGATACTTTCAGGTAATGATCAGTACACTAAGGCGACTTGGTTCCCCAAATTTCGTTCTTCTATGTTGAAGCGTTCGTTTCCAGTAACAGTTTGAATTTTTAGGTTTCACTCTGTTTTCTCCTATATTGATAGATGTATTTGGAACTCTAAATCCAACACGGTTTGTGCTAGCTTCTGGAAACTTGACACAATAAAGTAGTTTCACGTTCTGTTTCTATGTTTTGTTTCCTCTTGATGTAGCCCTAAGCAGTGACTGGCAAAAAACACTTACATGGAAAGGGGTTGCCAGGCTTCCCAAAATTACGAATCTCCAGAAATCTCAGCAAATATTTTTTCACCCAAACTGGATGATACTTTCAGGTAATGATCAGTACACTAAGGCGACGTGGTTCCCCCAATTTCCTTCTTCTATGTTGAAGCGTTCGTTTCCAGTAACAGTTTGAATTTTTAGGTTTCACTCTGTTTTCTCCTATATTGATAGATGTATTTGGAACTCTGAATCCAACAAGGTTTGTGCTAGGTTCTTGAAACTTGACACAATAAAGTAGTTTCACGTTCTATCTCTATGTTTTGTTTCCTCTTGATGTAGCCCTAACAGTGACTGGCGAGAAACACTTTCATGGAAAGGGGTTGCCAGGCTTCCCAAATATACGAATCTCCAGAAATCTCAGGAAATATTTTTTCACCCAAACAGGATGATACTTTCAGGTAATGATCAGTACACTAAGGCGACTTGGTTCCCCAAATTTCGTTCTTCTATGTTGAAGCGTTCGTTTCCAATAACAGTTTGAATTTTTAGGTTTCACTCTGTTTTCTCCTATATTGATAGATGTATTTGGAACTCTAAATCCAACACGGTTTGTGCTAGCTTCTTGAAACTTGACACAATAAAGTAGTTTCACGTTCTATCTCTATATTTTGTTTCCTCTTGATGTAGCCCTAAGCAGTGACTGGCGAGAAACACTTTCATGGAAAGGGGTTGCCAGGCTTCCCAAATTACGAATCTCCAGAAATCTCAGCAAATATTTTCTCACCTAAACAGGATGATACTTTCAGGTAATGATCAGTACACTAAGGCGACTTGGTTCCCCAAATTTCGTTCTTCTATGTTGAAGCGTTCGTTTCCAGTAACAGTTTGAATTTTTAGGTTTCACTCTGTTTTCTCCTATATTGATAGATGTATTTGGAACTCTAAATCCAACACGGTTTGTGCTAGCTTCTTGAAACTTGACACAATAACGTAGTTTCACGTTCTATCTCTATGTTTTGTTTCCTCTTGATGTAGCCCTAAGCATTGACTGTCGAGAAACACTTTCATGGAAAGGGGTGGCTTCCCAAAATTACGAATCTCCAGAAATCGCAGCAAATATTTTTTCACCCAAACTGGATGATACTTTCAGGTAATGATCAGTACACTAAGGCGACTTGGTTCCCCAAATTTCGTTCTTCTATGTTGAAGCGTTCGTTTCCAGTAACAGTTTGAATTTTTAGGTTTCACTCTGTTTTCTTCTATATTGATAGAGGTATTTGGAAATCTAAATCCAACACGGTTTTTGCTAGCTTCTTGAAACTTGACACAATAAAGTAGTTTCACGTTCTATCTCTATGTTTTGTTTCCTCTTGATGTAGCCCTAACAGTGACTGGCGAGAAACACTTTCATGGAAAGGGGTTGCCAGGCTTCCCAAATATGCGAATCTCCAGAAATCTCAGAAATATTTTTTCACCCAAACAGGATGATACTTTCAGGTAATGATCAGTACACTAAGGCGACTTGGTTCCCCAAATTTCGTTCTTCTATGTTGAAGCGTTCGTTTCCAGTAACAGTTTGAATTTTTAGGTTTCACTCTGTTTTCTCCTATATTGATAGATGTATTTGGAACTCTAAATCCAACACGGTTTGTGCTAGCTTCTTGAAACTTGACACAATAAAGTAGTTTCACGTTCTATCTCTATGTTTTGTTTCCTCTTGATGTAGCCCTAACAGTGACCGGCGAGAAACACTTTCATGTAAAGGGGTTGCCAGGCTTCCCAAATATACGAATCTCCAGAAATCTCAGGAAATATTTTTTCACCCAAACAGGATGATACTTTCAGGTAATGATCAGTACACTAAGGCGACTTGGTTCCCCAAATTTCGTTCTTCTATGTTGAAGCGTTCGTTTCCAGTAACAGTTTGAATTTTTAGGTTTCACTCTGTTTTCTCCTATATTGATAGATGTATTTGGAACTCTAAATCCAACACGGTTTGTGCTAGCTTCTTGAAACTTGACACAATAAAGTAATTTCACGTTCTATCTCTATGTTTTGTTTCCTCTTGATGTAGCCCTAAGCAGTGACTGGCGATAAACACTTTCATGGAAAGGGGTGGCTTCCCAAAATTACGAATCTCCAGAAATCTCAGGAAATGTTTTTTCACCCAAACTGGATGATACTTTCAGGTAATGATCAGTACACTAAGGCGACTTGGTTCCCCAAATTTCGTTCTTCTATGTTGAAGCGTTCGTTTCCAGTAACAGTTTGAATTTTTAGGTTTCACTCTGTTTTCTCCTATATTGATAGATGTATTTGGAACTCTGAATCCAACAAGGTTTGTGCTAGCTTCTTGAAACTTGACACAATAAAGTAGTTTCACGTTCTATCTCTATGTTTTGTTTCCTCTTGATGTAGCCCTAACAGTGACTGGCGAGAAACACTTTCATGGAGAGGGGTGGCTTCCCAAAATTACGAATCTCCAGAAATCTCAGCAAATATTTTTTCACCCAAACTGGATTATACTTTCAGGTAATGATCAGTACACTAAGGCGACTTGGTTCCCCAAATTTCGTTCTTCTATGTTGAAGCGTTCGTTTCCAGTAACAGTTTGAATTTTTAGGTTTCACTCTGTTTTCTCCTATATTGATAGATGTATTTGGAACTCTAAATCCAACACGGTTTGTGCTAGCTTCTTGAAACTTGACACAATAAAGTAGTTTCACGTTCTATCTCTATGTTTTGTTTCCTCTTGATGTAGCCCTAACAGTGACTGGCGAGAAACACTTTCATGGAAAGGGGTTGCCAGGCTTCCCAAATATACGAATCTCCAGAAATCACAGCAAATATTTTTTCACCCAAACAGGATGATACTTTCAGGTAATGATCAGTACACTAAGGCGACTTGGTTCCCCAAATTTCGTTCTTCTATGTTGAAGCGTTCGTTTCCAGTAACAGTTTGAATTTTTAGGTTTCACTCTGTTTTCTCCTATATTGATAGATGTATTTGGAACTCTAAATCCAACACGGTTTGTGCTAGCTTCTTGAAACTTGACAGAATAAAGTAGTTTCACGTTCTATCTCTATGTTTTGTTTCCTCTTGATGTAGCCCTAAGCATTGACTGGCGAGAAACACTTTCATGGAAAGGGGTGGCTTCCCAAAATTACGAATCTCCAGAAATCTCAGCAAATATTTTTTCACCCAAACTGGATGATACTTTCAGGTAATGATCAGTACACTAAGGCGACTTGGTTCCCCAAATTTCGTTCTTCTATGTTGAAGCGTTCGTTTCCAGTAACAGTTTGAATTTTTAGGTTTCACTCTGTTTTCTCCTATATTGATAGATGTATTTGGAACTCTAAATCCAACACGGTTTGTGCTAGCTTCTGGAAACTTGACACAATAAAGCAGTTTCACGTTCTATTTCTATGTTTTGTTTCCTCTTGATGTAGCCCTAAGCAGTGACTGGCAAAAAACACTTACATGGAAAGGGGTTGCCAGGCTTCCCAAAATTACGAATCTCCAGAAATCTCAGCAAATATTTTTTCACCCAAACTGGATGATACTTTCAGGTAATGATCAGTACACTAAGGCGACGTGGTTCCCCCAATTTCGTTCTTCTATGTTGAAGCGTTCGTTTCCAGTAACAGTTTGAATTTTTAGGTTTCACTCTGTTTTCTCCTATATTGATAGATGTATTTGGAACTCTGAATCCAACAAGGTTTGTGCTAGCTTCTTGAAACTTGACACAATAAAGTAGTTTCACGTTCTATCTCTATATTTTGTTTCCTCTTGATGTAGCCCTAAGCAGTGACTGGCGAGAAACACTTTCATGGAAAGGGGTTGCCAGGCTTCCCAAAATTACGAATCTCCAGAAATCTCAGCAAATATTTTCTCACCCAAACAGGATGATACTTTCAGGTAATGATCAGTACACTAAGGCGACTTGGTTCCCCAAATTTCGTTCTTCTATGTTGAAGCGTTCGTTTCCAGTAACAGTTTGAATTTTTAGGTTTCACTCTGTTTTCTCCTATATTGATAGATGTATTTGGAACTCTAAATCCAACACGGTTTGTGCTAGCTTCTTGAAACTTGACACAATAACGTAGTTTCACGTTCTATCTCTATGTTTTGTTTCCTCTTGATGTAGCCCTAAGCATTGACTGTCGAGAAACACTTTCATGGAAAGGGGTGGCTTCCCAAAATTACGAATCTCCAGAAATCGCAGCAAATATTTTTTCACCCAAACTGGATGATACTTTCAGGTAATGATCAGTACACTAAGGCGACTTGGTTCCCCAAATTTCGTTCTTCTATGTTGAAGCGTTCGTTTCCAGTAACAGTTTGAATTTTTAGGTTTCACTCTGTTTTCTTCTATATTGATAGAGGTATTTGGAAATCTAAATCCAACACGGTTTTTGCTAGCTTCTTGAAACTTGACACAATAAAGTAGTTTCACGTTCTATCTCTATGTTTTGTTTCCTCTTGATGTAGCCCTAACAGTGACTGGCGAGAAACACTTTCATGGAAAGGGGTTGCCAGGCTTCCCAAATATGCGAATCTCCAGAAATCTCAGAAATATTTTTTCACCCAAACAGGATGATACTTTCAGGTAATGATCAGTACACTAAGGCGACTTGGTTCCCCAAATTTCGTTCTTCTATGTTGAAGCGTTCGTTTCCAGTAACAGTTTGAATTTTTAGGTTTCACTCTGTTTTCTCCTATATTGATAGATGTATTTGGAACTCTAAATCCAACACGGTTTGTGCTAGCTTCTTGAAACTTGACACAATAAAGTAGTTTCACGTTCTATCTCTATGTTTTGTTTCCTCTTGATGTAGCCCTAACAGTGACCGGCGAGAAACACTTTCATGTAAAGGGGTTGCCAGGCTTCCCAAATATACGAATCTCCAGAAATCTCAGGAAATATTTTTTCACCCAAACAGGATGATACTTTCAGGTAATGATCAGTACACTAAGGCGACTTGGTTCCCCAAATTTCGTTCTTCTATGTTGAAGCGTTCGTTTCCAGTAACAGTTTGAATTTTTAGGTTTCACTCTGTTTTCTCCTATATTGATAGATGTATTTGGAACTCTAAATCCAACACGGTTTGTGCTAGCTTCTTGAAACTTGACACAATAAAGTAATTTCACGTTCTATCTCTATGTTTTGTTTCCTCTTGATGTAGCCCTAAGCAGTGACTGGCGATAAACACTTTCATGGAAAGGGGTGGCTTCCCAAAATTACGAATCTCCAGAAATCTCAGGAAATGTTTTTTCACCCAAACTGGATGATACTTTCAGGTAATGATCAGTACACTAAGGCGACTTGGTTCCCCAAATTTCGTTCTTCTATGTTGAAGCGTTCGTTTCCAGTAACAGTTTGAATTTTTAGGTTTCACTCTGTTTTCTCCTATATTGATAGATGTATTTGGAACTCTGAATCCAACAAGGTTTGTGCTAGCTTCTTGAAACTTGACACAATAAAGTAGTTTCACGTTCTATCTCTATGTTTTGTTTCCTCTTGATGTAGCCCTAACAGTGACTGGCGAGAAACACTTTCATGGAGAGGGGTGGCTTCCCAAAATTACGAATCTCCAGAAATCTCAGCAAATATTTTTTCACCCAAACTGGATTATACTTTCAGGTAATGATCAGTACACTAAGGCGACTTGGTTCCCCAAATTTCGTTCTTCTATGTTGAAGCGTTCGTTTCCAGTAACAGTTTGAATTTTTAGGTTTCACTCTGTTTTCTCCTATATTGATAGATGTATTTGGAACTCTAAATCCAACACGGTTTGTGCTAGCTTCTTGAAACTTGACACAATAAAGTAGTTTCACGTTCTATCTCTATGTTTTGTTTCCTCTTGATGTAGCCCTAACAGTGACTGGCGAGAAACACTTTCATGGAAAGGGGTTTCCAGGCTTCCCAAATATACGAATCTCCAGAAATCACAGCAAATATTTTTTCACCCAAACAGGATGATACTTTCAGGTAATGATCAGTACACTAAGGCGACTTGGTTCCCCAAATTTCGTTCTTCTATGTTGAAGCGTTCGTTTCCAGTAACAGTTTGAATTTTTAGGTTTCACTCTGTTTTCTCCTATATTGATAGATGTATTTGGAACTCTAAATCCAACACGGTTTGTGCTAGCTTCTTGAAACTTGACAGAATAAAGTAGTTTCACGTTCTATCTCTATGTTTTGTTTCCTCTTGATGTAGCCCTAAGCATTGACTGGCGAGAAACACTTTCATGGAAAGGGGTGGCTTCCCAAAATTACGAATCTCCAGAAATCTCAGCAAATATTTTTTCACCCAAACTGGATGATACTTTCAGGTAATGATCAGTACACTAAGGCGACTTGGTTCCCCAAATTTCGTTCTTCTATGTTGAAGCGTTCGTTTCCAGTAACAGTTTGAATTTTTAGGTTTCACTCTGTTTTCTCCTATATTGATAGATGTATTTGGAACTCTAAATCCAACACGGTTTGTGCTAGCTTCTGGAAACTTGACACAATAAAGCAGTTTCACGTTCTATTTCTATGTTTTGTTTCCTCTTGATGTAGCCCTAAGCAGTGACTGGCAAAAAACACTTACATGGAAAGGGGTTGCCAGGCTTCCCAAAATTACGAATCTCCAGAAATCTCAGCAAATATTTTTTCACCCAAACTGGATGATACTTTCAGGTAATGATCAGTACACTAAGGCGACGTGGTTCCCCCAATTTCGTTCTTCTATGTTGAAGCGTTCGTTTCCAGTAACAGTTTGAATTTTTAGGTTTCACTCTGTTTTCTCCTATATTGATAGATGTATTTGGAACTCTGAATCCAACAAGGTTTGTGCTAGGTTCTTGAAACTTGACACAATAAAGTAGTTTCACGTTCTATCTCTATGTTTTGTTTCCTCTTGATGTAGCCCTAACAGTGACTGGCGAGAAACACTTTCATGGAAAGGGGTTGCCAGGCTTCCCAAATATACGAATCTCCAGAAATCTCAGGAAATATTTTTTCACCCAAACAGGATGATACTTTCAGGTAATGATCAGTACACTAAGGCGACTTGGTTCCCCAAATTTCGTTCTTCTATGTTGAAGCGTTCGTTTCCAATAACAGTTTGAATTTTTAGGTTTCACTCTGTTTTCTCCTATATTGATAGATGTATTTGGAACTCTAAATCCAACACGGTTTGTGCTAGCTTCTTGAAACTTGACACAATAAAGTAGTTTCACGTTCTATCTCTATATTTTGTTTCCTCTTGATGTAGCCCTAAGCAGTGACTGGCGAGAAACACTTTCATGGAAAGGGGTTGCCAGGCTTTCCAAAATTACGAATCTCCAGAAATCTCAGCAAATATTTTCTCACCCAAACAGGATGATACTTTCAGGTAATGATCAGTACACTAAGGCGACTTGGTTCCCCAAATTTCGTTCTTCTATGTTGAAGCGTTCGTTTCCAGTAACAGTTTGAATTTTTAGGTTTCACTCTGTTTTCTCCTATATTGATAGATGTATTTGGAACTCTAAATCCAACACGGTTTGTGCTAGCTTCTTGAAACTTGACACAATAACGTAGTTTCACGTTCTATCTCTATGTTTTGTTTCCTCTTGATGTAGCCCTAAGCATTGACTGTCGAGAAACACTTTCATGGAAAGGGGTGGCTTCCCAAAATTACGAATCTCCAGAAATCGCAGCAAATATTTTTTCACCCAAACAGGATGATACTTTCAGGTAATGATCAGTACACTAAGGCGACTTGGTTCCCCAAATTTCGTTCTTCTATGTTGAAGCGTTCGTTTCCAGTAACAGTTTGAATTTTTAGGTTTCACTCTGTTTTCTTCTATATTGATAGAGGTATTTGGAACTCTAAATCCAACACGGTTTTTGCTAGCTTCTTGAAACTTGACACAATAAAGTAGTTTCACGTTCTATCTCTATGTTTTGTTTCCTCTTGATGTAGCCCTAACAGTGACTGGCGAGAAACACTTTCATGGAAAGGGGTTGCCAGGCTTCCCAAATATGCGAATCTCCAGAAATCTCAGAAATATTTTTTCACCCAAACAGGATGATACTTTCAGGTAATGATCAGTACACTAAGGCGACTTGGTTCCCCAAATTTCGTTCTTCTATGTTGAAGCGTTCGTTTCCAGTAACAGTTTGAATTTTTAGGTTTCACTCTGTTTTCTCCTATATTGATAGATGTATTTGGAACTCTAAATCCAACACGGTTTGTGCTAGCTTCTTGAAACTTGACACAATAAAGTAGTTTCACGTTCTATCTCTATGTTTTGTTTCCTCTTGATGTAGCCCTAACAGTGACCGGCGAGAAACACTTTCATGTAAAGGGGTTGCCAGGCTTCCCAAATATACGAATCTCCAGAAATCTCAGGAAATATTTTTTCACCCAAACAGGATGATACTTTCAGGTAATGATCAGTACACTAAGGCGACTTGGTTCCCCAAATTTCGTTCTTCTATGTTGAAGCGTTCGTTTCCAGTAACAGTTTGAATTTTTAGGTTTCACTCTGTTTTCTCCTATATTGATAGATGTATTTGGAACTCTAAATCCAACACGGTTTGTGCTAGCTTCTTGAAACTTGACACAATAAAGTAATTTCACGTTCTATCTCTATGTTTTGTTTCCTCTTGATGTAGCCCTAAGCAGTGACTGGCGATAAACACTTTCATGGAAAGGGGTGGCTTCCCAAAATTACGAATCTCCAGAAATCTCAGGAAATGTTTTTTCACCCAAACTGGATGATACTTTCAGGTAATGATCAGTACACTAAGGCGACTTGGTTCCCCAAATTTCGTTCTTCTATGTTGAAGCGTTCGTTTCCAGTAACAGTTTGAATTTTTAGGTTTCACTCTGTTTTCTCCTATATTGATAGATGTATTTGGAACTCTGAATCCAACAAGGTTTGTGCTAGCTTCTTGAAACTTGACACAATAAAGTAGTTTCACGTTCTATCTCTATGTTTTGTTTCCTCTTGATGTAGCCCTAACAGTGACTGGCGAGAAACACTTTCATGGAGAGGGGTGGCTTCCCAAAATTACGAATCTCCAGAAATCTCAGCAAATATTTTTTCACCCAAACTGGATTATACTTTCAGGTAATGATCAGTACACTAAGGCGACTTGGTTCCCCAAATTTCGTTCTTCTATGTTGAAGCGTTCGTTTCCAGTAACAGTTTGAATTTTTAGGTTTCACTCTGTTTTCTCCTATATTGATAGATGTATTTGGAACTCTAAATCCAACACGGTTTGTGCTAGCTTCTGGAAACTTGACACAATAAAGCAGTTTCACGTTCTATTTCTATGTTTTGTTTCCTCTTGATGTAGCCCTAAGCAGTGACTGGCAAAAAACACTTACATGGAAAGGGGTTGCCAGGCTTCCCAAAATTACGAATCTCCAGAAATCTCAGCAAATATTTTTTCACCCAAACTGGATGATACTTTCAGGTAATGATCAGTACACTAAGGCGACGTGGTTCCCCCAATTTCGTTCTTCTATGTTGAAGCGTTCGTTTCCAGTAACAGTTTGAATTTTTAGGTTTCACTCTGTTTTCTCCTATATTGATAGATGTATTTGGAACTCTGAATCCAACAAGGTTTGTGCTAGGTTCTTGAAACTTGACACAATAAAGTAGTTTCACGTTCTATCTCTATGTTTTGTTTCCTCTTGATGTAGCCCTAACAGTGACTGGCGAGAAACACTTTCATGGAAAGGGGTTGCCAGGCTTCCCAAATATACGAATCTCCAGAAATCTCAGGAAATATTTTTTCACCCAAACAGGATGATACTTTCAGGTAATGATCAGTACACTAAGGCGACTTGGTTCCCCAAATTTCGTTCTTCTATGTTGAAGCGTTCGTTTCCAATAACAGTTTGAATTTTTAGGTTTCACTCTGTTTTCTCCTATATTGATAGATGTATTTGGAACTCTAAATCCAACACGGTTTGTGCTAGCTTCTTGAAACTTGACACAATAAAGTAGTTTCACGTTCTATCTCTATATTTTGTTTCCTCTTGATGTAGCCCTAAGCAGTGACTGGCGAGAAACACTTTCATGGAAAGGGGTTGCCAGGCTTTCCAAAATTACGAATCTCCAGAAATCTCAGCAAATATTTTCTCACCCAAACAGGATGATACTTTCAGGTAATGATCAGTACACTAAGGCGACTTGGTTCCCCAAATTTCGTTCTTCTATGTTGAAGCGTTCGTTTCCAGTAACAGTTTGAATTTTTAGGTTTCACTCTGTTTTCTCCTATATTGATAGATGTATTTGGAACTCTAAATCCAACACGGTTTGTGCTAGCTTCTTGAAACTTGACACAATAACGTAGTTTCACGTTCTATCTCTATGTTTTGTTTCCTCTTGATGTAGCCCTAAGCATTGACTGTCGAGAAACAATTTCATGGAAAGGGGTGGCTTCCCAAAATTACGAATCTCCAGAAATCGCAGCAAATATTTTTTCACCCAAACTGGATGATACTTTCAGGTAATGATCAGTACACTAAGGCGACTTGGTTCCCCAAATTTCGTTCTTCTATGTTGAAGCGTTCGTTTCCAGTAACAGTTTGAATTTTTAGGTTTCACTCTGTTTTCTTCTATATTGATAGAGGTATTTGGAACTCTAAATCCAACACGGTTTTTGCTAGCTTCTTGAAACTTGACACAATAAAGTAGTTTCACGTTCTATCTCTATGTTTTGTTTCCTCTTGATGTAGCCCTAACAGTGACTGGCGAGAAACACTTTCATGGAAAGGGGTTGCCAGGCTTCCCAAATATGCGAATCTCCAGAAATCTCAGAAATATTTTTTCACCCAAACAGGATGATACTTTCAGGTAATGATCAGTACACTAAGGCGACTTGGTTCCCCAAATTTCGTTCTTCTATGTTGAAGCGTTCGTTTCCAGTAACAGTTTGAATTTTTAGGTTTCACTCTGTTTTCTCCTATATTGATAGATGTATTTGGAACTCTAAATCCAACACGGTTTGTGCTAGCTTCTTGAAACTTGACACAATAAAGTAGTTTCACGTTCTATCTCTATGTTTTGTTTCCTCTTGATGTAGCCCTAACAGTGACCGGCGAGAAACACTTTCATGTAAAGGGGTTGCCAGGCTTCCCAAATATACGAATCTCCAGAAATCTCAGGAAATATTTTTTCACCCAAACAGGATGATACTTTCAGGTAATGATCAGTACACTAAGGCGACTTGGTTCCCCAAATTTCGTTCTTCTATGTTGAAGCGTTCGTTTCCAGTAACAGTTTGAATTTTTAGGTTTCACTCTGTTTTCTCCTATATTGATAGATGTATTTGGAACTCTAAATCCAACACGGTTTGTGCTAGCTTCTTGAAACTTGACACAATAAAGTAATTTCACGTTCTATCTCTATGTTTTGTTTCCTCTTGATGTAGCCCTAAGCAGTGACTGGCGATAAACACTTTCATGGAAAGGGGTGGCTTCCCAAAATTACGAATCTCCAGAAATCTCAGGAAATGTTTTTTCACCCAAACTGGATGATACTTTCAGGTAATGATCAGTACACTAAGGCGACTTGGTTCCCCAAATTTCGTTCTTCTATGTTGAAGCGTTCGTTTCCAGTAACAGTTTGAATTTTTAGGTTTCACTCTGTTTTCTCCTATATTGATAGATGTATTTGGAACTCTGAATCCAACAAGGTTTGTGCTAGCTTCTTGAAACTTGACACAATAAAGTAGTTTCACGTTCTATCTCTATGTTTTGTTTCCTCTTGATGTAGCCCTAACAGTGACTGGCGAGAAACACTTTCATGGAGAGGGGTGGCTTCCCAAAATTACGAATCTCCAGAAATCTCAGCAAATATTTTTTCACCCAAACTGGATTATACTTTCAGGTAATGATCAGTACACTAAGGCGACTTGGTTCCCCAAATTTCGTTCTTCTATGTTGAAGCGTTCGTTTCCAGTAACAGTTTGAATTTTTAGGTTTCACTCTGTTTTCTCCTATATTGATAGATGTATTTGGAACTCTAAATCCAACACGGTTTGTGCTAGCTTCTTGAAACTTGACACAATAAAGTAGTTTCACGTTCTATCTCTATGTTTTGTTTCCTCTTGATGTAGCCCTAACAGTGACTGGCGAGAAACACTTTCATGGAAAGGGGTTGCCAGGCTTCCCAAATATACGAATCTCCAGAAATCACAGCAAATATTTTTTCACCCAAACAGGATGATACTTTCAGGTAATGATCAGTACACTAAGGCGACTTGGTTCCCCAAATTTCGTTCTTCTATGTTGAAGCGTTCGTTTCCAGTAACAGTTTGAATTTTTAGGTTTCACTCTGTTTTCTCCTATATTGATAGATGTATTTGGAACTCTAAATCCAACACGGTTTGTGCTAGCTTCTTGAAACTTGACAGAATAAAGTAGTTTCACGTTCTATCTCTATGTTTTGTTTCCTCTTGATGTAGCCCTAAGCATTGACTGGCGAGAAACACTTTCATGGAAAGGGGTGGCTTCCCAAAATTACGAATCTCCAGAAATCTCAGCAAATATTTTTTCACCCAAACTGGATGATACTTTCAGGTAATGATCAGTACACTAAGGCGACTTGGTTCCCCAAATTTCGTTCTTCTATGTTGAAGCGTTCGTTTCCAGTAACAGTTTGAATTTTTAGGTTTCACTCTGTTTTCTCCTATATTGATAGATGTATTTGGAACTCTAAATCCAACACGGTTTGTGCTAGCTTCTGGAAACTTGACACAATAAAGCAGTTTCACGTTCTATTTCTATGTTTTGTTTCCTCTTGATGTAGCCCTAAGCAGTGACTGGCAAAAAGCACTTACATGGAAAGGGGTTGCCAGGCTTCCCAAAATTACGAATCTCCAGAAATCTCAGCAAATATTTTTTCACCCAAACTGGATGATACTTTCAGGTAATGATCAGTACACTAAGGCGACGTGGTTCCCCCAATTTCGTTCTTCTATGTTGAAGCGTTCGTTTCCAGTAACAGTTTGAATTTTTAGGTTTCACTCTGTTTTCTCCTATATTGATAGATGTATTTGGAACTCTGAATCCAACAAGGTTTGTGCTAGGTTCTTGAAACTTGACACAATAAAGTAGTTTCACGTTCTATCTCTATGTTTTGTTTCCTCTTGATGTAGCCCTAACAGTGACTGGCGAGAAACACTTTCATGGAAAGGGGTTGCCAGGCTTCCCAAATATACGAATCTCCAGAAATCTCAGGAAATATTTTTTCACCCAAACAGGATGATACTTTCAGGTAATGATCAGTACACTAAGGCGACTTGGTTCCCCAAATTTCGTTCTTCTATGTTGAAGCGTTCGTTTCCAATAACAGTTTGAATTTTTAGGTTTCACTCTGTTTTCTCCTATATTGATAGATGTATTTGGAACTCTAAATCCAACACGGTTTGTGCTAGCTTCTTGAAACTTGACACAATAAAGTAGTTTCACGTTCTATCTCTATATTTTGTTTCCTCTTGATGTAGCCCTAAGCATTGACTGGCGAGAAACACTTTCATGGAAAGGGGTGGCTTCCCAAAATTACGAATCTCCAGAAATCTCAGCAAATATTTTTTCACCCAAACTGGATGATACTTTCAGGTAATGATCAGTACACTAAGGCGACTTGGTTCCCCAAATTTCGTTCTTCTATGTTGAAGCGTTCGTTTCCAGTAACAGTTTGAATTTTTAGGTTTCACTCTGTTTTCTCCTATATTGATAGATGTATTTGGAACTCTAAATCCAACACGGTTTGTGCTAGCTTCTGGAAACTTGACACAATAAAGCAGTTTCACGTTCTATTTCTATGTTTTGTTTCCTCTTGATGTAGCCCTAAGCAGTGACTGGCAAAAAGCACTTACATGGAAAGGGGTTGCCAGGCTTCCCAAAATTACGAATCTCCAGAAATCTCAGCAAATATTTTTTCACCCAAACTGGATGATACTTTCAGGTAATGATCAGTACACTAAGGCGACGTGGTTCCCCCAATTTCGTTCTTCTATGTTGAAGCGTTCGTTTCCAGTAACAGTTTGAATTTTTAGGTTTCACTCTGTTTTCTCCTATATTGATAGATGTATTTGGAACTCTGAATCCAACAAGGTTTGTGCTAGGTTCTTGAAACTTGACACAATAAAGTAGTTTCACGTTCTATCTCTATGTTTTGTTTCCTCTTGATGTAGCCCTAACAGTGACTGGCGAGAAACACTTTCATGGAAAGGGGTTGCCAGGCTTCCCAAATATACGAATCTCCAGAAATCTCAGGAAATATTTTTTCACCCAAACAGGATGATACTTTCAGGTAATGATCAGTACACTAAGGCGACTTGGTTCCCCAAATTTCGTTCTTCTATGTTGAAGCGTTCGTTTCCAATAACAGTTTGAATTTTTAGGTTTCACTCTGTTTTCTCCTATATTGATAGATGTATTTGGAACTCTAAATCCAACACGGTTTGTGCTAGCTTCTTGAAACTTGACACAATAAAGTAGTTTCACGTTCTATCTCTATATTTTGTTTCCTCTTGATGTAGCCCTAAGCAGTGACTGGCGAGAAACACTTTCATGGAAAGGGGTTGCCAGGCTTTCCAAAATTACGAATCTCCAGAAATCTCAGCAAATATTTTCTCACCCAAACAGGATGATACTTTCAGGTAATGATCAGTACACTAAGGCGACTTGGTTCCCCAAATTTCGTTCTTCTATGTTGAAGCGTTCGTTTCCAGTAACAGTTTGAATTTTTAGGTTTCACTCTGTTTTCTCCTATATTGATAGATGTATTTGGAACTCTAAATCCAACACGGTTTGTGCTAGCTTCTTGAAACTTGACACAATAACGTAGTTTCACGTTCTATCTCTATGTTTTGTTTCCTCTTGATGTAGCCCTAAGCATTGACTGTCGAGAAACACTTTCATGGAAAGGGGTGGCTTCCCAAAATTACGAATCTCCAGAAATCGCAGCAAATATTTTTTCACCCAAACTGGATGATACTTTCAGGTAATGATCAGTACACTAAGGCGACTTGGTTCCCCAAATTTCGTTCTTCTATGTTGAAGCGTTCGTTTCCAGTAACAGTTTGAATTTTTAGGTTTCACTCTGTTTTCTTCTATATTGATAGAGGTATTTGGAACTCTAAATCCAACACGGTTTTTGCTAGCTTCTTGAAACTTGACACAATAAAGTAGTTTCACGTTCTATCTCTATGTTTTGTTTCCTCTTGATGTAGCCCTAACAGTGACTGGCGAGAAACACTTTCATGGAAAGGGGTTGCCAGGCTTCCCAAATATGCGAATCTCCAGAAATCTCAGAAATATTTTTTCACCCAAACAGGATGATACTTTCAGGTAATGATCAGTACACTAAGGCGACTTGGTTCCCCAAATTTTGTTCTTCTATGTTGAAGCGTTCGTTTCCAGTAACAGTTTGAATTTTTAGGTTTCACTCTGTTTTCTCCTATATTGATAGATGTATTTGGAACTCTAAATCCAACACGGTTTGTGCTAGCTTCTTGAAACTTGACACAATAAAGTAGTTTCACGTTCTATCTCTATGTTTTGTTTCCTCTTGATGTAGCCCTAACAGTGACCGGCGAGAAACACTTTCATGGAAAGGGGTTGCCAGGCTTCCCAAATATACGAATCTCCAGAAATCTCAGGAAATATTTTTTCACCCAAACAGTATGATACTTTCAGGTAATGATCACTACACTAACGCGACTTGGTTCCCCAAATTTCGTTCTTCTATGTTGAAGCGTTCGTTTCCAGTAACAGTTTGAATTTTTAGGTTTCACTCTGTTTTCTCCTATATTGATAGATGTATTTGGAACTCTAAATCCAACACGGTTTGTGCTAGCTTCTGGAAACTTGACACAATAAAGCAGTTTCACGTTCTATCTCTATGTTTTGTTTCCTCTTGATGTAGGCCTAAGCAGTGACTGGCAAAAAACACTTTCATGGAAAGGGGTTGCCAGGCTTCCCAAAATTACGAATCTCCAGAAATCTCAGCAAATATTTTTTTCACCCAAACTGGATGATACTTTCAGGTAATGATCAGTACACTAAGGCGACTTGGTTCCCCAAATTTCGTTCTTCTATGTTGAAGCGTTCGTTTCCAGTAACAGTTTGAATTTTTAGGTTTCACTCTGTTTTCTCCTATATTGATAGATGTATTTGGAACTCTAAATCAAACACGGTTTGTGCTAGCTTCTTGAAACTTGACACAATAAAGTAGTTTCACGTTCTATCTCTATATTTTGTTTCCTCTTGATGTAGCCCTAAGCAGTGACTGGCGAGAAACACTTTCATGGAAAGGGGTTGCCAGGCTTCCCAAAATTACGAATCTCCAGAAATCTCAGCAAATATTTTCTCACCCAAACAGGATGATACTTTCAGGTAATGATCAGTACACTAAGGCGACTTGGTTCCCCAAATTTCGTTCTTCTATGTTGAAGCGTTCGTTTCCAGTAACAGTTTGAATTTTTAGGTTTCACTCTGTTTTCTCCTATATTGATAGATGTATTTGGAACTCTAAATCCAACACGGTTTGTGCTAGCTTCTTGAAACTTGACACAATAACGTAGTTTCACGTTCTATCTCTATGTTTTGTTTCCTCTTGATGTAGCCCTAAGCATTGACTGTCGAGAAACACTTTCATGGAAAGGGGTGGCTTCCCAAAATTACGAATCTCCAGAAATCGCAGCAAATATTTTTTCACCCAAACTGGATGATACTTTCAGGTAATGATCAGTACACTAAGGCGACTTGGTTCCCCAAATTTCGTTCTTCTATGTTGAAGCGTTCGTTTCCAGTAACAGTTTGAATTTTTAGGTTTCACTCTGTTTTCTTCTATATTGATAGAGGTATTTGGAACTCTAAATCCAACACGGTTTTTGCTAGCTTCTTGAAACTTGACACAATAAAGTAGTTTCACGTTCTATCTCTATGTTTTGTTTCCTCTTGATGTAGCCCTAACAGTGACTGGCGAGAAACACTTTCATGGAAAGGGGTTGCCAGGCTTCCCAAATATGCGAATCTCCAGAAATCTCAGAAATATTTTTTCACCCAAACAGGATGATACTTTCAGGTAATGATCAGTACACTAAGGCGACTTGGTTCCCCAAATTTTGTTCTTCTATGTTGAAGCGTTCGTTTCCAGTAACAGTTTGAATTTTTAGGTTTCACTCTGTTTTCTCCTATATTGATAGATGTATTTGGAACTCTAAATCCAACACGGTTTGTGCTAGCTTCTTGAAACTTGACACAATAAAGTAGTTTCACGTTCTATCTCTATGTTTTGTTTCCTCTTGATGTAGCCCTAACAGTGACCGGCGAGAAACACTTTCATGGAAAGGGGTTGCCAGGCTTCCCAAATATACGAATCTCCAGAAATCTCAGGAAATATTTTTTCACCCAAACAGTATGATACTTTCAGGTAATGATCACTACACTAACGCGACTTGGTTCCCCAAATTTCGTTCTTCTATGTTGAAGCGTTCGTTTCCAGTAACAGTTTGAATTTTTAGGTTTCACTCTGTTTTCTCCTATATTGATAGATGTATTTGGAACTCTAAATCCAACACGGTTTGTGCTAGCTTCTGGAAACTTGACACAATAAAGCAGTTTCACGTTCTATCTCTATGTTTTGTTTCCTCTTGATGTAGGCCTAAGCAGTGACTGGCAAAAAACACTTTCATGGAAAGGGGTTGCCAGGCTTCCCAAAATTACGAATCTCCAGAAATCTCAGCAAATATTTTTTTCACCCAAACTGGATGATACTTTCAGGTAATGATCAGTACACTAAGGCGACTTGGTTCCCCAAATTTCGTTCTTCTATGTTGAAGCGTTCGTTTCCAGTAACAGTTTGAATTTTTAGGTTTCACTCTGTTTTCTCCTATATTGATAGATGTATTTGGAACTCTAAATCAAACACGGTTTGTGCTAGCTTCTTGAAACTTGACACAATAAAGTAGTTTCACGTTCTATCTCTATATTTTGTTTCCTCTTGATGTAGCCCTAAGCAGTGACTGGCGAGAAACACTTTCATGGAAAGGGGTTGCCAGGCTTCCCAAAATTACGAATCTCCAGAAATCTCAGCAAATATTTTCTCACCCAAACAGGATGATACTTTCAGGTAATGATCAGTACACTAAGGCGACTTGGTTCCCCAAATTTCGTTCTTCTATGTTGAAGCGTTCGTTTCCAGTAACAGTTTGAATTTTTAGGTTTCACTCTGTTTTCTCCTATATTGATAGATGTATTTGGAACTCTAAATCCAACACGGTTTGTGCTAGCTTCTTGAAACTTGACACAATAACGTAGTTTCACGTTCTATCTCTATGTTTTGTTTCCTCTTGATGTAGCCCTAAGCATTGACTGTCGAGAAACACTTTCATGGAAAGGGGTGGCTTCCCAAAATTACGAATCTCCAGAAATCGCAGCAAATATTTTTTCACCCAAACTGGATGATACTTTCAGGTAATGATCAGTACACTAAGGCGACTTGGTTCCCCAAATTTCGTTCTTCTATGTTGAAGCGTTCGTTTCCAGTAACAGTTTGAATTTTTAGGTTTCACTCTGTTTTCTCCTATATTGATAGATGTATTTGGAACTCTAAATCCAACACGGTTTGTGCTAGCTTCTTGAAACTTGACAGAATAAAGTAGTTTCACGTTCTATCTCTATGTTTTGTTTCCTCTTGATGTAGCCCTAAGCATTGACTGGCGAGAAACACTTTCATGGAAAGGGGTGGCTTCCCAAAATTACGAATCTCCAGAAATCTCAGCAAATATTTTTTCACCCAAACTGGATGATACTTTCAGGTAATGATCAGTACACTAAGGCGACTTGGTTCCCCAAATTTCGTTCTTCTATGTTGAAGCATTCGTTTCCAGTAACAGTTTGAATTTTTAGGTTTCACTCTGTTTTCTCCTATATTGATAGATGTATTTGGAACTCTAAATCCAACACGGTTTGTGCTAGCTTCTGGAAACTTGACACAATAAAGCAGTTTCACGTTCTATTTCTATGTTTTGTTTCCTCTTGATGTAGCCCTAAGCAGTGACTGGCAAAAAACACTTACATGGAAAGGGGTTGCCAGGCTTCCCAAAATTACGAATCTCCAGAAATCTCAGCAAATATTTTTTCACCCAAACTGGATGATACTTTCAGGTAATGATCAGTACACTAAGGCGACGTGGTTCCCCCAATTTCGTTTTTCTATGTTGAAGCGTTCGTTTCCAGTAACAGTTTGAATTTTTAGGTTTCACTCTGTTTTCTCCTATATTGATAGATGTATTTGGAACTCTGAATCCAACAAGGTTTGTGCTAGGTTCTTGAAACTTGACACAATAAAGTAGTTTCACGTTCTATCTCTATGTTTTGTTTCCTCTTGATGTAGCCCTAACAGTGACTGGCGAGAAACACTTTCATGGAAAGGGGTTGCCAGGCTTCCCAAATATACGAATCTCCAGAAATCTCAGGAAATATTTTTTCACCCAAACAGGATGATACTTTCAGGTAATGATCAGTACACTAAGGCGACTTGGTTCCCCAAATTTCGTTCTTCTATGTTGAAGCGTTCGTTTCCAATAACAGTTTGAATTTTTAGGTTTCACTCTGTTTTCTCCTATATTGATAGATGTATTTGGAACTCTAAATCCAACACGGTTTGTGCTAGCTTCTTGAAACTTGACACAATAAAGTAGTTTCACGTTCTATCTCTATATTTTGTTTCCTCTTGATGTAGCCCTAAGCAGTGACTGGCGAGAAACACTTTCATGGAAAGGGGTTGCCAGGCTTTCCAAAATTACGAATCTCCAGAAATCTCAGCAAATATTTTCTCACCCAAACAGGATGATACTTTCAGGTAATGATCAGTACACTAAGGCGACTTGGTTCCCCAAATTTCGTTCTTCTATGTTGAAGCGTTCGTTTCCAGTAACAGTTTGAATTTTTAGGTTTCACTCTGTTTTCTCCTATATTGATAGATGTATTTGGAACTCTAAATCCAACACGGTTTGTGCTAGCTTCTTGAAACTTGACACAATAACGTAGTTTCACGTTCTATCTCTATGTTTTGTTTCCTCTTGATGTAGCCCTAAGCATTGACTGTCGAGAAACACTTTCATGGAAAGGGGTGGCTTCCCAAAATTACGAATCTCCAGAAATCGCAGCAAATATTTTTTCACCCAAACTGGATGATACTTTCAGGTAATGATCAGTACACTAAGGCGACTTGGTTCCCCAAATTTCGTTCTTCTATGTTGAAGCGTTCGTTTCCAGTAACAGTTTGAATTTTTAGGTTTCACTCTGTTTTCTTCTATATTGATAGAGGTATTTGGAACTCTAAATCCAACACGGTTTTTGCTAGCTTCTTGAAACTTGACACAATAAAGTAGTTTCACGTTCTATCTCTATGTTTTGTTTCCTCTTGATGTAGCCCTAACAGTGACTGGCGAGAAACACTTTCATGGAAAGGGGTTGCCAGGCTTCCCAAATATGCGAATCTCCAGAAATCTCAGAAATATTTTTTCACCCAAACAGGATGATACTTTCAGGTAATGATCAGTACACTAAGGCGACTTGGTTCCCCAAATTTCGTTCTTCTATGTTGAAGCGTTCGTTTCCAGTAACAGTTTGAATTTTTAGGTTTCACTCTGTTTTCTCCTATATTGATAGATGTATTTGGAACTCTGAATCCAACAAGGTTTGTGCTAGCTTCTTGAAACTTGACACAATAAAGTAGTTTCACGTTCTATCTCTATGTTTTGTTTCCTCTTGATGTAGCCCTAACAGTGACTGGCGAGAAACACTTTCATGGAGAGGGGTGGCTTCCCAAAATTACGAATCTCCAGAAATCTCAGCAAATATTTTTTCACCCAAACTGGATTATACTTTCAGGTAATGATCAGTACACTAAGGCGACTTGGTTCCCCAAATTTCGTTCTTCTATGTTGAAGCGTTCGTTTCCAGTAACAGTTTGAATTTTTAGGTTTCACTCTGTTTTCTCCTATATTGATAGATGTATTTGGAACTCTAAATCCAACACGGTTTGTGCTAGCTTCTTGAAACTTGACACAATAAAGTAGTTTCACGTTCTATCTCTATGTTTTGTTTCCTCTTGATGTAGCCCTAACAGTGACTGGCGAGAAACACTTTCATGGAAAGGGGTTGCCAGGCTTCCCAAATATACGAATCTCCAGAAATCACAGCAAATATTTTTTCACCCAAACAGGATGATACTTTCAGGTAATGATCAGTACACTAAGGCGACTTGGTTCCCCAAATTTCGTTCTTCTATGTTGAAGCGTTCGTTTCCAGTAACAGTTTGAATTTTTAGGTTTCACTCTGTTTTCTCCTATATTGATAGATGTATTTGGAACTCTAAATCCAACACGGTTTGTGCTAGCTTCTTGAAACTTGACAGAATAAAGTAGTTTCACGTTCTATCTCTATGTTTTGTTTCCTCTTGATGTAGCCCTAAGCATTGACTGGCGAGAAACACTTTCATGGAAAGGGGTGGCTTCCCAAAATTACGAATCTCCAGAAATCTCAGCAAATATTTTTTCACCCAAACTGGATGATACTTTCAGGTAATGATCAGTACACTAAGGCGACTTGGTTCCCCAAATTTCGTTCTTCTATGTTGAAGCGTTCGTTTCCAGTAACAGTTTGAATTTTTAGGTTTCACTCTGTTTTCTCCTATATTGATAGATGTATTTGGAACTCTAAATCCAACACGGTTTGTGCTAGCTTCTGGAAACTTGACACAATAAAGCAGTTTCAGGTTCTATTTCTATGTTTTGTTTCCTCTTGATGTAGCCCTAAGCAGTGACTGGCAAAAAACACTTACATGGAAAGGGGTTGCCAGGCTTCCCAAAATTACGAATCTCCAGAAATCTCAGCAAATATTTTTTCACCCAAACTGGATGATACTTTCAGGTAATGATCAGTACACTAAGGCGACGTGGTTCCCCAAATTTCGTTCTTCTATGTTGAAGCGTTCGTTTCCAGTAACAGTTTGAATTTTTAGGTTTCACTCTGTTTTCTCCTATATTGATAGATGTATTTGGAACTCTGAATCCAACAAGGTTTGTGCTAGGTTCTTGATACTTGACACAATAAAGTAGTTTCACGTTCTATCTCTATGTTTTGTTTCCTCTTGATGTAGCCCTAACAGTGACTGGCGAGAAACACTTTCATGGAAAGGGGTTGCCAGGCTTCCCAAATATACGAATCTCCAGAAATCTCAGGAAATATTTTTTCACCCAAACAGGATGATACTTTCAGGTAATGATCAGTACACTAAGGCGACTTGGTTCCCCAAATTTCGTTCTTCTATGTTGAAGCGTTCGTTTCCAATAACAGTTTGAATTTTTAGGTTTCACTCTGTTTTCTCCTATATTGATAGATGTATTTGGAACTCTAAATCCAACACGGTTTGTGCTAGCTTCTTGAAACTTGACACAATAAAGTAGTTTCACGTTCTATCTCTATATTTTGTTTCCTCTTGATGTAGCCCTAAGCAGTGACTGGCGAGAAACACTTTCATGGAAAGGGGTTGCCAGGCTTTCCAAAATTACGAATCTCCAGAAATCTCAGCAAATATTTTCTCACCCAAACAGGATGATACTTTCAGGTAATGATCAGTACACTAAGGCGACTTGGTTCCCCAAATTTCGTTCTTCTATGTTGAAGCGTTCGTTTCCAGTAACAGTTTGAATTTTTAGGTTTCACTCTGTTTTCTCCTATATTGATAGATGTATTTGGAACTCTAAATCCAACACGGTTTGTGCTAGCTTCTTGAAACTTGACACAATAACGTAGTTTCACGTTCTATCTCTATGTTTTGTTTCCTCTTGATGTAGCCCTAAGCATTGACTGTCGAGAAACACTTTCATGGAAAGGGGTGGCTTCCCAAAATTACGAATCTCCAGAAATCGCAGCAAATATTTTTTCACCCAAACTGGATGATACTTTCAGGTAATGATCAGTACACTAAGGCGACTTGGTTCCCCAAATTTCGTTCTTCTATGTTGAAGCGTTCGTTTCCAGTAACAGTTTGAATTTTTAGGTTTCACTCTGTTTTCTTCTATATTGATAGAGGTATTTGGAACTCTAAATCCAACACGGTTTTTGCTAGCTTCTTGAAACTTGACACAATAAAGTAGTTTCACGTTCTATCTCTATGTTTTGTTTCCTCTTGATGTAGCCCTAACAGTGACTGGCGAGAAACACTTTCATGGAAAGGGGTTGCCAGGCTTCCCAAATATGCGAATCTCCAGAAATCTCAGAAATATTTTTTCACCCAAACAGGATGATACTTTCAGGTAATGATCAGTACACTAAGGCGACTTGGTTCCCCAAATTTCGTTCTTCTATGTTGAAGCGTTCGTTTCCAGTAACAGTTTGAATTTTTAGGTTTCACTCTGTTTTCTCCTATATTGATAGATGTATTTGGAACTCTGAATCCAACAAGGTTTGTGCTAGCTTCTTGAAACTTGACACAATAAAGTAGTTTCACGTTCTATCTCTATGTTTTGTTTCCTCTTGATGTAGCCCTAACAGTGACTGGCGAGAAACACTTTCATGGAGAGGGGTGGCTTCCCAAAATTACGAATCTCCAGAAATCTCAGCAAATATTTTTTCACCCAAACTGGATTATACTTTCAGGTAATGATCAGTACACTAAGGCGACTTGGTTCCCCAAATTTCGTTCTTCTATGTTGAAGCGTTCGTTTCCAGTAACAGTTTGAATTTTTAGGTTTCACTCTGTTTTCTCCTATATTGATAGATGTATTTGGAACTCTAAATCCAACACGGTTTGTGCTAGCTTCTTGAAACTTGACACAATAAAGTAGTTTCACGTTCTATCTCTATGTTTTGTTTCCTCTTGATGTAGCCCTAACAGTGACTGGCGAGAAACACTTTCATGGAAAGGGGTTGCCAGGCTTCCCAAATATACGAATCTCCAGAAATCACAGCAAATATTTTTTCACCCAAACAGGATGATACTTTCAGGTAATGATCAGTACACTAAGGCGACTTGGTTCCCCAAATTTCGTTCTTCTATGTTGAAGCGTTCGTTTCCAGTAACAGTTTGAATTTTTAGGTTTCACTCTGTTTTCTCCTATATTGATAGATGTATTTGGAACTCTAAATCCAACACGGTTTGTGCTAGCTTCTTGAAACTTGACAGAATAAAGTAGTTTCACGTTCTATCTCTATGTTTTGTTTCCTCTTGATGTAGCCCTAAGCATTGACTGGCGAGAAACACTTTCATGGAAAGGGGTGGCTTCCCAAAATTACGAATCTCCAGAAATCTCAGCAAATATTTTTTCACCCAAACTGGATGATACTTTCAGGTAATGATCAGTACACTAAGGCGACTTGGTTCCCCAAATTTCGTTCTTCTATGTTGAAGCGTTCGTTTCCAGTAACAGTTTGAATTTTTAGGTTTCACTCTGTTTTCTCCTATATTGATAGATGTATTTGGAACTCTAAATCCAACACGGTTTGTGCTAGCTTCTGGAAACTTGACACAATAAAGCAGTTTCAGGTTCTATTTCTATGTTTTGTTTCCTCTTGATGTAGCCCTAAGCAGTGACTGGCAAAAAACACTTACATGGAAAGGGGTTGCCAGGCTTCCCAAAATTACGAATCTCCAGAAATCTCAGCAAATATTTTTTCACCCAAACTGGATGATACTTTCAGGTAATGATCAGTACACTAAGGCGACGTGGTTCCCCAAATTTCGTTCTTCTATGTTGAAGCGTTCGTTTCCAGTAACAGTTTGAATTTTTAGGTTTCACTCTGTTTTCTCCTATATTGATAGATGTATTTGGAACTCTGAATCCAACAAGGTTTGTGCTAGGTTCTTGATACTTGACACAATAAAGTAGTTTCACGTTCTATCTCTATGTTTTGTTTCCTCTTGATGTAGCCCTAACAGTGACTGGCGAGAAACACTTTCATGGAAAGGGGTTGCCAGGCTTCCCAAATATACGAATCTCCAGAAATCTCAGGAAATATTTTTTCACCCAAACAGGATGATACTTTCAGGTAATGATCAGTACACTAAGGCGACTTGGTTCCCCAAATTTCGTTCTTCTATGTTGAAGCGTTCGTTTCCAATAACAGTTTGAATTTTTAGGTTTCACTCTGTTTTCTCCTATATTGATAGATGTATTTGGAACTCTAAATCCAACACGGTTTGTGCTAGCTTCTTGAAACTTGACACAATAAAGTAGTTTCACGTTCTATCTCTATATTTTGTTTCCTCTTGATGTAGCCCTAAGCAGTGACTGGCGAGAAACACTTTCATGGAAAGGGGTTGCCAGGCTTTCCAAAATTACGAATCTCCAGAAATCTCAGCAAATATTTTCTCACCCAAACAGGATGATACTTTCAGGTAATGATCAGTACACTAAGGCGACTTGGTTCCCCAAATTTCGTTCTTCTATGTTGAAGCGTTCGTTTCCAGTAACAGTTTGAATTTTTAGGTTTCACTCTGTTTTCTCCTATATTGATAGATGTATTTGGAACTCTAAATCCAACACGGTTTGTGCTAGCTTCTTGAAACTTGACACAATAACGTAGTTTCACGTTCTATCTCTATGTTTTGTTTCCTCTTGATGTAGCCCTAAGCATTGACTGTCGAGAAACACTTTCATGGAAAGGGGTGGCTTCCCAAAATTACGAATCTCCAGAAATCGCAGCAAATATTTTTTCACCCAAACTGGATGATACTTTCAGGTAATGATCAGTACACTAAGGCGACTTGGTTCCCCAAATTTCGTTCTTCTATGTTGAAGCGTTCGTTTCCAGTAACAGTTTGAATTTTTAGGTTTCACTCTGTTTTCTTCTATATTGATAGAGGTATTTGGAACTCTAAATCCAACACGGTTTTTGCTAGCTTCTTGAAACTTGACACAATAAAGTAGTTTCACGTTCTATCTCTATGTTTTGTTTCCTCTTGATGTAGCCCTAACAGTGACTGGCGAGAAACACTTTCATGGAAAGGGGTTGCCAGGCTTCCCAAATATGCGAATCTCCAGAAATCTCAGAAATATTTTTTCACCCAAACAGGATGATACTTTCAGGTAATGATCAGTACACTAAGGCGACTTGGTTCCCCAAATTTCGTTCTTCTATGTTGAAGCGTTCGTTTCCAGTAACAGTTTGAATTTTTAGGTTTCACTCTGTTTTCTCCTATATTGATAGATGTATTTGGAACTCTGAATCCAACAAGGTTTGTGCTAGCTTCTTGAAACTTGACACAATAAAGTAGTTTCACGTTCTATCTCTATGTTTTGTTTCCTCTTGATGTAGCCCTAACAGTGACTGGCGAGAAACACTTTCATGGAGAGGGGTGGCTTCCCAAAATTACGAATCTCCAGAAATCTCAGCAAATATTTTTTCACCCAAACTGGATTATACTTTCAGGTAATGATCAGTACACTAAGGCGACTTGGTTCCCCAAATTTCGTTCTTCTATGTTGAAGCGTTCGTTTCCAGTAACAGTTTGAATTTTTAGGTTTCACTCTGTTTTCTCCTATATTGATAGATGTATTTGGAACTCTAAATCCAACACGGTTTGTGCTAGCTTCTTGAAACTTGACACAATAAAGTAGTTTCACGTTCTATCTCTATGTTTTGTTTCCTCTTGATGTAGCCCTAACAGTGACTGGCGAGAAACACTTTCATGGAAAGGGGTTGCCAGGCTTCCCAAATATACGAATCTCCAGAAATCACAGCAAATATTTTTTCACCCAAACAGGATGATACTTTCAGGTAATGATCAGTACACTAAGGCGACTTGGTTCCCCAAATTTCGTTCTTCTATGTTGAAGCGTTCGTTTCCAGTAACAGTTTGAATTTTTAGGTTTCACTCTGTTTTCTCCTATATTGATAGATGTATTTGGAACTCTAAATCCAACACGGTTTGTGCTAGCTTCTTGAAACTTGACAGAATAAAGTAGTTTCACGTTCTATCTCTATGTTTTGTTTCCTCTTGATGTAGCCCTAAGCATTGACTGGCGAGAAACACTTTCATGGAAAGGGGTGGCTTCCCAAAATTACGAATCTCCAGAAATCTCAGCAAATATTTTTTCACCCAAACTGGATGATACTTTCAGGTAATGATCAGTACACTAAGGCGACTTGGTTCCCCAAATTTCGTTCTTCTATGTTGAAGCGTTCGTTTCCAGTAACAGTTTGAATTTTTAGGTTTCACTCTGTTTTCTCCTATATTGATAGATGTATTTGGAACTCTAAATCCAACACGGTTTGTGCTAGCTTCTGGAAACTTGACACAATAAAGCAGTTTCAGGTTCTATTTCTATGTTTTGTTTCCTCTTGATGTAGCCCTAAGCAGTGACTGGCAAAAAACACTTACATGGAAAGGGGTTGCCAGGCTTCCCAAAATTACGAATCTCCAGAAATCTCAGCAAATATTTTTTCACCCAAACTGGATGATACTTTCAGGTAATGATCAGTACACTAAGGCGACGTGGTTCCCCAAATTTCGTTCTTCTATGTTGAAGCGTTCGTTTCCAGTAACAGTTTGAATTTTTAGGTTTCACTCTGTTTTCTCCTATATTGATAGATGTATTTGGAACTCTGAATCCAACAAGGTTTGTGCTAGGTTCTTGATACTTGACACAATAAAGTAGTTTCACGTTCTATCTCTATGTTTTGTTTCCTCTTGATGTAGCCCTAACAGTGACTGGCGAGAAACACTTTCATGGAAAGGGGTTGCCAGGCTTCCCAAATATACGAATCTCCAGAAATCTCAGGAAATATTTTTTCACCCAAACAGGATGATACTTTCAGGTAATGATCAGTACACTAAGGCGACTTGGTTCCCCAAATTTCGTTCTTCTATGTTGAAGCGTTCGTTTCCAATAACAGTTTGAATTTTTAGGTTTCACTCTGTTTTCTCCTATATTGATAGATGTATTTGGAACTCTAAATCCAACACGGTTTGTGCTAGCTTCTTGAAACTTGACACAATAAAGTAGTTTCACGTTCTATCTCTATATTTTGTTTCCTCTTGATGTAGCCCTAAGCAGTGACTGGCGAGAAACACTTTCATGGAAAGGGGTTGCCAGGCTTTCCAAAATTACGAATCTCCAGAAATCTCAGCAAATATTTTCTCACCCAAACAGGATGATACTTTCAGGTAATGATCAGTACACTAAGGCGACTTGGTTCCCCAAATTTCGTTCTTCTATGTTGAAGCGTTCGTTTCCAGTAACAGTTTGAATTTTTAGGTTTCACTCTGTTTTCTCCTATATTGATAGATGTATTTGGAACTCTAAATCCAAAACGGTTTGTGCTAGCTTCTTGAAACTTGACACAATAACGTAGTTTCACGTTCTATCTCTATGTTTTGTTTCCTCTTGATGTAGCCCTAAGCATTGACTGTCGAGAAACACTTTCATGGAAAGGGGTGGCTTCCCAAAATTACGAATCTCCAGAAATCGCAGCAAATATTTTTTCACCCAAACTGGATGATACTTTCAGGTAATGATCAGTACACTAAGGCGACTTGGTTCCCCAAATTTCGTTCTTCTATGTTGAAGCGTTCGTTTCCAGTAACAGTTTGAATTTTTAGGTTTCACTCTGTTTTCTTCTATATTGATAGAGGTATTTGGAACTCTAAATCCAACACGGTTTTTGCTAGCTTCTTGAAACTTGACACAATAAAGTAGTTTCACGTTCTATCTCTATGTTTTGTTTCCTCTTGATGTAGCCCTAACAGTGACTGGCGAGAAACACTTTCATGGAAAGGGGTTGCCAGGCTTCCCAAATATGCGAATCTCCAGAAATCTCAGAAATATTTTTTCACCCAAACAGGATGATACTTTCAGGTAATGATCAGTACACTAAGGCGACTTGGTTCCCCAAATTTCGTTCTTCTATGTTGAAGCGTTCGTTTCCAGTAACAGTTTGAATTTTTAGGTTTCACTCTGTTTTCTCCTATATTGATAGATGTATTTGGAACTCTAAATCCAACACGGTTTGTGCTAGCTTCTTGAAACTTGACACAATAAAGTAGTTTCACGTTCTATCTCTATGTTTTGTTTCCTCTTGATGTAGCCCTAACAGTGACCGGCGAGAAACACTTTCATGTAAAGGGGTTGCCAGGCTTCCCAAATATACGAATCTCCAGAAATCTCAGGAAATATTTTTTCACCCAAACAGGATGATACTTTCAGGTAATGATCAGTACACTAAGGCGACTTGGTTCCCCAAATTTCGTTCTTCTATGTTGAAGCGTTCGTTTCCAGTAACAGTTTGAATTTTTAGGTTTCACTCTGTTTTCTCCTATATTGATAGATGTATTTGGAACTCTAAATCCAACACGGTTTGTGCTAGCTTCTTGAAACTTGACACAATAAAGTAATTTCACGTTCTATCTCTATGTTTTGTTTCCTCTTGATGTAGCCCTAAGCAGTGACTGGTGATAAACACTTTCATGGAAAGGGGTGGCTTCCCAAAATTACGAATCTCCAGAAATCTCAGGAAATGTTTTTTCACCCAAACTGGATGATACTTTCAGGTAATGATCAGTACACTAAGGCGACTTGGTTCCCCAAATTTCGTTCTTCTATGTTGAAGCGTTCGTTTCCAGTAACAGTTTGAATTTTTAGGTTTCACTCTGTTTTCTCCTATATTGATAGATGTATTTGGAACTCTAAATCCAACACGGTTTGTGCTAGCTTCTTGAAACTTGACACAATAAAGTAGTTTCACGTTCTATCTCTATATTTTGTTTCCTCTTGATGTAGCCCTAAGCAGTGACTGGCGAGAAACACTTTCATGGAAAGGGGTTGCCAGGCTTCCCAAATATACGAATCTCCAGAAATCACAGCAAATATTTTTTCACCCAAACAGGATGATACTTTCAGGTAATGATCAGTACACTAAGGCGACTTGGTTCCCCAAATTTCGTTCTTCTATGTTGAAGCGTTCGTTTCCAGTAACAGTTTGAATTTTTAGGTTTCACTCTGTTTTCTCCTATATTGATAGATGTATTTGGAACTCTAAATCCAACACGGTTTGTGCTAGCTTCTTGAAACTTGACAGAATAAAGTAGTTTCACGTTCTATCTCTATGTTTTGTTTCCTCTTGATGTAGCCCTAAGCATTGACTGGCGAGAAACACTTTCATGGAAAGGGGTGGCTTCCCAAAATTACGAATCTCCAGAAATCTCAGCAAATATTTTTTCACCCAAACTGGATGATACTTTCAGGTAATGATCAGTACACTAAGGCGACTTGGTTCCCCAAATTTCGTTCTTCTATGTTGAAGCGTTCTTTTCCAGTAACAGTTTGAATTTTTAGGTTTCACTCTGTTTACTCCTATATTGATAGATGTATTTGGAACTCTAAATCCAACACGGTTTGTGCTAGCTTCTGGAAACTTGACACAATAAAGCAGTTTCACGTTCTATTTCTATGTTTTGTTTCCTCTTGATGTAGCCCTAAGCAGTGACTGGCAAAAAACACTTACATGGAAAGGGGTTGCCAGGCTTCCCAAAATTACGAATCTCCAGAAATCTCAGCAAATATTTTTTCACCCAAACTGGATGATACTTTCAGGTAATGATCAGTACACTAAGGCGACGTGGTTCCCCCAATTTCGTTCTTCTATGTTGAAGCGTTCGTTTCCAGTAACAGTTTGAATTTTTAGGTTTCACTCTGTTTTCTCCTATATTGATAGATGTATTTGGAACTCTGAATCCAACAAGGTTTGTGCTAGCTTCTTGAAACTTGACACAATAAAGTAGTTTCACGTTCTATCTCTATGTTTTGTTTCCTCTTGATGTAGCCCTAACAGTGACTGGCGAGAAACACTTTCATGGAAAGGGGTTGCCAGGCTTCCCAAATATACGAATCTCCAGAAATCTCAGGAAATATTTTTTCACCCAAACAGGATGATACTTTCAGGTAATGATCAGTACACTAAGGCGACTTGGTTCCCCAAATTTCGTTCTTCTATGTTGAAGCGTTCGTTTCCAATAACAGTTTGAATTTTTAGGTTTCACTCTGTTTTCTCCTATATTGATAGATGTATTTGGAACTCTAAATCCAACACGGTTTGTGCTAGCTTCTTGAAACTTGACACAATAAAGTAGTTTCACGTTCTATCTCTATATTTTGTTTCCTCTTGATGTAGCCCTAAGCAGTGACTGGCGAGAAACACTTTCATGGAAAGGGGTTGCCAGGCTTTCCAAAATTACGAATCTCCAGAAATCTCAGCAAATATTTTCTCACCCAAACAGGATGATACTTTCAGGTAATGATCAGTACACTAAGGCGACTTGGTTCCCCAAATTTCGTTCTTCTATGTTGAAGCGTTCATTTCCAGTAACAGTTTGAATTTTTAGGTTTCACTCTGTTTTCTCCTATATTGATAGATGTATTTGGAACTCTAAATCCAACACGGTTTGTGCTAGCTTCTTGAAACTTGACACAATAACGTAGTTTCACGTTCTATCTCTATGTTTTGTTTCCTCTTGATGTAGCCCTAAGCATTGACTGTCGAGAAACATTTTCATGGAAAGGGGTGGCTTCCCAAAATTACGAATCTCCAGAAATCGCAGCAAATATTTTTTCACCCAAACTGGATGATACTTTCAGGTAATGATCAGTACACTAAGGCGACTTGGTTCCCCAAATTTCGTTCTTCTATGTTGAAGCGTTCGTTTCCAGTAACAGTTTGAATTTTTAGGTTTCACTCTGTTTTCTTCTATATTGATAGAGGTATTTGGAACTCTAAATCCAACACGGTTTTTGCTAGCTTCTTGAAACTTGACACAATAAAGTAGTTTCACGTTCTATCTCTATGTTTTGTTTCCTCTTGATGTAGCCCTAACAGTGACTGGCGAGAAACACTTTCATGGAAAGGGGTTGCCAGGCTTCCCAAATATGCGAATCTCCAGAAATCTCAGAAATATTTTTTCACCCAAACAGGATGATACTTTCAGGTAATGATCAGTACACTATGGCGACTTGGTTCCCCAAATTTCGTTCTTCTATGTTGAAGCGTTCGTTTCCAGTAACAGTTTGAATTTTTAGGTTTCACTCTGTTTTCTCCCATATTGATAGATGTATTTGGAACTCTAAATCCAACACGGTTTGTGCTAGCTTCTTGAAACTTGACACAATAAAGTAGTTTCACGTTCTATCTCTATGTTTTGTTTCCTCTTGATGTAGCCCTAACAGTGACCGGCGAGAAACACTTTCATGGAAAGGGGTTGCCAGGCTTCCCAAATATACGAATCTCCAGAAATCTCAGGAAATATTTTTTCACCCAAACAGGATGATACTTTCAGGTAATGATCACTACACTAACGCGACTTGGTTCCCCAAATTTCGTTCTTCTATGTTGAAGCGTTCGTTTCCAGTAACAGTTTGAATTTTTAGGTTTCACTCTGTTTTCTCCTATATTGATAGATGTATTTGGAACTCTAAATCCAACACGGTTTGTGCTAGCTTCTGGAAACTTGACACAATAAAGCAGTTTCACGTTCTATCTCTATGTTTTGTTTCCTCTTGATGTAGGCCTAAGCAGTGACTGGCAAAAAACTCTTTCATGGAAAGGGGTTGCCAGGCTTCCCAAAATTACGAATCTCCAGAAATCTCAGCAAATATTTTTTTCACCCAAACTGGATGATACTTTCAGGTAATGATCAGTACACTAAGGCGACTTGGTTCCCCAAATTTCGTTCTTCTATGTTGAAGCGTTCGTTTCCAATAACAGTTTGAATTTTTAGGTTTCACTCTGTTTTCTCCTATATTGATAGATGTATTTGGAACTCTAAATCCAACACGGTTTGTGCTAGCTTCTTGAAACTTGACACAATAAAGTAGTTTCACGTTCTATCTCTATATTTTGTTTCCTCTTGATGTAGCCCTAAGCAGTGACTGGCGAGAAACACTTTCATGGAAAGGGGTTGCCAGGCTTCCCAAAATTACGAATCTCCAGAAATCTCAGCAAATATTTTCTCACACAAACAGGATGATACTTTCAGGTAATGATCAGTTCACTAAGGCGACTTGGTTCCCCAAATTTCGTTCTTCTATGTTGAAGCGTTCGTTTCCAGTAACAGTTTGAATTTTTAGGTTTCACTCTGTTTTCTCCTATATTGATAGATGTATTTGGAACTCTAAATCCAACACGGTTTGTGCTAGCTTCTTGAAACTTGACACAATAACGTAGTTTCACGTTCTATCTCTATGTTTTGTTTCCTCTTGATGTAGCCCTAAGCATTGACTGTCGAGAAACACTTTCATGGAAAGGGGTGGCTTCCCAAAATTACGAATCTCCAGAAATCGCAGCAAATATTTTTTCACCCAAACTGGATGATACTTTCAGGTAATGATCAGTACACTAAGGCGACTTGGTTCCCCAAATTTCGTTCTTCTATGTTGAAGCGTTCGTTTCCAGTAACAGTTTGAATTTTTAGGTTTCACTCTGTTTTCTCCTATATTGATAGATGTATTTGGAACTCTAAATCCAACACGGTTTGTGCTAGCTTCTTGAAACTTGACACAATAAAGTAGTTTCACGTTCTATCTCTATGTTTTGTTTCCTCTTGATGTAGCCCTAAGCATTGACTGGCGAGAAACACTTTCATGGAAAGGGGTGGCTTCCCAAAATTACGAATCTCCAGAAATCTCAGCAAATATTTTTTCACCCAAACTGGATGATACTTTCAGGTAATGATCAGTACACTAAGGCGACTTGGTTCCCCAAATTTCGTTCTTCTATGTTGAAGCGTTCGTTTCCAGTAACAGTTTGAATTTTTAGGTTTCACTCTGTTTTCTCCTATATTGATAGATGTATTTGGAATTCTAAATCCAACACGGTTTGTGCTAGCTTCTGGAAACTTGACACAATAAAGCAGTTTCACGTTCTATTTCTATGTTTTGTTTCCTCTTGATGTAGCCCTAAGCAGTGACTGGCAAAAAACACTTACATGGAAAGGGGTTGCCAGGCTTCCCAAAATTACGAATCTCCAGAAATCTCAGCAAATATTTTTTCACCCAAACTGGATGATACTTTCAGGTAATGATCAGTACACTAAGGCGACGTGGTTCCCCCAATTTCGTTCTTCTATGTTGAAGCGTTCGTTTCCAGTAACAGTTTGAATTTTTAGGTTTCACTCTGTTTTCTCCTATATTGATAGATGTATTTGGAACTCTGAATCCAACAAGGTTTGTGCTAGCTTCTTGAAGCTTGACACAATAAAGTAGTTTCACGTTCTATCTCTATATTTTGTTTCCTCTTGATGTAGCCCTAAACAGTGACTGGCGAGAAACACTTTCATGGAAAGGGGTTGCCAGGCTTTCCAAAATTACGAATCTCCAGAAATCTCAGCAAATATTTTCTCACCCAAACAGGATGATACTTTCAGGTAATGATCAGTACACTAAGGCGACTTGGTTCCCCAAATTTCGTTCTTCTATGTTGAAGCGTTCGTTTCCAGTAACAGTTTGAATTTTTAGGTTTCACTCTGTTTTCTCCTATATTGATAGATGTATTTGGAACTCTAAATCCAACACGGTTTGTGCTAGCTTCTTGAAACTTGACACAATAACGTAGTTTCACGTTCTATCTCTATGTTTTGTTTCCTCTTGATGTAGCCCTAAGCATTGACTGTCGAGAAACACTTTCATGGAAAGGGGTGGCTTCCCAAAATTACGAATCTCCAGAAATCGCAGCAAATATTTTTTCACCCAAACTGGATGATACTTTCAGGTAATGATCAGTACACTAAGGCGACGTGGTTCCCCCAATTTCGTTCTTCTATGTTGAAGCGTTCGTTTCCAGTAACAGTTTGAATTTTTAGGTTTCACTCTGTTTTCTTCTATATTGATAGAGGTATTTGGAACTCTAAATCCAACACAGTTTTTGCTAGCTTCTTGAAACTTGACACAATAAAGTAGTTTCACGTTCTATCTCTATGTTTTGTTTCCTCTTGATGTAGCCCTAACAGTGACTGGCGAGAAACACTTTCATGGAAAGGGGTTGCCAGGCTTCCCAAATATGCGAATCTCCAGAAATCTCAGAAATATTTTTTCACCCAAACAGGATGATACTTTCAGGTAATGATCAGTACACTATGGCGACTTGGTTCCCCAAATTTCGTTCTTCTATGTTGAAGCGTTCGTTTCCAGTAACAGTTTGAATTTTTAGGTTTCACTCTGTTTTCTCCCATATTGATAGATGTATTTGGAACTCTAAATCCAACACGGTTTGTGCTAGCTTCTTGAAACTTGACACAATAAAGTAGTTTCACGTTCTATCTCTATGTTTTGTTTCCTCTTGATGTAGCCCTAACAGTGACCGGCGAGAAACACTTTCATGGAAAGGGGTTGCCAGGCTTCCCAAATATACGAATCTCCAGAAATCTCAGGAAATATTTTTTCACCCAAACAGGATGATACTTTCAGGTAATGATCAGTACACTAACGCGACTTGGTTCCCCAAATTTCGTTCTTCTATGTTGAAGCGTTCGTTTCCAGTAACAGTTTGAATTTTTAGGTTTCACTCTGTTTTCTCCTATATTGATAGATGTATTTGGAACTCTAAATCCAACACGGTTTGTGCTAGCTTCTGGAAACTTGACACAATAAAGCAGTTTCACGTTCTATCTCTATGTTTTGTTTCCTCTTGATGTAGGCCTAAGCAGTGACTGGCAAAAAACTCTTTCATGGAAAGGGGTTGCCAGGCTTCCCAAAATTACGAATCTCCAGAAATCTCAGCAAATATTTTTTTCACCCAAACTGGATGATACTTTCAGGTAATGATCAGTACACTAAGGCGACTTGGTTCCCCAAATTTCGTTCTTCTATGTTGAAGCGTTCGTTTCCAATAACAGTTTGAATTTTTAGGTTTCACTCTGTTTTCTCCTATATTGATAGATGTATTTGGAACTCTAAATCCAACACGGTTTGTGCTAGCTTCTTGAAACTTGACACAATAAAGTAGTTTCACGTTCTATCTCTATATTTTGTTTCCTCTTGATGTAGCCCTAAGCAGTGACTGGCGAGAAACACTTTCATGGAAAGGGGTTGCCAGGCTTCCCAAAATTACGAATCTCCAGAAATCTCAGCAAATATTTTCTCACCCAAACAGGATGATACTTTCAGGTAATGATCAGTTCACTAAGGCGACTTGGTTCCCCAAATTTCGTTCTTCTATGTTGAAGCGTTCGTTTCCAGTAACAGTTTGAATTTTTAGGTTTCACTCTGTTTTCTCCTATATTGATAGATGTATTTGGAACTCTAAATCCAACACGGTTTGTGCTAGCTTCTTGAAACTTGACACAATAACGTAGTTTCACGTTCTATCTCTATGTTTTGTTTCCTCTTGATGTAGCCCTAAGCATTGACTGTCGAGAAACACTTTCATGGAAAGGGGTGGCTTCCCAAAATTACGAATCTCCAGAAATCGCAGCAAATATTTTTTCACCCAAACTGGATGATACTTTCAGGTAATGATCAGTACACTAAGGCGACTTGGTTCCCCAAATTTCGTTCTTCTATGTTGAAGCGTTCGTTTCCAGTAACAGTTTGAATTTTTAGGTTTCACTCTGTTTTCTCCTATATTGATAGATGTATTTGGAACTCTAAATCCAACACGGTTTGTGCTAGCTTCTTGAAACTTGACACAATAAAGTAGTTTCACGTTCTATCTCTATGTTTTGTTTCCTCTTGATGTAGCCCTAAGCATTGACTGGCGAGAAACACTTTCATGGAAAGGGGTGGCTTCCCAAAATTACGAATCTCCAGAAATCTCAGCAAATATTTTTTCACCCAAACTGGATGATACTTTCAGGTAATGATCAGTACACTAAGGCGACTTGGTTCCCCAAATTTCGTTCTTCTATGTTGAAGCGTTCGTTTCCAGTAACAGTTTGAATTTTTAGGTTTCACTCTGTTTTCTCCTATATTGATAGATGTATTTGGAACTCTAAATCCAACACGGTTTGTGCTAGCTTCTGGAAACTTGACACAATAAAGCAGTTTCACGTTCTATTTCTATGTTTTGTTTCCTCTTGATGTAGCCCTAAGCAGTGACTGGCAAAAAACACTTACATGGAAAGGGGTTGCCAGGCTTCCCAAAATTACGAATCTCCAGAAATCTCAGCAAATATTTTTTCACCCAAACTGGATGATACTTTCAGGTAATGATCAGTACACTAAGGCGACGTGGTTCCCCCAATTTCGTTCTTCTATGTTGAAGCGTTCGTTTCCAGTAACAGTTTGAATTTTTAGGTTTCACTCTGTTTTCTCCTATATTGATAGATGTATTTGGACTCTGAATCCAACAAGGTTTGTGCTAGGTTCTTGAAACTTGACACAATAAAGTAGTTTCACGTTCTATCTCTATGTTTTGTTTCCTCTTGATGTAGCCCTAACAGTGACTGGCGAGAAACACTTTCATGGAAAGGGGTTGCCAGGCTTCCCAAATATACGAATCTCCAGAAATCTCAGGAAATATTTTTTCACCCAAACAGGATGATACTTTCAGGTAATGATCAGTACACTAAGGCGACTTGGTTCCCCAAATTTCGTTCTTCTATGTTGAAGCGTTCGTTTCCAATAACAGTTTGAATTTTTAGGTATCACTCTGTTTTCTCCTATATTGATAGATGTATTTGGAACTCTAAATCCAACACGGTTTGTGCTAGCTTCTGGAAACTTGACACAATAAAGCAGTTTCACGTTCTATCTCTATGTTTTGTTTCCTCTTGATGTAGGCCTAAGCAGTGACTGGCAAAAAACACTTTCATGGAAAGGGGTTGCCAGGCTTCCCAAAATTACGAATCTCCAGAAATCTCAGCAAATATTTTTTTCACCCAAACTGGATGATACTTTCAGGTAATGATCAGTACACTAAGGCGACTTGGTTCCCCAAATTTCGTTCTTCTATGTTGAAGCGTTCGTTTCCAATAACAGTTTGAATTTTTAGGTTTCACTCTGTTTTCTCCTATATGGATAGATGTATTTGGAACTCTAAATCCAACACGGTTTGTGCTAGCTTCTTGAAACTTGACACAATAAAGTAGTTTCACGTTCTATCTCTACATTTTGTTTCCTCTTGATGTAGCCCTAAGCAGTGACTGGCGAGAAACACTTTCATGGAAAGGGGTTGCCAGGCTTCCCAAAATTACGAATCTCCAGAAATCTCAGCAAACATTTTCTCACCCAAACAGGATGATACTTTCAGGTAATGATCAGTACACTAAGGCGACTTGGTTCCCCAAATTTCGTTCTTCTATGTTGAAGCGTTCGTTTCCAGTAACAGTTTGAATTTTTAGGTTTCACTCTGTTTTCTCCTATATTGATAGATGTATTTGGAACTCTAAATCCAACACGGTTTGTGCTAGCTTCTTGAAACTTGACACAATAACATAGTTTCACGTTCTATCTCTATGTTTTGTTTCCTCTTGATGTAGCCCTAAGCATTGACTGTCGAGAAACACTTTCATGGAAAGGGGTGGCTTCCCAAAATTACGAATCTCCAGAAATCGCAGCTAATATTTTTTCACCCAAACTGGATGATACTTTCAGGTAATGATCAGTACACTAAGGCGACGTGGTTCCCCCAATTTCGTTCTTCTATGTTGAAGCGTTCGTTTCCAGTAACAGTTTGAATTTTTAGGTTTCACTCTGTTTTCTTCTATATTGATAGAGGTATTTGGAACTCTAAATCCAACACAGTTTTTGCTAGCTTCTTGAAACTTGACACAATAAAGTAGTTTCACGTTCTATCTCTATGTTTTGTTTCCTCTTGATGTAGCCCTAACAGTGACTGGCGAGAAACACTTTCATGGAAAGGGGTTGCCAGGCTTCCCAAATATGCGAATCTCCAGAAATCTCAGAAATATTTTTTCACCCAAACAGGATGATACTTTCAGGTAATGATCAGTACACTATGGCGACTTGGTTCCCCAAATTTCGTTCTTCTATGTTGAAGCGTTCGTTTCCAGTAACAGTTTGAATTTTTAGGTTTCACTCTGTTTTCTCCCATATTGATAGATGTATTTGGAACTCTAAATCCAACACGGTTTGTGCTAGCTTCTTGAAACTTGACACAATAAAGTAGTTTCACGTTCTATCTCTATGTTTTGTTTCCTCTTGATGTAGCCCTAACAGTGACCGGCGAGAAACACTTTCATGGAAAGGGGTTGCCAGGCTTCCCAAATATACGAATCTCCAGAAATCTCAGGAAATATTTTTTCACCCAAACAGGATGATACTTTCAGGTAATGATCACTACACTAACGCGACTTGGTTCCCCAAATTTCGTTCTTCTATGTTGAAGCGTTCGTTTCCAGTAACAGTTTGAATTTTTAGGTTTCACTCTGTTTTCTCCTATATTGATAGATGTATTTGGAACTCTAAATCCAACACGGTTTGTGCTAGCTTCTGGAAACTTGACACAATAAAGCAGTTTCACGTTCTATCTCTATGTTTTGTTTCCTCTTGATGTAGGCCTAAGCAGTGACTGGCAAAAAACTCTTTCATGGAAAGGGGTTGCCAGGCTTCCCAAAATTACGAATCTCCAGAAATCTCAGCAAATATTTTTTTCACCCAAACTGGATGATACTTTCAGGTAATGATCAGTACACTAAGGCGACTTGGTTCCCCAAATTTCGTTCTTCTATGTTGAAGCGTTCGTTTCCAATAACAGTTTGAATTTTTAGGTTTCACTCTGTTTTCTCCTATATTGATAGATGTATTTGGAACTCTAAATCCAACACGGTTTGTGCTAGCTTCTTGAAACTTGACACAATAAAGTAGTTTCACGTTCTATCTCTATATTTTGTTTCCTCTTGATGTAGCCCTAAGCAGTGACTGGCGAGAAACACTTTCATGGAAAGGGGTTGCCAGGCTTCCCAAAATTACGAATCTCCAGAAATCTCAGCAAATATTTTCTCACCCAAACAGGATGATACTTTCAGGTAATGATCAGTTCACTAAGGCGACTTGGTTCCCCAAATTTCGTTCTTCTATGTTGAAGCGTTCGTTTCCAGTAACAGTTTGAATTTTTAGGTTTCACTCTGTTTTCTCCTATATTGATAGATGTATTTGGAACTCTAAATCCAACACGGTTTGTGCTAGCTTCTTGAAACTTGACACAATAACGTAGTTTCACGTTCTATCTCTATGTTTTGTTTCCTCTTGATGTAGCCCTAAGCATTGACTGTCGAGAAACACTTTCATGGAAAGGGGTGGCTTCCCAAAATTACGAATCTCCAGAAATCGCAGCAAATATTTTTTCACCCAAACTGGATGATACTTTCAGGTAATGATCAGTACACTAAGGCGACTTGGTTCCCCAAATTTCGTTCTTCTATGTTGAAGCGTTCGTTTCCAGTAACAGTTTGAATTTTTAGGTTTCACTCTGTTTTCTCCTATATTGATAGATGTATTTGGAACTCTAAATCCAACACGGTTTGTGCTAGCTTCTTGAAACTTGACACAATAAAGTAGTTTCACGTTCTATCTCTATGTTTTGTTTCCTCTTGATGTAGCCCTAAGCATTGACTGGCGAGAAACACTTTCATGGAAAGGGGTGGCTACCCAAAATTACGAATCTCCAGAAATCTCAGCAAATATTTTTTCACCCAAACTGGATGATACTTTCAGGTAATGATCAGTACACTAAGGCGACTTGGTTCCCCAAATTTCGTTCTTCTATGTTGAAGCGTTCGTTTCCAGTAACAGTTTGAATTTTTAGGTTTCACTCTGTTTTCTCCTATATTGATAGATGTATTTGGAACTCTAAATCCAACACGGTTTGTGCTAGCTTCTTGAAACTTGACAGAATAAAGTAGTTTCACGTTCTATCTCTATGTTTTGTTTCCTCTTGATGTAGCCCTAAGCATTGACTGTCGAGAAACACTTTCATGGAAAGGGGTGGCTTCCCAAAATTACGAATCTCCAGAAATCGCAGCAAATATTTTTTCACCCAAACTGGATGATACTTTCAGGTAATGATCAGTACACTAAGGCGACTTGGTTCCCCAAATTTCGTTCTTCTATGTTGAAGCGTTCGTTTCCAGTAACAGTTTGAATTTTTAGGTTTCACTCTGTTTTCTTCTATATTGATAGAGGTATTTGGAACTCTAAATCCAACACGGTTTGTGCTAGCTTCTTGAAACTTGACATAATAAAGTAGTTTCACGTTCTATCTCTATGTTTTGTTTCCTCTTGATGTAGCCCTAACAGTGACTGGCGAGAAACACTTTCATGGAAAGGGGTTGCCAGGCTTCCCAAATATACGAATCTCCAGAAATCTCAGGAAATATTTTTTCACCCAAACAGGATGATACTTTCAGGTAATGATCAGTACACTAAGGCGACTTGGTTCCCCAAATTTCGTTCTTCTATGTTGAAGCGTTCGTTTCCAATAACAGTTTGAATTTTTAGGTTTCACTCTGTTTTCTCCTATATTGATAGATGTATTTGGAACTCTAAATCCAACACGGTTTGTGCTAGCTTCTTGAAACTTGACACAATAAAGTAGTTTCACGTTCTATCTCTATATTTTGTTTCCTCTTGATGTAGCCCTAAGCAGTGACTGGCGAGAAACACTTTCATGGAAAGGGGTTGCCAGGCTTCCCAAAATTACGAATCTCCAGAAATCGCAGCAAATATTTTTTCACCCAAACTGGATGATACTTTCAGGTAATGATCAGTACACTAAGGCGACTTGGTTCCCCAAATTTCGTTCTTCTATGTTGAAGCGTTCGTTTCCAGTAACAGTTTGAATTTTTAGGTTTCAGTCTGTTTTCTCCTATATTGATAGAGGTATTTGGAACTCTAAATCCAACACGGTTTTTGCTAGCTTCTTGAAACTTGACACAATAAAGTAGTTTCACGTTCTATCTCTATGTTTTGTTTCCTCTTGATGTAGCCCTAACAGTGACTGGCGAGAAACACTTTCATGGAAAGGGGTTGCCAGGCTTCCCAAATATGCGAATCTCCAGAAATCTCAGAAATATTTTTTCACCCAAACAGGATGATACTTTCAGGTAATGATCAGTACACTAAGGCGACTTGGTTCCCCAAATTTCGTTCTTCTATGTTGAAGCGTTCGTTTCCAGTAACAGTTTGAATTTTTAGGTTTCACTCTGTTTTCTCCTATATTGATAGATGTATTTGGAACTCTAAATCCAACACGGTTTGTGCTAGCTTCTTGAAACTTGACACAATAAAGTAGTTTCACGTTCTATCTCTATGTTTTGTTTCCTCTTGATGTAGCCCTAACAGTGACCGGCGAGTAACACTTTCATGGAAAGGGGTTGCCAGGCTTCCCAAATATACGAATCTCCAGAAATCTCAGGAAATATTTTTTCACCCAAACAGGATGATACTTTCAGGTAATGATCACTACACTAACGCGACTTGGTTCCCCAAATTTCGTTCTTCTATGTTGAAGCGTTCGTTTCCAGTAACAGTTTGAATTTTTAGGTTTCACTCTGTTTTCTCCTATATTGATAGATGTATTTGGAACTCTAAATCCAACACGGTTTGTGCTAGCTTCTGGAAACTTGACACAATAAAGCAGTTTCACGTTCTATCTCTATGTTTTGTTTCCTCTTGATGTAGGCCTAAGCAGTGACTGGCAAAAAACACTTTCATGGAAAGGGGTTGCCAGGCTTCCCAAAATTACGAATCTCCAGAAATCTCAGCAAATATTTTTTTCACCCAAACTGGATGATACTTTCAGGTAATGATCAGTACACTAAGGCGACTTGGTTCCCCAAATTTCGTTCTTCTATGTTGAAGCGTTCGTTTCCAATAACAGTTTGAATTTTTAGGTTTCACTCTGTTTTCTCCTATATTGATAGATGTATTTGGAACTCTAAATCCAACACGGTTTGTGCTAGCTTCTTGAAACTTGACACAATAAAGTAGTTTCACGTTCTATCTCTATATTTTGTTTCCTCTTGATGTAGCCCTAAGCAGTGACTGGCGAGAAACACTTTCATGGAAAGGGGTTGCCAGGCTTCCCAAAATTACGAATCTCCAGAAATCTCAGCAAATATTTTCTCACCCAAACAGGATGATACTTTCAGGTAATGATCAGTACACTAAGGCGACTTGGTTCCCCAAATTTCGTTCTTCTATGTTGAAGCGTTCGTTTCCAGTAACAGTTTGAATTTTTAGCTTTCACTCTGTTTTCTCCTATATTGATAGATGTATTTGGAACTCTAAATCCAACACGGTTTGTGCTAGCTTCTTGAAACTTGACACAATAACGTAGTTTCACGTACTATCTCTATGTTTTGTTTCCTCTTGATGTAGCCCTAAGCATTGAGTGTCGAGAAACACTTTCATGGAAAGGGGTGGCTTCCCAAAATTACGAATCTCCAGAAATCGCAGCAAATATTTTTTCACCCAAACTGGATGATACTTTCAGGTAATGATCAGTACACTAAGGCGACTTGGTTCCCCAAATTTCGTTCTTCTATGTTGAAGCGTTCGTTTCCAGTAACAGTTTGAATTTTTAGGTTTCACTCTGTTTTCTTCTATATTGATAGAGGTATTTGGAACTCTAAATCCAACACGGTTTGTGCTAGCTTCTTGAAACTTGACACAATAAAGTAGTTTCACGTTCTATCTCTATGTTTTGTTTCCTCTTGATGTAGCCCTAACAGTGACTGGCGAGAAACACTTTCATGGAAAGGGGTTGCCAGGCTTCCCAAATATGCGAATCTCCAGAAATCTCAGAAATATTTTTTCACCCAAACAGGATGATACTTTCAGGTAATGATCAGTACACTAAGGCGACTTGGTTTCCCAAATTTCGTTCTTCTATGTTGAAGCGTTCGTTTCCAGTAACAGTTTGAATTTTTAGGTTTCAGTCTGTTTTCTCCTATATTGATAGATGTATTTGGAACTCTAAATCCAACACGGTTTGTGCTAGCTTCTTGAAACTTGACACAATAAAGTAGTTTCACGTTCTATCTCTATGTTTTGTTTCCTCTTGATGTAGCCCTAACAGTGACTGGCGAGAAACACTTTCATGGAAAGGGGTTGCCAGGCTTCCCAAATATACGAATCTCCAGAAATCTCAGGAAATATTTTTTCACCCAAACAGGATGATACTTTCAGGTAATGATCAGTACACTAAGGCGACTTGGTTCCCCAAATTTCGTTCTTCTATGTTGAAGCGTTCGTTTCCAATAACAGTTTGAATTTTTAGGTTTCACTCTGTTTTCTCCTATATTGATAGATGTATTTGGAACTCTAAATCCAACACGGTTTGTGCTAGCTTCTTGAAACTTGACACAATAAAGTAGTTTCACGTTCTATCTCTATATTTTGTTTCCTCTTGATGTAGCCCTAAGCAGTGACTGGCGAGAAACACTTTCATGGAAAGGGGTTGCCAGGCTTCCCAAAATTACGAATCTCCAGAAATCGCAGCAAATATTTTTTCACCCAAACTGGATGATACTTTCAGGTAATGATCAGTACACTAAGGCGACTTGGTTCCCCAAATTTTGTTCTTCTATGTTGAAGCGTTCGTTTCCAGTAACAGTTTGAATTTTTAGGTTTCACTCTGTTTTCTTCTATATTGATAGAGGTATTTGGAACTCTAAATCCAACACGGTTTTTGCTAGCTTCTTGAAACTTGACACAATAAAGTAGTTTCACGTTCTATCTCTATGTTTTGTTTCCTCTTGATGTAGCCCTAACAGTGACTGGCGAGAAACACTTTCATGGAAAGGTGTTGCCAGGCTTCCCAAATATGCGAATCTCCAGAAATCTCAGAAATATTTTTTCACCCAAACAGGATGATACTTTCAGGTAATGATCAGTACACTAAGGCGACTTGGTTCCCCAAATTTCGTTCTTCTATGTTGAAGCGTTCGTTTCCAGTAACAGTTTGAATTTTTAGGTTTCACTCTGTTTTCTCCTATATTGATAGATGTATTTGGAACTCTAAATCCAACACGGTTTGTGCTAGCTTCTTGAAACTTGACACAATAAAGTAGTTTCACGTTCTATCTCTATGTTTTGTTTCCTCTTGATGTAGCCCTAAGCATTGAGTGTCGAGAAACACTTTCATGGAAAGGGGTGGCTTCCCAAAATTACGAATCTCCAGAAATCGCAGCAAATATTTTTTCACCCAAACTGGATGATACTTTCAGGTAATGATCAGTACACTAAGGCGACTTGGTTCCCCAAATTTCGTTCTTCTATGTTGAAGCGTTCGTTTCCAGTAACAGTTTGAATTTTTAGGTTTCACTCTGTTTTCTCCTATATTGATAGATGTATTTGGAACTCTAAATCCAACACGGTTTGTGCTAGCTTCTGGAAACTTGACACAATAAAGCAGTTTCACGTTCTATCTCTATGTTTTGTTTCCTCTTGATGTAGGCCTAAGCAGTGACTGGCAAAAAACACTTTCATGGAAAGGGGTTGCCAGGCTTCCCAAAATTACGAATCTCCAGAAATCTCAGCAAATATTTTTTTCACCCAAACTGGATGATACTTTCAGGTAATGATCAGTACACTAAGGCGACTTGGTTCCCCAAATTTCGTTCTTCTATGTTGAAGCGTTCGTTTCCAATAACAGTTTGAATTTTTAGGTTTCACTCTGTTTTCTCCTATATTGATAGATGTATTTGGAATTCTAAATCCAACACGGTTTGTGCTAGCTTCTTGAAACTTGACACAATAAAGTAGTTTCACGTTCTATCTCTATATTTTGTTTCCTCTTGATGTAGCCCTAAGCAGTGACTGGCGAGAAACACTTTCATGGAAAGGGGTTGCCAGGCTTCCCAAAATTACGAATCTCCAGAAATCTCAGCAAATATTTTCTCACCCAAACAGGATGATACTTTCAGGTAATGATCAGTACACTAAGGCGACTTGGTTCCCCAAATTTCGTTCTTCTATGTTGAAGCGTTCGTTTCCAGTAACAGTTTGAATTTTTAGGTTTCACTCTGTTTTCTCCTATATTGATAGATGTATTTGGAACTCTAAATCCAACACGGTTTGTGCTAGCTTCTTGAAACTTGACACAATAACGTAGTTTCACGTTCTATCTCTATGTTTTGTTTCCTCTTGATGTAGCCCTAAGCATTGACTGTCGAGAAACACTTTCATGGAAAGGGGTAGCTTCCCAAAATTACGAATCTCCAGAAATCGCAGCAAATATTTTTTCACCCAAACTGGATGATACTTTCAGGTAATGATCAGTACACTAAGGCGACTTGGTTCCCCAAATTTCGTTCTTCTATGTTGAAGCGTTCGTTTCCAATAACAGTTTGAATTTTTAGGTTTCACTCTGTTTTCTCCTATATTGATAGATGTATTTGGAACTCTAAATCCAACACGGTTTGTGCTAGCTTCTTGAAACTTGACACAATAAAGTAGTTTCACGTTCTATCTCTATATTTTGTTTCCTCTTGATGTAGCCCTAAGCAGTGACTGGCGAGAAACACTTTCATGGAAAGGGGTTGCCAGGCTTCCCAAAATTACGAATCTCCAGAAATCTCAGCAAATATTTTCTCACCCAAACAGGATGATACTTTCAGGTAATGATCAGTACACTAAGGCGACTTGGTTCCCCAAATTGCGTTCTTCTATGTTGAAGCGTTCGTTTCCAGTAACAGTTTGAATTTTTAGGTTTCACTCTGTTTTCTCCTATATTGATAGATGTATTTGGAACTCTAAATCCAACACGGTTTGTGCTAGCTTCTTGAAACTTGACACAATAACGTAGTTTCACGTTCTATCTCTATGTTTTGTTTCCTCTTGATGTAGCCCTAAGCATTGACTGTCGAGAAACACTTTCATGGAAAGGGGTGGCTTCCCAAAATTACGAATCTCCAGAAATCGCAGCAAATATTTTTTCACCCAAACTGGATGATACTTTCAGGTAATGATCAGTACACTAAGGCGACTTGGTTCCCCAAATTTCGTTCTTCTATGTTGAAGCGTTCGTTTCCAGTAACAGTTTGAATTTTTAGGTTTCACTCTGTTTTCTTCTATATTGATAGAGGTATTTGGAACTCTAAATCCAACACGGTTTGTGCTAGCTTCTTGAAACTTGACACAATAAAGTAGTTTCACGTTCTATCTCTATGTTTTGTTTCCTCTTGATGTAGCCCTAACAGTGACTGGCGAGAAACACTTTCATGGAAAGGGGTTGCCAGGCTTCCCAAATATGCGAATCTCCAGAAATCTCAGAAATATTTTTCACCCAAACAGGATGATACTTTCAGGTAATGATCAGTACACTAAGGCGACTTGGTTCCCCAAATTTCGTTCTTCTATGTTGAAGCGTTCGTTTCCAGTAACAGTTTGAATTTTTAGGTTTCACTCTGTTTTCTCCTATATTGATAGATGTATTTGGAACTCTAAATCCAACACGGTTTGTGCTAGCTTCTTGAAACTTGACACAATAAAGTAGTTTCACGTTCTATCTCTATGTTTTGTTTCCTCTTGATGTAGCCCTAACAGTGACTGGCGAGAAACACTTTCATGGAAAGGGGTTGCCAGGCTTCCCAAATATACGAATCTCCAGAAATCTCAGGAAATATTTTTTCACCCAAACAGGATGATACTTTCAGGTAATGATCAGTACACTAAGGCGACTTGGTTCCCCAAATTTCGTTCTTCTATGTTGAAGCGTTCGTTTCCAATAACAGTTTGAATTTTTAGGTTTCACTCTGTTTTCTCCTATATTGATAGATGTATTTGGAACTCTAAATTCAACACGGTTTGTGCTAGCTTCTTGAAACTTGACACAATAAAGTAGTTTCACGTTCTATCTCTATATTTTGTTTCCTCTTGATGTAGCCCTAAGCAGTGACTGGCGAGAAACACTTTCATGGAAAGGGGTTGCCAGGCTTCCCAAAATTACGAATCTCCAGAAATCTCAGCAAATATTTTCTCACCCAAACAGGATGATACTTTCAGGTAATGATCAGTACACTAAGGCGACTTGGTTCCCCAAATTTCGTTCTTCTATGTTGAAGCGTTCGTTTCCAGTAACAGTTTGAATTTTTAGGTTTCACTCTGTTTTCTCCTATATTGATAGATGTATTTGGAACTCTAAATCCAACACGGTTTGTGCTAGCTTCTTGAAACTTGACACAATAACGTAGTTTCACGTTCTATCTCTATGTTTTGTTTCCTCTTGATGTAGCCCTAAGCATTGACTGTCGAGAAACACTTTCATGGAAAGGGGTGGCTTCCCAAAATTACGAATCTCCAGAAATCGCAGCAAATATTTTTTCACCCAAACTGGATGATACTTTCAGGTAATGATCAGTACACTAAGGCGACTTGGTTCCCCAAATTTCGTTCTTCTATGTTGAAGCGTTCGTTTCCAGTAACAGTTTGAATTTTTAGGTTTCACTCTGTTTTCTTCTATATTGATAGAGGTATTTGGAACTCTAAATCCAACACGGTTTTTGCTAGCTTCTTGAAACTTGACACAATAAAGTAGTTTCACGTTCTATCTCTATGTTTTGTTTCCTCTTGATGTAGCCCTAACAGTGACTGGCGAGAAACACTTTCATGGAAAGGGGTTGCCAGGCTTCCCAAATATGCGAATCTCCAGAAATCTCAGAAATATTTTTTCACCCAAACAGGATGATACTTTCAGGTAATGATCAGTACACTAAGGCGACTTGGTTCCCCAAATTTCGTTCTTCTATGTTGAAGCGTTCGTTTCCAGTAACAGTTTGAATTTTTAGGTTTCACTCTGTTTTCTCCTATATTGATAGATGTATTTGGAACTCTAAATCCAACACGGTTTGTGCTAGCTTCTTGAAACTTGACACAATAAAGTAGTTTCACGTTCTATCTCTATGTTTTGTTTCCTCTTGATGTAGCCCTAACAGTGACTGGCGAGAAACACTTTCATGGAAAGGGGTTGCCAGGCTTCCCAAATATACGAATCTCCAGAAATCTCAGGAAATATTTTTTCACCCAAACAGGATGATACTTTCAGGTAATGATCAGTACACTAAGGCGACTTGGTTCCCCAAATTTCGTTCTTCTATGTTGAAGCGTTCGTTTCCAGTAACAGTTTGAATTTTTAGGTTTCACTCTGTTTTCTCCTATATTGATAGATGTATTTGGAACTCTAAATCCAACACGGTTTGTGCTAGCTTCTTGAAACTTGACACAATAAAGTAATTTCACGTTCTATCTCTATGTTTTGTTTCCTCTTGATGTAGCCCTAAGCAGTGACTGGCGATAAACACTTTCATGGAAAGGGGTGGCTTCCCAAAATTATGAATCTCCAGAAATCTCAGGAAATGTTTTTTCACCCAAACTGGATGATACTTTCAGGTAATGATCAGTACACTAAGGCGACTTGGTTCCCCAAATTTCGTTCTTCTATGTTGAAGCGTTCGTTTCCAGTAACAGTTTGAATTTTTAGGTTTCACTCTGTTTTCTCCTATATTGATAGATGTATTTGGAACTCTGAATCCAACAAGGTTTGTGCTAGCTTCTTGAAACTTGACACAATAAACTAGTTTCACGTTCTATCTCTATGTTTTGTTTCCTCTTGATGTAGCCCTAACAGTGACTGGCGAGAAACACTTTCATGGAGAGGGGTGGCTTCTCAAAATTACGAATCTCCAGAAATCTCAGCAAATATTTTTTCACCCAAACTGGATTATACTTTCAGGTAATGATCAGTACACTAAGGCGACTTGGTTCCCCAAATTTCGTTCTTCTATGTTGAAGCGTTCGTTTCCAGTAACAGTTTGAATTTTTAGGTTTCACTCTGTTTTCTCCTATATTGATAGATGTATTTGGAACTCTAAATCCAACACGGTTTGTGCTACCTTCTTGAAACTTGACACAATAAAGTAGTTTCACGTTCTATCTCTATGTTTTGTTTCCTCTTGATGTAGCCCTAACAGTGACTGGCGAGAAACACTTTCATGGAAAGGGGTTGCCAGGCTTCCCAAATATACGAATCTCCAGAAATCACAGCAAATATTTTTTCACCCAAACAGGATGATACTTTCAGGTAATGATCAGTACACTAAGGCGACTTGGTTCCCCAAATTTCGTTCTTCTATGTTGAAGCGTTCGTTTCCAGTAACAGTTTGAATTTTTAGGTTTCACTCTGTTTTCTCCTATATTGATAGATGTATTTGGAACTCTAAATCCAACACGGTTTGTGCTAGCTTCTGGAAACTTGACACAATAAAGCAGTTTCACGTTCTATTTCTATGTTTTGTTTCCTCTTGATGTAGCCCTAAGCAGTGACTGGCAAAAAACACTTACATGGAAAGGGGTTGCCAGGCTTCCCAAAATTACGAATCTCCAGAAATCTCAGCAAATATTTTTTCACCCAAACTGGATGATACTTTCAGGTAATGATCAGTACACTAAGGCGACTTGGTTCCCCAAATTTTGTTCTTCTATGTTGAAGCGTTCGTTTCCAGTAACAGTTTGAATTTTTAGGTTTCACTCTGTTTTCTCCTATATTGATAGATGTATTTGGAACTCTAAATCCAACACGGTTTGTGCTAGCTTCTTGAAACTTGACACAATAACGTAGTTTCACGTTCTATCTCTATGTTTTGTTTCCTCTTGATGTAGCCCTAAGCATTGACTGTCGAGAAACACTTTCATGGAAAGGGGTGGCTTCCCAAAATTACGAATCTCCAGAAATCGCAGCAAATATTTTTTCACCCAAACAGGATGATACTTTCAGGTAATGATCAGTACACTAAGGCGACTTGGTTCCCCAAATTTCGTTCTTCTATGTTGAAGCGTTCGTTTCCAATAACAGTTTGAATTTTTAGGTTTCACTCTGTTTTCTCCTATATTGATAGATGTATTTGGAACTCTAAATCCAACACGGTTTGTGCTAGCTTCTTGAAACTTGACACAATAAAGTAGTTTCACGTTCTATCTCTATATTTTGTTTCCTCTTGATGTAGCCCTAAGCAGTGACTGGCGAGAAACACTTTCATGGAAAGGGGTTGCCAGGCTTCCCAAAATTACGAATCTCCAGAAATCTCAGCAAATATTTTCTCACCCAAACAGGATGATACTTTCAGGTAATGATCAGTACACTAAGGCGACTTGGTTCCCCAAATTTCGTTCTTCTATGTTGAAGCGTTCGTTTCCAGTAACAGTTTGAATTTTTAGGTTTCACTCTGTTTTCTCCTATATTGATAGATGTATTTGGAACTCTAAATCCAACACGGTTTGTGCTAGCTTCTTGAAACTTGACACAATAACGTAGTTTCACGTTCTATCTCTATGTTTTGTTTCCTCTTGATGTAGCCCTAAGCATTGACTGTCGAGAAACACTTTCATGGAAAGGGGTGGCTTCCCAAAATTACGAATCTCCAGAAATCGCAGCAAATATTTTTTCACCCAAACTGGATGATACTTTCAGGTAATGATCAGTACACTAAGGCGACTTGGTTCCCCAAATTTCGTTCTTCTATGTTGAAGCGTTCGTTTCCAGTAACAGTTTGAATTTTTAGGTTTCACTCTGTTTTCTTCTATATTGATAGAGGTATTTGGAACTCTAAATCCAACACGGTTTTTGCTAGCTTCTTGAAACTTGACACAATAAAGTAGTTTCACGTTCTATCTCTATGTTTTGTTTCCTCTTGATGTAGCCCTAACAGTGACTGGCGAGAAACACTTTCATGGAAAGGGGTTGCCAGGCTTCCCAAATATGCGAATCTCCAGAAATCTCAGAAATATTTTTTCACCCAAACAGGATGATACTTTCAGGTAATGATCAGTACACTAAGGCGACTTGGTTCCCCAAATTTCGTTCTTCTATGTTGAAGCGTTCGTTTCCAGTAACAGTTTGAATTTTTAGGTTTCACTCTGTTTTCTCCTATATTGATAAATGTATTTGGAACTCTAAATCCAACACGGTTTGTGCTAGCTTCTTGAAACTTGACACAATAAAGTAGTTTCACGTTCTATCTCTATGTTTTGTTTCCTCTTGATGTAGCCCTAACAGTGACCGGCGAGAAACACTTTCATGTAAAGGGGTTGCCAGGCTTCCCAAATATACGAATCTCCAGAAATCTCAGGAAATATTTTTTCACCCAAACAGGATGATACTTTCAGGTAATGATCAGTACACTAAGGCGACTTGGTTCCCCAAATTTCGTTCTTCTATGTTGAAGCGTTCGTTTCCAGTAACAGTTTGAATTTTTAGGTTTCACTCTGTTTTCTCCTATATTGATAGATGTATTTGGAACTCTAAATCCAACACGGTTTGTGCTAGCTTCTTGAAACTTGACACAATAAAGTAATTTCACGTTCTATCTCTATGTTTTGTTTCCTCTTGATGTAGCCCTAAGCAGTGACTGGCGATAAACACTTTCATGGAAAGGGGTGGCTTCCCAAAATTACGAATCTCCAGAAATCTCAGGAAATGTTTTTTCACCCAAACTGGATGATACTTTCAGGTAATGATCAGTACACTAAGGCGACTTGGTTCCCCAAATTTCGTTCTTCTATGTTGAAGCGTTCGTTTCCAGTAACAGTTTGAATTTTTAGGTTTCACTCTGTTTTCTCCTATATTGATAGATGTATTTGGAACTCTAAATCCAACACGGTTTGTGCTAGCTTCTGGAAACTTGACACAATAAAGCAGTTTCACGTTCTATTTCTATGTTTTGTTTCCTCTTGATGTAGCCCTAAGCAGTGATTGGCAAAAAACACTTACATGGAAAGGGGTTGCCAGGCTTCCCAAAATTACGAATCTCCAGAAATCTCAGCAAATATTTTTTCACCCAAACTGGATGATACTTTCAGGTAATGATCAGTACACTAAGGCGACGTGGTTCCCCCAATTTCGTTCTTCTATGTTGAAGCGTTCGTTTCCAGTAACAGTTTGAATTTTTAGGTTTCACTCTGTTTTCTCCTATATTGATAGATGTATTTGGAACTCTGAATCCAACAAGGTTTGTGCTAGGTTCTTGAAACTTGACACAATAAAGTAGTTTCACGTTCTATCTCTATGTTTTGTTTCCTCTTGATGTAGCCCTAACAGTGACTGGCGAGAAACACTTTCATGGAAAGGGGTTGCCAGGCTTCCCAAATATACGAATCTCCAGAAATCTCAGGAAATATTTTTTCACCCAAACAGGATGATACTTTCAGGTAATGATCAGTACACTAAGGCGACTTGGTTCCCCAAATTTCGTTCTTCTATGTTGAAGCGTTCGTTTCCAATAACAGTTTGAATTTTTAGGTTTCACTCTGTTTTCTCCTATATTGATAGATGTATTTGGAACTCTAAATCCAACACGGTTTGTGCTAGCTTCTTGAAACTTGACACAATAAAGTAGTTTCACGTTCTATCTCTATATTTTGTTTCCTCTTGATGTAGCCCTAAGCAGTGACTGGCGAGAAACACTTTCATGGAAAGGGGTTGCCAGGCTTTCCAAAATTACGAATCTCCAGAAATCTCAGCAAATATTTTCTCACCCAAACAGGATGATACTTTCAGGTAATGATCAGTACACTAAGGCGACTTGGTTCCCCCAATTTCGTTCTTCTATGTTGAAGCGTTCGTTTCCAGTAACAGTTTGAATTTTTAGGTTTCACTCTGTTTTCTCCTATATTGATAGATGTATTTGGAACTCTAAATCCAACACGGTTTGTGCTAGCTTCTTGAAACTTGACACAATAACGTAGTTTCACGTTCTATCTCTATGTTTTGTTTCCTCTTGATGTAGCCCTAAGCATTGACTGTCGAGAAACACTTTCATGGAAAGGGGTGGCTTCCCAAAATTACGAATCTCCAGAAATCGCAGCAAATATTTTTTCACCCAAACTGGATGATACTTTCAGGTAATGATCAGTACACTAAGGCGACTTGGTTCCCCAAATTTCGTTCTTCTATGTTGAAGCGTTCGTTTCCAGTAACAGTTTGAATTTTTAGGTTTCACTCTGTTTTCTTCTATATTGATAGAGGTATTTGGAACTCTAAATCCAACACGGTTTGTGCTAGCTTCTTGAAACTTGACACAATAAAGTAGTTTCACGTTCTATCTCTATGTTTTGTTTCCTCTTGATGTAGCCCTAACAGTGACTGGCGAGAAACACTTTCATGGAAAGGGGTTGCCAGGCTTCCCAAATATGCGAATCTCCAGAAATCTCAGAAATATTTTTTCACCCAAACAGGATGATACTTTCAGGTAATGATCAGTACACTAAGGCGACTTGGTTCCCCAAATTTCGTTCTTCTATGTTGAAGCGTTCGTTTCCAGTAACAGTTTGAATTTTTAGGTTTCACTCTGTTTTCTCCTATATTGATAGATGTATTTGGAACTCTAAATCCAACACGGTTTGTGCTAGCTTCTTGAAACTTGACACAATAAAGTAGTTTCACGTTCTATCTCTATGTTTTGTTTCCTCTTGATGTAGCCCTAACAGTGACCGGCGAGAAACACTTTCATGTAAAGGGGTTGCCAGGCTTCCCAAATATACGAATCTCCAGAAATCTCAGGAAATATTTTTTCACCCAAACAGGATGATACTTTCAGGTAATGATCAGTACACTAAGGCGACTTGGTTCCCCAAATTTCGTTCTTCTATGTTGAAGCGTTCGTTTCCAGTAACAGTTTGAATTTTTAGGTTTCACTCTGTTTTCTCCTATATTGATAGATGTATTTGGAACTCTAAATCCAACACGGTTTGTGCTAGCTTCTTGAAACTTGACACAATAAAGTAGTTTCACGTTCTATCTCTATGTTTTGTTTCCTCTTGATGTAGCCCTAACAGTGACTGGCGAGAAACACTTTCATGGAAAGGGGTTGCCAGGCTTCCCAAATATGCGAATCTCCAGAAATCTCAGAAATATTTTTTCACCCAAACAGGATGATACTTTCAGGTAATGATCAGTACACTAAGGCGACTTGGTTCCCCAAATTTCGTTCTTCTATGTTGAAGCGTTCGTTTCCAGTAACAGTTTGAATTTTTAGGTTTCGCTCTGTTTTCTTCTATATTGATAGAGGTATTTGGAACTCTAAATCCAACACGGTTTTTGCTAGCTTCTTGAAACTTGACACAATAAAGTAGTTTCACGTTCTATCTCTATGTTTTGTTTCCTCTTGATGTAGCCCTAACAGTGACTGGCGAGAAACACTTTCATGGAAAGGGGTTGCCAGGCTTCCCAAATATGCGAATCTCCAGAAATCTCAGAAATATTTTTTCACCCAAACAGGATGATACTTTCAGGTAATGATCAGTACACTAAGGCGACTTGGTTCCCCAAATTTCGTTCTTCTATGTTGAAGCGTTCGTTTCCAGTAACAGTTTGAATTTTTAGGTTTCACTCTGTTTTCTCCTATATTGATAGATGTATTTGGAACTCTAAATCCAACACGGTTTGTGCTAGGTTCTTGAAACTTGACACAATAAAGTAGTTTCACGTTCTATCTCTATGTTTTGTTTCCTCTTGATGTAGCCCTAACAGTGACCGGCGAGAAACACTTTCATGTAAAGGGGTTGCCAGGCTTCCCAAATATACGAATCTCCAGAAATCTCAGGAAATATTTTTTCACCCAAACAGGATGATACTTTCAGGTAATGATCAGTACACTAAGGCGACTTGGTTCCCCAAATTTCGTTCTTCTATGTTGAAGCGTTCGTTTCCAGTAACAGTTTGAATTTTTAGGTTTCACTCTGTTTTCTCCTATATTGATAGATGTATTTGGAACTCTAAATCCAACACGGTTTGTGCTAGCTTCTTGAAACTTGACACAATAACGTAGTTTCACGTTCTATCTCTATGTTTTGTTTCCTCTTGATGTAGCCCTAAGCATTGACTGTCGAGAAACACTTTCATGGAAAGGGGTGGCTTCCCAAAATTACGAATCTCCAGAAATCGCAGAAAATATTTTTTCACCCAAACTGGATGATACTTTCAGGTAATGATCAGTACACTAAGGCGACTTGGTTCCCCAAATTTCGTTCTTCTATGTTGAAGCGTTCGTTTCCAGTAACAGTTTGAATTTTTAGGTTTCACTCTGTTTTCTTCTATATTGATAGAGGTATTTGGAACTCTAAATCCAACACGGTTTGTGCTAGCTTCTTGAAACTTGACACAATAAAGTAGTTTCACGTTCTATCTCTATGTTTTGTTTCCTCTTGATGTAGCCCTAACAGTGACTGGCGAGAAACACTTTCATGGAAAGGGGTTGCCAGGCTTCCCAAATATGCGAATCTCCAGAAATCTCAGAAATATTTTTTCACCCAAACAGGATGATACTTTCAGGTAATGATCAGTACACTAAGGCGACTTGGTTCCCCAAATTTCGTTCTTCTATGTTGAAGCGTTCGTTTCCAGTAACAGTTTGAATTTTTAGGTTTCACTCTGTTTTCTCCTATATTGATAGATGTATTTGGAACTCTAAATCCAACACGGTTTGTGCTAGCTTCTTGAAACTTGACACAATAAAGTAGTTTCACGTTCTATCTCTATGTTTTGTTTCCTCTTGATGTAGCCCTAACAGTGACTGGCGAGAAACACTTTCATGGAAAGGGGTTGCCAGGCTTCCCAAATATACGAATCTCCAGAAATCTCAGGAAATATTTTTTCACCCAAACAGGATGATACTTTCAGGTAATGATCAGTACACTAAGGCGACTTGGTTCCCCAAATTTCGTTCTTCTATGTTGAAGCGTTCGTTTCCAATAACAGTTTGAATTTTTAGGTTTCACTCTGTTTTCTCCTATATTGATAGATGTATTTGGAACTCTAAATCCAACACGGTTTGTGCTAGCTTCTTGAAACTTGACACAATAAAGTAGTTTCACGTTCTATCTCTATATTTTGTTTCCTCTTGATGTAGCCCTAAGCAGTGACTGGCGAGAAACACTTTCATGGAAAGGGGTTGCCAGGCTTCCCAAAATTACGAATCTCCAGAAATCTCAGCAAATATTTTCTCACCCAAACAGGATGATACTTTCAGGTAATGATCAGTACACTAAGGCGACTTGGTTCCCCAAATTTCGTTCTTCTATGTTGAAGCGTTCGTTTCCAGTAACAGTTTGAATTTTTAGGTTTCACTCTGTTTTCTCCTATATTGATAGATGTATTTGGAACTCTAAATCCAACACGGTTTGTGCTAGCTTCTTGAAACTTGACACAATAACGTAGTTTCACGTTCTATCTCTATGTTTTGTTTCCTCTTGATGTAGCCCTAAGCATTGACTGTCGAGAAACACTTTCATGGAAAGGGGTGGCTTCCCAAAATTACGAATCTCCAGAAATCGCAGCAAATATTTTTTCACCCAAACTGGATGATACTTTCAGGTAATGATCAGTACACTAAGGCGACTTGGTTCCCCAAATTTCGTTCTTCTATGTTGAAGCGTTCGTTTCCAGTAACAGTTTGAATTTTTAGGTTTCACTCTGTTTTCTTCTATATTGATAGAGGTATTTGGAACTCTAAATCCAACACGGTTTTTGCTAGCTTCTTGAAACTTGACACAATAAAGTAGTTTCACGTTCTATCTCTATGTTTTGTTTCCTCTTGATGTAGCCCTAACAGTGACTGGCGAGAAACACTTTCATGGAAAGGGGTTGCCAGGCTTCCCAAATATGCGAATCTCCAGAAATCTCAGAAATATTTTTTCACCCAAACAGGATGATACTTTCAGGTAATGATCAGTACACTAAGGCGACTTGGTTCCCCAAATTTCGTTCTTCTATGTTGAAGCGTTCGTTTCCAGTAACAGTTTGAATTTTTAGGTTTCACTCTGTTTTCTCCTATATTGATAGATGTATTTGGAACTCTAAATCCAACACGGTTTGTGCTAGCTTCTTGAAACTTGACACAATAAAGTAGTTTCACGTTCTATCTCTATGTTTTGTTTCCTCTTGATGTAGCCCTAACAGTGACCGGCGAGAAACACTTTCATGTAAAGGGGTTGCCAGGCTTCCCAAATATACGAATCTCCAGAAATCTCAGGAAATATTTTTTCACCCAAACAGGATGATACTTTCAGGTAATGATCAGTACACTAAGGGGACTTGGTTCCCCAAATTTCGTTCTTCTATGTTGAAGCGTTCGTTTCCAGTAACAGTTTGAATTTTTAGGTTTCACTCTGTTTTCTCCTATATTGATAGATGTATTTGGAACTCTAAATCCAACACGGTTTGTGCTAGCTTCTTGAAACTTGACACAATAACGTAGTTTCACGTTCTATCTCTATGTTTTGTTTCCTCTTGATGTAGCCCTAAGCATTGACTGTCGAGAAACACTTTCATGGAAAGGGGTGGCTTCCCAAAATTACGAATCTCCAGAAATCGCAGCAAATATTTTTTCACCCAAACTGGATGATACTTTCAGGTAATGATCAGTACACTAAGGCGACTTGGTTCCCCAAATTTCGTTCTTCTATGTTGAAGCGTTCGTTTCCAGTAACAGTTTGAATTTTTAGGTTTCACTCTGTTTTCTTCTATATTGATAGAGGTATTTGGAACTCTAAATCCAACACGGTTTTTGCTAGCTTCTTGAAACTTGACACAATAAAGTAGTTTCACGTTCTATCTCTATGTTTTGTTTCCTCTTGATGTAGCCCTAACAGTGACTGGCGAGAAACACTTTCATGGAAAGGGGTTGCCAGGCTTCCCAAATATGCGAATCTCCAGAAATCTCAGAAATATTTTTTCACCCAAACAGGATGATACTTTCAGGTAATGATCAGTACACTAAGGCGACTTGGTTCCCCAAATTTCGTTCTTCTATGTTGAAGCGTTCGTTTCCAGTAACAGTTTGAATTTTTAGGTTTCACTCTGTTTTCTCCTATATTGATAGATGTATTTGGAACTCTAAATCCAACACGGTTTGTGCTAGCTTCTTGAAACTTGACACAATAAAGTAGTTTCACGTTCTATCTCTATGTTTTGTTTCCTCTTGATGTAGCCCTAACAGTGACCGGCGAGAAACACTTTCATGTAAAGGGGTTGCCAGGCTTCCCAAATATACGAATCTCCAGAAATCTCAGGAAATATTTTTTCACCCAAACAGGATGATACTTTCAGGTAATGATCAGTACACTAAGGGGACTTGGTTCCCCAAATTTCGTTCTTCTATGTTGAAGCGTTCGTTTCCAGTAACAGTTTGAATTTTTAGGTTTCACTCTGTTTTCTCCTATATTGATAGATGTATTTGGAACTCTAAATCCAACACGGTTTGTGCTAGCTTCTTGAAACTTGACACAATAAAGTAATTTCACGTTCTATCTCTATGTTTTGTTTCCTCTTGATGTAGCCCTAAGCAGTGACTGGCGATAAACACTTTCATGGAAAGGGGTGGCTTCCCAAAATTACGAATCTCCAGAAATCTCAGGAAATGTTTTTTCACCCAAACTGGATGATACTTTCAGGTAATGATCAGTACACTAAGGCGACTTGGTTCCCCAAATTTCGTTCTTCTATGTTGAAGCGTTCGTTTCCAGTAACAGTTTGAATTTTTAGGTTTCACTCTGTTTTCTCCTATATTGATAGATGTATTTGGAACTCTAAATCCAACACGGTTTGTGCTAGCTTCTGGAAACTTGACACAATAAAGCAGTTTCACGTTCTATTTCTATGTTTTGTTTCCTCTTGATGTAGCCCTAAGCAGTGACTGGCAAAAAACACTTACATGGAAAGGGGTTGCCAGGCTTCCCAAAATTACGAATCTCCAGAAATCTCAGCAAATATTTTTTCACCCAAACTGGATGATACTTTCAGGTAATGATCAGTACACTAAGGCGACGTGGTTCCCCCAATTTCGTTCTTCTATGTTGAAGCGTTCGTTTCCAGTAACAGTTTGAATTTTTAGGTTTCACTCTGTTTTCTCCTATATTGATAGATGTATTTGGAACTCTGAATCCAACAAGGTTTGTGCTAGGTTCTTGAAACTTGACACAATAAAGTAGTTTCACGTTCTATCTCTATGTTTTGTTTCCTCTTGATGTAGCCCTAACAGTGACTGGCGAGAAACACTTTCATGGAAAGGGGTTGCCAGGATTCCAAATATACGAATCTCCAGATATCTCAGGAAATATTTTTTCACCCAAACAGGATGATACTTTCAGGTAATGATCAGTACACTAAGGCGACTTGGTTCCCCAAATTTCGTTCTTCTATGTTGAAGCGTTCGTTTCCAATAACAGTTTGAATTTTTAGGTTTCACTCTGTTTTCTCCTATATTGATAGATGTATTTGGAACTCTAAATCCAACACGGTTTGTGCTAGCTTCTTGAAACTTGACACAATAAAGTAGTTTCACGTTCTATCTCTATATTTTGTTTCCTCTTGATGTAGCCCTAAGCAGTGACTGGCGAGAAACACTTTCATGGAAAGGGGTTGCCAGGCTTTCCAAAATTACGAATCTCCAGAAATCTCAGCAAATATTTTCTCACCCAAACAGGATGATACTTTCAGGTAATGATCAGTACACTAAGGCGACTTGGTTCCCCAAATTTCGTTCTTCTATGTTGAAGCGTTCGTTTCCAGTAACAGTTTGAATTTTTAGGTTTCACTCTGTTTTCTCCTATATTGATAGATGTATTTGGAACTCTAAATCCAACACGGTTTGTGCTAGCTTCTTGAAACTTGACACAATAACGTAGTTTCACGTTCTATCTCTATGTTTTGTTTCCTCTTGATGTAGCCCTAAGCATTGACTGTCGAGAAACACTTTCATGGAAAGGGGTGGCTTCCCAAAATTACGAATCTCCAGAAATCGCAGCAAATATTTTTTCACCCAAACTGGATGATACTTTCAGGTAATGATCAGTACACTAAGGCGACTTGGTTCCCCAAATTTCGTTCTTCTATGTTGAAGCGTTCGTTTCCAGTAACAGTTTGAATTTTTAGGTTTCACTCTGTTTTCTTCTATATTGATAGAGGTATTTGGAACTCTAAATCCAACACGGTTTGTGCTAGCTTCTTGAAACTTGACACAATAAAGTAGTTTCACGTTCTATCTCTATGTTTTGTTTCCTCTTGATGTAGCCCTAACAGTGACTGGCGAGAAACACTTTCATGGAAAGGGGTTGCCAGGCTTCCCAAATATGCGAATCTCCAGAAATCTCAGAAATATTTTTTCACCCAAACAGGATGATACTTTCAGGTAATGATCAGTACACTAAGGCGACTTGGTTCCCCAAATTTCGTTCTTCTATGTTGAAGCGTTCGTTTCCAGTAACAGTTTGAATTTTTAGGTTTCACTCTGTTTTCTCCTATATTGATAGATGTATTTGGAACTCTAAATCCAACACGGTTTGTGCTAGCTTCTTGAAACTTGACACAATAAAGTAGTTTCACGTTCTATCTCTATGTTTTGTTTCCTCTTGATGTAGCCCTAACAGTGACCGGCGAGAAACACTTTCATGTAAAGGGGTTGCCAGGCTTCCCAAATATACGAATCTCCAGAAATCTCAGGAAATATTTTTTCACCCAAACAGGATGATACTTTCAGGTAATGATCAGTACACTAAGGCGACTTGGTTCCCCAAATTTCGTTCTTCTATGTTGAAGCGTTCGTTTCCAGTAACAGTTTGAATTTTTAGGTTTCACTCTGTTTTCTCCTATATTGATAGATGTATTTGGAACTCTAAATCCAACACGGTTTGTGCTAGCTTCTTGAAACTTGACACAATAAAGTAATTTCACGTTCTATCTCTATGTTTTGTTTCCTCTTGATGTAGCCCTAAGCAGTGACTGGCGATAAACACTTTCATGGAAAGGGGTGGCTTCCCAAAATTACGAATCTCCAGAAATCTCAGGAAATGTTTTTTCACCCAAACTGGATGATACTTTCAGGTAATGATCAGTACACTAAGGCGACTTGGTTCCCCAAATTTCGTTCTTCTATGTTGAAGCGTTCGTTTCCAGTAACAGTTTGAATTTTTAGGTTTCACTCTGTTTTCTCCTATATTGATAGATGTATTTGGAACTCTAAATCCAACACGGTTTGTGCTAGCTTCTTGAAACTTGACACAATAAAGTAATTTCACGTTCTATCTCTATGTTTTGTTTCCTCTTGATGTAGCCCTAAGCAGTGACTGGCGATAAACACTTTCATGGAAAGGGGTGGCTTCCCAAAATTACGAATCTCCAGAAATCTCAGGAAATGTTTTTTCACCCAAACTGGATGATACTTTCAGGTAATGATCAGTACACTAAGGCGACTTGGTTCCCCAAATTTCGTTCTTCTATGTTGAAGCGTTCGTTTCCAGTAACAGTTTGAATTTTTAGGTTTCACTCTGTTTTCTCCTATATTGATAGATGTATTTGGAACTCTAAATCCAACACGGTTTGTGCTAGCTTCTGGAAACTTGACACAATAAAGCAGTTTCACGTTCTATTTCTATGTTTTGTTTCCTCTTGATGTAGCCCTAAGCAGTGACTGGCAAAAAACACTTACATGGAAAGGGGTTGCCAGGCTTCCCAAAATTACGAATCTCCAGAAATCTCAGCAAATATTTTTTCACCCAAACTGGATGATACTTTCAGGTAATGATCAGTACACTAAGGCGACGTGGTTCCCCCAATTTCGTTCTTCTATGTTGAAGCGTTCGTTTCCAGTAACAGTTTGAATTTTTAGGTTTCACTCTGTTTTCTCCTATATTGATAGATGTATTTGGAACTCTGAATCCAACAAGGTTTGTGCTAGGTTCTTGAAACTTGACACAATAAAGTAGTTTCACGTTCTATCTCTATGTTTTGTTTCCTCTTGATGTAGCCCTAACAGTGACTGGCGAGAAACACTTTCATGGAAAGGGGTTGCCAGGATTCCAAATATACGAATCTCCAGAAATCTCAGGAAATATTTTTTCACCCAAACAGGATGATACTTTCAGGTAATGATCAGTACACTAAGGCGACTTGGTTCCCCAAATTTCGTTCTTCTATGTTGAAGCGTTCGTTTCCAATAACAGTTTGAATTTTTAGGTTTCACTCTGTTTTCTCCTATATTGATAGATGTATTTGGAACTCTAAATCCAACACGGTTTGTGCTAGCTTCTTGAAACTTGACACAATAAAGTAGTTTCACGTTCTATCTCTATATTTTGTTTCCTCTTGATGTAGCCCTAAGCAGTGACTGGCGAGAAACACTTTCATGGAAAGGGGTTGCCAGGCTTTCCAAAATTACGAATCTCCAGAAATCTCAGCAAATATTTTCTCACCCAAACAGGATGATACTTTCAGGTAATGATCAGTACACTAAGGCGACTTGGTTCCCCAAATTTCGTTCTTCTATGTTGAAGCGTTCGTTTCCAGTAACAGTTTGAATTTTTAGGTTTCACTCTGTTTTCTCCTATATTGATAGATGTATTTGGAACTCTAAATCCAACACGGTTTGTGCTAGCTTCTTGAAACTTGACACAATAACGTAGTTTCACGTTCTATCTCTATGTTTTGTTTCCTCTTGATGTAGCCCTAAGCATTGACTGTCGAGAAACACTTTCATGGAAAGGGGTGGCTTCCCAAAATTACGAATCTCCAGAAATCGCAGCAAATATTTTTTCACCCAAACTGGATGATACTTTCAGGTAATGATCAGTACACTAAGGCGACTTGGTTCCCCAAATTTCGTTCTTCTATGTTGAAGCGTTCGTTTCCAGTAACAGTTTGAATTTTTAGGTTTCACTCTGTTTTCTTCTATATTGATAGAGGTATTTGGAACTCTAAATCCAACACGGTTTGTGCTAGCTTCTTGAAACTTGACACAATAAAGTAGTTTCACGTTCTATCTCTATGTTTTGTTTCCTCTTGATGTAGCCCTAACAGTGACTGGCGAGAAACACTTTCATGGAAAGGGGTTGCCAGGCTTCCCAAATATGCGAATCTCCAGAAATCTCAGAAATATTTTTTCACCCAAACAGGATGATACTTTCAGGTAATGATCAGTACACTAAGGCGACTTGGTTCCCCAAATTTCGTTCTTCTATGTTGAAGCGTTCGTTTCCAGTAACAGTTTGAATTTTTAGGTTTCACTCTGTTTTCTCCTATATTGATAGATGTATTTGGAACTCTAAATCCAACACGGTTTGTGCTAGCTTCTTGAAACTTGACACAATAAAGTAGTTTCACGTTCTATCTCTATGTTTTGTTTCCTCTTGATGTAGCCCTAACAGTGACCGGCGAGAAACACTTTCATGTAAAGGGGTTGCCAGGCTTCCCAAATATACGAATCTCCAGAAATCTCAGGAAATATTTTTTCACCCAAACAGGATGATACTTTCAGGTAATGATCAGTACACTAAGGCGACTTGGTTCCCCAAATTTCGTTCTTCTATGTTGAAGCGTTCGTTTCCAGTAACAGTTTGAATTTTTAGGTTTCACTCTGTTTTCTCCTATATTGATAGATGTATTTGGAACTCTAAATCCAACACGGTTTGTGCTAGCTTCTTGAAACTTGACACAATAAAGTAATTTCACGTTCTATCTCTATGTTTTGTTTCCTCTTGATGTAGCCCTAAGCAGTGACTGGCGATAAACACTTTCATGGAAAGGGGTGGCTTCCCAAAATTACGAATCTCCAGAAATCTCAGGAAATGTTTTTTCACCCAAACTGGATGATACTTTCAGGTAATGATCAGTACACTAAGGCGACTTGGTTCCCCAAATTTCGTTCTTCTATGTTGAAGCGTTCGTTTCCAGTAACAGTTTGAATTTTTAGGTTTCACTCTGTTTTCTCCTATATTGATAGATGTATTTGGAACTCTAAATCCAACATGGTTTGTGCTAGCTTCTGGAAACTTGACACAATAAAGCAGTTTCACGTTCTATTTCTATGTTTTGTTTCCTCTTGATGTAGCCCTAAGCAGTGACTGGCAAAAAACACTTACATGGAAAGGGGTTGCCAGGCTTCCCAAAATTACGAATCTCCAGAAATCTCAGCAAATATTTTTTCACCCAAACTGGATGATACTTTCAGGTAATGATCAGTACACTAAGGCGACGTGGTTCCCCCAATTTCGTTCTTCTATGTTGAAGCGTTCGTTTCCAGTAACAGTTTGAATTTTTAGGTTTCACTCTGTTTTCTCCTATATTGATAGATGTATTTGGAACTCTGAATCCAACAAGGTTTGTGCTAGGTTCTTGAAACTTGACACAATAAAGTAGTTTCACGTTCTATCTCTATGTTTTGTTTCCTCTTGATGTAGCCCTAACAGTGACTGGCGAGAAACACTTTCATGGAAAGGCGTTGCCAGGCTTCCCAAATATACGAATCTCCAGAAATCTCAGGAAATATTTTTTCACCCAAACAGGATGATACTTTCAGGTAATGATCAGTACACTAAGGCGACTTGGTTCCCCAAATTTCGTTCTTCTATGTTGAAGCGTTCGTTTCCAATAACAGTTTGAATTTTTAGGTTTCACTCTGTTTTCTCCTATATTGATAGATGTATTTGGAACTCTAAATCCAACACGGTTTGTGCTAGCTTCTTGAAACTTGACACAATAAAGTAGTTTCACGTTCTATCTCTATATTTTGTTTCCTCTTGATGTAGCCCTAAGCAGTGACTGGCGAGAAACACTTTCATGGAAAGGGGTTGCCAGGCTTTCCAAAATTACGAATCTCCAGAAATCTCAGCAAATATTTTCTCACCCAAACAGGATGATACTTTCAGGTAATGATCAGTACACTAAGGCGACTTGGTTCCCCAAATTTCGTTCTTCTATGTTGAAGCGTTCGTTTCCAGTAACAGTTTGAATTTTTAGGTTTCACTCTGTTTTCTCCTATATTGATAGATGTATTTGGAACTCTAAATCCAACACGGTTTGTGCTAGCTTCTTGAAACTTGACACAATAACGTAGTTTCACGTTCTATCTCTATGTTTTGTTTCCTCTTGATGTAGCCCTAAGCATTGACTGTCAAGAAACACTTTCATGGAAAGGGGTGGCTTCCCAAAATTACGAATCTCCAGAAATCGCAGCAAATATTTTTTCACCCAAACTGGATGATACTTTCAGGTAATGATCAGTACACTAAGGCGACTTGGTTCCCCAAATTTCGTTCTTCTATGTTGAAGCGTTCGTTTCCAGTAACAGTTTGAATTTTTAGGTTTCACTCTGTTTTCTTCTATATTGATAGAGGTATTTGGAACTCTAAATCCAACACGGTTTGTGCTAGCTTCTTGAAACTTGACACAATAAAGTAGTTTCACGTTCTATCTCTATGTTTTGTTTCCTCTTGATGTAGCCCTAACAGTGACTGGCGAGAAACACTTTCATGGAAAGGGGTTGCCAGGCTTCCCAAATATGCGAATCTCCAGAAATCTCAGAAATATTTTTTCACCCAAACAGGATGATACTTTCAGGTAATGATCAGTACACTAAGGCGACTTGGTTCCCCAAATTTCGTTCTTCTATGTTGAAGCGTTCGTTTCCAGTAACAGTTTGAATTTTTAGGTTTCACTCTGTTTTCTCCTATATTGATAGATGTATTTGGAACTCTAAATCCAACACGGTTTGTGCTAGCTTCTTGAAACTTGACACAATAAAGTAGTTTCACGTTCTATCTCTATGTTTTGTTTCCTCTTGATGTAGCCCTAACAGTGACTGGCGAGAAACACTTTCATGGAAAGTGGTTGCCAGGCTTCCCAAATATACGAATCTGCAGAAATCTCAGGAAATATTTTTTCACCCAAACAGGATGATACTTTCAGGTAATGATCAGTACACTAAGGCGACTTGGTTCCCCAAATTTCGTTCTTCTATGTTGAAGCGTTCGTTTCCAATAACAGTTTGAATTTTTAGGTTTCACTCTGTTTTCTCCTATATTGATAGATGTATTTGGAACTCTAAATCCAACACGGTTTGTGCTAGCTTCTTGAAACTTGACACAATAAAGTAGTTTCACGTTCTATCTCTATATTTTGTTTCCTCTTGATGTAGCCCTAAGCATTGACTGTCGAGAAACACTTTCATGGAAAGGGGTGGCTTCCCAAAATTACGAATCTCCAGAAATCGCAGCAAATATTTTTTCACCCAAACTGGATGATACTTTCAGGTAATGATCAGTACACTAAGGCGACTTGGTTCCCCAAATTTCGTTCTTCTATGTTGAAGCGTTCGTTTCCAGTAACAGTTTGAATTTTTAGGTTTCACTCTGTTTTCTCCTATATTGATAGATGTATTTGGAACTCTAAATCCAACACGGTTTGTGCTAGCTTCTTGAAACTTGACACAATAAAGTAATTTCACGTTCTATCTCTATGTTTTGTTTCCTCTTGATGTAGCCCTAAGCAGTGACTGGCGATAAACACTTTCATGGAAAGGGGTGGCTTCCCAAAATTACGAATCTCCAGAAATCTCAGGAAATGTTTTTTCACCCAAACTGGATGATACTTTCAGGTAATGATCAGTACACTAAGGCGACTTGGTTCCCCAAATTTCGTTCTTCTATGTTGAAGCGTTCGTTTCCAGTAACAGTTTGAATTTTTAGGTTTCACTCTGTTTTCTCCTATATTGATAGATGTATTTGGAACTCTAAATCCAACATGGTTTGTGCTAGCTTCTGGAAACTTGACACAATAAAGCAGTTTCACGTTCTATTTCTATGTTTTGTTTCCTCTTGATGTAGCCCTAAGCAGTGACTGGCAAAAAACACTTACATGGAAAGGGGTTGCCAGGCTTCCCAAAATTACGAATCTCCAGAAATCTCAGCAAATATTTTTTCACCCAAACTGGATGATACTTTCAGGTAATGATCAGTACACTAAGGCGACGTGGTTCCCCCAATTTCGTTCTTCTATGTTGAAGCGTTCGTTTCCAGTAACAGTTTGAATTTTTAGGTTTCACTCTGTTTTCTCCTATATTGATAGATGTATTTGGAACTCTGAATCCAACAAGGTTTGTGCTAGGTTCTTGAAACTTGACACAATAAAGTAGTTTCACGTTCTATCTCTATGTTTTGTTTCCTCTTGATGTAGCCCTAACAGTGACTGGCGAGAAACACTTTCATGGAAAGGCGTTGCCAGGCTTCCCAAATATACGAATCTCCAGAAATCTCAGGAAATATTTTTTCACCCAAACAGGATGATACTTTCAGGTAATGATCAGTACACTAAGGCGACTTGGTTCCCCAAATTTCGTTCTTCTATGTTGAAGCGTTCGTTTCCAATAACAGTTTGAATTTTTAGGTTTCACTCTGTTTTCTCCTATATTGATAGATGTATTTGGAACTCTAAATCCAACACGGTTTGTGCTAGCTTCTTGAAACTTGACACAATAAAGTAGTTTCACGTTCTATCTCTATATTTTGTTTCCTCTTGATGTAGCCCTAAGCAGTGACTGGCGAGAAACACTTTCATGGAAAGGGGTTGCCAGGCTTTCCAAAATTACGAATCTCCAGAAATCTCAGCAAATATTTTCTCACCCAAACAGGATGATACTTTCAGGTAATGATCAGTACACTAAGGCGACTTGGTTCCCCAAATTTCGTTCTTCTATGTTGAAGCGTTCGTTTCCAGTAACAGTTTGAATTTTTAGGTTTCACTCTGTTTTCTCCTATATTGATAGATGTATTTGGAACTCTAAATCCAACACGGTTTGTGCTAGCTTCTTGAAACTTGACACAATAACGTAGTTTCACGTTCTATCTCTATGTTTTGTTTCCTCTTGATGTAGCCCTAAGCATTGACTGTCAAGAAACACTTTCATGGAAAGGGGTGGCTTCCCAAAATTACGAATCTCCAGAAATCGCAGCAAATATTTTTTCACCCAAACTGGATGATACTTTCAGGTAATGATCAGTACACTAAGGCGACTTGGTTCCCCAAATTTCGTTCTTCTATGTTGAAGCGTTCGTTTCCAGTAACAGTTTGAATTTTTAGGTTTCACTCTGTTTTCTTCTATATTGATAGAGGTATTTGGAACTCTAAATCCAACACGGTTTGTGCTAGCTTCTTGAAACTTGACACAATAAAGTAGTTTCACGTTCTATCTCTATGTTTTGTTTCCTCTTGATGTAGCCCTAACAGTGACTGGCGAGAAACACTTTCATGGAAAGGGGTTGCCAGGCTTCCCAAATATGCGAATCTCCAGAAATCTCAGAAATATTTTTTCACCCAAACAGGATGATACTTTCAGGTAATGATCAGTACACTAAGGCGACTTGGTTCCCCAAATTTCGTTCTTCTATGTTGAAGCGTTCGTTTCCAGTAACAGTTTGAATTTTTAGGTTTCACTCTGTTTTCTCCTATATTGATAGATGTATTTGGAACTCTAAATCCAACACGGTTTGTGCTAGCTTCTTGAAACTTGACACAATAAAGTAGTTTCACGTTCTATCTCTATGTTTTGTTTCCTCTTGATGTAGCCCTAACAGTGACTGGCGAGAAACACTTTCATGGAAAGTGGTTGCCAGGCTTCCCAAATATACGAATCTGCAGAAATCTCAGGAAATATTTTTTCACCCAAACAGGATGATACTTTCAGGTAATGATCAGTACACTAAGGCGACTTGGTTCCCCAAATTTCGTTCTTCTATGTTGAAGCGTTCGTTTCCAATAACAGTTTGAATTTTTAGGTTTCACTCTGTTTTCTCCTATATTGATAGATGTATTTGGAACTCTAAATCCAACACGGTTTGTGCTAGCTTCTTGAAACTTGACACAATAAAGTAGTTTCACGTTCTATCTCTATATTTTGTTTCCTCTTGATGTAGCCCTAAGCATTGACTGTCGAGAAACACTTTCATGGAAAGGGGTGGCTTCCCAAAATTACGAATCTCCAGAAATCGCAGCAAATATTTTTTCACCCAAACTGGATGATACTTTCAGGTAATGATCAGTACACTAAGGCGACTTGGTTCCCCAAATTTCGTTCTTCTATGTTGAAGCGTTCGTTTCCAGTAACAGTTTGAATTTTTAGGTTTCACTCTGTTTTCTTCTATATTGATAGAGGTATTTGGAACTCTAAATCCAACACGGTTTTTGCTAGCTTCTTGAAACTGGACACAATAAAGTAGTTTCACGTTCTATCTCTATGTTTTGTTTCCTCTTGATGTAGCCCTAAGCATTGACTGTCGAGAAACACTTTCATGGAAAGGGGTGGCTTCCCAAAATTACGAATCTCCAGAAATCGCAGCAAATATTTTTTCACCCAAACTGGATGATACTTTCAGGTAATGATCAGTACACTAAGGCGACTTGGTTCCCCAAATTTCGTTCTTCTATGTTGAAGCGTTCGTTTCCAGTAACAGTTTGAATTTTTAGGTTTCACTCTGTTTTCTCCTATATTGATAGATGTATTTGGAACTCTAAATCCAACATGGTTTGTGCTAGCTTCTGGAAACTTGACACAATAAAGCAGTTTCACGTTCTATTTCTATGTTTTGTTTCCTCTTGATGTAGCCCTAAGCAGTGACTGGCAAAAAACACTTACATGGAAAGGGGTTGCCAGGCTTCCCAAAATTACGAATCTCCAGAAATCTCAGCAAATATTTTTTCACCCAAACTGGATGATACTTTCAGGTAATGATCAGTACACTAAGGCGACGTGGTTCCCCCAATTTCGTTCTTCTATGTTGAAGCGTTCGTTTCCAGTAACAGTTTGAATTTTTAGGTTTCACTCTGTTTTCTCCTATATTGATAGATGTATTTGGAACTCTGAATCCAACAAGGTTTGTGCTAGGTTCTTGAAACTTGACACAATAAAGTAGTTTCACGTTCTATCTCTATGTTTTGTTTCCTCTTGATGTAGCCCTAACAGTGACTGGCGAGAAACACTTTCATGGAAAGGCGTTGCCAGGCTTCCCAAATATACGAATCTCCAGAAATCTCAGGAAATATTTTTTCACCCAAACAGGATGATACTTTCAGGTAATGATCAGTACACTAAGGCGACTTGGTTCCCCAAATTTCGTTCTTCTATGTTGAAGCGTTCGTTTCCAATAACAGTTTGAATTTTTAGGTTTCACTCTGTTTTCTCCTATATTGATAGATGTATTTGGAACTCTAAATCCAACACGGTTTGTGCTAGCTTCTTGAAACTTGACACAATAAAGTAGTTTCACGTTCTATCTCTATATTTTGTTTCCTCTTGATGTAGCCCTAAGCAGTGACTGGCGAGAAACACTTTCATGGAAAGGGGTTGCCAGGCTTTCCAAAATTACGAATCTCCAGAAATCTCAGCAAATATTTTCTCACCCAAACAGGATGATACTTTCAGGTAATGATCAGTACACTAAGGCGACTTGGTTCCCCAAATTTCGTTCTTCTATGTTGAAGCGTTCGTTTCCAGTAACAGTTTGAATTTTTAGGTTTCACTCTGTTTTCTCCTATATTGATAGATGTATTTGGAACTCTAAATCCAACACGGTTTGTGCTAGCTTCTTGAAACTTGACACAATAAAGTAGTTTCACGTTCTATCTCTATATTTTGTTTCCTCTTGATGTAGCCCTAAGCATTGACTGTCGAGAAACACTTTCATGGAAAGGGGTGGCTTCCCAAAATTACGAATCTCCAGAAATCGCAGCAAATATTTTTTCACCCAAACTGGATGATACTTTCAGGTAATGATCAGTACACTAAGGCGACTTGGTTCCCCAAATTTCGTTCTTCTATGTTGAAGCGTTCGTTTCCAGTAACAGTTTGAATTTTTAGGTTTCACTCTGTTTTCTTCTATATTGATAGAGGTATTTGGAACTCTAAATCCAACACGGTTTTTGCTAGCTTCTTGAAACTTGACACAATAAAGTAGTTTCACGTTCTATCTCTATGTTTTGTTTCCTCTTGATGTAGCCCTAACAGTGACTGGCGAGAAACACTTTCATGGAAAGGGGTTGCCAGGCTTCCCAAATATGCGAATCTCCAGAAATCTCAGAAATATTTTTTCACCCAAACAGGATGATACTTTCAGGTAATGATCAGTACACTAAGGCGACTTGGTTCCCCAAATTTCGTTCTTCTATGTTGAAGCGTTCGTTTCCAATAACAGTTTGAATTTTTAGGTTTCACTCTGTTTTCTCCTATATTGATAGATGTATTTGGAACTCTAAATCCAACACGGTTTGTGCTAGCTTCTTGAAACTTGACACAATAAAGTAGTTTCACGTTCTATCTCTATATTTTGTTTCCTCTTGATGTAGCCCTAAGCAGTGACTGGCGAGAAACACTTTCATGGAAAGGGGTTGCCAGGCTTCCCAAATATGCGAATCTCCAGAAATCTCAGAAATATTTTTTCACCCAAACAGGATGATACTTTCAGGTAATGATCAGTACACTAAGGCGACTTGGTTCCCCAAATTTCGTTCTTCTATGTTGAAGCGTTCGTTTCCAGTAACAGTTTGAATTTTTAGGTTTCACTCTGTTTTCTCCTATATTGATAGATGTATTTGGAACTCTAAATCCAACACGGTTTGTGCTAGCTTCTTGAAACTTGACACAATAAAGTAGTTTCACGTTCTATCTCTATGTTTTGTTTCCTCTTGATGTAGCCCTAACAGTGACCGGCGAGAAACACTTTCATGTAAAGGGGTTGCCAGGCTTCCCAAATATACGAATCTCCAGAAATCTCAGGAAATATTTTTTCACCCAAACAGGATGATACTTTCAGGTAATGATCAGTACACTAAGGCGACTTGGTTCCCCAAATTTCGTTCTTCTATGTTGAAGCGTTCGTTTCCAGTAACAGTTTGAATTTTTAGGTTTCACTCTGTTTTCTCCTATATTGATAGATGTATTTGGAACTCTAAATCCAACACGGTTTGTGCTAGCTTCTTGAAACTTGACACAATAAAGTAATTTCACGTTCTATCTCTATGTTTTGTTTCCTCTTGATGTAGCCCTAAGCAGTGACTGGCGATAAACACTTTCATGGAAAGGGGTGGCTTCCCAAAATTACGAATCTCCAGAAATCTCAGGAAATGTTTTTTCACCCAAACTGGATGATACTTTCAGGTAATGATCAGTACACTAAGGCGACTTGGTTCCCCAAATTTCGTTCTTCTATGTTGAAGCGTTCGTTTCCAGTAACAGTTTGAATTTTTAGGTTTCACTCTGTTTTCTCCTATATTGATAGATGTATTTGGAACTCTAAATCCAACACGGTTTGTGCTAGCTTCTTGAAACTTGACAGAATAAAGTAGTTTCACGTTCTATCTCTATGTTTTGTTTCCTCTTGATGTAGCCCTAAGCATTGACTGGCGAGAAACACTTTCATGGAAAGGGGTGGCTTCCCAAAATTACGAATCTCCAGAAATCTCAGCAAATATTTTTTCACCCAAACTGGATGATACTTTCAGGTAATGATCAGTACACTAAGGCGACTTGGTTCCCCAAATTTCGTTCTTCTATGTTGAAGCGTTCGTTTCCAGTAACAGTTTGAATTTTTAGGTTTCACTCTGTTTTCTCCTATATTGATAGATGTATTTGGAACTCTAAATCCAACACGGTTTGTGCTACCTTCTTGAAACTTGACACAATAAAGTAGTTTCACGTTCTATCTCTATGTTTTGTTTCCTCTTGATGTAGCCCTAACAGTGACTGGCGAGAAACACTTTCATGGAAAGGGGTTGCCAGGCTTCCCAAATATACGAATCTCCAGAAATCTCAGGAAATATTTTTTCACCCAAACTGGATGATACTTTCAGGTAATGATCAGTACACTAAGGCGACTTGGTTCCCCAAATTTCGTTCTTCTATGTTGAAGCGTTCGTTTCCAATAACAGTTTGAATTTTTAGGTTTCACTCTGTTTTCTCCTATATTGATAGATGTATTTGGAACTCTAAATCCAACACGGTTTGTGCTAGCTTCTTGAAACTTGACACAATAAAGTAGTTTCACGTTCTATCTCTATATTTTGTTTCCTCTTGATGTAGCCCTAAGCAGTGACTGGCGAGAAACACTTTCATGGAAAGGGGTTGCCAGGCTTCCCAAAATTACGAATCTCCAGAAATCTCAGCAAATATTTTCTCACCCAAACAGGATGATACTTTCAGGTAATGATCAGTACACTAAGGCGACTTGGTTCCCCAAATTTCGTTCTTCTATGTTGAAGCGTTCGTTTCCAGTAACAGTTTGAATTTTTAGGTTTCACTCTGTTTTCTCCTATATTGATAGATGTATTTGGAACTCTAAATCCAACACGGTTTGTGCTAGCTTCTTGAAACTTGACACAATAACGTAGTTTCACGTTCTATCTCTATGTTTTGTTTCCTCTTGATGTAGCCCTAAGCATTGACTGTCGAGAAACACTTTCATGGAAAGGGGTGGCTTCCCAAAATTACGAATCTCCAGAAATCGCAGCAAATATTTTTTCACCCAAACTGGATGATACTTTCAGGTAATGATCAGTACACTAAGGCGACTTGGTTCCCCAAATTTCGTTCTTCTATGTTGAAGCGTTCGTTTCCAGTAACAGTTTGAATTTTTAGGTTTCACTCTGTTTTCTTCTATATTGATAGAGGTATTTGGAACTCTAAATCCAACACGGTTTTTGCTAGCTTCTTGAAACTTGACACAATAAAGTAGTTTCACGTTCTATCTCTATGTTTTGTTTCCTCTTGATGTAGCCCTAACAGTGACTGGCGAGAAACACTTTCATGGAAAGGGGTTGCCAGGCTTCCCAAATATGCGAATCTCCAGAAATCTCAGCAAATATTTTTTCACCCAAACAGGATGATACTTTCAGGTAATGATCAGTACACTAAGGCGACGTGGTTCCCCAAATTTCGTTCTTCTATGTTGAAGTGTTCGTTTCCAGTAACAGTTTGAATTTTTAGGTTTCACTCTGTTTTCTCCTATATTGATAGATGTATTTGGAACTCTAAATCCAACACGGTTTGTGCTAGCTTCTTGAAACTTGACACAATAAAGTAGTTTCACGTTCTATCTCTATGTTTTGTTTCCTCTTGATGTAGCCCTAAGCAGTGACTGGCGAGAAACACTTTCATGGAAAGGGGTTGCCAGGCTTTCCAAAATTACGAATCTCCAGAAATCTCAGCAAATATTTTTTCACCCAAACAGGATGATACTTTCAGGTAATGATCAGTACACTAAGGCGACTTGGTTCCCCAAATTTCGTTCTTCTATGTTGAAGCGTTCGTTTCCAGTAACAGTTTGAATTTTTAGGTTTCACTCTGTTTTCTCCTATATTGATAGATGTATTTGGAACTCTGAATACAACACGGTTTGTGCTAGCTTCTTGAAACTTGACACAATAAAGTAGTTTCACGTTCTATCTCTGTGTTTTGTTTCCTCTTGATGTAGCCCTAAGCAGTGACTGACGAGAAACACTTTCATGGAAAGGGGTTGCCAGGCTTCCCAAAATTACGAATCTCCAGAAATCTCAGCAAATATTTTTTCACCCAAACAGGATGATACTTTCAGGTAATGATCAGTACACTAAGGCGACTTGGTTCCCCAAATTTCGTTCTTCTATATTGAAGCGTTCGTTTCCAGTAACAGTTTGAATTTTTAGGTTTCACTCTGTTTTCTCCTATATTGATAGATGTATTTGGAACTCTAAATCCAACACGGTTTGTGCTAGCTTCTTGAAACTTGACACAATAAAGTAGTTTCACGTTCTATCTCTATGTTTTGTTTCCTCTTGATGTAGCCCTAACAGTGACTGGCGAGAAACACTTTCATGGAAAGGGGTTGCCAGGCTTCCCAAATATACGAATCTCCAGAAATCTCAGGAAATATTTTTTCACCCAAACAGGATGATACTTTCAGGTAATGATCAGTACACTATGGCGACTTGGTTCCCCAAATTTCGTTTTTCTATATTGAAGCGTTCGTTTCCAGTAACAGTTTGAATTTTTAGGTTTCACTCTGTTTTCTCCTATATTGATAGATGTATTTGGAACTCTGAATCCAACACGGTTTGTGCTAGCTTCTTGAAACTTGACACAATAAAGTAGTTTCACGTTCTATCTCTATGTTTTGTTTCCTCTTGATGTAGCCCTAACAGTGACCGGCGAGAAACACTTTCATGTAAATGGGTTGCCAGGCTTCCCAAAATTACGAATCTCCAGAAATCTCAGCAAATATTTTTTCACCCAAACAGGATGATACTTTCAGGTAATGATCAGTACACTAAGGCGACTTGGTTCCCCAAATTTCGTTCTTCTATGTTGAAGCGTTCGTTTCCAGTAACAGTTTGAATTTTTAGGTTTCACTCTGTTTTCTCCTATATTGATAGATGTATTTGGAACTCTAAATCCAACACGGTTTGTGCTAGCTTCTTGAAACTTGACACAATAAAGTAGTTTCACGTTCTATCTCTATGTTTTGTTTCCTCTTGATGTAGCCCTAACAGTGACCGGCGAGAAACACTTTCATGTAAAGGGGTTGCCAGGCTTCCCAAAATTACGAATCTCCAGAAATCTCAGCAAATATTTTTTCACCCAAACAGGATGATACTTTCAGGTAATGATCAGTACACTAAGGCGACTTGGTTCCCCAAATTTCGTTCTTCTATGTTGAAGCGTTCGTTTCCAGTAACAGTTTGAATTTTTAGGTTTCACTCTGTTTTCTCCTATATTGATAGATGTATTTGGAACTCTAAATCCAACACGGTTTGTGCTAGCTTCTTGAAACTTGACACAATAAAGTAGTTTCACGTTCTATCTCTATGTTTTGTTTCCTCATGATGTAGCCCTAAGCATTGACTGGCGAGAAACACTTTCATGGAAAGGGGTGGCTTCCCAAAATTACGAATCTCCAGAAATCGCAGCAAATATTTTTTCACCCAAACTGGATGATACTTTCAGGTAATGATCAGTACACTAAGGCGACTTGGTTCCCCAAATTTCGTTCTTCTATGTTGAAGCGTTCGTTTCCAGTAACAGTTTGAATTTTTAGGTTTCACTCTGTTTTCTCCTATATTGATAGATGTATTTGGAACTCTAAATCCAACACGGTTTGTGCTAGCTTCTTGAAACTTGACACAATAAAGTAGTTTCACGTTCTATCTCTATGTTTTGTTTCCTCTTGATGTAGCCCTAACAGTGACTGGCGAGAAACACTTTCATGGAAAGGGGTTGCCAGGCTTCCCAAATATACGAATCTCCAGAAATCTCAGCAAATATTTTTTCACCCAAACAGGATGATACTTTCAGGTAATGATCAGTACACTAAGGCGACGTGGTTCCCCAAATTTCGTTCTTCTATGTTGAAGTGTTCGTTTCCAGTAACAGTTTGAATTTTTAGGTTTCACTCTGTTTTCTCCTATATTGATAGATGTATTTGGAACTCTAAATCCAACACGGTTTGTGCTAGCTTCTTGAAACTTGACACAATAAAGTAGTTTCACGTTCTATCTCTATGTTTTGTTTCCTCTTGATGTAGCCCTAAGCAGTGACTGGCGAGAAACACTTTCATGGAAAGGGGTTGCCAGGCTTTCCAAAATTACGAATCTCCAGAAATCTCAGCAAATATTTTTTCACCCAAACAGGATGATACTTTCAGGTAATGATCAGTACACTAAGGCGACTTGGTTCCCCAAATTTCGTTCTTCTATGTTGAAGCGTTCGTTTCCAGTAACAGTTTGAATTTTTAGGTTTCACTCTGTTTTCTCCTATATTGATAGATGTATTTGGAACTCTGAATACAACACGGTTTGTGCTAGCTTCTTGAAACTTGACACAATAAAGTAGTTTCACGTTCTATCTCTGTGTTTTGTTTCCTCTTGATGTAGCCCTAAGCAGTGACTGACGAGAAACACTTTCATGGAAAGGGGTTGCCAGGCTTCCCAAAATTACGAATCTCCAGAAATCTCAGCAAATATTTTTTCACCCAAACAGGATGATACTTTCAGGTAATGATCAGTACACTAAGGCGACTTGGTTCCCCAAATTTCGTTCTTCTATATTGAAGCGTTCGTTTCCAGTAACAGTTTGAATTTTTAGGTTTCACTCTGTTTTCTCCTATATTGATAGATGTATTTGGAACTCTAAATCCAACACGGTTTGTGCTAGCTTCTTGAAACTTGACACAATAAAGTAGTTTCACGTTCTATCTCTATGTTTTGTTTCCTCTTGATGTAGCCCTAACAGTGACTGTCGAGAAACACTTTCATGGAAAGGGGTTGCCAGGCTTCCCAAATATACGAATCTCCAGAAATCTCAGGAAATATTTTTTCACCCAAACAGGATGATACTTTCAGGTAATGATCAGTACACTATGGCGACTTGGTTCCCCAAATTTCGTTTTTCTATATTGAAGCGTTCGTTTCCAGTAACAGTTTGAATTTTTAGGTTTCACTCTGTTTTCTCCTATATTGATAGATGTATTTGGAACTCTGAATCCAACACGGTTTGTGCTAGCTTCTTGAAACTTGACACAATAAAGTAGTTTCACGTTCTATCTCTATGTTTTGTTTCCTCTTGATGTAGCCCTAACAGTGACCGGCGAGAAACACTTTCATGTAAAGGGGTTGCCAGGCTTCCCAAAATTACGAATCTCCAGAAATCTCAGCAAATATTTTTTCACCCAAACAGGATGATACTTTCAGGTAATGATCAGTACACTAAGGCGACTTGGTTCCCCAAATTTCGTTCTTCTATGTTGAAGCGTTCGTTTCCAGTAACAGTTTGAATTTTTAGGTTTCACTCTGTTTTCTCCTATATTGATAGATGTATTTGGAACTCTAAATCCAACACGGTTTGTGCTAGCTTCTTGAAACTTGACACAATAAAGTAGTTTCACGTTCTATCTCTATGTTTTGTTTCCTCTTGATGTAGCCCTAACAGTGACCGGCGAGAAACACTTTCATGTAAAGGGGTTGCCAGGCTTCCCAAAATTACGAATCTCCAGAAATCTCAGCAAATATTTTTTCACCCAAACAGGATGATACTTTCAGGTAATGATCAGTACACTAAGGCGACTTCGTTCCCCAAATTTCGTTCTTCTATGTTGAAGCGTTCGTTTCCAGTAACAGTTTGAATTTTTAGGTTTCACTCTGTTTTCTCCTATATTGATAGATGTATTTGGAACTCTAAATCCAACACGGTTTGTGCTAGCTTCTTGAAACTTGACACAATAAAGTAGTTTCACGTTCTATCTCTATGTTTTGTTTCCTCATGATGTAGCCCTAAGCATTGACTGGCGAGAAACACTTTCATGGAAAGGGGTGGCTTCCCAAAATTACGAATCTCCAGAAATCGCAGCAAATATTTTTTCACCCAAACTGGATGATACTTTCAGGTAATGATCAGTACACTAAGGCGACTTGGTTCCCCAAATTTCGTTTTTCTATATTGAAGCGTTCGTTTCCAGTAACAGTTTGAATTTTTAGGTTTCACTCTGTTTTCTCCTATATTGATAGATGTATTTGGAACTCTGAATCCAACACGGTTTGTGCTAGCTTCTTGAAACTTGACACAATAAAGTAGTTTCACGTTCTATCTCTATGTTTTGTTTCCTCTTGATGTAGCCCTAACAGTGACCGGCGAGAAACACTTTCATGTAAAGGGGTTGCCAGGCTTCCCAAAATTACGAATCTCCAGAAATCTCAGCAAATATTTTTTCACCCAAACAGGATGATACTTTCAGGTAATGATCAGTACACTAAGGCGACTTGGTTCCCCAAATTTCGTTCTTCTATGTTGAAGCGTTCGTTTCCAGTAACAGTTTGAATTTTTAGGTTTCACTCTGTTTTCTCCTATATTGATAGATGTATTTGGAACTCTAAATCCAACACGGTTTGTGCTAGCTTCTTGAAACTTGACACAATAAAGTAGTTTCACGTTCTATCTCTATGTTTTGTTTCCTCTTGATGTAGCCCTAACAGTGACCGGCGAGAAACACTTTCATGTAAAGGGGTTGCCAGGCTTCCCAAAATTACGAATCTCCAGAAATCTCAGCAAATATTTTTTCACCCAAACAGGATGATACTTTCAGGTAATGATCAGTACACTAAGGCGACTTGGTTCCCCAAATTTCGTTCTTCTATGTTGAAGCGTTCGTTTCCAGTAACAGTTTGAATTTTTAGGTTTCACTCTGTTTTCTCCTATATTGATAGATGTATTTGGAACTCTAAATCCAACACGGTTTGTGCTAGCTTCTTGAAACTTGACACAATAAAGTAGTTTCACGTTCTATCTCTATGTTTTGTTTCCTCATGATGTAGCCCTAAGCATTGACTGGCGAGAAACACTTTCATGGAAAGGGGTGGCTTCCCAAAATTACGAATCTCCAGAAATCGCAGCAAATATTTTTTCACCCAAACAGGATGATACTTTCAGGTAATGATCAGTACAGTAAGGCGACTTGGTTCCCCAAATTTCCTTTCTCTATGTTGAAGCGTTCGTTTCCAGTAACAGTTTGAATTTTTAGGTTTCACTCTGTTTTCTCCTATATTGATAGATGTATTTGGAACTCTAAATCCAACACGGTTTGTGCTAGCTTCTTGAAACTTGACACAATAAAGTAGTTTCACGTTCTATCTCTATGTTTTGTTTCCTCATGATGTAGCCCTAAGCATTGACTGGCGAGAAACACTTTCATGGAAAGGGGTGGCTTCCCAAAATTACGAATCTCCAGAAATCTCAGCAAATATTTTTTCACCCAAACTGGATGATACTTTCAGGTAATGATCAGTACACTAAGGCGACTTGGTTCCCCAAATTTCGTTCTTCTATGTTGAAGCGTTCGTTTCCAGTAACAGTTTGAATTTTTAGGTTTCACTCTGTTTTCTCCTATATTGATAGAGGTATTTGGAACTCTGAATCCAACACGGTTTGTGCTAGCTTCTTGAAACTTGACACAATAAAGTAGTTTCACGTTCTATCTCTATGTTTTGTTTCCTCTTGATGTAGCCCTAACAGTGACTGGCGAGAAACACTTTCATGGAAAGGGGTTGCCAGGCTTCCCAAATATGCGAATCTCCAGAAATCTCAGGAAATATTTTTTCACCCAAACAGGATGATACTTTCAGGTAATGATCAGTACACTAAGGCGACTTGATTCCCCAAATTTCGTTCTTCTATGTTGAAGCGTTCGTTTCCAGTAACAGTTTGAATTTTTAGGTTTCACTCTGTTTTCTCCTATATTGATAGATGTATTTGGAACTCTAAATCCAACACGGTTTGTGCTACCTTCTTGAAACTTGACACAATAAAGTAGTTTCACGTTCTATCTCTATGTTTTGTTTCCTCTTGATGTAGCCCTAACAGTGACTGGCGAGAAACACTTTCATGGAAAGGGGTTGCCAGGCTTCCCAAATATACGAATCTCCAGAAATCACAGCAAATATTTTTTCACCCAAACAGGATGATACTTTCAGGTAATGATCAGTACACTAAGGCGACTTGGTTCCCCAAATTTCGTTCTTCTATGTTGAAGCGTTCGTTTCCAGTAACAGTTTGAATTTTTAGGTTTCACTCTGTTTTCTCCTATATTGATAGATGTATTTGGAACTCTAAATCCAACACGGTTTGTGCTAGCTTCTGGAAACTTGACACAATAAAGCAGTTTCACGTTCTATTTCTATGTTTTGTTTCCTCTTGATGTAGCCCTAAACAGTGACTGGCAAAAAACACTTACATGGAAAGGGGTTGCCAGGCTTCCCAAAATTACGAATCTCCAGAAATCTCAGCAAATATTTTTTCACCCAAACTGGATGATACTTTCAGGTAATGATCAGTACACTAAGGCGACGTGGTTCCCCCAATTTCGTTCTTCTATGTTGAAGCGTTCGTTTCCAGTAACAGTTTGAATTTTTAGGTTTCACTCTGTTTTCTCCTATATTGATAGATGTATTTGGAACTCTGAATCCAACAAGGTTTGTGCTAGGTTCTTGAAACTTGACACAATAAAGTAGTTTCACATTCTATCTCTATGTTTTGTTTCCTCTTGATGTAGCCCTAACAGTGACTGGCGAGAAACACTTTCATGGAAAGGGGTTGCCAGGCTTCCCAAATATACGAATCTCCAGAAATCTCAGGAAATATTTTTTCACCCAAACAGGATGATACTTTCAGGTAATGATCAGTACACTAAGGCGACTTGGTTCCCCAAATTTCGTTCTTCTATGTTGAAGCGTTCGTTTCCAATAAGAGTTTGAATATTTAGGTTTCACTCTGTTTTCTCCTATATTGATAGATGTATTTGGAACTCTAAATCCAACACGGTTTGTGCTAGCTTCTTGAAACTTGACACAATAAAGTAGTTTCACGTTCTATCTCTATATTTTGTTTCCTCTTGATGTAGCCCTAAGCAGTGACTGGCGAGAAACACTTTCATGGAAAGGGGTTGCCAGGCTTCCCAAAATTACGAATCTCCAGAAATCTCAGCAAATATTTTCTCACCCAAACAGGATGATACTTTCAGGTAATGATCAGTACACTAAGGCGACTTGGTTCCCCAAATTTCGTTCTTCTATGTTGAAGCGTTCGTTTCCAGTAACAGTTTGAATTTTTAGGTTTCACTCTGTTTTCTCCTATATTGATAGATGTATTTGGAACTCTAAATCCAACACGGTTTGTGCTAGCTTCTTGAAACTTGACACAATAACGTAGTTTCACGTTCTATCTCTATGTTTTGTTTCCTCTTGATGTAGCCCTAAGCATTGACTGTCGAGAAACACTTTCATGGAAAGGGGTGGCTTCCCAAAATTACGAATCTCCAGAAATCGCAGCAAATATTTTTTCACCCAAACTGGATGATACTTTCAGGTAATGATCAGTACACTAAGGCGACTTGGTTCCCCAAATTTCGTTCTTCTATGTTGAAGCGTTCGTTTCCAGTAACAGTTTGAATTTTTAGGTTTCACTCTGTTTTCTTCTATATTGATAGAGGTATTTGGAACTCTAAATCCAACACGGTTTTTGCTAGCTTCTTGAAACTTGACACAATAAAGTAGTTTCACGTTCTATCTCTATGTTTTGTTTCCTCTTGATGTAGCCCTAACAGTGACTGGCGAGAAACACTTTCATGGAAAGGGGTTGCCAGGCTTCCCAAATATGCGAATCTCCAGAAATCTCAGAAATATTTTTTCACCCAAACAGGATGATACTTTCAGGTAATGATCAGTACACTAAGGCGACTTGGTTCCCCAAATTTCGTTCTTCTATGTTGAAGCATTCGTTTCCAGTAACAGTTTGAATTTTTAGGTTTCACTCTGTTTTCTTCTATATTGATAGAGGTATTTGGAACTCTAAATCCAACACGGTTTTTTCTAGCTTCTTGAAACTTGACACAATAAAGTAGTTTCACGTTCTATCTCTATGTTTTGTTTCCTCTTGATGTAGCCCTAACAGTGACTGGCGAGAAACACTTTCATGGAAAGGGGTTGCCAGGCTTCCCAAATATGCGAATCTCCAGAAATCTCAGAAATATTTTTTCACCCAAACAGGATGATACTTTCAGGTAATGATCAGTACACTAAGGCGACTTGGTTCCCCAAATTTCGTTCTTCTATGTTGAAGCGTTCGTTTCCAGTAACAGTTTGAATTTTTAGGTTTCACTCTGTTTTCTCCTATATTGATAGATGTATTTGGAACTCTAAATCCAACACGGTTTGTGCTAGCTTCTTGAAACTTGACACAATAAAGTAATTTCACGTTCTATCTCTATGTTTTGTTTCCTCTTGATGTAGCCCTAACAGTGACTGGCGAGAAACACTTTCATGGAAAGTGGTTGCCAGGCTTCCCAAATATACGAATCTCCAGAAATCTCAGGAAATATTTTTTCACCCAAACAGGATGATACTTTCAGGTAATGATCAGTACACTAAGGCGACTTGGTTCCCCAAATTTCGTTCTTCTATGTTGAAGCGTTCGTTTCCAGTAACAGTTTGAATTTTTAGGTTTCACTCTGTTTTCTCCTATATTGATAGATGTATTTGGAACTCTAAATCCAACACGGTTTGTGCTAGCTTCTTGAAACTTGACACAATAAAGTACTTTCACGTTCTATCTCTATGTTTTGTTTCCTCTTGATGTAGCCCTAACAGTGACCGGCGAGAAACACTTTCATGTAAAGGGGTTGCCAGGCTTCCCAAATATACGAATCTCCAGAAATCTCAGGAAATATTTTTTCACCCAAACAGGATGATACTTTCAGGTAATGATCAGTACACTAAGGCGACTTGGTTCCCCAAATTTCGTTCTTCTATGTTGAAGCGTTCGTTTCCAGTAACAGTTTGAATTTTTAGGTTTCACTCTGTTTTCTCCTATATTGATAGATGTATTTGGAACTCTAAATCCAACACGGTTTGTGCTAGCTTCTTGAAACTTGACACAATAAAGTAATTTCACGTTCTATCTCTATGTTTTGTTTCCTCTTGATGTAGCCCTAACAGTGACTGGCGAGAAACACTTTCATGGAAAGGGGTTGCCAGGCTTCCCAAATATACGAATCTCCAGAAATCTCAGGAAATATTTTCTCACCCAAACAGGATGATACTTTCAGGTAATGATCAGTACACTAAGGCGACTTGGTTCCCCAAATTTCGTTCTTCTATGTTGAAGCGTTCGTTTCCAGTAACAGTTTGAATTTTTAGGTTTCACTCTGTTTTCTCCTATATTGATAGATGTATTTGGAACTCTAAATCCAACACGGTTTGTGCTAGCTTCTTGAAACTTGACACAATAACGTAGTTTCACGTTCTATCTCTATGTTTTGTTTCCTCTTGATGTAGCCCTAAGCATTGACTGTCGAGAAACACTTTCATGGAAAGGGGTGGCTTCCCAAAATTACGAATCTCCAGAAATCGCAGCAAATATTTTTTCACGCAAACTGGATGATACTTTCAGGTAATGATCAGTACACTAAGGCGACTTGGTTCCCCAAATTTCGTTATTCTATGTTGAAGCGTTCGTTTCCAGTAACAGTTTGAATTTTTAGGTTTCACTCTGTTTTCTTCTATATTGATAGAGGTATTTGGAACTCTAAATCCAACACGGTTTTTGCTAGCTTCTTGAAACTTGACACAATAAAGTAGTTTCACGTTCTATCTCTATGTTTTGTTTCCTCTTGATGTAGCCCTAACAGTGACTGGCGAGAAACACTTTCATGGAAAGGGGTTGCCAGGCTTCCCAAATATGCGAATCTCCAGAAATCTCAGAAATATTTTTTCACCCAAACAGGATGATACTTTCAGGTAATGATCAGTACACTAAGGCGACTTGGTTCCCCAAATTTCGTTCTTCTATGTTGAAGCGTTCGTTTCCAGTAACAGTTTGAATTTTTAGGTTTCACTCTGTTTTCTCCTATATTGATAGATGTATTTGGAACTCTAAATCCAACACGGTTTGTGCTAGCTTCTTGAAACTTGACACAATAAAGTAGTTTCACGTTCTATCTCTATGTTTTGTTTCCTCTTGATGTAGCCCTAACAGTGACCGGCGAGAAACACTTTCATGTAAAGGGGTTGCCAGGCTTCCCAAATATACGAATCTCCAGAAATCTCAGGAAATATTTTTTCACCCAAACAGGATGATACTTTCAGGTAATGATCAGTACACTAAGGCGACTTGGTTCCCCAAATTTCGTTCTTCTATGTTGAAGCGTTCGTTTCCAGTAACAGTTTGAATTTTTAGGTTTCACTCTGTTTTCTCCTATATTGATAGATGTATTTGGAACTCTAAATCCAACACGGTTTGTGCTAGCTTCTTGAAACTTGACACAATAAAGTAATTTCACGTTCTATCTCTATGTTTTGTTTCCTCTTGATGTAGCCCTAAGCAGTGACTGGCGATAAACACTTTCATGGAAAGGGGTGGCTTCCCAAAATTACGAATCTCCAGAAATCTCAGGAAATGTTTTTTCACCCAAACTGGATGATACTTTCAGGTAATGATCACTACACTAACGCGACTTGGTTCCCCAAATTTCGTTCTTCTATGTTGAAGCGTTCGTTTCCAGTAACAGTTTGAATTTTTAGGTTTCACTCTGTTTTCTCCTATATTGATAGATGTATTTGGAACTCTAAATCCAACACGGTTTGTGCTAGCTTCTTGAAACTTGACACAATAAAGTAGTTTCACGTTCTATCTCTATGTTTTGTTTCCTCTTGATGTAGCCCTAACAGTGACTGGCGAGAAACACTTTCATGGAAAGGGGTTGCCAGGCTTCCCAAATATACGAATCTCCAGAAATCTCAGCAAATATTTTTTCACCCAAACAGGATGATACTTTCAGGTAATGATCAGTACACTAAGGCGACTTGGTTCCCCAAATGTCGTTCTTCTATGTTGAAGCGTTCGTTTCCAGTAACAGTTTGAATTTTTAGGTTTCACTCTGTTTTCTCCTATATTGATAGATGTATTTGGAACTCTAAATCCAACACGGTTTGTGCTACCTTCTTGAAACTTGACACAATAAAGTAGTTTCACGTTCTATCTCTATGTTTTGTTTCCTCTTGATGTAGCCCTAACAGTGACTGGCGAGAAACACTTTCATGGAAAGGGGTTGCCAGGCTTCCCAAATATACGAATCTCCAGAAATCTCAGCAAATATTTTTTCACCCAAACAGGATGATACTTTCAGGTAATGATCAGTACACTAAGGCGACTTGGTTCCCCAAATTTCGTTCTTCTATGTTGAAGCGTTCGTTTCCAGTAACAGTTTGAATTTTTAGGTTTCACTCTGTTTTCTCCTATATTGATAGATGTATTTGGAACTCTGAATCCAACAAGGTTTGTGCTAGGTTCTTGAAACTTGACACAATAAAGTAGTTTCACGTTCTATCTCTATGTTTTGTTTTTTCTTGATGTAGCCCTAACAGTGACTGGCGAGAAACACTTTCATTGAAAGGGGTTGCCAGGCTTCCCAAATATACGAATCTCCAGAAATCTCAGGAAATATTTTTTCACCCAAACAGGATGATACTTTCAGGTAATGATCAGTACACTAAGGCGACTTGGTTCCCCAAATTTCGTTCTTCTATGTTGAAGCGTTCGTTTCCAATAACAGTTTGAATTTTTAGGTTTCACTCTGTTTTCTCCTATATTGATAGATGTATTTGGAACTCTAAATCCAACACGGTTTGTGCTAGCTTCTTGAAACTTGACACAATAAAGTAGTTTCACGTTCTATCTCTATATTTTGTTTCCTCTTGATGTAGCCCTAAGCAGTGACTGGCGAGAAACACTTTCATGGAAAGGGGTTGCCAGGCTTCCCAAAATTACGAATCTCCAGAAATCTCAGCAAATATTTTCTCACCCAAACAGGATGATACTTTCAGGTAATGATCAGTACACTAAGGCGACTTGGTTCCCCAAATTTCGTTCTTCTATGTTGAAGCGTTCGTTTCCAGTAACAGTTTGAATTTTTAGGTTTCACTCTGTTTTCTCCTATATTGATAGATGTATTTGGAACTCTAAATCCAACACGGTTTGTGCTAGCTTCTTGAAACTTGACACAATAAAGTAGTTTCACGTTCTATCTCTATGTTTTGTTTCCTCTTGATGTAGCCCTAAGCATTGACTGTCGAGAAACACTTTCATGGAAAGGCGTGGCTTCCCAAAATTACGAATCTCCAGAAATCGCAGCAAATATTTTTTCACCCAAACTGGATGATACTTTCAGGTAATGATCAGTACACTAAGGCGACTTGGTTCCCCAAATTTCGTTCTTCTATGTTGAAGCGTTCGTTTCCAGTAACAGTTTGAATTTTTAGGTTTCACTCTGTTTTCTTCTATATTGATAGAGGTATTTGGAACTCTAAATCCAACACGGTTTTTGCTAGCTTCTTGAAACTTGACACAATAAAGTAGTTTCACGTTCTATCTCTATGTTTTGTTTCCTCTTGATGTAGCCCTAACAGTGACTGGCGAGAAACACTTTCATGGAAAGGGGTTGCCAGGCTTCCCAAATATGCGAATCTCCAGAAATCTCAGAAATATTTTTTCACCCAAACAGGATGATACTTTCAGGTAATGATCAGTACACTAAGGCGACTTGGTTCCCCAAATTTCGTTCTTCTATGTTGAAGCGTTCGTTTCCAGTAACAGTTTGAATTTTTAGGTTTCACTCTGTTTTCTCCTATATTGATAGATGTATTTGGAGCTCTAAATCCAACACGGTTTGTGCTAGCTTCTTGAAACTTGACACAATAAAGTAGTTTCACGTTCTATCTCTATGTTTTGTTTCCTCTTGATGTAGCCCTAACAGTGACTGGCGAGAAACACTTTCATGGAAAGGGGTTGCCAGGCTTCCCAAATATACGAATCTCCAGAAATCTCAGGAAATATTTTTTCACCCAAACAGGATGATACTTTCAGGTAATGATCAGTACACTAAGGCGACTTGGTTCCCCAAATTTCGTTCTTCTATGTTGAAGCGTTCGTTTCCAATAACAGTTTGAATTTTTAGGTTTCACTCTGTTTTCTCCTATATTGATAGATGTATTTGGAACTCTAAATCCAACACGGTTTGTGCTAGCTTCTTGAAACTTGACACAATAAAGTAATTTCACGTTCTATCTCTATGTTTTGTTTCCTCTTGATGTAGCCCCAAGCAGTGACTGAGGAGAAACACTTTCATGGAAAGGGGTTGCCAAGCTTCCTAAAATTACAAATCTCCAGAAATCTCAGCAAATATTTTTTCACCCAAACAGGATGATACTTTCAGGTAATGATCAGTACACTAAGGCGACTTGGTTCCCCAAATTTCGTTCTTCTATGTTGAAGCGTTCGTTTCCAGTAACAGTTTGAATTTTTAGGTTTCACTCTGTTTTCTCCTATATTGATAGATGTATTTGGAACTCTAAATCCAACACGGTTTGTGCTAGCTTCTTGAAACTTGACACAATAAAGTAGTTTCACGTTCTATCTCTATGTTTTGTTTCCTCTTGATGTAGCCCTAACAGTGACTGGCGAGAAACACTTTCATGGAAAGGGGTTGCCAGGCTTCCCAAATATACGAATCTCCAGAAATCTCAGAAATATTTTTTCACCCAAACAGGAAGATACTTTCAGGTAATGATCAGTACACTAAGGCGACTTGGTTCCCCAAATTTCGTTCTTCTATGTTGAAGCGTTCGTTTCCAGTAACAGTTTGAATTTTTAGGTTTCACTCTGTTTTCTCCTATATTGATAGATGTATTTGGAACTCTGAATCCAACAAGGTTTGTGCTAGGTTCTTGAAACTTGACACAATAAAGTAGTTTCACGTTCTATCTCTATGTTTTGTTTCCTCTTGATGTAGCCCTAAGCAGTGACTGGCGATAAACACTTTCATGGAGAGGGGTGGCTTCCCAAAATTACGAATCTCCAGAAATCTCAGCAAATATTTTTTCACCCAAACTGGATGATACTTTCAGGTAATGATCAGTACACTAAGGCGACTTGGTTCCCCAAATTTCGTTCTTCTATGTTGAAGCGTTCGTTTCCAGTAACAGTTTGAATTTTTAGGTTTCACTCTGTTTTCTCCTATATTGATAGATGTATTTGGAACTCTAAATCCAACACGGTTTGTGCTAGCTTCTTGAAACTTGACACAATAAAGTAGTTTCACGTTCTATCTCTATGTTTTGTTTCCTCTTGATGTAGCCCTAACAGTGACTGGCGAGAAACACTTTCATGGAAAGGGGTTGCCAGGCTTCCCAAATATACGAATCTCCAGAAATCTCAGCAAATATTTTTTCACCCAAACAGGATGATACTTTCAGGTAATGATCAGTACACTAAGGCGACTTGGTTCCCCAAATTTCGTTCTTCTATGTTGAAGCGTTCGTTTCCAGTAACAGTTTGAATTTTTAGGTTTCACTCTGTTTTCTCCTATATTGATAGATGTATTTGGAACTCTGAATCCAACAAGGTTTGTGCTAGGTTCTTGAAACTTGACACAATAAAGTAGTTTCACGTTCTATCTCTATGTTTTGTTTCCTCTTGATGTAGCCCTAACAGTGACTGGCGAGAAACACTTTCATGGAAAGGGGTTGCCAGGCTTCCCAAATATACGAATCTCCAGAAATCTCAGGAAATATTTTTTCACCCAAACTGGATGATACTTTCAGGTAATGATCAGTACACTAAGGCGACTTGGTTCCCCAAATTTCGTTCTTCTATGTTGAAGCGTTCGTTTCCAATAACAGTTTGAATTTTTAGGTTTCACTCTGTTTTCTCCTATATTGATAGATGTATTTGGAACTCTAAATCCAACACGGTTTGTGCTAGCTTCTTGAAACTTGACACAATAAAGTAGTTTCACGTTCTATCTCTATATTTTGTTTCCTCTTGATGTAGCCCTAAGCAGTGACTGGCGAGAAACACTTTCATGGAAAGGGGTTGCCAGGCTTCCCAAAATTACGAATCTCCAGAAATCTCGGCAAATATTTTCTCACCCAAACAGGATGATACTTTCAGGTAATGATCAGTACACTAAGGCGACTTGGTTCCCCAAATTTCGTTCTTCTATGTTGAAGCGTTCGTTTCCAGTAACAGTTTGAATTTTTAGGTTTCACTCTGTTTTCTCCTATATTGATAGATGTATTTGGAACTCTAAATCCAACACGGTTTGTGCTAGCTTCTTGAAACTTGACACAATAACGTAGTTTCACGTTCTATCTCTATGTTTTGTTTCCTCTTGATGTAGCCCTAAGCATTGACTGTCGTGAAACACTTTCATGGAAAGGGGTGGCTTCCCAAAATTACGAATCTCCAGAAATCGCAGCAAATATTTTTTCACCCAAACTGGATGATACTTTCAGGTAATGATCAGTACACTAAGGCGACTTGGTTCCCCAAATTTCGTTCTTCTATGTTGAAGCGTTCGTTTCCAGTAACAGTTTGAATTTTTAGGTTTCACTCTGTTTTCTTCTATATTGATAGAGGTATTTGGAACTCTAAATCCAACACGGTTTTTGCTAGCTTCTTGAAACTTGACACAATAAAGTAGTTTCACGTTCTATCTCTATGTTTTGTTTCCTCTTGATGTAGCCCTAACAGTGACTGGCGAGAAACACTTTCATGGAAAGGGGTTGCCAGGCTTCCCAAATATGCGAATCTCCAGAAATCTCAGAAATATTTTTTCACCCAAACAGGATGATACTTTCAGGTAATGATCAGTACACTAAGGCAACTTGGTTCCCCAAATTTCGTTCTTCTATGTTGAAGCGTTCGTTTCCAGTAACAGTTTGAATTTTTAGGTTTCACTCTGTTTTCTCCTATATTGATAGATGTATTTGGAACTCTAAATCCAACACGGTTTGTGCTAGCTTCTTGAAACTTGACACAATAAAGTAGTTTCACGTTCTATCTCTATGTTTTGTTTCCTCTTGATGTAGCCCTAACAGTGACTGGCGAGAAACACTTTCATGGAAAGGGGTTGCCAGGCTTCCCAAATATACGAATCTCCAGAAATCTCAGGAAATATTTTTTCACCCAAACAGGATGATACTTTCAGGTAATGATAAGTACACTAAGGCGACTTGGTTCCCCAAATTTCGTTCTTCTATGTTGAAGCGTTCGTTTCCAATAACAGTTTGAATTTTTAGGTTTCACTCTGTTTTCTCCTATATTGATAGATGTATTTGGAACTCTAAATCCAACACGGTTTGTGCTAGCTTCTTGAAACTTGACACAATAAAGTAGTTTCACGTTCTATCTCTATATTTTGTTTCCTCTTGATGTAGCCCTAAGCAGTGACTGGCGAGAAACACTTTCATGGAAAGGGGTTGCCAGGCTTCCCAAAATTACGAATCTCCAGAAATCTCAGCAAATATTTTCTCACCTAAACAGGATGATACTTTCAGGTAATGATCAGTACACTAAGGCGACTTGGTTCCCCAAATTTCGTTCTTCTATGTTGAAGCGTTCGTTTCCAGTAACAGTTTGAATTTTTAGGTTTCACTCTGTTTTCTCCTATATTGATAGATGTATTTGGAACTCTAAATCCAACACGGTTTGTGCTAGCTTCTTGAAACTTGACACAATAAAGTAGTTTCACGTTCTATCTCTATATTTTGTTTCCTCTTGATGTAGCCCTAAGCAGTGACTGGCGAGAAACACTTTCATGGAAAGGGGTTGCCAGGCTTCCCAAAATTACGAATCTCCAGAAATCTCAGCAAATATTTTCTCACCCAAACAGGATGATACTTTCAGGTAATGATCAGTACACTAAGGCGACTTGGTTCCCCAAATTTCGTTCTTCTATGTTGAAGCGTTCGTTTCCAGTAACAGTTTGAATTTTTAGGTTTCACTCTGTTTTCTCCTATATTGATAGATGTATTTGGAACTCTAAATCCAACACGGTTTGTGCTAGCTTCTTGAAACTTGACACAATAAAGTAGTTTCACGTTCTATCTCTATGTTTTGTTTCCTCTTGATGTAGCCCTAACAGTGACTGGCGAGAAACACTTTCATGGAAAGGGGTTGCCAGGCTTCCCAAATATACGAATCTCCAGAAATCTCAGAAATATTTTTTCACCCAAACAGGATGATACTTTCAGGTAATGATCAGTACACTAAGGCGACTTGGTTCCCCAAATTTCGTTCTTCTATGTTGAAGCGTTCGTTTCCAGTAACAGTTTGAATTTTTAGGTTTCACTCTGTTTTCTCCTATATTGATAGATGTATTTGGAACTCTAAATCCAACACGGTTTGTGCTACCTTCTTGAAACTTGACACAATAAAGTAGTTTCACGTTCTATCTCTATGTTTTGTTTCCTCTTGATGTAGCCCTAACAGTGACTGGCGAGAAACACTTTCATGGAAAGGGGTTGCCAGGCTTCCCAAATATACGAATCTCCAGAAATCTCAGCAAATATTTTTTCACCCAAACAGGATGATACTTTCAGGTAATGATCAGTACACTAAGGCGACTTGGTTCCCCAAATTTCGTTCTTCTATGTTGAAGCGTTCGTTTCCAGTAACAGTTTGAATTTTTAGGTTTCACTCTGTTTTCTCCTATATTGATAGATGTATTTGGAACTCTGAATCCAACAAGGTTTGTGCTAGGTTCTTGAAACTTGACACAATAAAGTAGTTTCACGTTCTATCTCTATGTTTTGTTTCTTCTTGATGTAGCCCTAACAGTGACTGGCGAGAAACACTTTCATTGAAAGGGGTTGCCAGGCTTCCCAAATATACGAATCTCCAGAAATCTCAGCAAATATTTTTTCACCCAAACAGGATGATACTTTCAGGTAATGATCAGTACACTAAGGCGACTTGGTTCCCCAAATTTCGTTCTTCTATGTTGAAGCGTTCGTTTCCAATAACAGTTTGAATTTTTAGGTTTCACTCTGTTTTCTCCTATATTGATAGATGTATTTGGAACTCTAAATCCAACACGGTTTGTGCTAGCTTCTTGAAACTTGACACAATAAAGTAGTTTCACGTTCTATCTCTATATTTTGTTTCCTCTTGATGTAGCCCTAAGCAGTGACTGGCGAGAAACACTTTCATGGAAAGGGGTTGCCAGGCTTCCCAATATTACGAATCTCCAGAAATCTCAGCAAATATTTTCTCACCCAAACAGGATGATACTTTCAGGTAATGATCAGTACACTAAGGCGACTTGGTTCCCCAAATTTCGTTCTTCTATGTTGAAGCGTTCGTTTCCAGTAACAGTTTGAATTTTTAGGTTTCACTCTGTTTTCTCCTATATTGATAGATGTATTTGGAACTCTAAATCCAACACGGTTTGTGCTAGCTTCTTGAAACTTGACACAATAACGTAGTTTCACGTTCTATCTCTATGTTTTGTTTCCTCTTGATGTAGCCCTAAGCATTGACTGTCGAGAAACACTTTCATGGAAAGGGGTGGCTTCCCAAAATTACGAATCTCCAGAAATCGCAGCAAATATTTTTTCACCCAAACTGGATGATACTTTCAGGTAATGATCAGTACACTAAGGCGACTTGGTTCCCCAAATTTCGTTCTTCTATGTTGAAGCGTTCGTTTCCAGTAACAGTTTGAATTTTTAGGTTTCACTCTGTTTTCTTCGATATTGATAGAGGTATTTGGAACTCTAAATCCAACACGGTTTTTGCTAGCTTCTTGAAACTTGACACAATAAAGTAGTTTCACGTTCTATCTCTATGTTTTGTTTCCTCTTGATGTAGCCCTAACAGTGACTGGCGAGAAACACTTTCATGGAAAGGGGTTGCCAGGCTTCCCAAATATGCGAATCTCCAGAAATCTCAGAAATATTTTTTCACCCAAACAGGATGATACTTTCAGGTAATGATCAATACACTAAGGCGACTTGGTTCCCCAAATTTCGTTCTTCTATGTTGAAGCGTTCGTTTCCAGTAACAGTTTGAATTTTTAGGTTTCACTCTGTTTTCTCCTATATTGATAGATGTATTTGGAACTCTAAATCCAACACGGTTTGTGCTAGCTTCTTGAAACTTGACACAATAAAGTAGTTTCACGTTCTATCTCTATGTTTTGTTTCCTCTTGTTGTAGCCCTAACAGTGACCGGCGAGAAACACTTTCATGGAAAGGGGTTGCCAGGCTTCCCAAATATACGAATCTCCAGAAATCTCAGGAAATATTTTTTCACCCAAACAGGATGATACTTTCAGGTAATGATCAGTACACTAAGGCGACTTGGTTCCCCAAATTTCGTTCTTCTATGTTGAAGCGTTCGTTTCCAGTAACAGTTTGAATTTTTAGGTTTCACTCTGTTTTCTCCTATATTGATAGATGTATTTGGAACTCTAAATCCAACACGGTTTGTGCTAGCTTCTTGAAACTTGACACAATAAAGTAATTTCACGTTCTATCTCTATGTTTTGTTTCCTCTTGATGTAGCCCTAAGCAGTGACTGGCGATAAACACTTTCATGGAAAGGGGTGGCTTCCCAAAATTACGAATCTCCAGAAATCTCAGGAAATGTTTTTTCACCCTAACTGGATGATACTTTCAGGTAATGATCAGTACACTAAGGCGACTTGGTTCCCCAAATTTCGTTCTTCTATGTTGAAGCGTTCGTTTCCAGTAACAGTTTGAATTTTTAGGTTTCACTCTGTTTTCTCCTATATTGATAGATGTATTTGGAACTCTGAATCCAACAAGGTTTGTGCTAGCTTCTTGAAACTTGACACAATAAAGTAGTTTCACGTTCTATCTCTATGTTTTGTTTCCTCTTGATGTAGCCCTAACAGTGACTGGCGAGAAACACTTTCATGGAGAGGGGTGGCTTCCCAAAATTACGAATCTCCAGAAATCTCAGCAAATATTTTTTCACCCAAACTGGATTATACTTTCAGGTAATGATCAGTACACTAAGGCGACTTGGTTCCCCAAATTTCGTTCTTCTATGTTGAAGCGTTCGTTTCCAGTAACAGTTTGAATTTTTAGGTTTCACTCTGTTTTCTCCTATATTGATAGATGTATTTGGAACTCTAAATCCAACACGGTTTGTGCTAGCTTCTTGAAACTTGACACAATAAAGTAGTTTCACGTTCTATCTCTATGTTTTGTTTCCTCTTGATGTAGCCCTAACAGTGACTGGCGAGAAACACTTTCATGGAAAGGGGTTGCCAGGCTTCCCAAATATACGAATCTCCAGAAATCACAGCAAATATTTTTTCACCCAAACAGGATGATACTTTCAGGTAATGATCAGTACACTAAGGCGACTTGGTTCCCCAAATTTCGTTCTTCTATGTTGAAGCGTTCGTTTCCAGTAACAGTTTGAATTTTTAGGTTTCACTCTGTTTTCTCCTATATTGATAGAGGTATTTGGAACTCTAAATCCAACACGGTTTTTGCTAGCTTCTTGAAACTTGACACAATAAAGTAGTTTCACGTTCTATCTCTATGTTTTGTTTCCTCTTGATGTAGCCCTAACAGTGACTGGCGAGAAACACTTTCATGGAAAGGGGTTGCCAGGCTTCCCAAATATGCGAATCTCCAGAAATCTCAGAAATATTTTTTCACCCAAACAGGATGATACTTTCAGGTAATGATCAGTACACTAAGGCGACTTGGTTCCCCAAATTTCGTTCTTCTATGTTGAAGCGTTCGTTTCCAGTAACAGTTTGAATTTTTAGGTTTCACTCTGTTTTCTCCTATATTGATAGATGTATTTGGAACTCTAAATCCAACACGGTTTGTGCTAGCTTCTTGAAACTTGACACAATAAAGTAGTTTCACGTTCTATCTCTATGTTTTGTTTCCTCTTGATGTAGCCCTAACAGTGACCGGCGAGAAACACTTTCATGGAAAGGGGTTGCCAGGCTTCCCAAATATACGAATCTCCAGAAATCTCAGGAAATATTTTTTCACCCAAACAGGATGATACTTTCAGGTAATGATCACTACACTAACGCGACTTGGTTCCCCAAATTTCGTTCTTCTATGTTGAAGCGTTCGTTTCCAGTAACAGTTTGAATTTTTAGGTTTCACTCTGTTTTCTCCTATATTGATAGATGTATTTGGAACTCTAAATCCAACACGGTTTGTGCTAGCTTCTGGAAACTTGACACAATAAAGCAGTTTCACGTTCTATCTCTATGTTTTGTTTCCTCTTGATGTAGGCCTAAGCAGTGACTGGCTAAAAACACTTTCATGGAAAGGGGTTGCCAGGCTTCCCAAAATTACGAATCTCCAGAAATCTCAGCAAATATTTTTTTCACCCAAACTGGATGATACTTTCAGGTAATGATCAGTACACTAAGGCGACTTGGTTCCCCAAATTTCGTTCTTCTATGTTGAAGCGTTCGTTTCCAATAACAGTTTGAATTTTTAGGTTTCACTCTGTTTGCTCCTATATTGATAGATGTATTTGGAACTCTAAATCCAACACGGTTTGTGCTAACTTCTTGAAACTTGACACAATAAAGTAGTTTCACGTTCTATCTCTATATTTTGTTTCCTCTTGATGTAGCCCTAAGCAGTGACTGGCGAGAAACACTTTCATGGAAAGGGGTTGCCAGGCTTCCCAAAATTACGAATCTCCAGAAATCTCAGCAAATATTTTCTCACCCAAACAGGATGATACTTTCAGGTAATGATCAGTACACTAAGGCGACTTGGTTCCCCAAATTTCGTTCTTCTATGTTGAAGCGTTCGTTTCCAGTAACAGTTTGAATTTTTAGGTTTCACTCTGTTTTCTCCTATATTGATAGATGTATTTGGAACTCTAAATCCAACACGGTTTGTGCTAGCTTCTTGAAACTTGACACAATAACGTAGTTTCACGTTCTATCTCTATGTTTTGTTTCCTCTTGATGTAGCCCTAAGCATTGACTGTCGAGAAACACTTTCATGGAAAGGGGTGGCTTCCCAAAATTACGAATCTCCAGAAATCGCAGCAAATATTTTTTCACCCAAACTGGATGATACTTTCAGGTAATGATCAGTACACTAAGGCGACTTGGTTCCCCAAATTTCGTTCTTCTATGTTGAAGCGTTCGTTTCCAGTAACAGTTTGAATTTTTAGGTTTCACTCTGTTTTCTTCTATATTGATAGAGGTATTTGGAACTCTAAATCCAACACGGTTTTTGCTAGCTTCTTGAAACTTGACACAATAAAGTAGTTTCACGTTCTATCTCTATGTTTTGTTTCCTCTTGATGTAGCCCTAACAGTGACTGGCGAGAAACACTTTCATGGAAAGGGGTTGCCAGGCTTCCCAAATATGCGAATCTCCAGAAATCTCAGAAATATTTTTTCACCCAAACAGGATGATACTTTCAGGTAATGATCAGTACACTAAGGCGACTTGGTTCCCCAAATTTCGTTCTTCTATGTTGAAGCGTTCGTTTCCAGTAACAGTTTGAATTTTTAGGTTTCACTCTGTTTTCTCCTATATTGATAGATGTATTTGGAACTCTAAATCCAACACGGTTTGTGCTAGCTTCTTGAAACTTGACACAATAAAGTAGTTTCACGTTCTATCTCTATGTTTTGTTTCCTCTTGATGTAGCCCTAACAGTGACTGGCGAGAAACACTTTCATGGAAAGGGGTTGCCAGGCTTCCCAAATATACGAATCTCCAGAAATCTCAGGAAATATTTTTTCACCCAAACAGGATGATACTTTCAGGTAATGATCAGTACACTAAGGCGACTTGGTTCCCCAAATTTCGTTCTTCTATGTTGAAGCGTTCGTTTCCAATAACAGTTTGAATTTTTAGGTTTCACTCTGTTTTCTCCTATATTGATAGATGTATTTGGAACTCTAAATCCAACACGGTTTGTGCTACCTTCTTGAAACTTGACACAATAAAGTAGTTTCACGTTCTATCTCTATATTTTGTTTCCTCTTGATGTAGCCCTAAGCAGTGACTGGCGAGAAACACTTTCATGGAAAGGGGTTGCCAGGCTTCCCAAAATTACGAATCTCCAGAATTCTCAGCAAATATTTTCTCACCCAAACAGGATGATACTTTCAGGTAATGATCAGTACACTAAGGCGACTTGGTTCCCCAAATTTCGTTCTTCTATGTTGAAGCGTTCGTTTCCAGTAACAGTTTGAATTTTTAGGTTTCACTCTGTTTTCTTCTATATTGATAGAGGTATTTGGAACTCTAAATCCAACACGGTTTTTGCTAGCTTCTTGAAACTTGACACAATAAAGTAGTTTCACGTTCTATCTCTATGTTTTGTTTCCTCTTGATGTAGCCCTAACAGTGACTGGCGAGAAACACTTTCATGGAAAGGGGTTGCCAGGCTTCCCAAATATGCGAATCTCCAGAAATCTCAGAAATATTTTTTTCACCCAAACAGGATGATACTTTCAGGTAATGATCAGTACACTAAGGCGACTTGGTTCCCCAAATTTCGTTCTTCTATGTTGAAGCGTTCGTTTCCAGTAACAGTTTGAATTTTTAGGTTTCACTCTGTTTTCTCCTATATTGATAGATGTATTTGGAACTCTAAATCCAACACGGTTTGTGCTAGCTTCTTGAAACTTGACACAATAAAGTAGTTTCACGTTCTATCTCTATGTTTTGTTTCCTCTTGATGTAGCCCTAACAGTGACTGGCAAGAAACACTTTCATGTAAAGGGGTTGCTAGGCTTCCCAAATATACGAATCTCCAGAAATCTCAGGAAATATTTTTTCACCCAAACAGGATGATACTTTCAGGTAATGATCAGTACACTAAGGCGACTTGGTTCCCCAAATTTCGTTCTTCTATGTTGAAGCGTTCGTTTCCAGTAACAGTTTGAATTTTTAGGTTTCACTCTGTTTTCTCCTATATTGATAGATGTATTTGGAACTCTAAATCCAACACGGTTTGTGCTAGCTTCTTGAAACTTGACACAATAAAGTAATTTCACGTTCTATCTCTATGTTTTGTTTCCTCTTGATGTAGCCCTAAGCAGTGACTGGCGATAAACACTTTCATGGAAAGGGGTGGCTTCCCAAAATTACGAATCTCCAGAAATCTCAGGAAATGTTTTTTCACCCAAACTGGATGATACTTTCAGGTAATGATCAGTACACTAAGGCGACTTGGTTCCCCAAATTTCGTTCTTCTATGTTGAAGCGTTCGTTTCCAGTAACAGTTTGAATTTTTAGGTTTCACTCTGTTTTCTCCTATATTGATAGATGTATTTGGAACTCTAAATCCAACACGGTTTGTGCTAGCTTCTTGAAACTTGACACAATAACGTAGTTTCACGTTCTATCTCTATGTTTTGTTTCCTCTTGATGTAGCCCTAAGCATTGACTGTCGAGAAACACTTTCATGGAAAGGGGTGGCTTCCCAAAATTACGAATCTCCAGAAATCGCAGCAAATATTTTTTCACCCAAACTGGATGATACTTTCAGGTAATGATCAGTACACTAAGGCGACTTGGTTCCCCAAATTTCGTTCTTCTATGTTGAAGCGTTCGTTTCCAGTAACAGTTTGAATTTTTAGGTTTCACTCTGTTTTCTTCTATATTGATAGAGGTATTTGGAACTCTAAATCCAACACGGTTTTTGCTAGCTTCTTGAAACTTGACACAATAAAGTAGTTTCACGTTCTATCTCTATGTTTTGTTTCCTCTTGATGTAGCCCTAACAGTGACTGGCGAGAAACACTTTCATGGAAAGGGGTTGCCAGGCTTCCCAAATATGCGAATCTCCAGAAATCTCAGAAATATTTTTTCACCCAAACAGGATGATACTTTCAGGTAATGATCAGTACACTAAGGCGACTTGGTTCCCCAAATTTCGTTCTTCTATGTTGAAGCGTTCGTTTCCAGTAACAGTTTGAATTTTTAGGTTTCACTCTGTTTTCTCCTATATTGATAGATGTATTTGGAACTCTAAATCCAACACGGTTTGTGCTAGCTTCTTGAAACTTGACACAATAAAGTAGTTTCACGTTCTATCTCTATGTTTTGTTTCCTCTTGATGTAGCCCTAACAGTGACTGGCGAGAAACACTTTCATGGAAAGGGGTTGCCAGGCTTCCCAAATATGCGAATCTCCAGAAATCTCAGAAATATTTTTTCACCCAAACAGGATGATACTTTCAGGTAATGATCAGTACACTAAGGCGACTTGGTTCCCCAAATTTCGTTCTTCTATGTTGAAGCGTTCGTTTCCAGTAACAGTTTGAATTTTTAGGTTTCACTCTGTTTTCTCCTATATTGATAGATGTATTTGGAACTCTAAATCCAACACGGTTTGTGCTAGCTTCTTGAAACTTGACACAATAAAGTAATTTCACGTTCTATCTCTATGTTTTGTTTCCTCTTGATGTAGCCCTAAGCAGTGACTGGCGATAAACACTTTCATGGAAAGGGGTGGCTTCCCAAAATTACGAATCTCCAGAAATCTCAGGAAATGTTTTTTCACCCAAACTGGATGATACTTTCAGGTAATGATCAGTACACTAAGGCGACTTGGTTCCCCAAATTTCGTTCTTCTATGTTGAAGCGTTCGTTTCCAGTAACAGTTTGAATTTTTCGGTTTCACTCTGTTTTCTCCTATATTGATAGATGTATTTGGAACTCTAAATCCAACACGGTTTGTGCTAGCTTCTTGAAACTTGACACAATAACGTAGTTTCACGTTCTATCTCTATGTTTTGTTTCCTCTTGATGTAGCCCTAAGCATTGACTGTCGAGAAACACTTTCATGGAAAGGGGTGGCTTCCCAAAATTACGAATCTCCAGAAATCGCAGCAAATATTTTTTCACCCAAACTGGATGATACTTTCAGGTAATGATCAGTACACTAAGGCGACTTGGTTCCCCAAATTTCGTTCTTCTATGTTGAAGCGTTCGTTTCCAGTAACAGTTTGAATTTTTAGGTTTCACTCTGTTTTCTTCTATATTGATAGAGGTATTTGGAACTCTAAATCCAACACGGTTTTTGCTAGCTTCTTGAAACTTGACACAATAAAGTAGTTTCACGTTCTATCTCTATGTTTTGTTTCCTCTTGATGTAGCCCTAACAGTGACTGGCGAGAAACACTTTCATGGAAAGGGGTTGCCAGGCTTCCCAAATATGCGAATCTCCAGAAATCTCAGAAATATTTTTTCACCCAAACAGGATGATACTTTCATGTAATGATCAGTACACTAAGGCGACTTGGTTCCCCAAATTTCGTTCTTCTATGTTGAAGCGTTCGTTTCCAGTAACAGTTTGAATTTTTAGGTTTCACTCTGTTTTCTCCTATATTGATAGATGTATTTGGAACTCTAAATCCAACACGGTTTGTGCTAGCTTCTTGAAACTTGACACAATAAAGTAGTTTCACGTTCTATCTCTATGTTTTGTTTCCTCTTGATGTAGCCCTAACAGTGACTGGCGAGAAACACTTTCATGGAAAGGGGTTGCCAGGCTTCCCAAATATGCGAATCTCCAGAAATCTCAGAAATATTTTTTCACCCAAACAGGATGATACTTTCAGGTAATGATCAGTACACTAAGGCGACTTGGTTCCCCAAATTTCGTTCTTCTATGTTGAAGCGTTCGTTTCCAGTAACAGTTTGAATTTTTAGGTTTCACTCTGTTTTCTCCTATATTGATAGATGTATTTGGAACTCTAAATCCAACACGGTTTGTGCTAGCTTCTTGAACTTGACACAATAAAGTAGTTTCACGTTCTATCTCTATGTTTTGTTTCCTCTTGATGTAGCCCTAACAGTGACCGGCGAGAAACACTTTCATGGAAAGGGGTTGCCAGGCTTCCCAAATATACGAATCTCCAGAAATCTCAGGAAATATTTTTTCACCCAAACAGGATGATACTTTCAGGTAATGATCACTACACTAACGCGACTTGGTTCCCCAAATTTCGTTCTTCTATGTTGAAGCGTTCGTTTCCAGTAACAGTTTGAATTTTTAGGTTTCACTCTGTTTTCTCCTATATTGATAGATGTATTTGGAACTCTAAATCCAACACGGTTTGTGCTAGCTTCTGGAAACTTGACACAATAAAGCAGTTTCACGTTCTATCTCTATGTTTTGTTTCCTCTTGATGTAGCCCTAAGCAGTGACTGGCTAAAAACACTTTCATGGAAAGGGGTTGCCAGGCTTCCCAAAATTACGAATCTCCAGAAATCTCAGCAAATATTTTTTTCACCCAAACTGGATGATACTTTCAGGTAATGATCAGTACACTAAGGCGACTTGGTTCCCCAAATTTCGTTCTTCTATGTTGAAGCGTTCGTTTCCAATAACAGTTTGAATTTTTAGGTTTCACTCTGTTTGCTCCTATATTGATAGATGTATTTGGAACTCTAAATCCAACACGGTTTGTGCTAACTTCTTGAAACTTGACACAATAAAGTAGTTTCACGTTCTATCTCTATATTTTGTTTCCTCTTGATGTAGCCCTAAGCAGTGACTGGCGAGAAACACTTTCATGGAAAGGGGTTGCCAGGCTTCCCAAAATTACGAATCTCCAGAAATCTCAGCAAATATTTTCTCACCCAAACAGGATGATACTTTCAGGTAATGATCAGTACACTAAGGCGACTTGGTTCCCCAAATTTCGTTCTTCTATGTTGAAGCGTTCGTTTCCAGTAACAGTTTGAATTTTTAGGTTTCACTCTGTTTTCTCCTATATTGATAGATGTATTTGGAACACTAAATCCAACACGGTTTGTGCTAGCTTCTTGAAACTTGACACAATAACGTAGTTTCACGTTCTATCTCTATGTTTTGTTTCCTCTTGATGTAGCCCTAAGCATTGACTGTCGAGAAACACTTTCATGGAAAGGGGTGGCTTCCCAAAATTACGAATCTCCAGAAATCGCAGCAAATATTTTTTCACCCAAACTGGATGATACTTTCAGGTAATGATCAGTACACTAAGGCGACTTGGTTCCCCAAATTTCGTTCTTCTATGTTGAAGCGTTCGTTTCCAGTAGCAGTTTGAATTTTTAGGTTTCACTCTGTTTTCTTCTATATTGATAGAGGTATTTGGAACTCTAAATCCAACACGGTTTTTGCTAGCTTCTTGAAACTTGACACAATAAAGTAGTTTCACGTTCTATCTCTATGTTTTGTTTCCTCTTGATGTAGCCCTAACAGTGACTGGCGAGAAACACTTTCATGGAAAGGGGTTGCCAGGCTTCCCAAATATGCGAATCTCCAGAAATCTCAGAAATATTTTTTCACCCAAACAGGATGATACTTTCAGGTAATGATCAGTACACTAAGGCGACTTGGTTCCCCAAATTTCGTTCTTCTATGTTGAAGCGTTCGTTTCCAGTAACAGTTTGAATTTTTAGGTTTCACTCTGTTTTCTCCTATATTGATAGATGTATTTGGAACTCTAAATCCAACACGGTTTGTGCTAGCTTCTTGAAACTTGACACAATAAAGTAGTTTCACGTTCTATCTCTATGTTTTGTTTCCTCTTGATGTAGCCCTAACAGTGACTGGCGAGAAACACTTTCATGGAAAGGGGTTGCCAGGCTTCCCAAATATACGAATCTCCAGAAATCTCAGGAAATATTTTTTCACCCAAACAGGATGATACTTTCAGGTAATGATCAGTACACTAAGGCGACTTGGTTCCCCAAATTTCATTCTTCTATGTTGAAGCGTTCGTTTCCAATAACAGTTTGAATTTTTAGGTTTCACTCTGTTTTCTCCTATATTGATAGATGTATTTGGAACTCTAAATCCAACACGGTTTGTGCTACCTTCTTGAAACTTGACACAATAAAGTAGTTTCACGTTCTATCTCTATATTTTGTTTCCTCTTGATGTAGCCCTAAGCAGTGATTGGCGAGAAACACTTTCATGGAAAGGGGTTGCCAGGCTTCCCAAAATTACGAATCTCCAGAATTCTCAGCAAATATTTTCTCACCCAAACAGGATGATACTTTCAGGTAATGATCAGTACACTAAGGCGACTTGGTTCCCCAAATTTCGTTCTTCTATGTTGAAGCGTTCGTTTCCAGTAACAGTTTGAATTTTTAGGTTTCACTCTGTTTTCTCCTATATTGATAGATGTATTTGGAACTCTAAATCCAACACGGTTTGTGCTAGCTTCTTGAAACTTGACACAATAACGTAGTTTCACGTTCTATCTCTATGTTTTGTTTCCTCTTGATGTAGCCCTAAGCATTGACTGTCGAGAAACACTTTCATGGAAAGGGGTGGCTTCCCAAAATTACGAATCTCCAGAAATCGCAGCAAATATTTTTTCACCCAAACTGGATGATACTTTCAGGTAATGATCAGTACACTAAGGCGACTTGGTTCCCCAAATTTCGTTCTTCTATGTTGAAGCGTTCGTTTCCAGTAGCAGTTTGAATTTTTAGGTTTCACTCTGTTTTCTTCTATATTGATAGAGGTATTTGGAACTCTAAATCCAACACGGTTTTTGCTAGCTTCTTGAAACTTGACACAATAAAGTAGTTTCACGTTCTATCTCTATGTTTTGTTTCCTCTTGATGTAGCCCTAACAGTGACTGGCGAGAAACACTTTCATGGAAAGGGGTTGCCAGGCTTCCCAAATATGCGAATCTCCAGAAATCTCAGAAATATTTTTTTCACCCAAACAGGATGATACTTTCAGGTAATGATCAGTACACTAAGGCGACTTGGTTCCCCAAATTTCGTTCTTCTATGTTGAAGCGTTCGTTTCCAGTAACAGTTTGAATTTTTAGGTTTCACTCTGTTTTCTCCTATATTGATAGATGTATTTGGAACTCTAAATCCAACACGGTTTGTGCTAGCTTCTTGAAACTTGACACAATAAAGTAGTTTCACGTTCTATCTCTATGTTTTGTTTCCTCTTGATGTAGCCCTAACAGTGACTGGCGAGAAACACTTTCATGTAAAGGGGTTGCTAGGCTTCCCAAATATATGAATCTCCAGAAATCTCAGGAAATATTTTTTCACCCAAACAGGATGATACTTTCAGGTAATGATCAGTACACTAAGGCGACTTGGTTCCCCAAATTTCGTTCTTCTATGTTGAAGCGTTCGTTTCCAGTAACAGTTTGAATTTTTAGGTTTCACTCTGTTTTCTCCTATATTGATAGATGTATTTGGAACTCTAAATCCAACACGGTTTGTGCTAGCTTCTTGAAACTTGACACAATAAAGTAATTTCACGTTCTATCTCTATGTTTTGTTTCCTCTTGATGTAGCCCTAAGCAGTGACTGGCGATAAACACTTTCATGGAAAGGGGTGGCTTCCCAAAATTACGAATCTCCAGAAATCTCAGGAAATGTTTTTTCACCCAAACTGGATGATACTTTCAGGTAATGATCAGTACACTAAGGCGACTTGGTTCCCCAAATTTCGTTCTTCTATGTTGAAGCGTTCGTTTCCAGTAACAGTTTGAATTTTTAGGTTTCACTCTGTTTTCTCCTATATTGATAGATGTATTTGGAACTCTAAATCCAACACGGTTTGTGCTAGCTTCTTGAAACTTGACACAATAACGTAGTTTCACGTTCTATCTCTATGTTTTGTTTCCTCTTGATGTAGCCCTAAGCATTGACTGTCGAGAAACACTTTCATGGAAAGGGGTGGCTTCCCAAAATTACGAATCTCCAGAAATCGCAGCAAATATTTTTTCACCCAAACTGGATGATACTTTCAGGTAATGATCAGTACACTAAGGCGACTTGGTTCCCCAAATTTCGTTCTTCTATGTTGAAGCGTTCGTTTCCAGTAACAGTTTGAATTTTTAGGTTTCACTCTGTTTTCTTCTATATTGATAGAGGTATTTGGAACTCTAAATCCAACACGGTTTTTGCTAGCTTCTTGAAACTTGACACAATAAAGTAGTTTCACGTTCTATCTCTATGTTTTGTTTCCTCTTGATGTAGCCCTAACAGTGACTGGCGAGAAACACTTTCATGGAAAGGGGTTGCCAGGCTTCCCAAATATGCGAATCTCCAGAAATCTCAGAAATATTTTTTCACCCAAACAGGATGATACTTTCAGGTAATGATCAGTACACTAAGGCGACTTGGTTCCCCAAATTTCGTTCTTCTATGTTGAAGCGTTCGTTTCCAGTAACAGTTTGAATTTTTAGGTTTCACTCTGTTTTCTCCTATATTGATAGATGTATTTGGAACTCTAAATCCAACACGGTTTGTGCTAGCTTCTTGAAACTTGACACAATAAAGTAGTTTCACGTTCTATCTCTATGTTTTGTTTCCTCTTGATGTAGCCCTAACAGTGACTGGCGAGAAACACTTTCATGGAAAGGGGTTGCCAGGCTTCCCAAATATACGAATCTCCAGAAATCTCAGGAAATATTTTTTCACCCAAACAGGATGATACTTTCAGGTAATGATCAGTACACTAAGGCGACTTGGTTCCCCAAATTTCGTTCTTCTATGTTGAAGCGTTCGTTTCCAATAACAGTTTGAATTTTTAGGTTTCACTCTGTTTTCTCCTATATTGATAGATGTATTTGGAACTCTAAATCCAACACGGTTTGTGCTAGCTTCTTGAAACTTGACACAATAAAGTAGTTTCACGTTCTATCTCTATATTTTGTTTCCTCTTGATGTAGCCCTAAGCAGTGACTGGCGAGAAACACTTTCATGGAAAGGGGTTGCCAGGCTTCCCAAAATTACGAATCTCCAGAAATCTCAGCAAATATTTTCTCACCCAAACAGGATGATACTTTCAGGTAATGATCAGTACACTAAGGCGACTTGGTTCCCCAAATTTCGTTCTTCTATGTTGAAGCGTTCGTTTCCAGTAACAGTTTGAATTTTTAGGTTTCACTCTGTTTTCTCCTATATTGATAGACGTATTTGGAACTCTAAATCCAACACGGTTTGTGCTAGCTTCTTGAAACTTGACACAATAACGTAGTTTCACGTTCTATCTCTATGTTTTGTTTCCTCTTGATGTAGCCCTAAGCATTGACTGTCGAGAAACACTTTCATGGAAAGGGGTGGCTTCCCAAAATTACGAATCTCCAGAAATCGCAGCAAATATTTTTTCACCCAAACTGGATGATACTTTCAGGTAATGATCAGTACACTAAGGCGACTTGGTTCCCCAAATTTCGTTCTTCTATGTTGAAGCGTTCGTTTCCAGTAACAGTTTGAATTTTTAGGTTTCACTCTGTTTTCTTCTATATTGATAGAGGTATTTGGAACTCTAAATCCAACACGGTTTTTGCTAGCTTCTTGAAACTTGACACAATAAAGTAGTTTCACGTTCTATCTCTATGTTTTGTTTCCTCTTGATGTAGCCCTAACAGTGACTGGCGAGAAACACTTTCATGGAAAGGGGTTGCCAGGCTTCCCAAATATGCGAATCTCCAGAAATCTCAGAAATATTTTTTTCACCCAAACAGGATGATACTTTCAGGTAATGATCAGTACACTAAGGCGACTTGGTTCCCCAAATTTCGTTCTTCTATGTTGAAGCGTTCGTTTCCAGTAACAGTTTGAATTTTTAGGTTTCACTCTGTTTTCTCCTATATTGATAGATGTATTTGGAACTCTAAATCCAACACGGTTTGTGCTAGCTTCTTGAAACTTGACACAATAAAGTAGTTTCACGTTCTATCTCTATGTTTTGTTTCCTCTTGATGTAGCCCTAACAGTGACTGGCGAGAAACACTTTCATGTAAAGGGGTTGCTAGGCTTCCCAAATATACGAATCTCCAGAAATCTCAGGAAATATTTTTTCACCCAAACAGGATGATACTTTCAGGTAATGATCAGTACACTAAGGCGACTTGGTTCCCCAAATTTCGTTCTTCTATGTTGAAGCGTTCGTTTCCAGTAACAGTTTGAATTTTTAGGTTTCACTCTGTTTTCTCCTATATTGATAGATGTATTTGGAACTCTAAATCCAACACGGTTTGTGCTAGCTTCTTGAAACTTGACACAATAAAGTAATTTCACGTTCTATCTCTATGTTTTGTTTCCTCTTGATGTAGCCCTAAGCAGTGACTGGCGATAAACACTTTCATGGAAAGGGGTGGCTTCCCAAAATTACGAATCTCCAGAAATCTCAGGAAATGTTTTTTCACCCAAACTGGATGATACTTTCAGGTAATGATCAGTACACTAAGGCGACTTGGTTCCCCAAATTTCGTTCTTCTATGTTGAAGCGTTCGTTTCCAGTAACAGTTTGAATTTTTAGGTTTCACTCTGTTTTCTCCTATATTGATAGATGTATTTGGAACTCTAAATCCAACACGGTTTGTGCTAGCTTCTTGAAACTTGACACAATAACGTAGTTTCACGTTCTATCTCTATGTTTTGTTTCCTCTTGATGTAGCCCTAAGCATTGACTGTCGAGAAACACTTTCATGGAAAGGGGTGGCTTCCCAAAATTACGAATCTCCAGAAATCGCAGCAAATATTTTTTCACCCAAACTGGATGATACTTTCAGGTAATGATCAGTACACTAAGGCGACTTGGTTCCCCAAATTTCGTTCTTCTATGTTGAAGCGTTCGTTTCCAGTAACAGTTTGAATTTTTAGGTTTCACTCTGTTTTCTTCTATATTGATAGAGGTATTTGGAACTCTAAATCCAACACGGTTTTTGCTAGCTTCTTGAAACTTGACACAATAAAGTAGTTTCACGTTCTATCTCTATGTTTTGTTTCCTCTTGATGTAGCCCTAACAGTGACTGGCGAGAAACACTTTCATGGAAAGGGGTTGCCAGGCTTCCCAAATATGCGAATCTCCAGAAATCTCAGAAATATTTTTTCACCCAAACAGGATGATACTTTCAGGTAATGATCAGTACACTAAGGCGACTTGGTTCCCCAAATTTCGTTCTTCTATGTTGAAGCGTTCGTTTCCAGTAACAGTTTGAATTTTTAGGTTTCACTCTGTTTTCTCCTATATTGATAGATGTATTTGGAACTCTAAATCCAACACGGTTTGTGCTAGCTTCTTGAAACTTGACACAATAAAGTAGTTTCACGTTCTATCTCTATGTTTTGTTTCCTCTTGATGTAGCCCTAACAGTGACCGGCGAGAAACACTTTCATGTAAAGGGGTTGCCAGGCTTCCCAAATATACGAATCTCCAGAAATCTCAGGAAATATTTTTTCACCCAAACAGGATGATACTTTCAGGTAATGATCAGTACACTAAGGCGACTTGGTTCCCCAAATTTCGTTCTTCTATGTTGAAGCGTTCGTTTCCAGTAACAGTTTGAATTTTTAGGTTTCACTCTGTTTTCTCCTATATTGATAGATGTATTTGGAACTCTAAATCCAACACGGTTTGTGCTAGCTTCTTGAAACTTGACACAATAAAGTAGTTTCACGTTCTATCTCTATGTTTTGTTTCCTCTTGATGTAGCCCTAACAGTGACCGGCGAGAAACACTTTCATGTAAAGGGGTTGCCAGGCTTCCCAAATATACGAATCTGCAGAAATCTCAGGAAATATTTTTTCACCCAAACAGGATGATACTTTCAGGTAATGATCAGTACACTAAGGCGACTTGGTTCCCCAAATTTCGTTCTTCTATGTTGAAGCGTTCGTTTCCAGTAACAGTTTGAATTTTTAGGTTTCACTCTGTTTTCTCCTATATTGATAGATGTATTTGGAACTCTAATTCCAACACGGTTTGTGCTAGCTTCTTGAAACTTGACACAATAAAGTAATTTCACGTTCTATCTCTATGTTTTGTTTCCTCTTGATGTAGCCCTAAGCAGTGACTGGCGATAAACACTTTCATGGAAAGGGGTGGCTTCCCAAATTTACGAATCTCCAGAAATCTCAGGAAATGTTTTTTCACCCAAACTGGATGATACTTTCAGGTAATGATCAGTACACTAAGGCGACTTGGTTCCCCAAATTTCGTTCTTCTATGTTGAAGCGTTCGTTTCCAGTAACAGTTTGAATTTTTAGGTTTCACTCTGTTTTCTCCTATATTGATAGATGTATTTGGAACTCTGAATCCAACAAGGTTTGTGCTAGCTTCTTGAAACTTGACACAATAAAGTAGTTTCACGTTCTATCTCTATGTTTTGTTTCCTCTTGATGTAGCCCTAACAGTGACTGGCGAGAAACACTTTCATGGAGAGGGGTGGCTTCCCAAAATTACGAATCTCCAGAAATCTCAGCAAATATTTTTTCACCCAAACTGGATGATACTTTCAGGTAATGATCAGTACACTAAGGCGACTTGGTTCCCCAAATTTCGTTCTTCTATGTTGAAGCGTTCGTTTCCAGTAACAGTTTGAATTTTTAGGTTTCACTCTGTTTTCTCCTATATTGATAGATGTATTTGGAACTCTAAATCCAACACGGTTTGTGCTAGCTTCTTGAAACTTGACACAATAAAGTAGTTTCACGTTCTATCTCTATGTTTTGTTTCCTCTTGATGTAGCCCTAACAGTGACTGGCGAGAAACACTTTCATGTAAAGGGGTTGCCAGGCTTCCCAAATATACGAATCTCCAGAAATCTCAGGAAATATTTTTTCACCCAAACAGGATGATACTTTCAGGTAATGATCAGTACACTAAGGCGACTTGGTTCCCCAAATTTCGTTCTTCTATGTTGAAGCGTTCGTTTCCAGTAACAGTTTGAATTTTTAGGTTTCACTCTGTTTTCTCCTATATTGATAGATGTATTTGGAACTCTAAATCCAACACGGTTTGTGCTAGCTTCTTGAAACTTGACACAATAAAGTAATTTCACGTTCTATCTCTATGTTTTGTTTCCTCTTGATGTAGCCCTAAGCAGTGACTGGCGATAAACACTTTCATGGAAAGGGGTGGCTTCCCAAAATTACGAATCTCCAGAAATCTCAGGAAATGTTTTTTCACCCAAACTGGATGATACTTTCAGGTAATGATCAGTACACTAAGGCGACTTGGTTCCCCAAATTTCGTTCTTCTATGTTGAAGCGTTCGTTTCCAGTAACAGTTTGAATTTTTAGGTTTCACTCTGTTTTCTCCTATATTGATAGATGTATTTGGAACTCTAAATCCAACACGGTTTGTGCTAGCTTCTTGAAACTTGACACAATAACGTAGTTTCACGTTCTATCTCTATGTTTTGTTTCCTCTTGATGTAGCCCTAAGCATTGACTGTCGAGAAACACTTTCATGGAAAGGGGTGGCTTCCCAAAATTACGAATCTCCAGAAATCGCAGCAAATATTTTTTCACCCAAACTGGATGATACTTTCAGGTAATGATCAGTACACTAAGGCGACTTGGTTCCCCAAATTTCGTTCTTCTATGTTGAAGCGTTCGTTTCCAGTAACAGTTTGAATTTTTAGGTTTCACTCTGTTTTCTTCTATATTGATAGAGGTATTTGGAACTCTAAATCCAACACGGTTTTTGCTAGCTTCTTGAAACTTGACACAATAAAGTAGTTTCACGTTCTATCTCTATGTTTTGTTTCCTCTTGATGTAGCCCTAACAGTGACTGGCGAGAAATACTTTCATGGAAAGGGGTTGCCAGGCTTCCCAAATATGCGAATCTCCAGAAATCTCAGAAATATTTTTTCACCCAAACAGGATGATACTTTCAGGTTATGATCAGTACACTAAGGCGACTTGGTTCCCCAAATTTCGTTCTTCTATGTTGAAGCGTTCGTTTCCAGTAACAGTTTGAATTTTTAGGTTTCACTCTGTTTTCTCCTATATTGATAGATGTATTTGGAACTCTAAATCCAACACGGTTTGTGCTAGCTTCTTGAAACTTGACACAATAAAGTAGTTTCACGTTCTATCTCTATGTTTTGTTTCCTCTTGATGTAGCCCTAACAGTGACCGGCGAGAAACACTTTCATGTAAAGGGGTTGCCAGGCTTCCCAAATATACGAATCTCCAGAAACCTCAGGAAATATTTTTTCACCCAAACAGGATGATACTTTCAGGTAATGATCAGTACACTAAGGCGACTTGGTTCCCCAAATTTCGTTCTTCTATGTTGAAGCGTTCGTTTCCAGTAACAGTTTGAATTTTTAGGTTTCACTCTGTTTTCTCCTATATTGATAGATGTATTTGGAACTCTAAATCCAACACGGTTTGTGCTAGCTTCTTGAAACTTGACACAATAAAGTAATTTCACGTTCTATCTCTATGTTTTGTTTCCTCTTGATGTAGCCCAAGCAGTGACTGGCGATAAACACTTTCATGGAAAGGGGTGGCTTCCCAAAATTACGAATCTCCAGAAATCTCAGGAAATGTTTTTTCACCCAAACTGGATGATACTTTCAGGTAATGATCAGTACACTAAGGCGACTTGGTTCCCCAAATTTCGTTCTTCTATGTTGAAGCGTTCGTTTCCAGTAACAGTTTGAATTTTTAGGTTTCACTCTGTTTTCTCCTATATTGATAGATGTATTTGGAACTCTGAATCCAACAAGGTTTGTGCTAGCTTCTTGAAACTTGACACAATAAAGTAGTTTCACGTTCTATCTCTATGTTTTGTTTCCTCTTGATGTAGCCCTAACAGTGACTGGCGAGAAACACTTTCATGGAGAGGGGTGGCTTCCCAAAATTACGAATCTCCAGAAATCTCAGCAAATATTTTTTCACCCAAACTGGATTATACTTTCAGGTAATGATCAGTACACTAAGGCGACTTGGTTCCCCAAATTTCGTTCTTCTATGTTGAAGCGTTCGTTTCCAGTAACAGTTTGAATTTTTAGGTTTCACTCTGTTTTCTCCTATATTGATAGATGTATTTGGAACTCTAAATCCAACACGGTTTGTGCTAGCTTCTTGAAACTTGACACAATAAAGTAGTTTCACGTTCTATCTCTATGTTTTGTTTCCTCTTGATGTAGCCCTAACAGTGACTGGCGAGAAACACTTTCATGGAAAGGGGTTGCCAGGCTTCCCAAATATACGAATCTCCAGAAATCACAGCAAATATTTTTTCACCCAAACAGGATGATACTTTCAGGTAATGATCAGTACACTAAGGCGACTTGGTTCCCCAAATTTCGTTCTTCTATGTTGAAGCGTTCGTTTCCAGTAACAGTTTGAATTTTTAGGTTTCACTCTGTTTTCTCCTATATTGATAGATGTATTTGGAACTCTAAATCCAACACGGTTTGTGCTAGCTTCTTGAAACTTGACACAATAAAGTAGTTTCACGTTCTATCTCTATGTTTTGTTTCCTCTTGATGTAGCCCTAACAGTGACTGGCGAGAAACACTTTCATGTAAAGGGGTTGCTAGGCTTCCCAAATATACGAATCTCCAGAAATCTCAGGAAATATTTTTTCACCCAAACAGGATGATACTTTCAGGTAATGATCAGTACACTAAGGCGACTTGGTTCCCCAAATTTCGTTCTTCTATGTTGAAGCGTTCGTTTCCAGTAACAGTTTGAATTTTTAGGTTTCACTCTGTTTTCTCCTATATTGATAGATGTATTTGGAACTCTAAATCCAACACGGTTTGTGCTAGCTTCTTGAAACTTGACACAATAAAGTAATTTCACGTTCTATCTCTATGTTTTGTTTCCTCTTGATGTAGCCCTAAGCAGTGACTGGCGATAAACACTTTCATGGAAAGGGGTGGCTTCCCAAAATTACGAATCTCCAGAAATCTCAGGAAATGTTTTTTCACCCAAACTGGATGATACTTTCAGGTAATGATCAGTACACTAAGGCGACTTGGTTCCCCAAATTTCGTTCTTCTATGTTGAAGCGTTCGTTTCCAGTAACAGTTTGAATTTTTAGGTTTCACTCTGTTTTCTCCTATATTGATAGATGTATTTGGAACTCTAAATCCAACACGGTTTGTGCTAGCTTCTTGAAACTTGACACAATAACGTAGTTTCACGTTCTATCTCTATGTTTTGTTTCCTCTTGATGTAGCCCTAAGCATTGACTGTCGAGAAACACTTTCATGGAAAGGGGTGGCTTCCCAAAATTACGAATCTCCAGAAATCGCAGCAAATATTTTTTCACCCAAACTGGATGATACTTTCAGGTAATGATCAGTACACTAAGGCGACTGGTTCCCCAAATTTCGTTCTTCTATGTTGAAGCGTTCGTTTCCAGTAACAGTTTGAATTTTTAGGTTTCACTCTGTTTTCTTCTATATTGATAGAGGTATTTGGAACTCTAAATCCAACACGGTTTTTGCTAGCTTCTTGAAACTTGACACAATAAAGTAGTTTCACGTTCTATCTCTATGTTTTGTTTCCTCTTGATGTAGCCCTAACAGTGACTGGCGAGAAACACTTTCATGGAAAGGGGTTGCCAGGCTTCCCAAATATGCGAATCTCCAGAAATCTCAGAAATATTTTTTCACCCAAACAGGATGATACTTTCAGGTAATGATCAGTACACTAAGGCGACTTGGTTCCCCAAATTTCGTTCTTCTATGTTGAAGCGTTCGTTTCCAGTAACAGTTTGAATTTTTAGGTTTCACTCTGTTTTCTCCTATATTGATAGATGTATTTGGAACTCTAAATCCAACACGGTTTGTGCTAGCTTCTTGAAACTTGACACAATAAAGTAGTTTCACGTTCTATCTCTATGTTTTGTTTCCTCTTGATGTAGCCCTAAGCATTGACTGTCGAGAAACACTTTCATGGAAAGGGGTGGCTTCCCAAAATTACGAATCTCCAGAAATCGCAGCAAATATTTTTTCACCCAAACTGGATGATACTTTCAGGTAATGATCAGTACACTAAGGCGACTTGGTTCCCCAAATTTCGTTCTTCTATGTTGAAGCGTTCGTTTCCAGTAACAGTTTGAATTTTTAGGTTTCACTCTGTTTTCTTCTATATTGATAGAGGTATTTGGAACTCTAAATCCAACACGGTTTTTGCTAGCTTCTTGAAACTTGACACAATAAAGTAGTTTCATGTTCTATCTCTATGTTTTGTTTCCTCTTGATGTAGCCCTAACAGTGACTGGCGAGAAACACTTTCATGGAAAGGGGTTGCCAGGCTTCCCAAATATGCGAATCTCCAGAAATCTCAGAAATATTTTTTCACCCAAACTGGATGATACTTTCAGGTAATGATCAGTACACTAAGGCGACTTGGTTCCCCAAATTTCGTTCTTCTATGTTGAAGCGTTCGTTTCCAGTAACAGTTTGAATTTTTAGGTTTCACTCTGTTTTCTCCTATATTGATAGATGTATTTGGAACTCTAAATCCAACACGGTTTGTGCTAGCTTCTTGAAACTTGACACAATAAAGTAGTTTCACGTTCTATCTCTATGTTTTGTTTCCTCTTGATGTAGCCCTAACAGTGACCGGCGAGAAACACTTTCATGTAAAGGGGTTGCCAGGCTTCCCAAATATACGAATCTCCAGAAATCTCAGGAAATATTTTTTCACCCAAACAGGATGATACTTTCAGGTAATGATCAGTACACTAAGGCGACTTGGTTCCCCAAATTTCGTTCTTCTATGTTGAAGCGTTCGTTTCCAGTAACAGTTTGAATTTTTAGGTTTCACTCTGTTTTCTCCTATATTGATAGATGTATTTGGAACTCTAAATCCAACACGGTTTGTGCTAGCTTCTTGAAACTTGACACAATAAAGTAATTTCACGTTCTATCTCTATGTTTTGTTTCCTCTTGATGTAGCCCTAAGCAGTGACTGGCGATAAACACTTTCATGGAAAGGGGTGGCTTCCCAAAATTACGAATCTCCAGAAATCTCAGGAAATGTTTTTTCACCCAAACTGGATGATACTTTCAGGTAATGATCAGTACACTAAGGCGACTTGGTTCCCCAAATTTCGTTCTTCTATGTTGAAGCGTTCGTTTCCAGTAACAGTTTGAATTTTTAGGTTTCACTCTGTTTTCTCCTATATTGATAGATGTATTTGGAACTCTGAATCCAACAAGGTTTTTGCTAGCTTCTTGAAACTTGACACAATAAAGTAGTTTCACGTTCTATCTCTATGTTTTGTTTCCTCTTGATGTAGCCCTAACAGTGACTGGCGAGAAACACTTTCATGGAAAGGGGTTGCCAGGCTTCCCAAATATGCGAATCTCCAGAAATCTCAGAAATATTTTTTCACCCAAACAGGATGATACTTTCAGGTAATGATCAGTACACTAAGGCGACTTGGTTCCCCAAATTTCGTTCTTCTATGTTGAAGCGTTCGTTTCCAGTAACAGTTTGAATTTTTAGGTTTCACTCTGTTTTCTCCTATATTGATAGATGTATTTGGAACTCTAAATCCAACACGGTTTGTGCTAGCTTCTTGAAACTTGACACAATAAAGTAGTTTCACGTTCTATCTCTATGTTTTGTTTCCTCTTGATGTAGCCCTAACAGTGACCGGCGAGAAACACTTTCATGTAAAGGGGTTGCCAGGCTTCCCAAATATACGAATCTCCAGAAATCTCAGGAAATATTTTTTCACCCAAACAGGATGATACTTTCAGGTAATGATCAGTACACTAAGGCGACTTGGTTCCCCAAATTTCGTTCTTCTATGTTGAAGCGTTCGTTTCCAGTAACAGTTTGAATTTTTAGGTTTCACTCTGTTTTCTCCTATATTGATAGATGTATTTGGAACTCTAAATCCAACACGGTTTGTGCTAGCTTCTTGAAACTTGACACAATAAAGTAGTTTCACGTTCTATCTCTATGTTTTGTTTCCTCTTGATGTAGCCCTAACAGTGACCGGCGAGAAACACTTTCATGTAAAGGGGTTGCCAGGCTTCCCAAATATACGAATCTGCAGAAATCTCAGGAAATATTTTTTCACCCAAACAGGATGATACTTTCAGGTAATGATCAGTACACTAAGGCGACTTGGTTCCCCAAATTTCGTTCTTCTATGTTGAAGCGTTCGTTTCCAGTAACAGTTTGAATTTTTAGGTTTCACTCTGTTTTCTCCTATATTGATAGATGTATTTGGAACTCTAATTCCAACACGGTTTGTGCTAGCTTCTTGAAACTTGACACAATAAAGTAATTTCACGTTCTATCTCTATGTTTTGTTTCCTCTTGATGTAGCCCTAAGCAGTGACTGGCGATAAACACTTTCATGGAAAGGGGTGGCTTCCCAAATTTACGAATCTCCAGAAATCTCAGGAAATGTTTTTTCACCCAAACTGGATGATACTTTCAGGTAATGATCAGTACACTAAGGCGACTTGGTTCCCCAAATTTCGTTCTTCTATGTTGAAGCGTTCGTTTCCAGTAACAGTTTGAATTTTTAGGTTTCACTCTGTTTTCTCCTATATTGATAGATGTATTTGGAACTCTGAATCCAACAAGGTTTGTGCTAGCTTCTTGAAACTTGACACAATAAAGTAGTTTCACGTTCTATCTCTATGTTTTGTTTCCTCTTGATGTAGCCCTAACAGTGACTGGCGAGAAACACTTTCATGGAGAGGGGTGGCTTCCCAAAATTACGAATCTCCAGAAATCTCAGCAAATATTTTTTCACCCAAACTGGATGATACTTTCAGGTAATGATCAGTACACTAAGGCGACTTGGTTCCCCAAATTTCGTTCTTCTATGTTGAAGCGTTCGTTTCCAGTAACAGTTTGAATTTTTAGGTTTCACTCTGTTTTCTCCTATATTGATAGATGTATTTGGAACTCTAAATCCAACACGGTTTGTGCTAGCTTCTTGAAACTTGACACAATAAAGTAGTTTCACGTTCTATCTCTATGTTTTGTTTCCTCTTGATGTAGCCCTAACAGTGACTGGCGAGAAACACTTTCATGTAAAGGGGTTGCCAGGCTTCCCAAATATACGAATCTCCAGAAATCTCAGGAAATATTTTTTCACCCAAACAGGATGATACTTTCAGGTAATGATCAGTACACTAAGGCGACTTGGTTCCCCAAATTTCGTTCTTCTATGTTGAAGCGTTCGTTTCCAGTAACAGTTTGAATTTTTAGGTTTCACTCTGTTTTCTCCTATATTGATAGATGTATTTGGAACTCTAAATCCAACACGGTTTGTGCTAGCTTCTTGAAACTTGACACAATAAAGTAATTTCACGTTCTATCTCTATGTTTTGTTTCCTCTTGATGTAGCCCTAAGCAGTGACTGGCGATAAACACTTTCATGGAAAGGGGTGGCTTCCCAAAATTACGAATCTCCAGAAATCTCAGGAAATGTTTTTTCACCCAAACTGGATGATACTTTCAGGTAATGATCAGTACACTAAGGCGACTTGGTTCCCCAAATTTCGTTCTTCTATGTTGAAGCGTTCGTTTCCAGTAACAGTTTGAATTTTTAGGTTTCACTCTGTTTTCTCCTATATTGATAGATGTATTTGGAACTCTAAATCCAACACGGTTTGTGCTAGCTTCTTGAAACTTGACACAATAACGTAGTTTCACGTTCTATCTCTATGTTTTGTTTCCTCTTGATGTAGCCCTAAGCATTGACTGTCGAGAAACACTTTCATGGAAAGGGGTGGCTTCCCAAAATTACGAATCTCCAGAAATCGCAGCAAATATTTTTTCACCCAAACTGGATGATACTTTCAGGTAATGATCAGTACACTAAGGCGACTTGGTTCCCCAAATTTCGTTCTTCTATGTTGAAGCGTTCGTTTCCAGTAACAGTTTGAATTTTTAGGTTTCACTCTGTTTTCTTCTATATTGATAGAGGTATTTGGAACTCTAAATCCAACACGGTTTTTGCTAGCTTCTTGAAACTTGACACAATAAAGTAGTTTCACGTTCTATCTCTATGTTTTGTTTCCTCTTGATGTAGCCCTAACAGTGACTGGCGAGAAATACTTTCATGGAAAGGGGTTGCCAGGCTTCCCAAATATGCGAATCTCCAGAAATCTCAGAAATATTTTTTCACCCAAACAGGATGATACTTTCAGGTTATGATCAGTACACTAAGGCGACTTGGTTCCCCAAATTTCGTTCTTCTATGTTGAAGCGTTCGTTTCCAGTAACAGTTTGAATTTTTAGGTTTCACTCTGTTTTCTCCTATATTGATAGATGTATTTGGAACTCTAAATCCAACACGGTTTGTGCTAGCTTCTTGAAACTTGACACAATAAAGTAGTTTCACGTTCTATCTCTATGTTTTGTTTCCTCTTGATGTAGCCCTAACAGTGACCGGCGAGAAACACTTTCATGTAAAGGGGTTGCCAGGCTTCCCAAATATACGAATCTCCAGAAACCTCAGGAAATATTTTTTCACCCAAACAGGATGATACTTTCAGGTAATGATCAGTACACTAAGGCGACTTGGTTCCCCAAATTTCGTTCTTCTATGTTGAAGCGTTCGTTTCCAGTAACAGTTTGAATTTTTAGGTTTCACTCTGTTTTCTCCTATATTGATAGATGTATTTGGAACTCTAAATCCAACACGGTTTGTGCTAGCTTCTTGAAACTTGACACAATAAAGTAGTTTCACGTTCTATCTCTATGTTTTGTTTCCTCTTGATGTAGCCCTAACAGTGACCGGCGAGAAACACTTTCATGTAAAGGGGTTGCCAGGCTTCCCAAATATACGAATCTGCAGAAATCTCAGGAAATATTTTTTCACCCAAACAGGATGATACTTTCAGGTAATGATCAGTACACTAAGGCGACTTGGTTCCCCAAATTTCGTTCTTCTATGTTGAAGCGTTCGTTTCCAGTAACAGTTTGAATTTTTAGGTTTCACTCTGTTTTCTCCTATATTGATAGATGTATTTGGAACTCTAATTCCAACACGGTTTGTGCTAGCTTCTTGAAACTTGACACAATAAAGTAATTTCACGTTCTATCTCTATGTTTTGTTTCCTCTTGATGTAGCCCTAAGCAGTGACTGGCGATAAACACTTTCATGGAAAGGGGTGGCTTCCCAAATTTACGAATCTCCAGAAATCTCAGGAAATGTTTTTTCACCCAAACTGGATGATACTTTCAGGTAATGATCAGTACACTAAGGCGACTTGGTTCCCCAAATTTCGTTCTTCTATGTTGAAGCGTTCGTTTCCAGTAACAGTTTGAATTTTTAGGTTTCACTCTGTTTTCTCCTATATTGATAGATGTATTTGGAACTCTGAATCCAACAAGGTTTGTGCTAGCTTCTTGAAACTTGACACAATAAAGTAGTTTCACGTTCTATCTCTATGTTTTGTTTCCTCTTGATGTAGCCCTAACAGTGACTGGCGAGAAACACTTTCATGGAGAGGGGTGGCTTCCCAAAATTACGAATCTCCAGAAATCTCAGCAAATATTTTTTCACCCAAACTGGATGATACTTTCAGGTAATGATCAGTACACTAAGGCGACTTGGTTCCCCAAATTTCGTTCTTCTATGTTGAAGCGTTCGTTTCCAGTAACAGTTTGAATTTTTAGGTTTCACTCTGTTTTCTCCTATATTGATAGATGTATTTGGAACTCTAAATCCAACACGGTTTGTGCTAGCTTCTTGAAACTTGACACAATAAAGTAGTTTCACGTTCTATCTCTATGTTTTGTTTCCTCTTGATGTAGCCCTAACAGTGACTGGCGAGAAACACTTTCATGTAAAGGGGTTGCCAGGCTTCCCAAATATACGAATCTCCAGAAATCTCAGGAAATATTTTTTCACCCAAACAGGATGATACTTTCAGGTAATGATCAGTACACTAAGGCGACTTGGTTCCCCAAATTTCGTTCTTCTATGTTGAAGCGTTCGTTTCCAGTAACAGTTTGAATTTTTAGGTTTCACTCTGTTTTCTCCTATATTGATAGATGTATTTGGAACTCTAAATCCAACACGGTTTGTGCTAGCTTCTTGAAACTTGACACAATAAAGTAATTTCACGTTCTATCTCTATGTTTTGTTTCCTCTTGATGTAGCCCTAAGCAGTGACTGGCGATAAACACTTTCATGGAAAGGGGTGGCTTCCCAAAATTACGAATCTCCAGAAATCTCAGGAAATGTTTTTTCACCCAAACTGGATGATACTTTCAGGTAATGATCAGTACACTAAGGCGACTTGGTTCCCCAAATTTCGTTCTTCTATGTTGAAGCGTTCGTTTCCAGTAACAGTTTGAATTTTTAGGTTTCACTCTGTTTTCTCCTATATTGATAGATGTATTTGGAACTCTAAATCCAACACGGTTTGTGCTAGCTTCTTGAAACTTGACACAATAACGTAGTTTCACGTTCTATCTCTATGTTTTGTTTCCTCTTGATGTAGCCCTAAGCATTGACTGTCGAGAAACACTTTCATGGAAAGGGGTGGCTTCCCAAAATTACGAATCTCCAGAAATCGCAGCAAATATTTTTTCACCCAAACTGGATGATACTTTCAGGTAATGATCAGTACACTAAGGCGACTTGGTTCCCCAAATTTCGTTCTTCTATGTTGAAGCGTTCGTTTCCAGTAACAGTTTGAATTTTTAGGTTTCACTCTGTTTTCTTCTATATTGATAGAGGTATTTGGAACTCTAAATCCAACACGGTTTTTGCTAGCTTCTTGAAACTTGACACAATAAAGTAGTTTCACGTTCTATCTCTATGTTTTGTTTCCTCTTGATGTAGCCCTAACAGTGACTGGCGAGAAATACTTTCATGGAAAGGGGTTGCCAGGCTTCCCAAATATGCGAATCTCCAGAAATCTCAGAAATATTTTTTCACCCAAACAGGATGATACTTTCAGGTTATGATCAGTACACTAAGGCGACTTGGTTCCCCAAATTTCGTTCTTCTATGTTGAAGCGTTCGTTTCCAGTAACAGTTTGAATTTTTAGGTTTCACTCTGTTTTCTCCTATATTGATAGATGTATTTGGAACTCTAAATCCAACACGGTTTGTGCTAGCTTCTTGAAACTTGACACAATAAAGTAGTTTCACGTTCTATCTCTATGTTTTGTTTCCTCTTGATGTAGCCCTAACAGTGACCGGCGAGAAACACTTTCATGTAAAGGGGTTGCCAGGCTTCCCAAATATACGAATCTCCAGAAACCTCAGGAAATATTTTTTCACCCAAACAGGATGATACTTTCAGGTAATGATCAGTACACTAAGGCGACTTGGTTCCCCAAATTTCGTTCTTCTATGTTGAAGCGTTCGTTTCCAGTAACAGTTTGAATTTTTAGGTTTCACTCTGTTTTCTCCTATATTGATAGATGTATTTGGAACTCTAAATCCAACACGGTTTGTGCTAGCTTCTTGAAACTTGACACAATAAAGTAATTTCACGTTCTATCTCTATGTTTTGTTTCCTCTTGATGTAGCCCAAGCAGTGACTGGCGATAAACACTTTCATGGAAAGGGGTGGCTTCCCAAAATTACGAATCTCCAGAAATCTCAGGAAATGTTTTTTCACCCAAACTGGATGATACTTTCAGGTAATGATCAGTACACTAAGGCGACTTGGTTCCCCAAATTTCGTTCTTCTATGTTGAAGCGTTCGTTTCCAGTAACAGTTTGAATTTTTAGGTTTCACTCTGTTTTCTCCTATATTGATAGATGTATTTGGAACTCTGAATCCAACAAGGTTTGTGCTAGCTTCTTGAAACTTGACACAATAAAGTAGTTTCACGTTCTATCTCTATGTTTTGTTTCCTCTTGATGTAGCCCTAACAGTGACTGGCGAGAAACACTTTCATGGAGAGGGGTGGCTTCCCAAAATTACGAATCTCCAGAAATCTCAGCAAATATTTTTTCACCCAAACTGGATTATACTTTCAGGTAATGATCAGTACACTAAGGCGACTTGGTTCCCCAAATTTCGTTCTTCTATGTTGAAGCGTTCGTTTCCAGTAACAGTTTGAATTTTTAGGTTTCACTCTGTTTTCTCCTATATTGATAGATGTATTTGGAACTCTAAATCCAACACGGTTTGTGCTAGCTTCTTGAAACTTGACACAATAAAGTAGTTTCACGTTCTATCTCTATGTTTTGTTTCCTCTTGATGTAGCCCTAACAGTGACTGGCGAGAAACACTTTCATGGAAAGGGGTTGCCAGGCTTCCCAAATATACGAATCTCCAGAAATCACAGCAAATATTTTTTCACCCAAACAGGATGATACTTTCAGGTAATGATCAGTACACTAAGGCGACTTGGTTCCCCAAATTTCGTTCTTCTATGTTGAAGCGTTCGTTTCCAGTAACAGTTTGAATTTTTAGGTTTCACTCTGTTTTCTCCTATATTGATAGATGTATTTGGAACTCTAAATCCAACACGGTTTGTGCTAGCTTCTTGAAACTTGACACAATAAAGTAGTTTCACGTTCTATCTCTATGTTTTGTTTCCTCTTGATGTAGCCCTAACAGTGACTGGCGAGAAACACTTTCATGTAAAGGGGTTGCTAGGCTTCCCAAATATACGAATCTCCAGAAATCTCAGGAAATATTTTTTCACCCAAACAGGATGATACTTTCAGGTAATGATCAGTACACTAAGGCGACTTGGTTCCCCAAATTTCGTTCTTCTATGTTGAAGCGTTCGTTTCCAGTAACAGTTTGAATTTTTAGGTTTCACTCTGTTTTCTCCTATATTGATAGATGTATTTGGAACTCTAAATCCAACACGGTTTGTGCTAGCTTCTTGAAACTTGACACAATAAAGTAATTTCACGTTCTATCTCTATGTTTTGTTTCCTCTTGATGTAGCCCTAAGCAGTGACTGGCGATAAACACTTTCATGGAAAGGGGTGGCTTCCCAAAATTACGAATCTCCAGAAATCTCAGGAAATGTTTTTTCACCCAAACTGGATGATACTTTCAGGTAATGATCAGTACACTAAGGCGACTTGGTTCCCCAAATTTCGTTCTTCTATGTTGAAGCGTTCGTTTCCAGTAACAGTTTGAATTTTTAGGTTTCACTCTGTTTTCTCCTATATTGATAGATGTATTTGGAACTCTAAATCCAACACGGTTTGTGCTAGCTTCTTGAAACTTGACACAATAACGTAGTTTCACGTTCTATCTCTATGTTTTGTTTCCTCTTGATGTAGCCCTAAGCATTGACTGTCGAGAAACACTTTCATGGAAAGGGGTGGCTTCCCAAAATTACGAATCTCCAGAAATCGCAGCAAATATTTTTTCACCCAAACTGGATGATACTTTCAGGTAATGATCAGTACACTAAGGCGACTGGTTCCCCAAATTTCGTTCTTCTATGTTGAAGCGTTCGTTTCCAGTAACAGTTTGAATTTTTAGGTTTCACTCTGTTTTCTTCTATATTGATAGAGGTATTTGGAACTCTAAATCCAACACGGTTTTTGCTAGCTTCTTGAAACTTGACACAATAAAGTAGTTTCACGTTCTATCTCTATGTTTTGTTTCCTCTTGATGTAGCCCTAACAGTGACTGGCGAGAAACACTTTCATGGAAAGGGGTTGCCAGGCTTCCCAAATATGCGAATCTCCAGAAATCTCAGAAATATTTTTTCACCCAAACAGGATGATACTTTCAGGTAATGATCAGTACACTAAGGCGACTTGGTTCCCCAAATTTCGTTCTTCTATGTTGAAGCGTTCGTTTCCAGTAACAGTTTGAATTTTTAGGTTTCACTCTGTTTTCTCCTATATTGATAGATGTATTTGGAACTCTAAATCCAACACGGTTTGTGCTAGCTTCTTGAAACTTGACACAATAAAGTAGTTTCACGTTCTATCTCTATGTTTTGTTTCCTCTTGATGTAGCCCTAAGCATTGACTGTCGAGAAACACTTTCATGGAAAGGGGTGGCTTCCCAAAATTACGAATCTCCAGAAATCGCAGCAAATATTTTTTCACCCAAACTGGATGATACTTTCAGGTAATGATCAGTACACTAAGGCGACTTGGTTCCCCAAATTTCGTTCTTCTATGTTGAAGCGTTCGTTTCCAGTAACAGTTTGAATTTTTAGGTTTCACTCTGTTTTCTTCTATATTGATAGAGGTATTTGGAACTCTAAATCCAACACGGTTTTTGCTAGCTTCTTGAAACTTGACACAATAAAGTAGTTTCATGTTCTATCTCTATGTTTTGTTTCCTCTTGATGTAGCCCTAACAGTGACTGGCGAGAAACACTTTCATGGAAAGGGGTTGCCAGGCTTCCCAAATATGCGAATCTCCAGAAATCTCAGAAATATTTTTTCACCCAAACTGGATGATACTTTCAGGTAATGATCAGTACACTAAGGCGACTTGGTTCCCCAAATTTCGTTCTTCTATGTTGAAGCGTTCGTTTCCAGTAACAGTTTGAATTTTTAGGTTTCACTCTGTTTTCTCCTATATTGATAGATGTATTTGGAACTCTAAATCCAACACGGTTTGTGCTAGCTTCTTGAAACTTGACACAATAAAGTAGTTTCACGTTCTATCTCTATGTTTTGTTTCCTCTTGATGTAGCCCTAACAGTGACCGGCGAGAAACACTTTCATGTAAAGGGGTTGCCAGGCTTCCCAAATATACGAATCTCCAGAAATCTCAGGAAATATTTTTTCACCCAAACAGGATGATACTTTCAGGTAATGATCAGTACACTAAGGCGACTTGGTTCCCCAAATTTCGTTCTTCTATGTTGAAGCGTTCGTTTCCAGTAACAGTTTGAATTTTTAGGTTTCACTCTGTTTTCTCCTATATTGATAGATGTATTTGGAACTCTAAATCCAACACGGTTTGTGCTAGCTTCTTGAAACTTGACACAATAAAGTAATTTCACGTTCTATCTCTATGTTTTGTTTCCTCTTGATGTAGCCCTAAGCAGTGACTGGCGATAAACACTTTCATGGAAAGGGGTGGCTTCCCAAAATTACGAATCTCCAGAAATCTCAGGAAATGTTTTTTCACCCAAACTGGATGATACTTTCAGGTAATGATCAGTACACTAAGGCGACTTGGTTCCCCAAATTTCGTTCTTCTATGTTGAAGCGTTCGTTTCCAGTAACAGTTTGAATTTTTAGGTTTCACTCTGTTTTCTCCTATATTGATAGATGTATTTGGAACTCTGAATCCAACAAGGTTTGTGCTAGCTTCTTGAAACTTGACACAATAAAGTAGTTTCACGTTCTATCTCTATGTTTTGTTTCCTCTTGATGTAGCCCTAACAGTGACTGGCGAGAAACACTTTCATGGAGAGGGGTGGCTTCCCAAAATTACGAATCTCCAGAAATCTCAGCAAATATTTTTTCACCCAAACTGGATTATACTTTCAGGTAATGATCAGTACACTAAGGCGACTTGGTTCCCCAAATTTCGTTCTTCTATGTTGAAGCGTTCGTTTCCAGTAACAGTTTGAATTTTTAGGTTTCACTCTGTTTTCTCCTATATTGATAGATGTATTTGGAACTCTAAATCCAACACGGTTTGTGCTAGCTTCTTGAAACTTGACACAATAAAGTAGTTTCACGTTCTATCTCTATGTTTTGTTTCCTCTTGATGTAGCCCTAACAGTGACTGGCGAGAAACACTTTCATGTAAAGGGGTTGCCAGGCTTCCCAAATATACGAATCTCCAGAAATCTCAGGAAATATTTTTTCACCCAAACAGGATGATACTTTCAGGTAATGATCAGTACACTAAGGCGACTTGGTTCCCCAAATTTCGTTCTTCTATGTTGAAGCGTTCGTTTCCAGTAACAGTTTGAATTTTTAGGTTTCACTCTGTTTTCTCCTATATTGATAGATGTATTTGGAACTCTAAATCCAACACGGTTTGTGCTAGCTTCTTGAAACTTGACACAATAAAGTAATTTCACGTTCTATCTCTATGTTTTGTTTCCTCTTGATGTAGCCCTAAGCAGTGACTGGCGATAAACACTTTCATGGAAAGGGGTGGCTTCCCAAAATTACGAATCTCCAGAAATCTCAGGAAATGTTTTTTCACCCAAACTGGATGATACTTTCAGGTAATGATCAGTACACTAAGGCGACTTGGTTCCCCAAATTTCGTTCTTCTATGTTGAAGCGTTCGTTTCCAGTAACAGTTTGAATTTTTCGGTTTCACTCTGTTTTCTCCTATATTGATAGATGTATTTGGAACTCTAAATCCAACACGGTTTGTGCTAGCTTCTTGAAACTTGACACAATAACGTAGTTTCACGTTCTATCTCTATGTTTTGTTTCCTCTTGATGTAGCCCTAAGCATTGACTGTCGAGAAACACTTTCATGGAAAGGGGTGGCTTCCCAAAATTACGAATCTCCAGAAATCGCAGCAAATATTTTTTCACCCAAACTGGATGATACTTTCAGGTAATGATCAGTACACTAAGGCGACTTGGTTCCCCAAATTTCGTTCTTCTATGTTGAAGCGTTCGTTTCCAGTAACAGTTTGAATTTTTAGGTTTCACTCTGTTTTCTTCTATATTGATAGAGGTATTTGGAACTCTAAATCCAACACGGTTTTTGCTAGCTTCTTGAAACTTGACACAATAAAGTAGTTTCACGTTCTATCTCTATGTTTTGTTTCCTCTTGATGTAGCCCTAACAGTGACTGGCGAGAAACACTTTCATGGAAAGGGGTTGCCAGGCTTCCCAAATATGCGAATCTCCAGAAATCTCAGAAATATTTTTTCACCCAAACAGGATGATACTTTCAGGTAATGATCAGTACACTAAGGCGACTTGGTTCCCCAAATTTCGTTCTTCTATGTTGAAGCGTTCGTTTCCAGTAACAGTTTGAATTTTTAGGTTTCACTCTGTTTTCTCCTATATTGATAGATGTATTTGGAACTCTAAATCCAACACGGTTTGTGCTAGCTTCTTGAAACTTGACACAATAAAGTAGTTTCACGTTCTATCTCTATGTTTTGTTTCCTCTTGATGTAGCCCTAACAGTGACCGGCGAGAAACACTTTCATGTAAAGGGGTTGCCAGGCTTCCCAAATATACGAATCTCCAGAAATCTCAGGAAATATTTTTTCACCCAAACAGGATGATACTTTCAGGTAATGATCAGTACACTAAGGCGACTTGGTTCCCCAAATTTCGTTCTTCTATGTTGAAGCGTTCGTTTCCAGTAACAGTTTGAATTTTTAGGTTTCACTCTGTTTTCTCCTATATTGATAGATGTATTTGGAACTCTAAATCCAACACGGTTTGTGCTAGCTTCTTGAAACTTGACACAATAAAGTAATTTCACGTTCTATCTCTATGTTTTGTTTCCTCTTGATGTAGCCCTAAGCAGTGACTGGCGATAAACACTTTCATGGAAAGGGGTGGCTTCCCAAAATTACGAATCTCCAGAAATCTCAGGAAATGTTTTTTCACCCAAACTGGATGATACTTTCAGGTAATGATCAGTACACTAAGGCGACTTGGTTCCCCAAATTTCGTTCTTCTATGTTGAAGCGTTCGTTTCCAGTAACAGTTTGAATTTTTAGGTTTCACTCTGTTTTCTCCTATATTGATAGATGTATTTGGAACTCTGAATCCAACAAGGTTTGTGCTAGCTTCTTGAAACTTGACACAATAAAGTAGTTTCACGTTCTATCTCTATGTTTTGTTTCCTCTTGATGTAGCCCTAACAGTGACTGGCGAGAAACACTTTCATGGAGAGGGGTGGCTTCCCAAAATTACGAATCTCCAGAAATCTCAGCAAATATTTTTTCACCCAAACTGGATTATACTTTCAGGTAATGATCAGTACACTAAGGCGACTTGGTTCCCCAAATTTCGTTCTTCTATGTTGAAGCGTTCGTTTCCAGTAACAGTTTGAATTTTTAGGTTTCACTCTGTTTTCTCCTATATTGATAGATGTATTTGGAACTCTAAATCCAACACGGTTTGTGCTAGCTTCTTGAAACTTGACACAATAAAGTAGTTTCACGTTCTATCTCTATGTTTTGTTTCCTCTTGATGTAGCCCTAACAGTGACTGGCGAGAAACACTTTCATGTAAAGGGGTTGCCAGGCTTCCCAAATATACGAATCTCCAGAAATCTCAGGAAATATTTTTTCACCCAAACAGGATGATACTTTCAGGTAATGATCAGTACACTAAGGCGACTTGGTTCCCCAAATTTCGTTCTTCTATGTTGAAGCGTTCGTTTCCAGTAACAGTTTGAATTTTTAGGTTTCACTCTGTTTTCTCCTATATTGATAGATGTATTTGGAACTCTAAATCCAACACGGTTTGTGCTAGCTTCTTGAAACTTGACACAATAAAGTAATTTCACGTTCTATCTCTATGTTTTGTTTCCTCTTGATGTAGCCCTAAGCAGTGACTGGCGATAAACACTTTCATGGAAAGGGGTGGCTTCCCAAAATTACGAATCTCCAGAAATCTCAGGAAATGTTTTTTCACCCAAACTGGATGATACTTTCAGGTAATGATCAGTACACTAAGGCGACTTGGTTCCCCAAATTTCGTTCTTCTATGTTGAAGCGTTCGTTTCCAGTAACAGTTTGAATTTTTAGGTTTCACTCTGTTTTCTCCTATATTGATAGATGTATTTGGAACTCTAAATCCAACACGGTTTGTGCTAGCTTCTTGAAACTTGACACAATAACGTAGTTTCACGTTCTATCTCTATGTTTTGTTTCCTCTTGATGTAGCCCTAAGCATTGACTGTCGAGAAACACTTTCATGGAAAGGGGTGGCTTCCCAAAATTACGAATCTCCAGAAATCGCAGCAAATATTTTTTCACCCAAACTGGATGATACTTTCAGGTAATGATCAGTACACTAAGGCGACTTGGTTCCCCAAATTTCGTTCTTCTATGTTGAAGCGTTCGTTTCCAGTAACAGTTTGAATTTTTAGGTTTCACTCTGTTTTCTTCTATATTGATAGAGGTATTTGGAACTCTAAATCCAACACGGTTTTTGCTAGCTTCTTGAAACTTGACACAATAAAGTAGTTTCACGTTCTATCTCTATGTTTTGTTTCCTCTTGATGTAGCCCTAACAGTGACTGGCGAGAAACACTTTCATGGAAAGGGGTTGCCAGGCTTCCCAAATATGCGAATCTCCAGAAATCTCAGAAATATTTTTTCACCCAAACAGGATGATACTTTCAGGTAATGATCAGTACACTAAGGCGACTTGGTTCCCCAAATTTCGTTCTTCTATGTTGAAGCGTTCGTTTCCAGTAACAGTTTGAATTTTTAGGTTTCACGCTGTTTTCTCCTATATTGATAGATGTATTTGGAACTCTAAATCCAACACGGTTTGTGCTAGCTTCTTGAAACTTGACACAATAAAGTAGTTTCACGTTCTATCTCTATGTTTTGTTTCCTCTTGATGTAGCCCTAACAGTGACCGGCGAGAAACACTTTCATGTAAAGGGGTTGCCAGGCTTCCCAAATATACGAATCTCCAGAAACCTCAGGAAATATTTTTTCACCCAAACAGGATGATACTTTCAGGTAATGATCAGTACACTAAGGCGACTTGGTTCCCCAAATTTCGTTCTTCTATGTTGAAGCGTTCGTTTCCAGTAACAGTTTGAATTTTTAGGTTTCACTCTGTTTTCTCCTATATTGATAGATGTATTTGGAACTCTAAATCCAACACGGTTTGTGCTAGCTTCTTGAAACTTGACACAATAAAGTAATTTCACGTTCTATCTCTATGTTTTGTTTCCTCTTGATGTAGCCCTAAGCAGTGACTGGCGATAAACACTTTCATGGAAAGGGGTGGCTTCCCAAAATTACGAATCTCCAGAAATCTCAGGAAATGTTTTTTCACCCAAACTGGATGATACTTTCAGGTAATGATCAGTACACTAAGGCGACTTGGTTCCCCAAATTTCGTTCTTCTATGTTGAAGCGTTCGTTTCCAGTAACAGTTTGAATTTTTAGGTTTCACTCTGTTTTCTCCTATATTGATAGATGTATTTGGAACTCTGAATCCAACAAGGTTTGTGCTAGCTTCTTGAAACTTGACACAATAAAGTAGTTTCACGTTCTATCTCTATGTTTTGTTTCCTCTTGATGTAGCCCTAACAGTGACTGGCGAGAAACACTTTCATGGAGAGGGGTGGCTTCCCAAAATTACGAATCTCCAGAAATCTCAGCAAATATTTTTTCACCCAAACTGGATTATACTTTCAGGTAATGATCAGTACACTAAGGCGACTTGGTTCCCCAAATTTCGTTCTTCTATGTTGAAGCGTTCGTTTCCAGTAACAGTTTGAATTTTTAGGTTTCACTCTGTTTTCTCCTATATTGATAGATGTATTTGGAACTCTAAATCCAACACGGTTTGTGCTAGCTTCTTGAAACTTGACACAATAAAGTAGTTTCACGTTCTATCTCTATGTTTTGTTTCCTCTTGATGTAGCCCTAACAGTGACTGGCGAGAAACACTTTCATGGAAAGGGGTTGCCAGGCTTCCCAAATATACGAATCTCCAGAAATCACAGCAAATATTTTTTCACCCAAACAGGATGATACTTTCAGGTAATGATCAGTACACTAAGGCGACTTGGTTCCCCATATTTCGTTCTTCTATGTTGAAGCGTTCGTTTCCAGTAACAGTTTGAATTTTTAGGTTTCACTCTGTTTTCTCCTATATTGATAGATGTATTTGGAACTCTAAATCCAACACGGTTTGTGCTAGCTTCTTGAAACTTGACACAATAAAGTAGTTTCACGTTCTATCTCTATGTTTTGTTTCCTCTTGATGTAGCCCTAACAGTGACTGGCGAGAAACACTTTCATGTAAAGGGGTTGCTAGGCTTCCCAAATATACGAATCTCCAGAAATCTCAGGAAATATTTTTTCACCCAAACAGGATGATACTTTCAGGTAATGATCAGTACACTAAGGCGACTTGGTTCCCCAAATTTCGTTCTTCTATGTTGAAGCGTTCGTTTCCAGTAACAGTTTGAATTTTTAGGTTTCACTCTGTTTTCTCCTATATTGATAGATGTATTTGGAACTCTAAATCCAACACGGTTTGTGCTAGCTTCTTGAAACTTGACACAATAAAGTAATTTCACGTTCTATCTCTATGTTTTGTTTCCTCTTGATGTAGCCCTAAGCAGTGACTGGCGATAAACACTTTCATGGAAAGGGGTGGCTTCCCAAAATTACGAATCTCCAGAAATCTCAGGAAATGTTTTTTCACCCAAACTGGATGATACTTTCAGGTAATGATCAGTACACTAAGGCGACTTGGTTCCCCAAATTTCGTTCTTCTATGTTGAAGCGTTCGTTTCCAGTAACAGTTTGAATTTTTAGGTTTCACTCTGTTTTCTCCTATATTGATAGATGTATTTGGAACTCTAAATCCAACACGGTTTGTGCTAGCTTCTTGAAACTTGACACAATAACGTAGTTTCACGTTCTATCTCTATGTTTTGTTTCCTCTTGATGTAGCCCTAAGCATTGACTGTCGAGAAACACTTTCATGGAAAGGGGTGGCTTCCCAAAATTACGAATCTCCAGAAATCGCAGCAAATATTTTTTCACCCAAACTGGATGATACTTTCAGGTAATGATCAGTACACTAAGGCGACTTGGTTCCCCAAATTTCGTTCTTCTATGTTGAAGCGTTCGTTTCCAATAACAGTTTGAATTTTTAGGTTTCACTCTGTTTTCTCCTATATTGATAGATGTATTTGGAACTCTAAATCCAACACGGTTTGTGCTACCTTCTTGAAACTTGACACAATAAAGTAGTTTCACGTTCTATCTCTATATTTTGTTTCCTCTTGATGTAGCCCTAAGCAGTGATTGGCGAGAAACACTTTCATGGAAAGGGGTTGCCAGGCTTCCCAAAATTACGAATCTCCAGAATTCTCAGCAAATATTTTCTCACCCAAACAGGATGATACTTTCAGGTAATGATCAGTACACTAAGGCGACTTGGTTCCCCAAATTTCGTTCTTCTATGTTGAAGCGTTCGTTTCCAGTAACAGTTTGAATTTTTAGGTTTCACTCTGTTTTCTTCTATATTGATAGAGGTATTTGGAACTCTAAATCCAACACGGTTTTTGCTAGCTTCTTGAAACTTGACACAATAAAGTAGTTTCACGTTCTATCTCTATGTTTTGTTTCCTCTTGATGTAGCCCTAACAGTGACTGGCGAGAAACACTTTCATGGAAAGGGGTTGCCAGGCTTCCCAAATATGCGAATCTCCAGAAATCTCAGAAATATTTTTTTCACCCAAACAGGATGATACTTTCAGGTAATGATCAGTACACTAAGGCGACTTGGTTCCCCAAATTTCGTTCTTCTATGTTGAAGCGTTCGTTTCCAGTAACAGTTTGAATTTTTAGGTTTCACTCTGTTTTCTCCTATATTGATAGATGTATTTGGAACTCTAAATCCAACACGGTTTGTGCTAGCTTCTTGAAACTTGACACAATAAAGTAGTTTCACGTTCTATCTCTATGTTTTGTTTCCTCTTGATGTAGCCCTAACAGTGACTGGCGAGAAACACTTTCATGTAAAGGGGTTGCTAGGCTTCCCAAATATATGAATCTCCAGAAATCTCAGGAAATATTTTTTCACCCAAACAGGATGATACTTTCAGGTAATGATCAGTACACTAAGGCGACTTGGTTCCCCAAATTTCGTTCTTCTATGTTGAAGCGTTCGTTTCCAGTAACAGTTTGAATTTTTAGGTTTCACTCTGTTTTCTCCTATATTGATAGATGTATTTGGAACTCTAAATCCAACACGGTTTGTGCTAGCTTCTTGAAACTTGACACAATAAAGTAATTTCACGTTCTATCTCTATGTTTTGTTTCCTCTTGATGTAGCCCTAAGCAGTGACTGGCGATAAACACTTTCATGGAAAGGGGTGGCTTCCCAAAATTACGAATCTCCAGAAATCTCAGGAAATGTTTTTTCACCCAAACTGGATGATACTTTCAGGTAATGATCAGTACACTAAGGCGACTTGGTTCCCCAAATTTCGTTCTTCTATGTTGAAGCGTTCGTTTCCAGTAACAGTTTGAATTTTTAGGTTTCACTCTGTTTTCTCCTATATTGATAGATGTATTTGGAACTCTAAATCCAACACGGTTTGTGCTAGCTTCTTGAAACTTGACACAATAACGTAGTTTCACGTTCTATCTCTATGTTTTGTTTCCTCTTGATGTAGCCCTAAGCATTGACTGTCGAGAAACACTTTCATGGAAAGGGGTGGCTTCCCAAAATTACGAATCTCCAGAAATCGCAGCAAATATTTTTTCACCCAAACTGGATGATACTTTCAGGTAATGATCAGTACACTAAGGCGACTTGGTTCCCCAAATTTCGTTCTTCTATGTTGAAGCGTTCGTTTCCAGTAACAGTTTGAATTTTTAGGTTTCACTCTGTTTTCTTCTATATTGATAGAGGTATTTGGAACTCTAAATCCAACACGGTTTTTGCTAGCTTCTTGAAACTTGACACAATAAAGTAGTTTCACGTTCTATCTCTATGTTTTGTTTCCTCTTGATGTAGCCCTAACAGTGACTGGCGAGAAACACTTTCATGGAAAGGGGTTGCCAGGCTTCCCAAATATGCGAATCTCCAGAAATCTCAGAAATATTTTTTCACCCAAACAGGATGATACTTTCAGGTAATGATCAGTACACTAAGGCGACTTGGTTCCCCAAATTTCGTTCTTCTATGTTGAAGCGTTCGTTTCCAGTAACAGTTTGAATTTTTAGGTTTCACTCTGTTTTCTCCTATATTGATAGATGTATTTGGAACTCTAAATCCAACACGGTTTGTGCTAGCTTCTTGAAACTTGACACAATAAAGTAGTTTCACGTTCTATCTCTATGTTTTGTTTCCTCTTGATGTAGCCCTAAGCAGTGACTGGCGATAAACACTTTCATGGAAAGGGGTGGCTTCCCAAAATTACGAATCTCCAGAAATCTCAGGAAATGTTTTTTCACCCAAACTGGATGATACTTTCAGGTAATGATCAGTACACTAAGGCGACTTGGTTCCCCAAATTTCGTTCTTCTATGTTGAAGCGTTCGTTTCCAGTAACAGTTTGAATTTTTAGGTTTCACTCTGTTTTCTCCTATATTGATAGATGTATTTGGAACTCTGAATCCAACAAGGTTTGTGCTAGCTTCTTGAAACTTGACACAATAAAGTAGTTTCACGTTCTATCTCTATGTTTTGTTTCCTCTTGATGTAGCCCTAACAGTGACTGGCGAGAAACACTTTCATGGAGAGGGGTGGCTTCCCAAAATTACGAATCTCCAGAAATCTCAGCAAATATTTTTTCACCCAAACTGGATGATACTTTCAGGTAATGATCAGTACACTAAGGCGACTTGGTTCCCCAAATTTCGTTCTTCTATGTTGAAGCGTTCGTTTCCAGTAACAGTTTGAATTTTTAGGTTTCACTCTGTTTTCTCCTATATTGATAGATGTATTTGGAACTCTAAATCCAACACGGTTTGTGCTAGCTTCTTGAAACTTGACACAATAACGTAGTTTCACGTTCTATCTCTATGTTTTGTTTCCTCTTGATGTAGCCCTAACAGTGACTGGCGAGAAACACTTTCATGGAAAGGGGTTGCCAGGCTTCCCAAATATACGAATCTCCAGAAATCACAGCAAATATTTTTTCACCCAAACAGGATGATACTTTCAGGTAATGATCAGTACACTAAGGCGACTTGGTTCCCCAAATTTCGTTCTTCTATGTTGAAGCGTTCGTTTCCAGTAACAGTTTGAATTTTTAGGTTTCACTCTGTTTTCTCCTATATTGATAGATGTATTTGGAACTCTAAATCCAACACGGTTTGTGCTAGCTTCTTGAAACTTGACACAATAAAGTAGTTTCACGTTCTATCTCTATATTTTGTTTCCTCTTGATGTAGCCCTAAGCAGTGACTGGCGAGAAACACTTTCATGGAAAGGGGTTGCCAGGCTTTCCAAAATTACGAATCTCCAGAAATCTCAGCAAATATTTTCTCACCCAAACAGGATGATACTTTCAGGTAATGATCAGTACACTAAGGCGACTTGGTTCCCCAAATTTCGTTCTTCTATGTTGAAGCGTTCGTTTCCAGTAACAGTTTGAATTTTTAGGTTTCCCTCTGTTTTCTCCTATATTGATAGATGTATTTGGAACTCTAAATCCAACACGGTTTGTGCTAGCTTCTTGAAACTTGACACAATAACGTAGTTTCACGTTCTATCTCTATGTTTTGTTTCCTCTTGATGTAGCCCTAAGCATTGACTGTCGAGAAACACTTTCATGGAAAGGGGTGGCTTCCCAAAATTACGAATCTCCAGAAATCGCAGCAAATATTTTTTCACCCAAACAGGATGATACTTTCAGGTAATGATCAGTACACTAAGGCGACTTGGTTCCCCAAATTTCGTTCTTCTATGTTGAAGCGTTCGTTTCCAGTAACAGTTTGAATTTTTAGGTTTCACTCTGTTTTCTTCTATATTGATAGAGGTATTTGGAACTCTAAATCCAACACGGTTTTTGCTAGCTTCTTGAAACTTGACACAATAAAGTAGTTTCACGTTCTATCTCTATGTTTTGTTTCCTCTTGATGTAGCCCTAACAGTGACTGGCGAGAAACACTTTCATGGAAAGGGGTTGCCAGGCTTCCCAAATATGCGAATCTCCAGAAATCTCAGAAATATTTTTTCACCCAAACAGGATGATACTTTCAGGTAATGATCAGTACACTAAGGCGACTTGGTTCCCCAAATTTCGTTCTTCTATGTTGAAGCGTTCGTTTCCAGTAACAGTTTGAATTTTTAGGTTTCACTCTGTTTTCTCCTATATTGATAGATGTATTTGGAACTCTAAATCCAACACGGTTTTTGCTAGCTTCTTGAAACTTGACACAATAAAGTAGTTTCACGTTCTATCTCTATGTTTTGTTTCCTCTTGATGTAGCCCTAACAGTGACTGGCGAGAAACACTTTCATGGAAAGGGGTTGCCAGGCTTCCCAAATATACGAATCTCCAGAAATCTCAGGAAATATTTTTTCACCCAAACAGGATGATACTTTCAGGTAATGATCAGTACACTAAGGTGACTTGATTCCCCAAATTTCGTTCTTCTATGTTGAAGCGTTCGTTTCCAGTAACAGTTTGAATTTTTAGGTTTCACTCTGTTTTCTCCTATATTGATAGATGTATTTGGAACTCTAAATCCAACACGGTTTGTGCTAGCTTCTTGAAACTTGACACAATAAAGTAATTTCACGTTCTATCTCTATGTTTTGTTTCCTCTTGATGTAGCCCTAAGCAGTGACTGGCGATAAACACTTTCATGGAAAGGGGTGGCTTCCCAAAATTACGAATCTCCAGAAATCTCAGGAAATGTTTTTTCACCCAAACTGGATGATACTTTCAGGTAATGATCAGTACACTAAGGCGACTTGGTTCCCCAAATTTCGTTCTTCTATGTTGAAGCGTTCGTTTCCAGTAACAGTTTGAATTTTTAGGTTTCACTCTGTTTTCTCATATATTGATAGATGTATTTGGAACTCTGAATCCAACAAGGTTTGTGCTAGCTTCTTGAAACTTGACACAATAAAGTAGTTTCACGTTCTATCTCTATGTTTTGTTTCCTCTTGATGTAGCCCTAACAGTGACTGGCGAGAAACACTTTCATGGAGAGGGGTGGCTTCTCAAAATTACGAATCTCCAGAAATCTCAGCAAATATTTTTTCACCCAAACTGGATTATACTTTCAGGTAATGATCAGTACACTAAGGCGACTTGGTTCCCCAAATTTCGTTCTTCTATGTTGAAGCGTTCGTTTCCAATAACAGTTTGAATTTTTAGGTTTCACTCTGTTTTCTCCTATATTGATAGATGTATTTGGAACTCTAAATCCAACACGGTTTGTGCTAGCTTCTTGAAACTTGACACAATAAAGTAGTTTCACGTTCTATCTCTATATTTTGTTTCCTCTTGATGTAGCCCTAAGCAGTGACTGGCGAGAAACACTTTCATGGAAAGTGGTTGCCAGGCTTTCCAAAATTACGAATCTCCAGAAATCTCAGCAAATATTTTCTCACCCAAACAGGATGATACTTTCAGGTAATGATCAGTACACTAAGGCGACTTGGTTCCCCAAATTTCGTTCTTCTATGTTGAAGCGTTCGTTTCCAGTAACAGTTTGAATTTTTAGGTTTCACTCTGTTTTCTCCTATATTGATAGATGTATTTGGAACTCTAAATCCAACACGGTTTGTGCTAGCTTCTTGAAACTTGACACAATAACGTAGTTTCACGTTCTATCTCTATGTTTTGTTTCCTCTTGATGTAGCCCTAAGCATTGACTGTCGAGAAACACTTTCATGGAAAGGGGTGGCTTCCCAAAATTACGAATCTCCAGAAATCGCAGCAAATATTTTTTCACCCAAACTGGATGATACTTTCAGGTAATGATCAGTACACTAAGGCGACTTGGTTCCCCAAATTTCGTTCTTCTATGTTGAAGCGTTCGTTTCCAGTAACAGTTTGAATTTTTAGGTTTCACTCTGTTTTCTTCTATATTGATAGAGGTATTTGGAACTCTAAATCCAACACGGTTTGTGCTAGCTTCTTGAAACTTGACACAATAAAGTAGTTTCACGTTCTATCTCTATGTTTTGTTTCCTCTTGATGTAGCCCTAACAGTGACTGGCGAGAAACACTTTCATGGAAAGGGGTTGCCAGGCTTCCCAAATATGCGAATCTCCAGAAATCTCAGAAATATTTTTTCACCCAAACAGGATGATACTTTCAGGTAGTGATCAGTACACTAAGGCGACTTGGTTCCCCAAATTTCGTTCTTCTATGTTGAAGCGTTCGTTTCCAGTAACAGTTTGAATTTTTAGGTTTCACTCTGTTTTCTCCTATATTGATAGATGTATTTGGAACTCTAAATCCAACACGGTTTGTGCTAGCTTCTTGAAACTTGACACAATAAAGTAGTTTCACGTTCTATCTCTATGTTTTGTTTCCTCTTGATGTAGCCCTAACAGTGACTGGCGAGAAACACTTTCATGGAAAGGGGTTGCCAGGCTTCCCAAATATACGAATCTCCAGAAATCTCAGGAAATATTTTTTCACCCAAACAGGATGATACTTTCAGGTAATGATCAGTACACTAAGGCGACTTGGTTCCCCAAATTTCGTTCTTCTATGTTGAAGCGTTCGTTTCCAATAACAGTTTGAATTTTTAGGTTTCACTCTGTTTTCTCCTATATTGATAGATGTATTTGGAACTCTAAATCCAACACGGTTTGTGCTAGCTTCTTGAAACTTGACACAATAAAGTAGTTTCACGTTCTATCTCTATATTTTGTTTCCTCTTGATGTAGCCCTAAGCAGTGACTGGCGAGAAACACTTTCATGGAAAGGGGTTGCCAGGCTTCCCAAAATTACGAATCTCCAGAAATCTCAGCAAATATTTTCTCACCCAAACAGGATGATACTTTCAGGTAATGATCAGTACACTAAGGCGACTTGGTTCCCCAAATTTCGTTCTTCTATGTTGAAGCGTTCGTTTCCAGTAACAGTTTGAATTTTTAGGTTTCACTCTGTTTTCTCCTATATTGATAGATGTATTTGGAACTCTAAATCCAACACGGTTTGTGCTAGCTTCTTGAAACTTGACACAATAACGTAGTTTCACGTTCTATCTCTATGTTTTGTTTCCTCTTGATGTAGCCCTAAGCATTGACTGTCGAGAAACACTTTCATGGAAAGGGGTGGCTTCCCAAAATTACGAATCTCCAGAAATCGCAGCAAATATTTTTTCACCCAAACTGGATGATACTTTCAGGTAATGATCAGTACACTAAGGCGACTTGGTTCCCCAAATTTCGTTCTTCTATGTTGAAGCGTTCGTTTCCAGTAACAGTTTGAATTTTTAGGTTTCACTCTGTTTTCTTCTATATTGATAGAGGTATTTGGAACTCTAAATCCAACACGGTTTGTGCTAGCTTCTTGAAACTTGACACAATAAAGTAGTTTCACGTTCTATCTCTATGTTTTGTTTCCTCTTGATGTAGCCCTAACAGTGACTGGCGAGAAACACTTTCATGGAAAGGGGTTGCCAGGCTTCCCAAATATGCGAATCTCCAGAAATCTCAGAAATATTTTTTCACCCAAACAGGATGATACTTTCAGGTAATGATCAGTACACTAAGGCGACTTGGTTCCCCAAATTTCGTTCTTCTATGTTGAAGCGTTCGTTTCCAGTAACAGTTTGAATTTTTAGGTTTCACTCTGTTTTCTCCTATATTGATAGATGTATTTGGAACTCTAAATCCAACACGGTTTGTGCTAGCTTCTTGAAACTTGACACAATAAAGTAATTTCACGTTCTATCTCTATGTTTTGTTTCCTCTTGATGTAGCCCTAAGCAGTGACTGGCGATAAACACTTTCATGGAAAGGGGTGGCTTCCCAAAATTACGAATCTCCAGAAATCTCAGGAAATGTTTTTTCACCCAAACTGGATGATACTTTCAGGTAATGATCAGTACACTAAGGCGACTTGGTTCCCCAAATTTCGTTCTTCTATGTTGAAGCGTTCGTTTCCAGTAACAGTTTGAATTTTTAGGTTTCACTCTGTTTTCTCCTATATTGATAGATGTATTTGGAACTCTGAATCCAACAAGGTTTGTGCTAGCTTCTTGAAACTTGACACAATAAAGTAGTTTCACATTCTATCTCTATGTTTTGTTTCCTCTTGATGTAGCCCTAACAGTGACTGGCGAGAAACACTTTCATGGAAAGGGGTTGCCAGGCTTCCCAAATATACGAATCTCCAGAAATCTCAGGAAATATTTTTTCACCCAAACAGGATGATACTTTCAGGTAATGATCAGTACACTAAGGCGACTTGGTTCCCCAAATTTCGTTCTTCTATGTTGAAGCGTTCGTTTCCAATAACAGTTTGAATTTTTAGGTTTCACTCTGTTTTCTCCTATATTGATAGATGTATTTGGAACTCTAAATCCAACACGGTTTGTGCTAGCTTCTTGAAACTTGACACAATAAAGTAGTTTCACGTTCTATCTCTATATTTTGTTTCCTCTTGATGTAACCCTAAGCAGTGACTGGCGAGAAACACTTTCATGGAAAGGGGTTGCCAGGCTTCCCAAAATTACGAATCTCCAGAAATCTCAGCAAATATTTTCTCACCCAAACAGGATGATACTTTCAGGTAATGATCAGTACACTAAGGCGACTTGGTTCCCCAAATTTCGTTCTTCTATGTTGAAGCGTTCGTTTCCAGTAACAGTTTGAATTTTTAGGTTTCACTCTGTTTTCTCCTATATTGATAGATGTATTTGGAACTCTAAATCCAACACGGTTTGTGCTAGCTTCTTGAAACTTGACACAATAACGTAGTTTCACGTTCTATCTCTATGTTTTGTTTCCTCTTGATGTAGCCCTAAGCATTGACTGTCGAGAAACACTTTCATGGAAAGGGGTGGCTTCCCAAAATTATGAATCTCCAGAAATCGCAGCAAATATTTTTTCACCCAAACTGGATGATACTTTCAGGTAATGATCAGTACACTAAGGCGACTTGGTTCCCCAAATTTCGTTCTTCTATGTTGAAGCGTTCGTTTCCAGTAACAGTTTGAATTTTTAGGTTTCACTCTGTTTTCTTCTATATTGATAGAGGTATTTGGAACTCTAAATCCAACACGGTTTGTGCTAGCTTCTTGAAACTTGACAGAATAAAGTAGTTTCACGTTCTATCTCTATGTTTTGTTTCCTCTTGATGTAGCCCTAACAGTGACTGGCGAGAAACACTTTCATGGAAAGGGGTTGCCAGGCTTCCCAAATATGCGAATCTCCAGAAATCTCAGAAATATTTTTTCACCCAAACAGGATGATACTTTCAGGTAATGATCAGTACACTAAGGCGACTTGGTTCCCCAAATTTCGTTCTTCTATGTTGAAGCGTTCGTTTCCAGTAACAGTTTGAATTTTTAGGTTTCACTCTGTTTTCTCCTATATTGATAGATGTATTTGGAACTCTAAATCCAACACGGTTTGTGCTAGCTTCTTGAAACTTGACACAATAAAGTAGTTTCACGTTCTATCTCTATGTTTTGTTTCCTCTTGATGTAGCCCTAACAGTGACCGGCGAGAAACACTTTCATGTAAAGGGGTTGCCAGGCTTCCCAAATATACGAATCTCCAGAAATCTCAGGAAATATTTTTTCACCCAAACAGGATGATACTTTCAGGTAATGATCAGTACACTAAGGTGACTTGGTTCCCCAAATGTCGTTCTTCTATGTTGAAGCGTTCGTTTCCAGTAACAGTTTGAATTTTTAGGTTTCACTCTGTTTTCTCCTATATTGATAGATGTATTTGGAACTCTAAATCCAACACGGTTTGTGCTAGCTTCTTGAAACTTGACACAATAAAGTAATTTCACGTTCTATCTCTATGTTTTGTTTCCTCTTGATGTAGCCCTAAGCAGTGACTGGCGATAAACACTTTCATGGAAAGGGGTGGCTTCCCAAAATTACGAATCTCCAGAAATCTCAGGAAATGTTTTTTCACCCAAACTGGATGATACTTTCAGGTAATGATCAGTACACTAAGGCGACTTGGTTCCCCAAATTTCGTTCTTCTATGTTGAAGCGTTCGTTTCCAGTAACAGTTTGAATTTTTAGGTTTCACTCTGTTTTCTCCTATATTGATAGATGTATTTGGAACTCTGAATCCAACAAGGTTTGTGCTAGCTTCTTGAAACTTGACACAATAAAGTAGTTTCACGTTCTATCTCTATGTTTTGTTTCCTCTTGATGTAGCCCTAACAGTGACTGGCGAGAAACACTTTCATGGAAAGGGGTTGCCAGGCTTCCCAAATATACGAATCTCCAGAAATCTCAGGAAATATTTTTTCACCCAAACAGGATGATACTTTCAGGTAATGATCAGTACACTAAGGCGACTTGGTTCCCCAAATTTCGTTCTTCTATGTTGAAGCGTTCGTTTCCAATAACAGTTTGAATTTTTCGGTTTCACTCTGTTTTCTCCTATATTGATAGATGTATTTGGAACTCTAAATCCAACACGGTTTGTGCTAGCTTCTTGAAACTTGACACAATAAAGTAGTTTCACGTTCTATCTCTATATTTTGTTTCCTCTTGATGTAGCCCTAAGCAGTGACTGGCGAGAAACACTTTCATGGAAAGGGGTTGCCAGGCTTTCCAAAATTACGAATCTCCAGAAATCTCAGCAAATATTTTCTCACCCAAACAGGATGATACTTTCAGGTAATGATCAGTACACTAAGGCGACTTGGTTCCCCAAATTTCGTTCTTCTATGTTGAAGCGTTCGTTTCCAGTAACAGTTTGAATTTTTAGGTTTCACTCTGTTTTCTCCTATATTGATAGATGTATTTGGAACTCTAAATCCAACACGGTTTGTGCTAGCTTCTTGAAACTTGACACAATAACGTAGTTTCACGTTCTATCTCTATGTTTTGTTTCCTCTTGATGTAGCCCTAAGCATTGACTGTGGAGAAACACTTTCATGGAAAGGGGTGGCTTCCCAAAATTACGAATCTCCAGAAATCGCAGCAAATATTTTTTCACCCAAACTGGATGATACTTTCAGGTAATGATCAGTACACTAAGGCGACTTGGTTCCCCAAATTTCGTTCTTCTATGTTGAAGCGTTCGTTTCCAGTAACAGTTTGAATTTTTAGGTTTCACTCTGTTTTCTTCTATATTGATAGAGGTATTTGGAACTCTAAATCCAACACGGTTTGTGCTAGCTTCTTGAAACTTGACACAATAAAGTAGTTTCACGTTCTATCTCTATGTTTTGTTTCCTCTTGATGTAGCCCTAACAGTGACTGGCGAGAAACACTTTCATGGAAAGGGGTTGCCAGGCTTCCCAAATATGCGAATCTCCAGAAATCTCAGAAATATTTTTTCACCCAAACAGGATGATACTTTCAGGTAATGATCAGTACACTAAGGCGACTTGGTTCCCCAAATTTCGTTCTTCTATGTTGAAGCGTTCGTTTCCAGTAACAGTTTGAATTTTTAGGTTTCACTCTGTTTTCTCCTATATTGATAGATGTATTTGGAACTCTAAATCCAACACGGTTTGTGCTAGCTTCTTGAAACTTGACACAATAAAGTAGTTTCACGTTCTATCTCTATGTTTTGTTTCCTCTTGATGTAGCCCTAACAGTGACTGGCGAGAAACACTTTCATGGAAAGGGGTTGCCAGGCTTCCCAAATATACGAATCTCCAGAAATCTCAGGAAATATTTTTTCACCCAAACAGGATGATACCCTCAGGTAATGATCAGTACACTAAGGCGACTTGGTTCCCCAAATTTCGTTCTTCTATGTTGAAGCGTTCGTTTCCAATAACAGTTTGAATTTTTAGGTTTCACTCTGTTTTCTCCTATATTGATAGATGTATTTGGAACTCTAAATCCAACACGGTTTGTGCTAGCTTCTTGAAACTTGACACAATAAAGTAGTTTCACGTTCTATCTCTATGTTTTGTTTCCTCTTGATGTAGCCCTAAGCAGTGACTGGCGAGAAACACTTTCATGGAAAGGGGTTGCCAGGCTTCCCAAAATTACGAATCTCCAGAAATCTCAGCAAATATTTTCTCACCCAAACAGGATGATACTTTCAGGTAATGATCAGTACACTAAGGCGACTTGGTTCCCCAAATTTCGTTCTTCTATGTTGAAGCGTTCGTTTCCAGTAACAGTTTGAATTTTTAGGTTTCACTCTGTTTTCTCCTATATTGATAGATGTATTTGGAACTCTAAATCCAACACGGTTTGTGCTAGCTTCTTGAAACTTGACACAATAACGTAGTTTCACGTTCTATCTCTATGTTTTGTTTCCTCTTGATGTAGCCCTAAGCATTGACTGTCGAGAAACACTTTCATGGAAAGAGGTGGCTTCCCAAAATTACGAATCTCCAGAAATCGCAGCAAATATTTTTTCACCCAAACTGGATGATACTTTCAGGTAATGATCAGTACACTAAGGCGACTTGGTTCCCCAAATTTCGTTCTTCTATGTTGAAGCGTTCGTTTCCAGTAACAGTTTGAATTTTTAGGTTTCACTCTGTTTTCTTCTATATTGATAGAGGTATTTGGAACTCTAAATCCAACACGGTTTTTGCTAGCTTCTTGAAACTTGACACAATAAAGTAGTTTCACGTTCTATCTCTATGTTTTGTTTCCTCTTGATGTAGCCCTAACAGTGACTGGCGAGAAACACTTTCATGGAAAGGGGTTGCCAGGCTTCCCAAATATGCGAATCTCCAGAAATCTCAGAAATATTTTTTCACCCAAACAGGATGATACTTTCAGGTAATGATCAGTACACTAAGGCGACTTGGTTCCCCAAATTTCGTTCTTCTATGTTGAAGCGTTCGTTTCCAGTAACAGTTTGAATTTTTAGGTTTCACTCTGTTTTCTCCTATATTGATAGATGTATTTGGAACTCTAAATCCAACACGGTTTGTGCTAGCTTTTGAAACTTGACACAATAAAGTAGTTTCACGTTCTATCTCTATGTTTTGTTTCCTCTTGATGTAGCCCTAACAGTGACCGGTGAGAAACACTTTCATGTAAAGGGGTTGCCAGGCTTCCCAAATATACGAATCTCCAGAAATCTCAGGAAATATTTTTTCACCCAAACAGGATGATACTTTCAGGTAATGATCAGTACACTAAGGCGACTTGGTTCCCCAAATTTCGTTCTTCTATGTTGAAGCGTTCGTTTCCAGTAACAATTTGAATTTTTAGGTTTCACTCTGTTTTCTCCTATATTGATAGATGTATTTGGAACTCTAAATCCAACACGGTTTGTGCTAGCTTCTTGAAACTTGACACAATAAAGTAATTTCACGTTCTATCTCTATGTTTTGTTTCCTCTTGATGTAGCCCTAAGCAGTGACTGGCGATAAACACTTTCATGGAAAGGGGTGGCTTCCCAAAATTACGAATCTCCAGAAATCTCAGGAAATGTTTTTTCACCCAAACTGGATGATACTTTCAGGTAATGATCAGTACACTAAGGTGACTTGGTTCCCCAAATTTCGTTCTTCTATGTTGAAGCGTTCGTTTCCAGTAACAGTTTGAATTTTTAGGTTTCACTCTGTTTTCTCCTATATTGATAGATGTATTTGGAACTCTGAATCCAACAAGGTTTGTGCTAGCTTCTTGAAACTTGACACAATAAAGTAGTTTCACGTTCTATCTCTATGTTTTGTTTCCTCTTGATGTAGCCCTAACAGTGACTGGCGAGAAACACTTTCATGGAGAGGGGTGGCTTCTCAAAATTACGAATCTCCAGAAATCTCAGCAAATATTTTTTCACCCAAACTGGATTATACTTTCAGGTAATGATCAGTACACTAAGGCGACTTGGTTCCCCAAATTTCGTTCTTCTATGTTGAAGCGTTCGTTTCCAGTAACAGTTTGAATTTTTAGGTTTCACTCTGTTTTCTCCTATATTGATAGATGTATTTGGAACTCTAAATCCAACACGGTTTGTGCTAGCTTCTTGAAACTTGACACAATAAAGTAGTTTCACGTTCTATCTCTATGTTTTGTTTCCTCTTGATGTAGCCCTAACAGTGACTGGCGAGAAACACTTTCATGGAAAGGGGTTGCCAGGCTTCCCAAATATACGAATCTCCAGAAATCACAGCAAATATTTTTTCACCCAAACAGGATGATACTTTCAGGTAATGATCAGTACACTAAGGCGACTTGGTTCCCCAAATTTCGTTCTTCTATGTTGAAGCGTTCGTTTCCAGTAACAGTTTGAATTTTTAGGTTTCACTCTGTTTTCTCCTATATTGATAGATGTATTTGGAACTCTAAATCCAACACGGTTTGTGCTAGCTTCTTGAAACTTGACACAATAACGTAGTTTCACGTTCTATCTCTATGTTTTGTTTCCTCTTGATGTAGCCCTAAGCATTGACTGTCGAGAAACACTTTCATGGAAAGGGGTGGCTTCCCAAAATTACGAATCTCCAGAAATCGCAGCAAATATTTTTTCACCCAAACTGGATGATACTTTCAGGTAATGATCAGTACACTAAGGCGACTTGGTTCCCCAAATTTCGTTCTTCTATGTTGAAGCGTTCGTTTCCAGTAACAGTTTGAATTTTTAGGTTTCACTCTGTTTTCTCCTATATTGATAGATGTATTTGGAACTCTAAATCCAACAAGGTTTGTGCTAGCTTCTTGAAACTTGACACAATAAAGTAGTTTCACGTTCTATCTCTATGTTTTGTTTCCTCTTGATGTAGCCCTAACATTGACTGGCGAGAAACACTTTCATGGAAAGGGGTTGCCAGGCTTCCCAAATATACGAATCTCCAGAAATCTCAGGAAATATTTTTTCACCCAAACAGGATGATACTTTCAGGTAATGATCAGTACACTAAGGCGACTTGGTTCCCCAAATTTCCTTCTTCTATGTTGAAGCGTTCGTTTCCAATAACAGTTTGAATTTTTAGGTTTCACTCTGTTTTCTCCTATATTGATAGATGTATTTGGAACTCTAAATCCAACACGGTTTGTGCTAGCTTCTTGAAACTTGACACAATAAAGTAGTTTCACGTTCTATCTCTATGTTTTGTTTCCTCTTGATGTAGCCCTAACAGTGACTGGCGAGAAACACTTTCATGGAAAGGGGTTGCCAGGCTTCCCAAATATACGAATCTCCAGAAATCTCAGGAAATATTTTTTCACCCAAACAGGATGATACTTTCAGGTAATGATCAGTACACTAAGGCGACTTGGTTCCCCAAATTTCGTTCTTCTATGTTGAAGCATTCGTTGCCAATAACAGTTTGAATTTTTAGGTTTCACTCTGTTTTCTCCTATATTGATAGATGTATTTGGAACTCTAAATCCAACACGGTTTGTGCTAGCTTCTTGAAACTTGACACAATAAAGTAGTTTCACGTTCTATCTCTATATTTTGTTTCCTCTTGATGTAGCCCTAAGCAGTGACTGGCGAGAAACACTTTCATGGAAAGGGGTTGCCAGGCTTCCCAAAATTACGAATCTCCAGAAATCTCAGCAAATATTTTCTCACCCAAACAGGATGATACTTTCAGGTAATGATCAGTACACTAAGGCGACTTGGTTCCCCAAATTTCGTTCTTCTATGTTGAAGCGTTCGTTTCCAGTAACAGTTTGAATTTTTAGGTTTCACTCTGTTTTCTCCTATATTGATAGATGTATTTGGAACTCTAAATCCAACACGGTTTGTGCTAGCTTCTTGAAACTTGACACAATAACGTAGTTTCACGTTCTATCTCTATGTTTTGTTTCCTCTTGATGTAGCCCTAAGCATTGACTGTCGAGAAACACTTTCATGGAAAGGGGTGGCTTCCCAAAATTACGAATCTCCAGAAATCGCAGCAAATATTTTTTCACCCAAACTGGATGATACTTTCAGGTAATGATCAGTACACTAAGGCGACTTGGTTCCCCAAATTTCGTTCTTCTATGTTGAAGCGTTCGTTTCCAGTAACAGTTTGAATTTTTAGGTTTCACTCTGTTTTCTTCTATATTGATAGAGGTATTTGGAACTCTAAATCCAACACGGTTTTTGCTAGCTTCTTGAAACTTGACACAATAAAGTAGTTTCACGTTCTATCTCTATGTTTTGTTTCCTCTTGATGTAGCCCTAACAGTGACTGGCGAGAAACACTTTCATGGAAAGGGGGTGCCAGGCTTCCCAAATATGCGAATCTCCAGAAATCTCAGCAAATATTTTTTCACCCAAACTGGATGATACTTTCAGGTAATGATCAGTACACTAAGGCGACGTGGTTCCCCCAATTTCGTTCTTCTATGTTGAAGCGTTCGTTTCCAGTAACAGTTTGAATTTTTAGGTTTCACTCTGTTTTCTCCTATATTGATAGATGTATTTGGAACTCTGAATCCAACAAGGTTTGTGCTAGGTTCTTGAAACTTGACACAATAAAGTAGTTTCACGTTCTATCTCTATGTTTTGTTTCCTCTTGATGTAGCCCTAACAGTGACTGGCGAGAAACACTTTCATGGAAAGGGGTTGCCAGGCTTCCCAAATATACGAATCTCCAGAAATCTCAGGAAATATTTTTTCACCCAAACAGGATGATACTTTCAGGTAATGATCAGTACACTAAGGCGACTTGGTTCCCCAAATTTCGTTCTTCTATGTTGAAGCGTTCGTTTCCAATAACAGTTGGAATTTTTAGGTTTCACTCTGTTTTCTCCTATATTGATAGATGTATTTGGAACTCTAAATCCAACACGGTTTGTGCTAGCTTCTTGAAACTTGACACAATAAAGTAGTTTCACGTTCTATCTCTATATTTTGTTTCCTCTTGATGTAGCCCTAAGCAGTGACTGGCGAGAAACACTTTCATGGAAAGGGGTTGCCAGGCTTCCCAAAATTACGAATCTCCAGAAATCTCAGCAAATATTTTCTCACCCAAACAGGATGATACTTTCAGGTAATGATCAGTACACTAAGGCGACTTGGTTCCCCAAATTTCGTTCTTCTATGTTGAAGCGTTCGTTTCCAGTAACAGTTTGAATTTTTAGGTTTCACTCTGTTTTCTCCTATATTGATAGATGTATTTGGAACTCTAAATCCAACACGGTTTGTGCTAGCTTCTTGAAACTTGACACAATAACGTAGTTTCACGTTCTATCTCTATGTTTTGTTTCCTCTTGATGTAGCCCTAAGCATTGTCTGTCGAGAAACACTTTCATGGAAAGGGGTGGCTTCCCAAAATTACGAATCTCCAGAAATCGCAGCAAATATTTTTTCACCCAAACTGGATGATACTTTCAGGTAATGATCAGTACACTAAGGCGACTTGGTTCCCCAAATTTCGTTCTTCTATGTTGAAGCGTTCGTTTCCAGTAACAGTTTGAATTTTTAGGTTTCACTCTGTTTTCTTCTATATTGATAGAGGTATTTGGAACTCTAAATCCAACACGGTTTTTGCTAGCTTCTTGAAACTTGACACAATAAAGTAGTTTCACGTTCTATCTCTATGTTTTGTTTCCTCTTGATGTAGCCCTAACAGTGACTGGCGAGAAACACTTTCATGGAAAGGGGTTGCCAGGCTTCCCAAATATGCGAATCTCCAGAAATCTCAGAAATATTTTTTCACCCAAACAGGATGATACTTTCAGGTAATGATCAGTACACTAAGGCGACTTGGTTCCCCAAATTTCGTTCTTCTATGTTGAAGCGTTCGTTTCCAGTAACAGTTTGAATTTTTAGGTTTCACTCTGTTTTCTTCTATATTGATAGAGGTATTTGGAACTCTAAATCCAACACGGTTTGTGCTAGCTTCTTGAAACTTGACACAATAACGTAGTTTCACGTTCTATCTCTATGTTTTGTTTCCTCTTGATGTAGCCCTAACAGTGACTGGCGAGAAACACTTTCATGGAAAGGGGTTGCCAGGCTTCCCAAATATGCGAATCTCCAGAAATCTCAGAAATATTTTTTCACCCAAACAGGATGATACTTTCAGGTAATGATCAGTACACTAAGGCGACTTGGATCCCCAAATTTCGTTCTTCTATGTTGAAGCGTTCGTTTCCAGTAACAGTTTGAATTTTTAGGTTTCACTCTGTTTTCTCCTATATTGATAGATGTATTTGGAACTCTAAATCCAACACGGTTTGTGCTAGCTTCTTGAAACTTGACACAATAAAGTAGTTTCACGTTCTATCTCTATGTTTTGTTTCCTCTTGATGTAGCCCTAACAGTGACCGGCGAGAAACACTTTCATGTAAAGGGGTTGCCAGGCTTCCCAAATATACGAATCTCCAGAAATCTCAGGAAATATTTTTTCACCCAAACAGGATGATACTTTCAGGTAATGATCAGTACACTAAGGCGACTTGGTTCCCCAAATTTCGTTCTTCTATGTTGAAGCGTTCGTTTCCAGTAACAGTTTGAATTTTTAGGTTTCACTCTGTTTTCTACTATATTGATAGATGTATTTGGAACTCTAAATCCAACACGGTTTGTGCTAGCTTCTTGAAACTTGACACAATAAAGTAATTTCACGTTCTATCTCTATGTTTTGTTTCCTCTTGATGTAGCCCTAAGCAGTGACTGGCGATAAACACTTTCATGGAAAGGGGTGGCTTCCCAAAATTACGAATCTCCAGAAATCTCAGGAAATGTTTTTTCACCCAAACTGGATGATACTTTCAGGTAATGATCAGTACACTAAGGCGACTTGGTTCCCCAAATTTCGTTCTTCTATGTTGAAGCGTTCGTTTCCAGTAACAGTTTGAATTTTTAGGTTTCACTCTGTTTTCTCCTATATTGATAGATGTATTTGGAACTCTGAATCCAACAAGGTTTGTGCTAGCTTCTTGAAACTTGACACAATAAAGTAGTTTCACGTTCTATCTCTATGTTTTGTTTCCTCTTGATGTAGCCCTAACAGTGACTGGCGAGAAACACTTTCATGGAGAGGGGTGGCTTCTCAAAATTACGAATCTCCAGAAATCTCAGCAAATATTTTTTCACCCAAACTGGATTATACTTTCAGGTAATGATCAGTACACTAAGGCGACTTGGTTCCCCAAATTTCGTTCTTCTATGTTGAAGCGTTCGTTTCCAGTAACAGTTTGAATTTTTAGGTTTCACTCTGTTTTCTCCTATATTGATAGATGTATTTGGAACTCTAAATCCAACACGGTTTGTGCTAGCTTCTTGAAACTTGACACAATAAAGTAGTTTCACGTTCTATCTCTATGTTTTGTTTCCTCTTGATGTAGCCCTAACAGTGACTGGCGAGAAACACTTTCATGGAAAGGGGTTGCCAGGCTTCCCAAATATACGAATCTCCAGAAATCACAGCAAATATTTTTTCACCCAAACAGGATGATACTTTCAGGTAATGATCAGTACACTAAGGCGACTTGGTTCCCCAAATTTCGTTCTTCTATGTTGAAGCGTTCGTTTCCAGTAACAGTTTGAATTTTTAGGTTTCACTCTGTTTTCTCCTATATTGATAGATGTATTTGGAACTCTAAATCCAACACGGTTTGTGCTAGCTTCTGGAAACTTGACACAATAAAGCAGTTTCACGTTCTATTTCTATGTTTTGTTTCCTCTTGATGTAGCCCTAAGCAGTGACTGGCAAAAAACACTTACATGGAAAGGGGTTGCCAGGCTTCCCAAAATTACGAATCTCCAGAAATCTCAGCAAATATTTTTTAACCCAAACTGGATGATACTTTCAGGTAATGATCAGTACACTAAGGCGACGTGGTTCCCCCAATTTCGTTCTTCTATGTTGAAGCGTTCGTTTCCAGTAACAGTTTGAATTTTTAGGTTTCACTCTGTTTTCTCCTATATTGATAGATGTATTTGGAACTCTGAATCCAACAAGGTTTGTGCTAGGTTCTTGAAACTTGACACAATAAAGTAGTTTCACGTTCTATCTCTATGTTTTGTTTCCTCTTGATGTAGCCCTAACAGTGACTGGCGAGAAACACTTTCATGGAAAGGGGTTGCCAGGCTTCCCAAATATACGAATCTCCAGAAATCTCAGGAAATATTTTTTCACCCAAACAGGATGATACTTTCAGGTAATGATCAGTACACTAAGGCGACTTGGTTCCCCAAATTTCGTTCTTCTATGTTGAAGCGTTCGTTTCCAATAACAGTTTGAATTTTTAGGTTTCACTCTGTTTTCTCCTATATTGATAGATGTATTTGGAACTCTAAATCCAACACGGTTTGTGCTAGCTTCTTGAAACTTGACACAATAAAGTAGTTTCACGTTCTATCTCTATATTTTGTTTCCTCTTGATGTAGCCCTAAGTAGTGACTGGCGAGAAACACTTTCATGGAAAGGGGTTGCCAGGCTTTCCAAAATTACGAATCTCCAGAAATCTCAGCAAATATTTTCTCACCCAAACAGGATGATACTTTCAGGTAATGATCAGTACACTAAGGCGACTTGGTTCCCCAAATTTCGTTCTTCTATGTTGAAGCGTTCGTTTCCAGTAACAGTTTGAATTTTTAGGTTTCACTCTGTTTTCTCCTATATTGATAGATGTATTTGGAACTCTAAATCCAACACGGTTTGTGCTAGCTTCTTGAAACTTGACACAATAACGTAGTTTCACGTTCTATCTCTATGTTTTGTTTCCTCTTGATGTAGCCCTAAGCATTGACTGTCGAGAAACACTTTCATGGAAAGGGGTGGCTTCCCAAAATTACGAATCTCCAGAAATCGCAGCAAATATTTTTTCACCCAAACTGGATGATACTTTCAGGTAATGATCAGTACACTAAGGCGACTTGGTTCCCCAAATTTCGTTCTTCTATGTTGAAGCGTTCGTTTCCAGTAACAGTTTGAATTTTTAGGTTTCACTCTGTTTTCTCCTATATTGATAGATGTATTTGGAACTCTAAATCCAACACGGTTTGTGCTAGCTTCTTGAAACTTGACACAATAAAGTAGTTTCACGTTCTATCTCTATGTTTTGTTTCCTCTTGATGTAGCCCTAACATTGACTGGCGAGAAACACTTTCATGGAAAGGGGTTGCCAGGCTTCCCAAATATACGAATCTCCAGAAATCTCAGGAAATATTTTTTCACCCAAACAGGATGATACTTTCAGGTAATGATCAGTACACTAAGGCGACTTGGTTCCCCAAATTTCCTTCTTCTATGTTGAAGCGTTCGTTTCCAATAACAGTTTGAATTTTTAGGTTTCACTCTGTTTTCTCCTATATTGATAGATGTATTTGGAACTCTAAATCCAACACGGTTTGTGCTAGCTTCTTGAAACTTGACACAATAAAGTAGTTTCACGTTCTATCTCTATGTTTTGTTTCCTCTTGATGTAGCCCTAACAGTGACTGGCGAGAAACACTTTCATGGAAAGGGGTTGCCAGGCTTCCCAAATATACGAATCTCCAGAAATCTCAGGAAATATTTTTTCACCCAAACAGGATGATACTTTCAGGTAATGATCAGTACACTAAGGCGACTTGGTTCCCCAAATTTCGTTCTTCTATGTTGAAGCGTTCGTTGCCAATAACAGTTTGAATTTTTAGGTTTCACTCTGTTTTCTCCTATATTGATAGATGTATTTGGAACTCTAAATCCAACACGGTTTGTGCTAGCTTCTTGAAACTTGACACAATAAAGTAGTTTCACGTTCTATCTCTATATTTTGTTTCCTCTTGATGTAGCCCTAAGCAGTGACTGGCGAGAAACACTTTCATGGAAAGGGGTTGCCAGGCTTCCCAAAATTACGAATCTCCAGAAATCTCAGAAATATTTTTTTCACCCAAACAGGATGATACTTTCAGGTAATGATCAGTACACTAAGGCGACTTGGTTCCCCAAATTTCGTTCTTCTATGTTGAAGCGTTCGTTTCCAGTAACAGTTTGAATTTTTAGGTTTCACTCTGTTTTCTCCTATATTGATAGATGTATTTGGAACTCTAAATCCAACACGGTTTGTGCTAGCTTCTTGAAACTTGACACAATAAAGTAGTTTCACGTTCTATCTCTATGTTTTGTTTCCTCTTGATGTAGCCCTAACAGTGACTGGCGAGAAACACTTTCATGTAAAGGGGTTGCTAGGCTTCCCAAATATATGAATCTCCAGAAATCTCAGGAAATATTTTTTCACCCAAACAGGATGATACTTTCAGGTAATGATCAGTACACTAAGGCGACTTGGTTCCCCAAATTTCGTTCTTCTATGTTGAAGCGTTCGTTTCCAGTAACAGTTTGAATTTTTAGGTTTCACTCTGTTTTCTCCTATATTGATAGATGTATTTGGAACTCTAAATCCAACACGGTTTGTGCTAGCTTCTTGAAACTTGACACAATAAAGTAATTTCACGTTCTATCTCTATGTTTTGTTTCCTCTTGATGTAGCCCTAAGCAGTGACTGGCGATAAACACTTTCATGGAAAGGGGTGGCTTCCCAAAATTACGAATCTCCAGAAATCTCAGGAAATGTTTTTTCACCCAAACTGGATGATACTTTCAGGTAATGATCAGTACACTAAGGCGACTTGGTTCCCCAAATTTCGTTCTTCTATGTTGAAGCGTTCGTTTCCAGTAACAGTTTGAATTTTTAGGTTTCACTCTGTTTTCTCCTATATTGATAGATGTATTTGGAACTCTAAATCCAACACGGTTTGTGCTAGCTTCTTGAAACTTGACACAATAACGTAGTTTCACGTTCTATCTCTATGTTTTGTTTCCTCTTGATGTAGCCCTAAGCATTGACTGTCGAGAAACACTTTCATGGAAAGGGGTGGCTTCCCAAAATTACGAATCTCCAGAAATCGCAGCAAATATTTTTTCACCCAAACTGGATGATACTTTCAGGTAATGATCAGTACACTAAGGCGACTTGGTTCCCCAAATTTCGTTCTTCTATGTTGAAGCGTTCGTTTCCAGTAACAGTTTGAATTTTTAGGTTTCACTCTGTTTTCTTCTATATTGATAGAGGTATTTGGAACTCTAAATCCAACACGGTTTTTGCTAGCTTCTTGAAACTTGACACAATAAAGTAGTTTCACGTTCTATCTCTATGTTTTGTTTCCTCTTGATGTAGCCCTAACAGTGACTGGCGAGAAACACTTTCATGGAAAGGGGTTGCCAGGCTTCCCAAATATGCGAATCTCCAGAAATCTCAGAAATATTTTTTCACCCAAACAGGATGATACTTTCAGGTAATGATCAGTACACTAAGGCGACTTGGTTCCCCAAATTTCGTTCTTCTATGTTGAAGCGTTCGTTTCCAGTAACAGTTTGAATTTTTAGGTTTCACTCTGTTTTCTCCTATATTGATAGATGTATTTGGAACTCTAAATCCAACACGGTTTGTGCTAGCTTCTTGAAACTTGACACAATAAAGTAGTTTCACGTTCTATCTCTATGTTTTGTTTCCTCTTGATGTAGCCCTAAGCAGTGACTGGCGATAAACACTTTCATGGAAAGGGGTGGCTTCCCAAAATTACGAATCTCCAGAAATCTCAGGAAATGTTTTTTCACCCAAACTGGATGATACTTTCAGGTAATGATCAGTACACTAAGGCGACTTGGTTCCCCAAATTTCGTTCTTCTATGTTGAAGCGTTCGTTTCCAGTAACAGTTTGAATTTTTAGGTTTCACTCTGTTTTCTCCTATATTGATAGATGTATTTGGAACTCTGAATCCAACAAGGTTTGTGCTAGCTTCTTGAAACTTGACACAATAAAGTAGTTTCACGTTCTATCTCTATGTTTTGTTTCCTCTTGATGTAGCCCTAACAGTGACTGGCGAGAAACACTTTCATGGAGAGGGGTGGCTTCCCAAAATTACGAATCTCCAGAAATCTCAGCAAATATTTTTTCACCCAAACTGGATGATACTTTCAGGTAATGATCAGTACACTAAGGCGACTTGGTTCCCCAAATTTCGTTCTTCTATGTTGAAGCGTTCGTTTCCAGTAACAGTTTGAATTTTTAGGTTTCACTCTGTTTTCTCCTATATTGATAGATGTATTTGGAACTCTAAATCCAACACGGTTTGTGCTAGCTTCTTGAAACTTGACACAATAACGTAGTTTCACGTTCTATCTCTATGTTTTGTTTCCTCTTGATGTAGCCCTAACAGTGACTGGCGAGAAACACTTTCATGGAAAGGGGTTGCCAGGCTTCCCAAATATACGAATCTCCAGAAATCACAGCAAATATTTTTTCACCCAAACAGGATGATACTTTCAGGTAATGATCAGTACACTAAGGCGACTTGGTTCCCCAAATTTCGTTCTTCTATGTTGAAGCGTTCGTTTCCAGTAACAGTTTGAATTTTTAGGTTTCACTCTGTTTTCTCCTATATTGATAGATGTATTTGGAACTCTAAATCCAACACGGTTTGTGCTAGCTTCTTGAAACTTGACACAATAAAGTAGTTTCACGTTCTATCTCTATATTTTGTTTCCTCTTGATGTAGCCCTAAGCAGTGACTGGCGAGAAACACTTTCATGGAAAGGGGTTGCCAGGCTTTCCAAAATTACGAATCTCCAGAAATCTCAGCAAATATTTTCTCACCCAAACAGGATGATACTTTCAGGTAATGATCAGTACACTAAGGCGACTTGGTTCCCCAAATTTCGTTCTTCTATGTTGAAGCGTTCGTTTCCAGTAACAGTTTGAATTTTTAGGTTTCCCTCTGTTTTCTCCTATATTGATAGATGTATTTGGAACTCTAAATCCAACACGGTTTGTGCTAGCTTCTTGAAACTTGACACAATAACGTAGTTTCACGTTCTATCTCTATGTTTTGTTTCCTCTTGATGTAGCCCTAAGCATTGACTGTCGAGAAACACTTTCATGGAAAGGGGTGGCTTCCCAAAATTACGAATCTCCAGAAATCGCAGCAAATATTTTTTCACCCAAACAGGATGATACTTTCAGGTAATGATCAGTACACTAAGGCGACTTGGTTCCCCAAATTTCGTTCTTCTATGTTGAAGCGTTCGTTTCCAGTAACAGTTTGAATTTTTAGGTTTCACTCTGTTTTCTTCTATATTGATAGAGGTATTTGGAACTCTAAATCCAACACGGTTTTTGCTAGCTTCTTGAAACTTGACACAATAAAGTAGTTTCACGTTCTATCTCTATGTTTTGTTTCCTCTTGATGTAGCCCTAACAGTGACTGGCGAGAAACACTTTCATGGAAAGGGGTTGCCAGGCTTCCCAAATATGCGAATCTCCAGAAATCTCAGAAATATTTTTTCACCCAAACAGGATGATACTTTCAGGTAATGATCAGTACACTAAGGCGACTTGGTTCCCCAAATTTCGTTCTTCTATGTTGAAGCGTTCGTTTCCAGTAACAGTTTGAATTTTTAGGTTTCACTCTGTTTTCTCCTATATTGATAGATGTATTTGGAACTCTAAATCCAACACGGTTTTTGCTAGCTTCTTGAAACTTGACACAATAAAGTAGTTTCACGTTCTATCTCTATGTTTTGTTTCCTCTTGATGTAGCCCTAACAGTGACTGGCGAGAAACACTTTCATGGAAAGGGGTTGCCAGGCTTCCCAAATATACGAATCTCCAGAAATCTCAGGAAATATTTTTTCACCCAAACAGGATGATACTTTCAGGTAATGATCAGTACACTAAGGTGACTTGATTCCCCAAATTTCGTTCTTCTATGTTGAAGCGTTCGTTTCCAGTAACAGTTTGAATTTTTAGGTTTCACTCTGTTTTCTCCTATATTGATAGATGTATTTGGAACTCTAAATCCAACACGGTTTGTGCTAGCTTCTTGAAACTTGACACAATAAAGTAATTTCACGTTCTATCTCTATGTTTTGTTTCCTCTTGATGTAGCCCTAAGCAGTGACTGGCGATAAACACTTTCATGGAAAGGGGTGGCTTCCCAAAATTACGAATCTCCAGAAATCTCAGGAAATGTTTTTTCACCCAAACTGGATGATACTTTCAGGTAATGATCAGTACACTAAGGCGACTTGGTTCCCCAAATTTCGTTCTTCTATGTTGAAGCGTTCGTTTCCAGTAACAGTTTGAATTTTTAGGTTTCACTCTGTTTTCTCATATATTGATAGATGTATTTGGAACTCTGAATCCAACAAGGTTTGTGCTAGCTTCTTGAAACTTGACACAATAAAGTAGTTTCACGTTCTATCTCTATGTTTTGTTTCCTCTTGATGTAGCCCTAACAGTGACTGGCGAGAAACACTTTCATGGAGAGGGGTGGCTTCTCAAAATTACGAATCTCCAGAAATCTCAGCAAATATTTTTTCACCCAAACTGGATTATACTTTCAGGTAATGATCAGTACACTAAGGCGACTTGGTTCCCCAAATTTCGTTCTTCTATGTTGAAGCGTTCGTTTCCAATAACAGTTTGAATTTTTAGGTTTCACTCTGTTTTCTCCTATATTGATAGATGTATTTGGAACTCTAAATCCAACACGGTTTGTGCTAGCTTCTTGAAACTTGACACAATAAAGTAGTTTCACGTTCTATCTCTATATTTTGTTTCCTCTTGATGTAGCCCTAAGCAGTGACTGGCGAGAAACACTTTCATGGAAAGTGGTTGCCAGGCTTTCCAAAATTACGAATCTCCAGAAATCTCAGCAAATATTTTCTCACCCAAACAGGATGATACTTTCAGGTAATGATCAGTACACTAAGGCGACTTGGTTCCCCAAATTTCGTTCTTCTATGTTGAAGCGTTCGTTTCCAGTAACAGTTTGAATTTTTAGGTTTCACTCTGTTTTCTCCTATATTGATAGATGTATTTGGAACTCTAAATCCAACACGGTTTGTGCTAGCTTCTTGAAACTTGACACAATAACGTAGTTTCACGTTCTATCTCTATGTTTTGTTTCCTCTTGATGTAGCCCTAAGCATTGACTGTCGAGAAACACTTTCATGGAAAGGGGTGGCTTCCCAAAATTACGAATCTCCAGAAATCGCAGCAAATATTTTTTCACCCAAACTGGATGATACTTTCAGGTAATGATCAGTACACTAAGGCGACTTGGTTCCCCAAATTTCGTTCTTCTATGTTGAAGCGTTCGTTTCCAGTAACAGTTTGAATTTTTAGGTTTCACTCTGTTTTCTTCTATATTGATAGAGGTATTTGGAACTCTAAATCCAACACGGTTTGTGCTAGCTTCTTGAAACTTGACACAATAAAGTAGTTTCACGTTCTATCTCTATGTTTTGTTTCCTCTTGATGTAGCCCTAACAGTGACTGGCGAGAAACACTTTCATGGAAAGGGGTTGCCAGGCTTCCCAAATATGCGAATCTCCAGAAATCTCAGAAATATTTTTTCACCCAAACAGGATGATACTTTCAGGTAGTGATCAGTACACTAAGGCGACTTGGTTCCCCAAATTTCGTTCTTCTATGTTGAAGCGTTCGTTTCCAGTAACAGTTTGAATTTTTAGGTTTCACTCTGTTTTCTCCTATATTGATAGATGTATTTGGAACTCTAAATCCAACACGGTTTGTGCTAGCTTCTTGAAACTTGACACAATAAAGTAGTTTCACGTTCTATCTCTATGTTTTGTTTCCTCTTGATGTAGCCCTAACAGTGACTGGCGAGAAACACTTTCATGGAAAGGGGTTGCCAGGCTTCCCAAATATACGAATCTCCAGAAATCTCAGGAAATATTTTTTCACCCAAACAGGATGATACTTTCAGGTAATGATCAGTACACTAAGGCGACTTGGTTCCCCAAATTTCGTTCTTCTATGTTGAAGCGTTCGTTTCCAATAACAGTTTGAATTTTTAGGTTTCACTCTGTTTTCTCCTATATTGATAGATGTATTTGGAACTCTAAATCCAACACGGTTTGTGCTAGCTTCTTGAAACTTGACACAATAAAGTAGTTTCACGTTCTATCTCTATATTTTGTTTCCTCTTGATGTAGCCCTAAGCAGTGACTGGCGAGAAACACTTTCATGGAAAGGGGTTGCCAGGCTTCCCAAAATTACGAATCTCCAGAAATCTCAGCAAATATTTTCTCACCCAAACAGGATGATACTTTCAGGTAATGATCAGTACACTAAGGCGACTTGGTTCCCCAAATTTCGTTCTTCTATGTTGAAGCGTTCGTTTCCAGTAACAGTTTGAATTTTTAGGTTTCACTCTGTTTTCTCCTATATTGATAGATGTATTTGGAACTCTAAATCCAACACGGTTTGTGCTAGCTTCTTGAAACTTGACACAATAACGTAGTTTCACGTTCTATCTCTATGTTTTGTTTCCTCTTGATGTAGCCCTAAGCATTGACTGTCGAGAAACACTTTCATGGAAAGGGGTGGCTTCCCAAAATTACGAATCTCCAGAAATCGCAGCAAATATTTTTTCACCCAAACTGGATGATACTTTCAGGTAATGATCAGTACACTAAGGCGACTTGGTTCCCCAAATTTCGTTCTTCTATGTTGAAGCGTTCGTTTCCAGTAACAGTTTGAATTTTTAGGTTTCACTCTGTTTTCTTCTATATTGATAGAGGTATTTGGAACTCTAAATCCAACACGGTTTGTGCTAGCTTCTTGAAACTTGACACAATAAAGTAGTTTCACGTTCTATCTCTATGTTTTGTTTCCTCTTGATGTAGCCCTAACAGTGACTGGCGAGAAACACTTTCATGGAAAGGGGTTGCCAGGCTTCCCAAATATGCGAATCTCCAGAAATCTCAGAAATATTTTTTCACCCAAACAGGATGATACTTTCAGGTAATGATCAGTACACTAAGGCGACTTGGTTCCCCAAATTTCGTTCTTCTATGTTGAAGCGTTCGTTTCCAGTAACAGTTTGAATTTTTAGGTTTCACTCTGTTTTCTCCTATATTGATAGATGTATTTGGAACTCTAAATCCAACACGGTTTGTGCTAGCTTCTTGAAACTTGACACAATAAAGTAATTTCACGTTCTATCTCTATGTTTTGTTTCCTCTTGATGTAGCCCTAAGCAGTGACTGGCGATAAACACTTTCATGGAAAGGGGTGGCTTCCCAAAATTACGAATCTCCAGAAATCTCAGGAAATGTTTTTTCACCCAAACTGGATGATACTTTCAGGTAATGATCAGTACACTAAGGCGACTTGGTTCCCCAAATTTCGTTCTTCTATGTTGAAGCGTTCGTTTCCAGTAACAGTTTGAATTTTTAGGTTTCACTCTGTTTTCTCCTATATTGATAGATGTATTTGGAACTCTGAATCCAACAAGGTTTGTGCTAGCTTCTTGAAACTTGACACAATAAAGTAGTTTCACATTCTATCTCTATGTTTTGTTTCCTCTTGATGTAGCCCTAACAGTGACTGGCGAGAAACACTTTCATGGAAAGGGGTTGCCAGGCTTCCCAAATATACGAATCTCCAGAAATCTCAGGAAATATTTTTTCACCCAAACAGGATGATACTTTCAGGTAATGATCAGTACACTAAGGCGACTTGGTTCCCCAAATTTCGTTCTTCTATGTTGAAGCGTTCGTTTCCAATAACAGTTTGAATTTTTAGGTTTCACTCTGTTTTCTCCTATATTGATAGATGTATTTGGAACTCTAAATCCAACACGGTTTGTGCTAGCTTCTTGAAACTTGACACAATAAAGTAGTTTCACGTTCTATCTCTATATTTTGTTTCCTCTTGATGTAACCCTAAGCAGTGACTGGCGAGAAACACTTTCATGGAAAGGGGTTGCCAGGCTTCCCAAAATTACGAATCTCCAGAAATCTCAGCAAATATTTTCTCACCCAAACAGGATGATACTTTCAGGTAATGATCAGTACACTAAGGCGACTTGGTTCCCCAAATTTCGTTCTTCTATGTTGAAGCGTTCGTTTCCAGTAACAGTTTGAATTTTTAGGTTTCACTCTGTTTTCTCCTATATTGATAGATGTATTTGGAACTCTAAATCCAACACGGTTTGTGCTAGCTTCTTGAAACTTGACACAATAACGTAGTTTCACGTTCTATCTCTATGTTTTGTTTCCTCTTGATGTAGCCCTAAGCATTGACTGTCGAGAAACACTTTCATGGAAAGGGGTGGCTTCCCAAAATTATGAATCTCCAGAAATCGCAGCAAATATTTTTTCACCCAAACTGGATGATACTTTCAGGTAATGATCAGTACACTAAGGCGACTTGGTTCCCCAAATTTCGTTCTTCTATGTTGAAGCGTTCGTTTCCAGTAACAGTTTGAATTTTTAGGTTTCACTCTGTTTTCTTCTATATTGATAGAGGTATTTGGAACTCTAAATCCAACACGGTTTGTGCTAGCTTCTTGAAACTTGACAGAATAAAGTAGTTTCACGTTCTATCTCTATGTTTTGTTTCCTCTTGATGTAGCCCTAACAGTGACTGGCGAGAAACACTTTCATGGAAAGGGGTTGCCAGGCTTCCCAAATATGCGAATCTCCAGAAATCTCAGAAATATTTTTTCACCCAAACAGGATGATACTTTCAGGTAATGATCAGTACACTAAGGCGACTTGGTTCCCCAAATTTCGTTCTTCTATGTTGAAGCGTTCGTTTCCAGTAACAGTTTGAATTTTTAGGTTTCACTCTGTTTTCTCCTATATTGATAGATGTATTTGGAACTCTAAATCCAACACGGTTTGTGCTAGCTTCTTGAAACTTGACACAATAAAGTAGTTTCACGTTCTATCTCTATGTTTTGTTTCCTCTTGATGTAGCCCTAACAGTGACCGGCGAGAAACACTTTCATGTAAAGGGGTTGCCAGGCTTCCCAAATATACGAATCTCCAGAAATCTCAGGAAATATTTTTTCACCCAAACAGGATGATACTTTCAGGTAATGATCAGTACACTAAGGTGACTTGGTTCCCCAAATGTCGTTCTTCTATGTTGAAGCGTTCGTTTCCAGTAACAGTTTGAATTTTTAGGTTTCACTCTGTTTTCTCCTATATTGATAGATGTATTTGGAACTCTAAATCCAACACGGTTTGTGCTAGCTTCTTGAAACTTGACACAATAAAGTAATTTCACGTTCTATCTCTATGTTTTGTTTCCTCTTGATGTAGCCCTAAGCAGTGACTGGCGATAAACACTTTCATGGAAAGGGGTGGCTTCCCAAAATTACGAATCTCCAGAAATCTCAGGAAATGTTTTTTCACCCAAACTGGATGATACTTTCAGGTAATGATCAGTACACTAAGGCGACTTGGTTCCCCAAATTTCGTTCTTCTATGTTGAAGCGTTCGTTTCCAGTAACAGTTTGAATTTTTAGGTTTCACTCTGTTTTCTCCTATATTGATAGATGTATTTGGAACTCTGAATCCAACAAGGTTTGTGCTAGCTTCTTGAAACTTGACACAATAAAGTAGTTTCACGTTCTATCTCTATGTTTTGTTTCCTCTTGATGTAGCCCTAACAGTGACTGGCGAGAAACACTTTCATGGAAAGGGGTTGCCAGGCTTCCCAAATATACGAATCTCCAGAAATCTCAGGAAATATTTTTTCACCCAAACAGGATGATACTTTCAGGTAATGATCAGTACACTAAGGCGACTTGGTTCCCCAAATTTCGTTCTTCTATGTTGAAGCGTTCGTTTCCAATAACAGTTTGAATTTTTCGGTTTCACTCTGTTTTCTCCTATATTGATAGATGTATTTGGAACTCTAAATCCAACACGGTTTGTGCTAGCTTCTTGAAACTTGACACAATAAAGTAGTTTCACGTTCTATCTCTATATTTTGTTTCCTCTTGATGTAGCCCTAAGCAGTGACTGGCGAGAAACACTTTCATGGAAAGGGGTTGCCAGGCTTTCCAAAATTACGAATCTCCAGAAATCTCAGCAAATATTTTCTCACCCAAACAGGATGATACTTTCAGGTAATGATCAGTACACTAAGGCGACTTGGTTCCCCAAATTTCGTTCTTCTATGTTGAAGCGTTCGTTTCCAGTAACAGTTTGAATTTTTAGGTTTCACTCTGTTTTCTCCTATATTGATAGATGTATTTGGAACTCTAAATCCAACACGGTTTGTGCTAGCTTCTTGAAACTTGACACAATAACGTAGTTTCACGTTCTATCTCTATGTTTTGTTTCCTCTTGATGTAGCCCTAAGCATTGACTGTGGAGAAACACTTTCATGGAAAGGGGTGGCTTCCCAAAATTACGAATCTCCAGAAATCGCAGCAAATATTTTTTCACCCAAACTGGATGATACTTTCAGGTAATGATCAGTACACTAAGGCGACTTGGTTCCCCAAATTTCGTTCTTCTATGTTGAAGCGTTCGTTTCCAGTAACAGTTTGAATTTTTAGGTTTCACTCTGTTTTCTTCTATATTGATAGAGGTATTTGGAACTCTAAATCCAACACGGTTTGTGCTAGCTTCTTGAAACTTGACACAATAAAGTAGTTTCACGTTCTATCTCTATGTTTTGTTTCCTCTTGATGTAGCCCTAACAGTGACTGGCGAGAAACACTTTCATGGAAAGGGGTTGCCAGGCTTCCCAAATATGCGAATCTCCAGAAATCTCAGAAATATTTTTTCACCCAAACAGGATGATACTTTCAGGTAATGATCAGTACACTAAGGCGACTTGGTTCCCCAAATTTCGTTCTTCTATGTTGAAGCGTTCGTTTCCAGTAACAGTTTGAATTTTTAGGTTTCACTCTGTTTTCTCCTATATTGATAGATGTATTTGGAACTCTAAATCCAACACGGTTTGTGCTAGCTTCTTGAAACTTGACACAATAAAGTAGTTTCACGTTCTATCTCTATGTTTTGTTTCCTCTTGATGTAGCCCTAACAGTGACTGGCGAGAAACACTTTCATGGAAAGGGGTTGCCAGGCTTCCCAAATATACGAATCTCCAGAAATCTCAGGAAATATTTTTTCACCCAAACAGGATGATACCCTCAGGTAATGATCAGTACACTAAGGCGACTTGGTTCCCCAAATTTCGTTCTTCTATGTTGAAGCGTTCGTTTCCAATAACAGTTTGAATTTTTAGGTTTCACTCTGTTTTCTCCTATATTGATAGATGTATTTGGAACTCTAAATCCAACACGGTTTGTGCTAGCTTCTTGAAACTTGACACAATAAAGTAGTTTCACGTTCTATCTCTATGTTTTGTTTCCTCTTGATGTAGCCCTAAGCAGTGACTGGCGAGAAACACTTTCATGGAAAGGGGTTGCCAGGCTTCCCAAAATTACGAATCTCCAGAAATCTCAGCAAATATTTTCTCACCCAAACAGGATGATACTTTCAGGTAATGATCAGTACACTAAGGCGACTTGGTTCCCCAAATTTCGTTCTTCTATGTTGAAGCGTTCGTTTCCAGTAACAGTTTGAATTTTTAGGTTTCACTCTGTTTTCTCCTATATTGATAGATGTATTTGGAACTCTAAATCCAACACGGTTTGTGCTAGCTTCTTGAAACTTGACACAATAACGTAGTTTCACGTTCTATCTCTATGTTTTGTTTCCTCTTGATGTAGCCCTAAGCATTGACTGTCGAGAAACACTTTCATGGAAAGAGGTGGCTTCCCAAAATTACGAATCTCCAGAAATCGCAGCAAATATTTTTTCACCCAAACTGGATGATACTTTCAGGTAATGATCAGTACACTAAGGCGACTTGGTTCCCCAAATTTCGTTCTTCTATGTTGAAGCGTTCGTTTCCAGTAACAGTTTGAATTTTTAGGTTTCACTCTGTTTTCTTCTATATTGATAGAGGTATTTGGAACTCTAAATCCAACACGGTTTTTGCTAGCTTCTTGAAACTTGACACAATAAAGTAGTTTCACGTTCTATCTCTATGTTTTGTTTCCTCTTGATGTAGCCCTAACAGTGACTGGCGAGAAACACTTTCATGGAAAGGGGTTGCCAGGCTTCCCAAATATGCGAATCTCCAGAAATCTCAGAAATATTTTTTCACCCAAACAGGATGATACTTTCAGGTAATGATCAGTACACTAAGGCGACTTGGTTCCCCAAATTTCGTTCTTCTATGTTGAAGCGTTCGTTTCCAGTAACAGTTTGAATTTTTAGGTTTCACTCTGTTTTCTCCTATATTGATAGATGTATTTGGAACTCTAAATCCAAAACGGTTTGTGCTAGCTTTTGAAACTTGACACAATAAAGTAGTTTCACGTTCTATCTCTATGTTTTGTTTCCTCTTGATGTAGCCCTAACAGTGACCGGTGAGAAACACTTTCATGTAAAGGGGTTGCCAGGCTTCCCAAATATACGAATCTCCAGAAATCTCAGGAAATATTTTTTCACCCAAACAGGATGATACTTTCAGGTAATGATCAGTACACTAAGGCGACTTGGTTCCCCAAATTTCGTTCTTCTATGTTGAAGCGTTCGTTTCCAGTAACAATTTGAATTTTTAGGTTTCACTCTGTTTTCTCCTATATTGATAGATGTATTTGGAACTCTAAATCCAACACGGTTTGTGCTAGCTTCTTGAAACTTGACACAATAAAGTAATTTCACGTTCTATCTCTATGTTTTGTTTCCTCTTGATGTAGCCCTAAGCAGTGACTGGCGATAAACACTTTCATGGAAAGGGGTGGCTTCCCAAAATTACGAATCTCCAGAAATCTCAGGAAATGTTTTTTCACCCAAACTGGATGATACTTTCAGGTAATGATCAGTACACTAAGGTGACTTGGTTCCCCAAATTTCGTTCTTCTATGTTGAAGCGTTCGTTTCCAGTAACAGTTTGAATTTTTAGGTTTCACTCTGTTTTCTCCTATATTGATAGATGTATTTGGAACTCTGAATCCAACAAGGTTTGTGCTAGCTTCTTGAAACTTGACACAATAAAGTAGTTTCACGTTCTATCTCTATGTTTTGTTTCCTCTTGATGTAGCCCTAACAGTGACTGGCGAGAAACACTTTCATGGAGAGGGGTGGCTTCTCAAAATTACGAATCTCCAGAAATCTCAGCAAATATTTTTTCACCCAAACTGGATTATACTTTCAGGTAATGATCAGTACACTAAGGCGACTTGGTTCCCCAAATTTCGTTCTTCTATGTTGAAGCGTTCGTTTCCAGTAACAGTTTGAATTTTTAGGTTTCACTCTGTTTTCTCCTATATTGATAGATGTATTTGGAACTCTAAATCCAACACGGTTTGTGCTAGCTTCTTGAAACTTGACACAATAAAGTAGTTTCACGTTCTATCTCTATGTTTTGTTTCCTCTTGATGTAGCCCTAACAGTGACTGGCGAGAAACACTTTCATGGAAAGGGGTTGCCAGGCTTCCCAAATATACGAATCTCCAGAAATCACAGCAAATATTTTTTCACCCAAACAGGATGATACTTTCAGGTAATGATCAGTACACTAAGGCGACTTGGTTCCCCAAATTTCGTTCTTCTATGTTGAAGCGTTCGTTTCCAGTAACAGTTTGAATTTTTAGGTTTCACTCTGTTTTCTCCTATATTGATAGATGTATTTGGAACTCTAAATCCAACACGGTTTGTGCTAGCTTCTTGAAACTTGACACAATAACGTAGTTTCACGTTCTATCTCTATGTTTTGTTTCCTCTTGATGTAGCCCTAAGCATTGACTGTCGAGAAACACTTTCATGGAAAGGGGTGGCTTCCCAAAATTACGAATCTCCAGAAATCGCAGCAAATATTTTTTCACCCAAACTGGATGATACTTTCAGGTAATGATCAGTACACTAAGGCGACTTGGTTCCCCAAATTTCGTTCTTCTATGTTGAAGCGTTCGTTTCCAGTAACAGTTTGAATTTTTAGGTTTCACTCTGTTTTCTCCTATATTGATAGATGTATTTGGAACTCTAAATCCAACAAGGTTTGTGCTAGCTTCTTGAAACTTGACACAATAAAGTAGTTTCACGTTCTATCTCTATGTTTTGTTTCCTCTTGATGTAGCCCTAACATTGACTGGCGAGAAACACTTTCATGGAAAGGGGTTGCCAGGCTTCCCAAATATACGAATCTCCAGAAATCTCAGGAAATATTTTTTCACCCAAACAGGATGATACTTTCAGGTAATGATCAGTACACTAAGGCGACTTGGTTCCCCAAATTTCCTTCTTCTATGTTGAAGCGTTCGTTTCCAATAACAGTTTGAATTTTTAGGTTTCACTCTGTTTTCTCCTATATTGATAGATGTATTTGGAACTCTAAATCCAACACGGTTTGTGCTAGCTTCTTGAAACTTGACACAATAAAGTAGTTTCACGTTCTATCTCTATGTTTTGTTTCCTCTTGATGTAGCCCTAACAGTGACTGGCGAGAAACACTTTCATGGAAAGGGGTTGCCAGGCTTCCCAAATATACGAATCTCCAGAAATCTCAGGAAATATTTTTTCACCCAAACAGGATGATACTTTCAGGTAATGATCAGTACACTAAGGCGACTTGGTTCCCCAAATTTCGTTCTTCTATGTTGAAGCATTCGTTGCCAATAACAGTTTGAATTTTTAGGTTTCACTCTGTTTTCTCCTATATTGATAGATGTATTTGGAACTCTAAATCCAACACGGTTTGTGCTAGCTTCTTGAAACTTGACACAATAAAGTAGTTTCACGTTCTATCTCTATATTTTGTTTCCTCTTGATGTAGCCCTAAGCAGTGACTGGCGAGAAACACTTTCATGGAAAGGGGTTGCCAGGCTTCCCAAAATTACGAATCTCCAGAAATCTCAGCAAATATTTTCTCACCCAAACAGGATGATACTTTCAGGTAATGATCAGTACACTAAGGCGACTTGGTTCCCCAAATTTCGTTCTTCTATGTTGAAGCGTTCGTTTCCAGTAACAGTTTGAATTTTTAGGTTTCACTCTGTTTTCTCCTATATTGATAGATGTATTTGGAACTCTAAATCCAACACGGTTTGTGCTAGCTTCTTGAAACTTGACACAATAACGTAGTTTCACGTTCTATCTCTATGTTTTGTTTCCTCTTGATGTAGCCCTAAGCATTGACTGTCGAGAAACACTTTCATGGAAAGGGGTGGCTTCCCAAAATTACGAATCTCCAGAAATCGCAGCAAATATTTTTTCACCCAAACTGGATGATACTTTCAGGTAATGATCAGTACACTAAGGCGACTTGGTTCCCCAAATTTCGTTCTTCTATGTTGAAGCGTTCGTTTCCAGTAACAGTTTGAATTTTTAGGTTTCACTCTGTTTTCTTCTATATTGATAGAGGTATTTGGAACTCTAAATCCAACACGGTTTTTGCTAGCTTCTTGAAACTTGACACAATAAAGTAGTTTCACGTTCTATCTCTATGTTTTGTTTCCTCTTGATGTAGCCCTAACAGTGACTGGCGAGAAACACTTTCATGGAAAGGGGGTGCCAGGCTTCCCAAATATGCGAATCTCCAGAAATCTCAGCAAATATTTTTTCACCCAAACTGGATGATACTTTCAGGTAATGATCAGTACACTAAGGCGACGTGGTTCCCCCAATTTCGTTCTTCTATGTTGAAGCGTTCGTTTCCAGTAACAGTTTGAATTTTTAGGTTTCACTCTGTTTTCTCCTATATTGATAGATGTATTTGGAACTCTGAATCCAACAAGGTTTGTGCTAGGTTCTTGAAACTTGACACAATAAAGTAGTTTCACGTTCTATCTCTATGTTTTGTTTCCTCTTGATGTAGCCCTAACAGTGACTGGCGAGAAACACTTTCATGGAAAGGGGTTGCCAGGCTTCCCAAATATACGAATCTCCAGAAATCTCAGGAAATATTTTTTCACCCAAACAGGATGATACTTTCAGGTAATGATCAGTACACTAAGGCGACTTGGTTCCCCAAATTTCGTTCTTCTATGTTGAAGCGTTCGTTTCCAATAACAGTTGGAATTTTTAGGTTTCACTCTGTTTTCTCCTATATTGATAGATGTATTTGGAACTCTAAATCCAACACGGTTTGTGCTAGCTTCTTGAAACTTGACACAATAAAGTAGTTTCACGTTCTATCTCTATATTTTGTTTCCTCTTGATGTAGCCCTAAGCAGTGACTGGCGAGAAACACTTTCATGGAAAGGGGTTGCCAGGCTTCCCAAAATTACGAATCTCCAGAAATCTCAGCAAATATTTTCTCACCCAAACAGGATGATACTTTCAGGTAATGATCAGTACACTAAGGCGACTTGGTTCCCCAAATTTCGTTCTTCTATGTTGAAGCGTTCGTTTCCAGTAACAGTTTGAATTTTTAGGTTTCACTCTGTTTTCTCCTATATTGATAGATGTATTTGGAACTCTAAATCCAACACGGTTTGTGCTAGCTTCTTGAAACTTGACACAATAACGTAGTTTCACGTTCTATCTCTATGTTTTGTTTCCTCTTGATGTAGCCCTAAGCATTGTCTGTCGAGAAACACTTTCATGGAAAGGGGTGGCTTCCCAAAATTACGAATCTCCAGAAATCGCAGCAAATATTTTTTCACCCAAACTGGATGATACTTTCAGGTAATGATCAGTACACTAAGGCGACTTGGTTCCCCAAATTTCGTTCTTCTATGTTGAAGCGTTCGTTTCCAGTAACAGTTTGAATTTTTAGGTTTCACTCTGTTTTCTTCTATATTGATAGAGGTATTTGGAACTCTAAATCCAACACGGTTTTTGCTAGCTTCTTGAAACTTGACACAATAAAGTAGTTTCACGTTCTATCTCTATGTTTTGTTTCCTCTTGATGTAGCCCTAACAGTGACTGGCGAGAAACACTTTCATGGAAAGGGGTTGCCAGGCTTCCCAAATATGCGAATCTCCAGAAATCTCAGAAATATTTTTTCACCCAAACAGGATGATACTTTCAGGTAATGATCAGTACACTAAGGCGACTTGGTTCCCCAAATTTCGTTCTTCTATGTTGAAGCGTTCGTTTCCAGTAACAGTTTGAATTTTTAGGTTTCACTCTGTTTTCTTCTATATTGATAGAGGTATTTGGAACTCTAAATCCAACACGGTTTGTGCTAGCTTCTTGAAACTTGACACAATAACGTAGTTTCACGTTCTATCTCTATGTTTTGTTTCCTCTTGATGTAGCCCTAACAGTGACTGGCGAGAAACACTTTCATGGAAAGGGGTTGCCAGGCTTCCCAAATATGCGAATCTCCAGAAATCTCAGAAATATTTTTTCACCCAAACAGGATGATACTTTCAGGTAATGATCAGTACACTAAGGCGACTTGGATCCCCAAATTTCGTTCTTCTATGTTGAAGCGTTCGTTTCCAGTAACAGTTTGAATTTTTAGGTTTCACTCTGTTTTCTCCTATATTGATAGATGTATTTGGAACTCTAAATCCAACACGGTTTGTGCTAGCTTCTTGAAACTTGACACAATAAAGTAGTTTCACGTTCTATCTCTATGTTTTGTTTCCTCTTGATGTAGCCCTAACAGTGACCGGCGAGAAACACTTTCATGTAAAGGGGTTGCCAGGCTTCCCAAATATACGAATCTCCAGAAATCTCAGGAAATATTTTTTCACCCAAACAGGATGATACTTTCAGGTAATGATCAGTACACTAAGGCGACTTGGTTCCCCAAATTTCGTTCTTCTATGTTGAAGCGTTCGTTTCCAGTAACAGTTTGAATTTTTAGGTTTCACTCTGTTTTCTACTATATTGATAGATGTATTTGGAACTCTAAATCCAACACGGTTTGTGCTAGCTTCTTGAAACTTGACACAATAAAGTAATTTCACGTTCTATCTCTATGTTTTGTTTCCTCTTGATGTAGCCCTAAGCAGTGACTGGCGATAAACACTTTCATGGAAAGGGGTGGCTTCCCAAAATTACGAATCTCCAGAAATCTCAGGAAATGTTTTTTCACCCAAACTGGATGATACTTTCAGGTAATGATCAGTACACTAAGGCGACTTGGTTCCCCAAATTTCGTTCTTCTATGTTGAAGCGTTCGTTTCCAGTAACAGTTTGAATTTTTAGGTTTCACTCTGTTTTCTCCTATATTGATAGATGTATTTGGAACTCTGAATCCAACAAGGTTTGTGCTAGCTTCTTGAAACTTGACACAATAAAGTAGTTTCACGTTCTATCTCTATGTTTTGTTTCCTCTTGATGTAGCCCTAACAGTGACTGGCGAGAAACACTTTCATGGAGAGGGGTGGCTTCTCAAAATTACGAATCTCCAGAAATCTCAGCAAATATTTTTTCACCCAAACTGGATTATACTTTCAGGTAATGATCAGTACACTAAGGCGACTTGGTTCCCCAAATTTCGTTCTTCTATGTTGAAGCGTTCGTTTCCAGTAACAGTTTGAATTTTTAGGTTTCACTCTGTTTTCTCCTATATTGATAGATGTATTTGGAACTCTAAATCCAACACGGTTTGTGCTAGCTTCTTGAAACTTGACACAATAAAGTAGTTTCACGTTCTATCTCTATGTTTTGTTTCCTCTTGATGTAGCCCTAACAGTGACTGGCGAGAAACACTTTCATGGAAAGGGGTTGCCAGGCTTCCCAAATATACGAATCTCCAGAAATCACAGCAAATATTTTTTCACCCAAACAGGATGATACTTTCAGGTAATGATCAGTACACTAAGGCGACTTGGTTCCCCAAATTTCGTTCTTCTATGTGGAAGCGTTCGTTTCCAGTAACAGTTTGAATTTTTAGGTTTCACTCTGTTTTCTCCTATATTGATAGATGTATTTGGAACTCTAAATCCAACACGGTTTGTGCTAGCTTCTGGAAACTTGACACAATAAAGCAGTTTCACGTTCTATTTCTATGTTTTGTTTCCTCTTGATGTAGCCCTAAGCAGTGACTGGCAAAAAACACTTACATGGAAAGGGGTTGCCAGGCTTCCCAAAATTACGAATCTCCAGAAATCTCAGCAAATATTTTTTAACCCAAACTGGATGATACTTTCAGGTAATGATCAGTACACTAAGGCGACGTGGTTCCCCCAATTTCGTTCTTCTATGTTGAAGCGTTCGTTTCCAGTAACAGTTTGAATTTTTAGGTTTCACTCTGTTTTCTCCTATATTGATAGATGTATTTGGAACTCTGAATCCAACAAGGTTTGTGCTAGGTTCTTGAAACTTGACACAATAAAGTAGTTTCACGTTCTATCTCTATGTTTTGTTTCCTCTTGATGTAGCCCTAACAGTGACTGGCGAGAAACACTTTCATGGAAAGGGGTTGCCAGGCTTCCCAAATATACGAATCTCCAGAAATCTCAGGAAATATTTTTTCACCCAAACAGGATGATACTTTCAGGTAATGATCAGTACACTAAGGCGACTTGGTTCCCCAAATTTCGTTCTTCTATGTTGAAGCGTTCGTTTCCAATAACAGTTTGAATTTTTAGGTTTCACTCTGTTTTCTCCTATATTGATAGATGTATTTGGAACTCTAAATCCAACACGGTTTGTGCTAGCTTCTTGAAACTTGACACAATAAAGTAGTTTCACGTTCTATCTCTATATTTTGTTTCCTCTTGATGTAGCCCTAAGTAGTGACTGGCGAGAAACACTTTCATGGAAAGGGGTTGCCAGGCTTTCCAAAATTACGAATCTCCAGAAATCTCAGCAAATATTTTCTCACCCAAACAGGATGATACTTTCAGGTAATGATCAGTACACTAAGGCGACTTGGTTCCCCAAATTTCGTTCTTCTATGTTGAAGCGTTCGTTTCCAGTAACAGTTTGAATTTTTAGGTTTCACTCTGTTTTCTCCTATATTGATAGATGTATTTGGAACTCTAAATCCAACACGGTTTGTGCTAGCTTCTTGAAACTTGACACAATAACGTAGTTTCACGTTCTATCTCTATGTTTTGTTTCCTCTTGATGTAGCCCTAAGCATTGACTGTCGAGAAACACTTTCATGGAAAGGGGTGGCTTCCCAAAATTACGAATCTCCAGAAATCGCAGCAAATATTTTTTCACCCAAACTGGATGATACTTTCAGGTAATGATCAGTACACTAAGGCGACTTGGTTCCCCAAATTTCGTTCTTCTATGTTGAAGCGTTCGTTTCCAGTAACAGTTTGAATTTTTAGGTTTCACTCTGTTTTCTCCTATATTGATAGATGTATTTGGAACTCTAAATCCAACACGGTTTGTGCTAGCTTCTTGAAACTTGACACAATAAAGTAGTTTCACGTTCTATCTCTATGTTTTGTTTCCTCTTGATGTAGCCCTAACATTGACTGGCGAGAAACACTTTCATGGAAAGGGGTTGCCAGGCTTCCCAAATATACGAATCTCCAGAAATCTCAGGAAATATTTTTTCACCCAAACAGGATGATACTTTCAGGTAATGATCAGTACACTAAGGCGACTTGGTTCCCCAAATTTCCTTCTTCTATGTTGAAGCGTTCGTTTCCAATAACAGTTTGAATTTTTAGGTTTCACTCTGTTTTCTCCTATATTGATAGATGTATTTGGAACTCTAAATCCAACACGGTTTGTGCTAGCTTCTTGAAACTTGACACAATAAAGTAGTTTCACGTTCTATCTCTATGTTTTGTTTCCTCTTGATGTAGCCCTAACAGTGACTGGCGAGAAACACTTTCATGGAAAGGGGTTGCCAGGCTTCCCAAATATACGAATCTCCAGAAATCTCAGGAAATATTTTTTCACCCAAACAGGATGATACTTTCAGGTAATGATCAGTACACTAAGGCGACTTGGTTCCCCAAATTTCGTTCTTCTATGTTGAAGCGTTCGTTGCCAATAACAGTTTGAATTTTTAGGTTTCACTCTGTTTTCTCCTATATTGATAGATGTATTTGGAACTCTAAATCCAACACGGTTTGTGCTAGCTTCTTGAAACTTGACACAATAAAGTAGTTTCACGTTCTATCTCTATATTTTGTTTCCTCTTGATGTAGCCCTAAGCAGTGACTGGCGAGAAACACTTTCATGGAAAGGGGTTGCCAGGCTTCCCAAAATTACGAATCTCCAGAAATCTCAGCAAATATTTTCTCACCCAAACAGGATGATACTTTCAGGTAATGATCAGTACACTAAGGCGACTTGGTTCCCCAAATTTCGTTCTTCTATGTTGAAGCGTTCGTTTCCAGTAACAGTTTGAATTTTTAGGTTTCACTCTGTTTTCTCCTATATTGATAGATGTATTTGGAACTCTAAATCCAACACGGTTTGTGCTAGCTTCTTGAAACTTGACACAATAACGTAGTTTCACGTTCTATCTCTAGGTTTTGTTTCCTCTTGATGTAGCCCTAAGCATTGACTGTCGAGAAACACTTTCATGGAAAGGGGTGGCTTCCCAAAATTACGAATCTCCAGAAATCGCAGCAAATATTTTTTCACCCAAACTGGATGATACTTTCAGGTAATGATCAGTACACTAAGGCGACTTGGTTCCCCAAATTTCGTTCTTCTATGTTGAAGCGTTCGTTTCCAGTAACAGTTTGAATTTTTAGGTTTCACTCTGTTTTCTTCTATATTGATAGAGGTATTTGGAACTCTAAATCCAACACGGTTTTTGCTAGCTTCTTGAAACTTGACACAATAAAGTAGTTTCACGTTCTATCTCTATGTTTTGTTTCCTCTTGATGTAGCCCTAACAGTGACTGGCGAGAAACACTTTCATGGAAAGGGGTTGCCAGGCTTCCCAAATATGCGAATCTCCAGAAATCTCAGAAATATTTTTTCACCCAAACAGGATGATACTTTCAGGTAATGATCAGTACACTAAGGCGACTTGGTTCCCCAAATTTCGTTCTTCTATGTTGAAGCGTTCGTTTCCAGTAACAGTTTGAATTTTTAGGTTTCACTCTGTTTTCTCCTATATTGATAGATGTATTTGGAACTCTAAATCCAACACGGTTTTTGCTAGCTTCTTGAAACTTGACACAATAAAGTAGTTTCACGTTCTATCTCTATGTTTTGTTTCCTCTTGATGTAGCCCTAACAGTGACCGGCGAGAAACACTTTCATGTAAAGGGTTTGCCAGGCTTCCCAAATATACGAATCTCCAGAAATCTCAGGAAATATTTTTTCACCCAAACAGGATGATACTTTCAGGTAATGATCAGTACACTAAGGCGACTTGGTTCCCCAAATTTCGTTCTTCTATGTTGAAGCGTTCGTTTCCAGTAACAGTTTGAATTTTTAGGTTTCACTCTGTTTTCTCCTATATTGATAGATGTATTTGGAACTCTAAATCTAACACGGTTTGTGCTAGCTTCTTGAAACTTGACACAATAAAGTAATTTCACGTTCTATCTCTATGTTTTGTTTCCTCTTGATGTAGCCCTAAGCAGTGACTGGCGATAAACACTTTCATGGAAAGGGGTGGCTTCCCAAAATTACGAATCTCCAGAAATCTCAGGAAATGTTTTTTCACCCAAACTGGATGATACTTTCAGGTAATGATCAGTACACTAAGGCGACTTGGTTCCCCAAATTTCGTTCTTCTATGTTGAAGCGTTCGTTTCCAGTAACAGTTTGAATTTTTAGGTTTCACTCTGTTTTCTCCTATATTGATAGATGTATTTGGAACTCTGAATCCAACAAGGTTTGTGCTAGCTTCTTGAAACTTGACACAATAAAGTAGTTTCACGTTCTATCTCTATGTTTTGTTTCCTCTTGATGTAGCCCTAACAGTGACTGGCGAGAAACACTTTCATGGAGAGGGGTGGCTTCTCAAAATTACGAATCTCCAGAAATCTCAGCAAATATTTTTTCACCCAAACTGGATTATACTTTCAGGTAATGATCAGTACACTAAGGCGACTTGGTTCCCCAAATTTCGTTCTTCTATGTTGAAGCGTTCGTTTCCAGTAACAGTTTGAATTTTTAGGTTTCACTCTGTTTTCTCCTATATTGATAGATGTATTTGGAACTCTAAATCCAACACGGTTTGTGCTACCTTCTTGAAACTTGACACAATAAAGTAGTTTCACGTTCTATCTCTATGTTTTGTTTCCTCTTGATGTAGCCCTAACAGTGACTGGCGAGAAACACTTTCATGGAAAGGGGTTGCCAGGCTTCCCAAATATACGAATCTCCAGAAATCACAGCAAATATTTTTTCACCCAAACAGGATGATACTTTCAGGTAATGATCAGTACACTAAGGCGACTTGGTTCCCCAAATTTCGTTCTTCTATGTTGAAGCGTTCGTTTCCAGTAACAGTTTGAATTTTTAGGTTTCACTCTGTTTTCTCCTATATTGATAGATGTATTTGGAACTCTAAATCCAACACGGTTTGTGCTAGCTTCTGGAAACTTGACACAATAAAGCAGTTTCACGTTCTATTTCTATGTTTTGTTTCCTCTTGATGTAGCCCTAAGCAGTGACTGGCAAAAAACACTTACATGGAAAGGGGTTGCCAGGCTTCCCAAAATTACGAATCTCCAGAAATCTCAGCAAATATTTTTTCACCCAAACTGGATGCTACTTTCAGGTAATGATCAGTACACTAAGGCGACGTGGTTCCCCCAATTTCGTTCTTCTATGTTGAAGCGTTCGTTTCCAGTAACAGTTTGAATTTTTAGGTTTCACTCTGTTTTCTCCTATATTGATAGATGTATTTGGAACTCTAAATCCAACACGGTTTGTGCTAGCTTCTTGAAACTTGACACAATAAAGTAATTTCACGTTCTATCTCTATGTTTTGTTTCCTCTTGATGTAGCCCTAAGCAGTGACTGGCGATAAACACTTTCATGGAAAGGGGTGGCTTCCCAAAATTACGAATCTCCAGAAATCTCAGGAAATGTTTTTTCACCCAAACTGGATGATACTTTCAGGTAATGATCAGTACACTAAGGCGACTTGGTTCCCCAAATTTCGTTCTTCTATGTTGAAGCGTTCGTTTCCAGTAACAGTTTGAATTTTTAGGTTTCACTCTGTTTTCTCCTATATTGATAGATGTATTTGGAACTCTGAATCCAACAAGGTTTGTGCTAGCTTCTTGAAACTTGACACAATAAAGTAGTTTCACGTTCTATCTCTATGTTTTGTTTCCTCTTGATGTAGCCCTAACAGTGACTGGCGAGAAACACTTTCATGGAGAGGGGTGGCTTCTCAAAATTACGAATCTCCAGAAATCTCAGCAAATATTTTTTCACCCAAACTGGATTATACTTTCAGGTAATGATCAGTACACTAAGGCGACTTGGTTCCCCAAATTTCGTTCTTCTATGTTGAAGCGTTCGTTTCCAGTAACAGTTTGAATTTTTAGGTTTCACTCTGTTTTCTCCTATATTGATAGATGTATTTGGAACTCTAAATCCAACACGGTTTGTGCTACCTTCTTGAAACTTGACACAATAAAGTAGTTTCACGTTCTATCTCTATGTTTTGTTTCCTCTTGATGTAGCCCTAACAGTGACTGGCGAGAAACACTTTCATGGAAAGGGGTTGCCAGGCTTCCCAAATATACGAATCTCCAGAAATCACAGCAAATATTTTTTCACCCAAACAGGATGATACTTTCAGGTAATGATCAGTACACTAAGGCGACTTGGTTCCCCAAATTTCGTTCTTCTATGTTGAAGCGTTCGTTTCCAGTAACAGTTTGAATTTTTAGGTTTCACTCTGTTTTCTCCTATATTGATAGATGTATTTGGAACTCTAAATCCAACACGGTTTGTGCTAGCTTCTGGAAACTTGACACAATAAAGCAGTTTCACGTTCTATTTCTATGTTTTGTTTCCTCTTGATGTAGCCCTAAGCAGTGACTGGCAAAAAACACTTACATGGAAAGGGGTTGCCAGGCTTCCCAAAATTACGAATCTCCAGAAATCTCAGCAAATATTTTTTCACCCAAACTGGATGCTACTTTCAGGTAATGATCAGTACACTAAGGCGACGTGGTTCCCCCAATTTCGTTCTTCTATGTTGAAGCGTTCGTTTCCAGTAACAGTTTGAATTTTTAGGTTTCACTCTGTTTTCTCCTATATTGATAGATGTATTTGGAACTCTGAATCCAACAAGGTTTGTGCTAGGTTCTTGAAACTTGACACAATAAAGTAGTTTCACGTTCTATCTCTATGTTTTGTTTCCTCTTGATGTAGCCCTAACAGTGACTGGCGAGAAACACTTTCATGGAAAGGGGTTGCCAGGCTTCCCAAATATACGAATCTCCAGAAATCTCAGGAAATATTTTTTCACCCAAACAGGATGATACTTTCAGGTAATGATCAGTACACTAAGGCGACTTGGTTCCCCAAATTTCGTTCTTCTATGTTGAAGCGTTCGTTTCCAATAACAGTTTGAATTTTTAGGTTTCACTCTGTTTTCTCCTATATTGATAGATGTATTTGGAACTCTAAATCCAACACGGTTTGTGCTAGCTTCTTGAAACTTGACACAATAAAGTAGTTTCACGTTCTATCTCTATATTTTGTTTCCTCTTGATGTAGCCCTAAGCAGTGACTGGCGAGAAACACTTTCATGGAAAGGGGTTGCCAGGCTTTCCAAAATTACGAATCTCCAGAAATCTCAGCAAATATTTTCTCACCCAAACAGGATGATACTTTCAGGTAATGATCAGTACACTAAGGCGACTTGGTTCCCCAAATTTCGTTCTTCTATGTTGAAGCGTTCGTTTCCAGTAACAGTTTGAATTTTTAGGTTTCACTCTGTTTTCTCTTATATTGATAGATGTATTTGGAACTCTAAATCCAACACGGTTTGTGCTAGCTTCTTGAAACTTGACACAATAACGTAGTTTCACGTTCTATCTCTATGTTTTGTTTCCTCTTGATGTAGCCCTAAGCATTGACTGTCGAGAAACACTTTCATGGAAAGGGGTGGCTTCCCAAAATTACGAATCTCCAGAAATCGCAGCAAATATTTTTTCACCCAAACTGGATGATACTTTCAGGTAATGATCAGTACACTAAGGCGACTTGGTTCCCCAAATTTCGTTCTTCTATGTTGAAGCGTTCGTTTCCAGTAACAGTTTGAATTTTTAGGTTTCACTCTGTTTTCTCCTATATTGATAGATGTATTTGGAACTCTAAATCCAACACGGTTTGTGCTAGCTTCTTGAAACTTGACACAATAAAGTAGTTTCACGTTCTATCTCTATGTTTTGTTTCCTCTTGATGTAGCCCTAACATTGACTGGCGAGAAACACTTTCATGGAAAGGGGTTGCCAGGCTTCCCAAATATACGAATCTCCAGAAATCTCAGGAAATATTTTTTCACCCAAACAGGATGATACTTTCAGGTAATGATCAGTACACTAAGGCGACTTGGTTCCCCAAATTTCCTTCTTCTATGTTGAAGCGTTCGTTTCCAATAACAGTTTGAATTTTTAGGTTTCACTCTGTTTTCTCCTATATTGATAGATGTATTTGGAACTCTAAATCCAACACGGTTTGTGCTAGCTTCTTGAAACTTGACACAATAAAGTAGTTTCACGTTCTATCTCTATGTTTTGTTTCCTCTTGATGTAGCCCTAACAGTGACTGGCGAGAAACACTTTCATGGAAAGGGGTTGCCAGGCTTCCCAAATATACGAATCTCCAGAAATCTCAGGAAATATTTTTTCATCCAAACAGGATGATACTTTCAGGTAATGATCAGTACACTAAGGCGACTTGGTTCCCCAAATTTCGTTCTTCTATGTTGAAGCGTTCGTTTCCAATAACAGTTTGAATTTTTAGGTTTCACTCTGTTTTCTCCTATATTGATAGATGTATTTGGAACTCTAAATCCAACACGGTTTGTGCTAGCTTCTTGAAACTTGACACAATAAAGTAGTTTCACGTTCTATCTCTATATTTTGTTTCCTCTTGATGTAGCCCTAAGCAGTGACTGGCGAGAAACACTTTCATGGAAAGGGGTTGCCAGGCTTCCCAAAATTACGAATCTCCAGAAATCTCAGCAAATATTTTCTCACCCAAACAGGATGATACTTTCAGGTAATGATCAGTACACTAAGGCGACTTGGTTCCCCAAATTTCGTTCTTCTATGTTGAAGCGTTCGTTTCCAGTAACAGTTTGAATTTTTAGGTTTCACTCTGTTTTCTCCTATATTGATAGATGTATTTGGAACTCTAAATCCAACACGGTTTGTGCTAGCTTCTTGAAACTTGACACAATAACGTAGTTTCACGTTCTATCTCTATGTTTTGTTTCCTCTTGATGTAGCCCTAAGCATTGACTGTCGAGAAACACTTTCATGGAAAGGGGTGGCTTCCCAAAATTACGAATCTCCAGAAATCGCAGCAAATATTTTTTCACCCAAACTGGATGATACTTTCAGGTAATGATCAGTACACTAAGGCGACTTGGTTCCCCAAATTTCGTTCTTCTATGTTGAAGCGTTCGTTTCCAGTAACAGTTTGAATTTTTAGGTTTCACTCTGTTTTCTTCTATATTGATAGAGGTATTTGGAACTCTAAATCCAACACGGTTTTTGCTAGCTTCTTGAAACTTGACACAATAAAGTAGTTTCACGTTCTATCTCTATGTTTTGTTTCCTCTTGATGTAGCCCTAACAGTGACTGGCGAGAAACACTTTCATGGAAAGGGGTTGCCAGGCTTCCCAAATATGCGAATCTCCAGAAATCTCAGAAATATTTTTTCACCCAAACAGGATGATACTTTCAGGTAATGATCAGTACACTAAGGCGACTTGGTTCCCCAAATTTCGTTCTTCTATGTTGAAGCGTTCGTTTCCAGTAACAGTTTGAATTTTTAGGTTTCACTCTGTTTTCTCCTATATTGATAGATGTATTTGGAACTCTAAATCCAACACGGTTTGTGCTAGCTTCTTGAAACTTGACACAATAAAGTAGTTTCACGTTCTATCTCTATGTTTTGTTTCCTCTTGATGTAGCCCTAACAGTGACCGGCGAGAAACACTTTCATGTAAAGGGTTTGCCAGGCTTCCCAAATATACGAATCTCCAGAAATCTCAGGAAATATTTTTTCACCCAAACAGGATGATACTTTCAGGTAATGATCAGTACACTAAGGCGACTTGGTTCCCCAAGTTTCGTTCTTCTATGTTGAAGCGTTCGTTTCCAGTAACAGTTTGAATTTTTAGGTTTCACTCTGTTTTCTCCTATATTGATAGATGTATTTGGAACTCTAAATCCAACACGGTTTGTGCTAGCTTCTTGAAACTTGACACAATAAAGTAGTTTCACGTTCTATCTCTATGTTTTGTTTCCTCATGATGTAGCCCTAAGCATTGACTGGCGAGAAACACTTTCATGGAAAGGGGTGGCTTCCCAAAATTACGAATCTCCAGAAATCGCAGCAAATATTTTTTCACCCAAACTGGATGATACTTTCAGGTAATGATCAGTACACTAAGGCGACTTGGTTCCCCAAATTTCGTTCTTCTATGTTGAAGCGTTCGTTTCCAATAACAGTTTGAATTTTTAGGTTTCACTCTGTTTTCTCCTATATTGATAGATGTATTTGGAACTCTAAATCCAACACGGTTTGTGCTAGCTTCTTGAAACTTGACACAATAAAGTAGTTTCACGTTCTATCTCTATATTTTGTTTCCTCTTGATGTAGCCCTAAGCAGTGACTGGCGAGAAACACTTTCATGGAAAGGGGTTGCCAGGCTTCCCAAAATTACGAATCTCCAGAAATCTCAGCAAATATTTTCTCACCCAAACAGGATGATACTTTCAGGTAATGATCAGTACACTAAGGCGACTTGGTTCCCCAAATTTCGTTCTTCTATGTTGAAGCGTTCGTTTCCAGTAACAGTTTGAATTTTTAGGTTTCACTCTGTTTTCTCCTATATTGATAGATGTATTTGGAACTCTAAATCCAACACGGTTTGTGCTAGCTTCTTGAAACTTGACACAATAACGTAGTTTCACGTTCTATCTCTATGTTTTGTTTCCTCTTGATGTAGCCCTAAGCATTGACTGTCGAGAAACACTTTCATGGAAAGGGGTGGCTTCCCAAAATTACGAATCTCCAGAAATCGCAGCAAATATTTTTTCACCCAAACTGGATGATACTTTCAGGTAATGATCAGTACACTAAGGCGACTTGGTTCCCCAAATTTCGTTCTTCTATGTTGAAGCGTTCGTTTCCAGTAACAGTTTGAATTTTTAGGTTTCACTCTGTTTTCTTCTATATTGATAGAGGTATTTGGAACTCTAAATCCAACACGGTTTTTGCTAGCTTCTTGAAACTTGACACAATAAAGTAGTTTCACGTTCTATCTCTATGTTTTGTTTCCTCTTGATGTAGCCCTAACAGTGACTGGCGAGAAACACTTTCATGGAAAGGGGTTGCCAGGCTTCCCAAATATGCGAATCTCCAGAAATCTCAGAAATATTTTTTCACCCAAACAGGATGATACTTTCAGGTAATGATCAGTACACTAAGGCGACTTGGTTCCCCAAATTTCGTTCTTCTATGTTGAAGCGTTCGTTTCCAGTAACAGTTTGAATTTTTAGGTTTCACTCTGTTTTCTCCTATATTGATAGATGTATTTGGAACTCTAAATCCAACACGGTTTGTGCTAGCTTCTTGAAACTTGACACAATAAAGTAGTTTCACGTTCTATCTCTATGTTTTGTTTCCTCTTGATGTAGCCCTAACAGTGACCGGCGAGAAACACTTTCATGTAAAGGGTTTGCCAGGCTTCCCAAATATACGAATCTCCAGAAATCTCAGGAAATATTTTTTCACCCAAACAGGATGATACTTTCAGGTAATGATCAGTACACTAAGGCGACTTGGTTCCCCAAGTTTCGTTCTTCTATGTTGAAGCGTTCGTTTCCAGTAACAGTTTGAATTTTTAGGTTTCACTCTGTTTTCTCCTATATTGATAGATGTATTTGGAACTCTAAATCCAACACGGTTTGTGCTAGCTTCTTGAAACTTGACACAATAAAGTAATTTCACGTTCTATCTCTATGTTTTGTTTCCTCTTGATGTAGCCCTAAGCAGTGACTGGCGATAAACACTTTCATGGAAAGGGGTGGCTTCCCAAAATTACGAATCTCCAGAAATCTCAGGAAACGTTTTTTCACCCAAACTGGATGATACTTTCAGGTAATGATCAGTACACTAAGGCGACTTGGTTCCCCAAATTTCGTTCTTCTATGTTGAATCGTTCGTTTCCAGTAACAGTTTGAATTTTTAGGTTTCACTCTGTTTTCTCCTATATTGATAGATGTATTTGGAACTCTGAATCCAACAAGGTTTGTGCTAGCTTCTTGAAACTTGACACAATAAAGTAGTTTCACGTTCTATCTCTATGTTTTGTTTCCTCTTGATGTAGCCCTAACAGTGACTGGCGAGAAACACTTTCATGGAGAGGGGTGGCTTCTCAAAATTACGAATCTCCAGAAATCTCAGCAAATATTTTTTCACCCAAACTGGATTATACTTTCAGGTAATGATCAGTACACTAAGGCGACTTGGTTCCCCAAATTTCGTTCTTCTATGTTGAAGCGTTCGTTTCCAGTAACAGTTTGAATTTTTAGGTTTCACTCTGTTTTCTCCTATATTGATAGATGTATTTGGAACTCTAAATCCAACACGGTTTGTGCTACCTTCTTGAAACTTGACACAATAAAGTAGTTTCACGTTCTATCTCTATGTTTTGTTTCCTCTTGATGTAGCCCTAACAGTGACTGGCGAGAAACACTTTCATGGAAAGGGGTTGCCAGGCTTCCCAAATATACGAATCTCCAGAAATCACAGCAAATATTTTTTCACCCAAACAGGATGATACTTTCAGGTAATGATCAGTACACTAAGGCGACTTGGTTCCCCAAATTTCGTTCTTCTATGTTGAAGCGTTCGTTTCCAGTAACAGTTTGAATTTTTAGGTTTCACTCTGTTTTCTCCTATATTGATAGATGTATTTGGAACTCTAAATCCAACACGGTTTGTGCTAGCTTCTGGAAACTTGACACAATAAAGCAGTTTCACGTTCTATTTCTATGTTTTGTTTCCTCTTGATGTAGCCCTAAGCAGTGACTGGCAAAAAACACTTACATGGAAAGGGGTTGCCAGGCTTCCCAAAATTACGAATCTCCAGAAATCTCAGCAAATATTTTTTCACCCAAACTGGATGATACTTTCAGGTAATGATCAGTACACTAAGGCGACGTGGTTCCCCCAATTTCGTTCTTCTATGTTGAAGCGTTCGTTTCCAGTAACAGTTTGAATTTTTAGGTTTCACTCTGTTTTCTCCTATATTGATAGATGTATTTGGAACTCTGAATCCAACAAGGTTTGTGCTAGGTTCTTGAAACTTGACACAATAAAGTAGTTTCACGTTCTATCTCTATGTTTTGTTTCCTCTTGATGTAGCCCTAACAGTGACTGGCGAGAAACACTTTCATGGAAAGGGGTTGCCAGGCTTCCCAAATATACGAATCTCCAGAAATCTCAGGAAATATTTTTTCACCCAAACAGGATGATACTTTCAGGTAATGATCAGTACACTAAGGCGACTTGGTTCCCCAAATTTCGTTCTTCTATGTTGAAGCGTTCGTTTCCAATAACAGTTTGAATTTTTAGGTTTCACTCTGTTTTCTCCTATATTGATAGATGTATTTGGAACTCTAAATCCAACACGGTTTGTGCTAGCTTCTTGAAACTTGACACAATAAAGTAGTTTCACGTTCTATCTCTATATTTTGTTTCCTCTTGATGTAGCCCTAAGCAGTGACTGGCGAGAAACACTTTCATGGAGAGGGGTGGCTTCCCAAAATTACGAATCTTTAGAAATCTCAGCAAATGTTTTTTCACCCAAACTGGATGATACTTTCAGGTAATGATCAGTACACTAAGGCGACTTGGTTCCCCAAGTTTCGTTCTTCTATGTTGAAGCGTTCGTTTCCAGTAACAGTTTGAATTTTTAGGTTTCACTCTGTTTTCTCCTATATTGATAGATGTATTTGGAACTCTAAATCCAACACGGTTTGTGCTAGCTTCTTGAAACTTGACACAATAAAGTAATTTCACGTTCTATCTCTATGTTTTGTTTCCTCTTGATGTAGCCCTAAGCAGTGACTGGCGATAAACACTTTCATGGAAAGGGGTGGCTTCCCAAAATTACGAATCTCCAGAAATCTCAGGAAACGTTTTTTCACCCAAACTGGATGATACTTTCAGGTAATGATCAGTACACTAAGGCGACTTGGTTCCCCAAATTTCGTTCTTCTATGTTGAATCGTTCGTTTCCAGTAACAGTTTGAATTTTTAGGTTTCACTCTGTTTTCTCCTATATTGATAGATGTATTTGGAACTCTGAATCCAACAAGGTTTGTGCTAGCTTCTTGAAACTTGACACAATAAAGTAGTTTCACGTTCTATCTCTATGTTTTGTTTCCTCTTGATGTAGCCCTAACAGTGACTGGCGAGAAACACTTTCATGGAGAGGGGTGGCTTCTCAAAATTACGAATCTCCAGAAATCTCAGCAAATATTTTTTCACCCAAACTGGATTATACTTTCAGGTAATGATCAGTACACTAAGGCGACTTGGTTCCCCAAATTTCGTTCTTCTATGTTGAAGCGTTCGTTTCCAGTAACAGTTTGAATTTTTAGGTTTCACTCTGTTTTCTCCTATATTGATAGATGTATTTGGAACTCTAAATCCAACACGGTTTGTGCTACCTTCTTGAAACTTGACACAATAAAGTAGTTTCACGTTCTATCTCTATGTTTTGTTTCCTCTTGATGTAGCCCTAACAGTGACTGGCGAGAAACACTTTCATGGAAAGGGGTTGCCAGGCTTCCCAAATATACGAATCTCCAGAAATCACAGCAAATATTTTTTCACCCAAACAGGATGATACTTTCAGGTAATGATCAGTACACTAAGGCGACTTGGTTCCCCAAATTTCGTTCTTCTATGTTGAAGCGTTCGTTTCCAGTAACAGTTTGAATTTTTAGGTTTCACTCTGTTTTCTCCTATATTGATAGATGTATTTGGAACTCTAAATCCAACACGGTTTGTGCTAGCTTCTGGAAACTTGACACAATAAAGCAGTTTCACGTTCTATTTCTATGTTTTGTTTCCTCTTGATGTAGCCCTAAGCAGTGACTGGCAAAAAACTCTTACATGGAAAGGGGTTGCCAGGCTTCCCAAAATTACGAATCTCCAGAAATCTCAGCAAATATTTTTTCACCCAAACTGGATGATACTTTCAGGTAATGATCAGTACACTAAGGCGACGTGGTTCCCCCAATTTCGTTCTTCTATGTTGAAGCGTTCGTTTCCAGTAACAGTTTGAATTTTTAGGTTTCACTCTGTTTTCTCCTATATTGATAGATGTATTTGGAACTCTGAATCCAACAAGGTTTGTGCTAGGTTCTTGAAACTTGACACAATAAAGTAGTTTCACGTTCTATCTCTATGTTTTGTTTCCTCTTGATGTAGCCCTAACAGTGACTGGCGAGAAACACTTTCATGGAAAGGGGTTGCCAGGCTTCCCAAATATACGAATCTCCAGAAATCTCAGGAAATATTTTTTCACCCAAACAGGATGATACTTTCAGGTAATGATCAGTACACTAAGGCGACTTGGTTCCCCAAATTTCGTTCTTCTATGTTGAAGCGTTCGTTTCCAATAACAGTTTGAATTTTTAGGTTTCACTCTGTTTTCTCCTATATTGATAGATGTATTTGGAACTCTAAATCCAACACGGTTTGTGCTAGCTTCTTGAAACTTGACACAATAAAGTAGTTTCACGTTCTATCTCTATATTTTGTTTCCTCTTGATGTAGCCCTAAGCAGTGACTGGCGAGAAACACTTTCATGGAAAGGGGTTGCCAGGCTTTCCAAAATTACGAATCTCCAGAAATCTCAGCAAATATTTTCTCACCCAAACAGGATGATACTTTCAGGTAATGATCAGTACACTAAGGCGACTTGGTTCCCCAAATTTCGTTCTTCTATGTTGAAGCGTTCGTTTCCAGTAACAGTTTGAATTTTTAGGTTTCACTCTGTTTTCTCCTATATTGATAGATGTATTTGGAACTCTAAATCCAACACGGTTTGTGCTAGCTTCTTGAAACTTGACACAATAACGTAGTTTCACGTTCTATCTCTATGTTTTGTTTCCTCTTGATGTAGCCCTAAGCATTGACTGTCGAGAAACACTTTCATGGAAAGGGGTGGCTTCCCAAAATTACGAATCTCCAGAAATCGCAGCAAATATTTTTTCACCCAAACTGGATGATACTTTCAGGTAATGATCAGTACACTAAGGCGACTTGGTTCCCCAAATTTCGTTCTTCTATGTTGAAGCGTTCGTTTCCAGTAACAGTTTGAATTTTTAGGTTTCACTCTGTTTTCTCCTATATTGATAGAGGTATTTGGAACTCTAAATCCAACACGGTTTGTGCTAGCTTCTTGAAACTTGACACAATAAAGTAATTTCACGTTCTATCTCTATGTTTTGTTTCCTCTTGATGTAGCCCTAACAGTGACTGGCGAGAAACACTTTCATGGAAAGGGGTTGCCAGGCTTCCCAAATATACGAATCTCCAGAAATCTCAGGAAATATTTTTTCACCCAAACAGGATGATACTTTCAGGTAATGATCAGTACACTAAGGCGACTTGGTTCCCCAAATTTCGTTCTTCTATGTTGAAGCGTTCGTTTCCAATAACAGTTTGAATTTTTAGGTTTCACTCTGTTTTCTCCTATATTGATAGATGTATTTGGAACTCTAAATCCAACACGGTTTGTGCTAGCTTCTTGAAACTTGACACAATAAAGTAGTTTCACGTTCTATCTCTATATTTTGTTTCCTCTTGATGTAGCCCTAAGCAGTGACTGGCGAGAAACACTTTCATGGAAAGGGGTTGCCAGGCTTCCCAAAATTACGAATCTCCAGAAATCTCAGCAAATATTTTCTCACCCAAACAGGATGATACTTTCAAATAATGATCAGTACACTAAGGCGACTTGGTTCCCCAAATTTCGTTCTTCTATGTTGAAGCGTTCGTTTCCAGTAACAGTTTGAATTTTTAGGTTTCACTCTGTTTTCTCCTATATTGATAGATGTATTTGGAACTCTAAATCCAACACGGTTTGTGCTAGCTTCTTGAAACTTGACACAATAACGTAGTTTCACGTTCTATCTCTATGTTTTGTTTCCTCTTGATGTAGCCCTAAGCATTGACTGTCGAGAAACACTTTCATGGAAAGGGGTGGCTTCCCAAAATTACGAATCTCCAGAAATCGCAGCAAATATTTTTTCACCCAAACTGGATGATACTTTCAGGTAATGATCAGTACACTAAGGCGACTTGGTTCCCCAAATTTCGTTCTTCTATGTTGAAGCGTTCGTTTCCAGTAACAGTTTGAATTTTTAGGTTTCACTCTGTTTTCTTCTATATTGATAGAGGTATTTGGAACTCTAAATCCAACACGGTTTTTGCTAGCTTCTTGAAACTTGACACAATAAAGTAGTTTCACGTTCTATCTCTATGTTTTGTTTCCTCTTGATGTAGCCCTAACAGTGACTGGCGAGAAACACTTTCATGGAAAGGGGTTGCCAGGCTTCCCAAATATGCGAATCTCCAGAAATCTCAGAAATATTTTTTCACCCAAACAGGATGATACTTTCAGGTAATGATCAGTACACTAAGGCGACTTGGTTCCCCAAATTTCGTTCTTCTATGTTGAAGCGTTCGTTTCCAGTAACAGTTTGAATTTTTAGGTTTCACTCTGTTTTCTCCTATATTGATAGATGTATTTGGAACTCTAAATCCAACACGGTTTGTGCTAGCTTCTGGAAACTTGACACAATAAAGCAGTTTCACGTTCTATTTCTATGTTTTGTTTCCTCTTGATGTAGCCCTAAGCAGTGACTGGCAAAAAACACTTACATGGAAAGGGGTTGCCAGGCTTCCCAAAATTACGAATCTCCAGAAATCTCAGCAAATATTTTTTCACCCAAACTGGATGATACTTTCAGGTAATGATCAGTACACTAAGGCGACGTGGTTCCCCCAATTTCGTTCTTCTATGTTGAAGCGTTCGTTTCCAGTAACAGTTTGAATTTTTAGGTTTCACTCTGTTTTCTCCTATATTGATAGATGTATTTGGAACTCTGAATCCAACAAGGTTTGTGCTAGGTTCTTGAAACTTGACACAATAAAGTAGTTTCACGTTCTATCTCTATGTTTTGTTTCCTCTTGATGTAGCCCTAACAGTGACTGGCGAGAAACACTTTCATGGAAAGGGGTTGCCAGGCTTCCCAAATATACGAATCTCCAGAAATCTCAGGAAATATTTTTTCACCCAAACAGGATGATACTTTCAGGTAATGATCAGTACACTAAGGCGACTTGGTTCCCCAAATTTCGTTCTTCTATGTTGAAGCGTTCGTTTCCAATAACAGTTTGAATTTTTAGGTTTCACTCTGTTTTCTCCTATATTGATAGATGTATTTGGAACTCTAAATCCAACACGTTTTGTGCTAGCTTCTTGAAACTTGACACAATAAAGTAGTTTCACGTTCTATCTCTATATTTTGTTTCCTCTTGATGTAGCCCTAAGCAGTGACTGGCGAGAAACACTTTCATGGAAAGGGGTTGCCAGGCTTTCCAAAATTACGAATCTCCAGAAATCTCAGCAAATATTTTCTCACCCAAACAGGATGATACTTTCAGGTAATGATCAGTACACTAAGGCGACTTGGTTCCCCAAATTTCGTTCTTCTATGTTGAAGCGTTCGTTTCCAGTAACAGTTTGAATTTTTAGGTTTCACTCTGTTTTCTCCTATATTGATAGATGTATTTGGAACTCTAAATCCAACACGGTTTGTGCTAGCTTCTTGAAACTTGACACAATAACGTAGTTTCACGTTCTATCTCTATGGTTTGTTTCCTCTTGATGTAGCCCTAAGCATTGACTGTCGAGAAACACTTTCATGGAAAGGGGTGGCTTCCCAAAATTACGAATCTCCAGAAATCGCAGCAAATATTTTTTCACCCAAACTGGATGATACTTTCAGGTAATGATCAGTACACTAAGGCGACTTGGTTCCCCAAATTTCGTTCTTCTATGTTGAAGCGTTCGTTTCCAGTAACAGTTTGAATTTTTAGGTTTCACTCTGTTTTCTCCTATATTGATAGATGTATTTGGAACTCTAAATCCAACACGGTTTGTGCTAGCTTCTTGAAACTTGACACAATAAAGTAGTTTCACGTTCTATCTCTATGTTTTGTTTCCTCTTGATGTAGCCCTAACAGTGACTGGCGAGAAACACTTTCATGGAAAGGGGTTGCCAGGCTTCCCAAATATACGAATCTCCAGAAATCTCAGGAAATATTTTTTCACCCAAACAGGATGATACTTTCAGGTAATGATCAGTACACTAAGGCGACTTGGTTCCCCAAATTTCGTTCTTCTATGTTGAAGCGTTCGTTTCCAATAACAGTTTGAATTTTTAGGTTTCACTCTGTTTTCTCCTATATTGATAGATGTATTTGGAACTCTAAATCCAACACGGTTTGTGCTAGCTTCTTGAAACTTGACACAATAAAGTAGTTTCACGTTCTATCTCTATATTTTGTTTCCTCTTGATGTAGCCCTAAGCAGTGAATGGCGAGAAACACTTTCATGGAAAGGGGTTGCCAGGCTTCCCAAAATTACGAATCTCCAGAAATCTCAGCAAATATTTTCTCACCCAAACAGGATGATACTTTCAGGTAATGATCAGTACACTAAGGCGACTTGGTTCCCCAAATTTCGTTCTTCTATGTTGAAGCGTTCGTTTCCAGTAACAGTTTGAATTTTTAGGTTTCACTCTGTTTTCTCCTATATTGATAGATGTATTTGGAACTCTAAATCCAACACGGTTTGTGCTAGCTTCTTGAAACTTGACACAATAACGTAGTTTCACGTTCTATCTCTATGTTTTGTTTCCTCTTGATGTAGCCCTAAGCATTGACTGTCGAGAAACACTTTCATGGAAAGGGGTGGCTTCCCAAAATTACGAATCTCCAGAAATCGCAGCAAATATTTTTTCACCCAAACTGGATGATACTTTCAGGTAATGATCAGTACACTAAGGCGACTTGGTTCCCCAAATTTCGTTCTTCTATGTTGAAGCGTTCGTTTCCAGTAACAGTTTGAATTTTTAGGTTTCACTCTGTTTTCTTCTATATTGATAGAGGTATTTGGAACTCTAAATCCAACACGGTTTTTGCTAGCTTCTTGAAACTTGACACAATAAAGTAGTTTCACGTTCTATCTCTATGTTTTGTTTCCTCTTGATGTAGCCCTAACAGTGACTGGCGAGAAACACTTTCATGGAAAGGGGTTGCCAGGCTTCCCAAATATGCGAATCTCCAGAAATCTCAGAAATATTTTTTCACCCAAACAGGATGATACTTTCAGGTAATGATCAGTACACTAAGGCGACTTGGTTCCCCAAATTTCGTTCTTCTATGTTGAAGCGTTCGTTTCCAGTAACAGTTTGAATTTTTAGGTTTCACTCTGTTTTCTCCTATATTGATAGATGTATTTGGAACTCTAAATCCAACACGGTTTGTGCTAGCTTCTTGAAACTTGACACAATAGTTTCACGTTCTATCTCTATGTTTTGTTTCCTCTTGATGTAGCCCTAACAGTGACCGGCGAGAAACACTTTCATGGAAAGGGGTTGCCAGGCTTTCCAAAATTACGAATCTCCAGAAATCTCAGGAAATATTTTTTCACCCAAACAGGATGATACTTTCAGGTAATGATCAGTACACTAAGGCGACTTGGTTCCCCAAATTTCGTTCTTCTATGTTGAAGCGTTCGTTTCCAGTAACAGTTTGAATTTTTAGGTTTCACTCTGTTTTCTCCTATATTGATAGATGTATTTGGAACTCTAAATCCAACACGGTTTGTGCTAGCTTCTTGAAACTTGACACAATAAAGTAATTTCACGTTCTATCTCTATGTTTTGTTTCCTCTTGATGTAGCCCTAAGCAGTGACTGGCGATAAACACTTTCATGGAAAGGGGTGGCTTCCCAAAATTACGAATCTCCAGAAATCTCAGGAAATGTTTTTTCACCCAAACTGGATGATACTTTCAGGTAATGATCAGTACACTAAGGCGACTTGGTTCCCCAAATTTCGTTCTTCTATGTTGAAGCGTTCGTTTCCAGTAACAGTTTGAATTTTTAGGTTTCACTCTGTTTTCTCCTATATTGATAGATGTATTTGGAACTCTGAATCCAACAAGGTTTGTGCTAGCTTCTTGAAACTTGACACAATAAAGTAGTTTCACGTTCTATCTCTATGTTTTGTTTCCTCTTGATGTAGCCCTAACAGTGACTGGCGAGAAACACTTTCATGGAGAGGGTTGGCTTCTCAAAATTACGAATCTCCAGAACCCTCAGCAAATATTTTTTCACCCAAACTGGATTATACTTTCAGGTAATGATCAGTACACTAAGGCGACTTGGTTCCCCAAATTTCGTTCTTCTATGTTGAAGCGTTCGTTTCCAGTAACAGTTTGAATTTTTAGGTTTCACTCTGTTTTCTCCTATATTGATAGATGTATTTGGAACTCTAAATCCAACACGGTTTGTGCTACCTTCTTGAAACTTGACACAATAAAGTAGTTTCACGTTCTATCTCTATGTTTTGTTTCCTCTTGATGTAGCCCTAACAGTGACTGGCGAGAAACACTTTCATGGAAAGGGGTTGCCAGGCTTCCCAAATATACGAATCTCCAGAAATCACAGCAAATATTTTTTCACCCAAACAGGATGATACTTTCAGGTAATGATCAGTACACTAAGGCGACTTGGTTCCCCAAATTTCGTTCTTCTATGTTGAAGCGTTCGTTTCCAGTAACAGTTTGAATTTTTAGGTTTCACTCTGTTTTCTCCTATATTGATAGATGTATTTGGAACTCTAAATCCAACACGGTTTGTGCTAGCTTCTGGAAACTTGACACAATAAAGCAGTTTCACGTTCTATTTCTATGTTTTGTTTCCTCTTGATGTAGCCCTAAGCAGTGACTGGCAAAAAACACTTACATGGAAAGGGGTTGCCAGGCTTCCCAAAATTACGAATCTCCAGAAATCTCAGCAAATATTTTTTCACCCAAACTGGATGATACTTTCAGGTAATGATCAGTACACTAAGGCGACGTGGTTCCCCCAATTTCGTTCTTCTATGTTGAAGCGTTCGTTTCCAGTAACAGTTTGAATTTTTAGGTTTCACTCTGTTTTCTCCTATATTGATAGATGTATTTGGAACTCTGAATCCAACAAGGTTTGTGCTAGGTTCTTGAAACTTGACACAATAAAGTAGTTTCACGTTCTATCTCTATGTTTTGTTTCCTCTTGATGTAGCCCTAACAGTGACTGGCGAGAAACACTTTCATGGAAAGGGGTTGCCAGGCTTCCCAAATATACGAATCTCCAGAAATCTCAGGAAATATTTTTTCACCCAAACAGGATGATACTTTCAGGTAATGATCAGTACACTAAGGCGACTTGGTTCCCCAAATTTCGTTCTTCTATGTTGAAGCGTTCGTTTCCAATAACAGTTTGAATTTTTAGGTTTCACTCTGTTTTCTCCTATATTGATAGATGTATTTGGAACTCTAAATCCAACACGGTTTGTGCTAGCTTCTTGAAACTTGACACAATAAAGTAGTTTCACGTTCTATCTCTATATTTTGTTTCCTCTTGATGTAGCCCTAAGCAGTGACTGGCGAGAAACACTTTCATGGAAAGGGGTTGCCAGGCTTTCCAAAATTACGAATCTCCAGAAATCTCAGCAAATATTTTCTCACCCAAACAGGATGATACTTTCAGGTAATGATCAGTACACTAAGGCGACTTGGTTCCCCAAATTTCGTTCTTCTATGTTGAAGCGTTCGTTTCCAGTAACAGTTTGAATTTTTAGGTTTCACTCTGTTTTCTCCTATATTGATAGATGTATTTGGAACTCTAAATCCAACACGGTTTGTGCTAGCTTCTTGAAACTTGACACAATAACGTAGTTTCACGTTCTATCTCTATGTTTTGTTTCCTCTTGATGTAGCCCTAAGCATTGACTGTCGAGAAACACTTTCATGGAAAGGGGTGGCTTCCCAAAATTACGAATCTCCAGAAATCGCAGCAAATATTTTTTCACCCAAACTGGATGATACTTTCAGGTAATGATCAGTACACTAAGGCGACTTGGTTCCCCAAATTTCGTTCTTCTATGTTGAAGCGTTCGTTTCCAGTAACAGTTTGAATTTTTAGGTTTCACTCTGTTTTCTTCTATATTGATAGAGGTATTTGGAACTCTAAATCCAACACGGTTTTTGCTAGCTTCTTGAAACTTGACACAATAAAGTAGTTTCACGTTCTATCTCTATGTTTTGTTTCCTCTTGATGTAGCCCTAACAGTGACTGGCGAGAAACACTTTCATGGAAAGGGGTTGCCAGGCTTCCCAAATATGCGAATCTCCAGAAATCTCAGAAATATTTTTTCACCCAAACAGGATGATACTTTCAGGTAATGATCAGTACACTAAGGCGACTTGGTTCCCCAAATTTCGTTCTTCTATGTTGAAGCGTTCGTTTCCAGAAACAGTTTGAATTTTTAGGTTTCACTCTGTTTTCTCCTATATTGATAGATGTATTTGGAACTCTAAATCCAACACGGTTTGTGCTAGCTTCTTGAAACTTGACACAATAAAGTAGTTTCACGTTCTATCTCTATGTTTTGTTTCCTCTTGATGTAGCCCTAACAGTGACCGGCGAGAAACACTTTCATGGAAAGGGGTTGCCAGGCTTCCCAAATATACGAATCTCCAGAAATCTCAGGATATATTTTTTCACCCAAACAGGATGATACTTTCAGGTAATGATCACTACACTAACGCGACTTGGTCCCCAAATTTCGTTCTTCTATGTTGAAGCGTTCGTTTCCAGTAACAGTTTGAATTTTTAGGTTTCACTCTGTTTTCTCCTATATTGATAGATGTATTTGGAACTCTAAATCCAACACGGTTTGTGCTAGCTTCTTGAAACTTGACACAATAAAGTAGTTTCACGTTCTATCTCTATGTTTTGTTTCCTCTTGATGTAGCCCTAACATTGACTGGCGAGAAACACTTTCATGGAAAGGGGTTGCCAGGCTTCCCAAATATACGAATCTCCAGAAATCTCAGGAAATATTTTTTCACCCAAACAGGATGATACTTTCAGGTAATGATCAGTACACTAAGGCGACTTGGTTCCCCAAATTTCCTTCTTCTATGTTGAAGCGTTCGTTTCCAATAACAGTTTGAATTTTTAGGTTTCACTCTGTTTTCTCCTATATTGATAGATGTATTTGGAACTCTAAATCCAACACGGTTTGTGCTAGCTTCTTGAAACTTGACACAATAAAGTAGTTTCACGTTCTATCTCTATGTTTTGTTTCCTCTTGATGTAGCCCTAACAGTGACTGGCGAGAAACACTTTCATGGAAAGGGGTTGCCAGGCTTCCCAAAATTACGAATCTCCAGAAATCTCAGCAAATATTTTCTCACCCAAACAGGATGATACTTTCAGGTAATGATCAGTACACTAAGGCGACTTGGTTCCCCAAATTTCGTTCTTCTATGTTGAAGCGTTCGTTTCCAGTAACAGTTTGAATTTTTAGGTTTCACTCTGTTTTCTCCTATATTGATAGATGTATTTGGAACTCTAAATCCAACACGGTTTGTGCTAGCTTCTTGAAACTTGACACAATAACGTAGTTTCACGTTCTATCTCTATGTTTTGTTTCCTCTTGATGTAGCCCTAAGCAGTGACTGGCGAGAAACACTTTCATGGAAAGGGGTTGCCAGGCTTTCCAAAATTACGAATCTCCAGAAATCTCAGCAAATATTTTTTCACCCAAACTGGATGATACTTTCAGGTAATGATCAGTACACTAAGGCGACTTGGTTCCCCAAATTTCGTTCTTCTATGTTGAAGCGTTCGTTTCCAGTAACAGTTTGAATTTTTAGGTTTCACTCTGTTTTCTTCTATATTGATAGAGGTATTTGGAACTCTAAATCCAACACGGTTTTTGCTAGCTTCTTGAAACTTGACACAATAAAGTAGTTTCACGTTCTATCTCTATGTTTTGTTTCCTCTTGATGTAGCCCTAACAGTGACTGGCGAGAAACACTTTCATGGAAAGGGGTTGCCAGGCTTCCCAAATATGCGAATCTCCAGAAATCTCAGAAATATTTTTTCACCCAAACAGGATGATACTTTCAGGTAATGATCAGTACACTAAGGCGACTTGGTTCCCCAAATTTCGTTCTTCTATGTTGAAGCGTTCGTTTCCAGTAACAGTTTGAATTTTTAGGTTTCACTCTGTTTTCTCCTATATTGATAGATGTATTTGGAACTCTAAATCCAACACGGTTTGTGCTAGCTTCTTGAAACTTGACACAATAAAGTAGTTTCACGTTCTATCTCTATGTTTTGTTTCCTCTTGATGTAGCCCTAACAGTGACCGGCGAGAAACACTTTCATGTAAAGGGTTTGCCAGGCTTCCCAAATATACGAATCTCCAGAAATCTCAGGAAATATTTTTTCACCCAAACAGGATGATACTTTCAGGTAATGATCAGTACACTAAGGCGACTTGGTTCCCCAAGTTTCGTTCTTCTATGTTGAAGCGTTCGTTTCCAGTAACAGTTTGAATTTTTAGGTTTCACTCTGTTTTCTCCTATATTGATAGATGTATTTGGAACTCTAAATCCAACACGGTTTGTGCTAGCTTCTTGAAACTTGACACAATAAAGTAATTTCACGTTCTATCTCTATGTTTTGTTTCCTCTTGATGTAGCCCTAAGCAGTGACTGGCGATAAACACTTTCATGGAAAGGGGTGGCTTCCCAAAATTACGAATCTCCAGAAATCTCAGGAAACGTTTTTTCACCCAAACTGGATGATACTTTCAGGTAATGATCAGTACACTAAGGCGACTTGGTTCCCCAAATTTCGTTCTTCTATGTTGAATCGTTCGTTTCCAGTAACAGTTTGAATTTTTAGGTTTCACTCTGTTTTCTCCTATATTGATAGATGTATTTGGAACTCTGAATCCAACAAGGTTTGTGCTAGCTTCTTGAAACTTGACACAATAAAGTAGTTTCACGTTCTATCTCTATGTTTTGTTTCCTCTTGATGTAGCCCTAACAGTGACTGGCGAGAAACACTTTCATGGAGAGGGGTGGCTTCTCAAAATTACGAATCTCCAGAAATCTCAGCAAATATTTTTTCACCCAAACTGGATTATACTTTCAGGTAATGATCAGTACACTAAGGCGACTTGGTTCCCCAAATTTCGTTCTTCTATGTTGAAGCGTTCGTTTCCAGTAACAGTTTGAATTTTTAGGTTTCACTCTGTTTTCTCCTATATTGATAGATGTATTTGGAACTCTAAATCCAACACGGTTTGTGCTACCTTCTTGAAACTTGACACAATAAAGTAGTTTCACGTTCTATCTCTATGTTTTGTTTCCTCTTGATGTAGCCCTAACAGTGACTGGCGAGAAACACTTTCATGGAAAGGGGTTGCCAGGCTTCCCAAATATACGAATCTCCAGAAATCACAGCAAATATTTTTTCACCCAAACAGGATGATACTTTCAGGTAATGATCAGTACACTAAGGCGACTTGGTTCCCCAAATTTCGTTCTTCTATGTTGAAGCGTTCGTTTCCAGTAACAGTTTGAATTTTTAGGTTTCACTCTGTTTTCTCCTATATTGATAGATGTATTTGGAACTCTAAATCCAACACGGTTTGTGCTAGCTTCTGGAAACTTGACACAATAAAGCAGTTTCACGTTCTATTTCTATGTTTTGTTTCCTCTTGATGTAGCCCTAAGCAGTGACTGGCAAAAAACACTTACATGGAAAGGGGTTGCCAGGCTTCCCAAAATTACGAATCTCCAGAAATCTCAGCAAATATTTTTTCACCCAAACTGGATGATACTTTCAGGTAATGATCAGTACACTAAGGCGACGTGGTTCCCCCAATTTCGTTCTTCTATGTTGAAGCGTTCGTTTCCAGTAACAGTTTGAATTTTTAGGTTTCACTCTGTTTTCTCCTATATTGATAGATGTATTTGGAACTCTGAATCCAACAAGGTTTGTGCTAGGTTCTTGAAACTTGACACAATAAAGTAGTTTCACGTTCTATCTCTATGTTTTGTTTCCTCTTGATGTAGCCCTAACAGTGACTGGCGAGAAACACTTTCATGGAAAGGGGTTGCCAGGCTTCCCAAATATACGAATCTCCAGAAATCTCAGGAAATATTTTTTCACCCAAACAGGATGATACTTTCAGGTAATGATCAGTACACTAAGGCGACTTGGTTCCCCAAATTTCGTTCTTCTATGTTGAAGCGTTCGTTTCCAATAACAGTTTGAATTTTTAGGTTTCACTCTGTTTTCTCCTATATTGATAGATGTATTTGGAACTCTAAATCCAACACGGTTTGTGCTAGCTTCTTGAAACTTGACACAATAAAGTAGTTTCACGTTCTATCTCTATATTTTGTTTCCTCTTGATGTAGCCCTAAGCAGTGACTGGCGAGAAACACTTTCATGGAAAGGGGTTGCCAGGCTTTCCAAAATTACGAATCTCCAGAAATCTCAGCAAATATTTTCTCACCCAAACAGGATGATACTTTCAGGTAATGATCAGTACACTAAGGCGACTTGGTTCCCCAAATTTCGTTCTTCTATGTTGAAGCGTTCGTTTCCAGTAACAGTTTGAATTTTTAGGTTTCACTCTGTTTTCTCCTATATTGATAGATGTATTTGGAACTCTAAATCCAACACGGTTTGTGCTAGCTTCTTGAAACTTGACACAATAACGTAGTTTCACGTTCTATCTCTATGTTTTGTTTCCTCTTGATGTAGCCCTAAGCATTGACTGTCGAGAAACACTTTCATGGAAAGGGGTGGCTTCCCAAAATTACGAATCTCCAGAAATCGCAGCAAATATTTTTTCACCCAAACTGGATGATACTTTCAGGTAATGATCAGTACACTAAGGCGACTTGGTTCCCCAAATTTCGTTCTTCTATGTTGAAGCGTTCGTTTCCAGTAACAGTTTGAATTTTTAGGTTTCACTCTGTTTTCTCCTATATTGATAGAGGTATTTGGAACTCTAAATCCAACACGGTTTGTGCTAGCTTCTTGAAACTTGACACAATAAAGTAATTTCACGTTCTATCTCTATGTTTTGTTTCCTCTTGATGTAGCCCTAACAGTGACTGGCGAGAAACACTTTCATGGAAAGGGGTTGCCAGGCTTCCCAAATATACGAATCTCCAGAAATCTCAGGAAATATTTTTTCACCCAAACAGGATGATACTTTCAGGTAATGATCAGTACACTAAGGCGACTTGGTTCCCCAAATTTCGTTCTTCTATGTTGAAGCGTTCGTTTCCAATAACAGTTTGAATTTTTAGGTTTCACTCTGTTTTCTCCTATATTGATAGATGTATTTGGAACTCTAAATCCAACACGGTTTGTGCTAGCTTCTTGAAACTTGACACAATAAAGTAGTTTCACGTTCTATCTCTATATTTTGTTTCCTCTTGATGTAGCCCTAAGCAGTGACTGGCGAGAAACACTTTCATGGAAAGGGGTTGCCAGGCTTCCCAAAATTACGAATCTCCAGAAATCTCAGCAAATATTTTCTCACCCAAACAGGATGATACTTTCAGGTAATGATCAGTACACTAAGGCGACTTGGTTCCCCAAATTTCGTTCTTCTATGTTGAAGCGTTCGTTTCCAGTAACAGTTTGAATTTTTAGGTTTCACTCTGTTTTCTCCTATATTGATAGATGTATTTGGAACTCTAAATCCAACACGGTTTGTGCTAGCTTCTTGAAACTTGACACAATAACGTAGTTTCACGTTCTATCTCTATGTTTTGTTTCCTCTTGATGTAGCCCTAAGCATTGACTGTCGAGAAACACTTTCATGGAAAGGGGTGGCTTCCCAAAATTACGAATCTCCAGAAATCGCAGCAAATATTTTTTCACCCAAACTGGATGATACTTTCAGGTAATGATCAGTACACTAAGGCGACTTGGTTCCCCAAATTTCGTTCTTCTATGTTGAAGCGTTCGTTTCCAGTAACAGTTTGAATTTTTAGGTTTCACTCTGTTTTCTTCTATATTGATAGAGGTATTTGGAACTCTAAATCCAACACGGTTTTTGCTAGCTTCTTGAAACTTGACACAATAAAGTAGTTTCACGTTCTATCTCTATGTTTTGTTTCCTCTTGATGTAGCCCTAACAGTGACTGGCGAGAAACACTTTCATGGAAAGGGGTTGCCAGGCTTCCCAAATATGCGAATCTCCAGAAATCTCAGAAATATTTTTTCACCCAAACAGGATGATACTTTCAGGTAATGATCAGTACACTAAGGCGACTTGGTTCCCCAAATTTCGTTCTTCTATGTTGAAGCGTTCGTTTCCAGTAACAGTTTGAATTTTTAGGTTTCACTCTGTTTTCTCCTATATTGATAGATGTATTTGGAACTCTAAATCCAACACGGTTTGTGCTAGCTTCTGGAAACTTGACACAATAAAGCAGTTTCACGTTCTATTTCTATGTTTTGTTTCCTCTTGATGTAGCCCTAAGCAGTGACTGGCAAAAAACACTTACATGGAAAGGGGTTGCCAGGCTTCCCAAAATTACGAATCTCCAGAAATCTCAGCAAATATTTTTTCACCCAAACTGGATGATACTTTCAGGTAATGATCAGTACACTAAGGCGACGTGGTTCCCCCAATTTCGTTCTTCTATGTTGAAGCGTTCGTTTCCAGTAACAGTTTGAATTTTTAGGTTTCACTCTGTTTTCTCCTATATTGATAGATGTATTTGGAACTCTGAATCCAACAAGGTTTGTGCTAGGTTCTTGAAACTTGACACAATAAAGTAGTTTCACGTTCTATCTCTATGTTTTGTTTCCTCTTGATGTAGCCCTAACAGTGACTGGCGAGAAACACTTTCATGGAAAGGGGTTGCCAGGCTTCCCAAATATACGAATCTCCAGAAATCTCAGGAAATATTTTTTCACCCAAACAGGATGATACTTTCAGGTAATGATCAGTACACTAAGGCGACTTGGTTCCCCAAATTTCGTTCTTCTATGTTGAAGCGTTCGTTTCCAATAACAGTTTGAATTTTTAGGTTTCACTCTGTTTTCTCCTATATTGATAGATGTATTTGGAACTCTAAATCCAACACGTTTTGTGCTAGCTTCTTGAAACTTGACACAATAAAGTAGTTTCACGTTCTATCTCTATATTTTGTTTCCTCTTGATGTAGCCCTAAGCAGTGACTGGCGAGAAACACTTTCATGGAAAGGGGTTGCCAGGCTTTCCAAAATTACGAATCTCCAGAAATCTCAGCAAATATTTTCTCACCCAAACAGGATGATACTTTCAGGTAATGATCAGTACACTAAGGCGACTTGGTTCCCCAAATTTCGTTCTTCTATGTTGAAGCGTTCGTTTCCAGTAACAGTTTGAATTTTTAGGTTTCACTCTGTTTTCTCCTATATTGATAGATGTATTTGGAACTCTAAATCCAACACGGTTTGTGCTAGCTTCTTGAAACTTGACACAATAACGTAGTTTCACGTTCTATCTCTATGGTTTGTTTCCTCTTGATGTAGCCCTAAGCATTGACTGTCGAGAAACACTTTCATGGAAAGGGGTGGCTTCCCAAAATTACGAATCTCCAGAAATCGCAGCAAATATTTTTTCACCCAAACTGGATGATACTTTCAGGTAATGATCAGTACACTAAGGCGACTTGGTTCCCCAAATTTCGTTCTTCTATGTTGAAGCGTTCGTTTCCAGTAACAGTTTGAATTTTTAGGTTTCACTCTGTTTTCTCCTATATTGATAGATGTATTTGGAACTCTAAATCCAACACGGTTTGTGCTAGCTTCTTGAAACTTGACACAATAAAGTAGTTTCACGTTCTATCTCTATGTTTTGTTTCCTCTTGATGTAGCCCTAACAGTGACTGGCGAGAAACACTTTCATGGAAAGGGGTTGCCAGGCTTCCCAAATATACGAATCTCCAGAAATCTCAGGAAATATTTTTTCACCCAAACAGGATGATACTTTCAGGTAATGATCAGTACACTAAGGCGACTTGGTTCCCCAAATTTCGTTCTTCTATGTTGAAGCGTTCGTTTCCAATAACAGTTTGAATTTTTAGGTTTCACTCTGTTTTCTCCTATATTGATAGATGTATTTGGAACTCTAAATCCAACACGGTTTGTGCTAGCTTCTTGAAACTTGACACAATAAAGTAGTTTCACGTTCTATCTCTATATTTTGTTTCCTCTTGATGTAGCCCTAAGCAGTGAATGGCGAGAAACACTTTCATGGAAAGGGGTTGCCAGGCTTCCCAAAATTACGAATCTCCAGAAATCTCAGCAAATATTTTCTCACCCAAACAGGATGATACTTTCAGGTAATGATCAGTACACTAAGGCGACTTGGTTCCCCAAATTTCGTTCTTCTATGTTGAAGCGTTCGTTTCCAGTAACAGTTTGAATTTTTAGGTTTCACTCTGTTTTCTCCTATATTGATAGATGTATTTGGAACTCTAAATCCAACACGGTTTGTGCTAGCTTCTTGAAACTTGACACAATAACGTAGTTTCACGTTCTATCTCTATGTTTTGTTTCCTCTTGATGTAGCCCTAAGCATTGACTGTCGAGAAACACTTTCATGGAAAGGGGTGGCTTCCCAAAATTACGAATCTCCAGAAATCGCAGCAAATATTTTTTCACCCAAACTGGATGATACTTTCAGGTAATGATCAGTACACTAATGCGACTTGGTTCCCCAAATTTCGTTCTTCTATGTTGAAGCGTTCGTTTCCAGTAACAGTTTGAATTTTTAGGTTTCACTCTGTTTTCTTCTATATTGATAGAGGTATTTGGAACTCTAAATCCAACACGGTTTTTGCTAGCTTCTTGAAACTTGACACAATAAAGTAGTTTCACGTTCTATCTCTATGTTTTGTTTCCTCTTGATGTAGCCCTAACAGTGACTGGCGAGAAACACTTTCATGGAAAGGGGTTGCCAGGCTTCCCAAATATGCGAATCTCCAGAAATCTCAGAAATATTTTTTCACCCAAACAGGATGATACTTTCAGGTAATGATCAGTACACTAAGGCGACTTGGTTCCCCAAATTTCGTTCTTCTATGTTGAAGCGTTCGTTTCCAGTAACAGTTTGAATTTTTAGGTTTCACTCTGTTTTCTCCTATATTGATAGATGTATTTGGAACTCTAAATCCAACACGGTTTGTGCTAGCTTCTTGAAACTTGACACAATAGTTTCACGTTCTATCTCTATGTTTTGTTTCCTCTTGATGTAGCCCTAACAGTGACCGGCGAGAAACACTTTCATGGAAAGGGGTTGCCAGGCTTTCCAAAATTACGAATCTCCAGAAATCTCAGGAAATATTTTTTCACCCAAACAGGATGATACTTTCAGGTAATGATCAGTACACTAAGGCGACTTGGTTCCCCAAATTTCGTTCTTCTATGTTGAAGCGTTCGTTTCCAGTAACAGTTTGAATTTTTAGGTTTCACTCTGTTTTCTCCTATATTGATAGATGTATTTGGAACTCTAAATCCAACACGGTTTGTGCTAGCTTCTTGAAACTTGACACAATAAAGTAATTTCACGTTCTATCTCTATGTTTTGTTTCCTCTTGATGTAGCCCTAAGCAGTGACTGGCGATAAACACTTTCATGGAAAGGGGTGGCTTCCCAAAATTACGAATCTCCAGAAATCTCAGGAAATGTTTTTTCACCCAAACTGGATGATACTTTCAGGTAATGATCAGTACACTAAGGCGACTTGGTTCCCCAAATTTCGTTCTTCTATGTTGAAGCGTTCGTTTCCAGTAACAGTTTGAATTTTTAGGTTTCACTCTGTTTTCTCCTATATTGATAGATGTATTTGGAACTCTGAATCCAACAAGGTTTGTGCTAGCTTCTTGAAACTTGACACAATAAAGTAGTTTCACGTTCTATCTCTATGTTTTGTTTCCTCTTGATGTAGCCCTAACAGTGACTGGCGAGAAACACTTTCATGGAGAGGGTTGGCTTCTCAAAATTACGAATCTCCAGAACCCTCAGCAAATATTTTTTCACCCAAACTGGATTATACTTTCAGGTATTGATCAGTACACTAAGGCGACTTGGTTCCCCAAATTTCGTTCTTCTATGTTGAAGCGTTCGTTTCCAGTAACAGTTTGAATTTTTAGGTTTCACTCTGTTTTCTCCTATATTGATAGATGTATTTGGAACTCTAAATCCAACACGGTTTGTGCTACCTTCTTGAAACTTGACACAATAAAGTAGTTTCACGTTCTATCTCTATGTTTTGTTTCCTCTTGATGTAGCCCTAACAGTGACTGGCGAGAAACACTTTCATGGAAAGGGGTTGCCAGGCTTCCCAAATATACGAATCTCCAGAAATCACAGCAAATATTTTTTCACCCAAACAGGATGATACTTTCAGGTAATGATCAGTACACTAAGGCGACTTGGTTCCCCAAATTTCGTTCTTCTATGTTGAAGCGTTCGTTTCCAGTAACAGTTTGAATTTTTAGGTTTCACTCTGTTTTCTCCTATATTGATAGATGTATTTGGAACTCTAAATCCAACACGGTTTGTGCTAGCTTCTGGAAACTTGACACAATAAAGCAGTTTCACGTTCTATTTCTATGTTTTGTTTCCTCTTGATGTAGCCCTAAGCAGTGACTGGCAAAAAACACTTACATGGAAAGGGGTTGCCAGGCTTCCCAAAATTACGAATCTCCAGAAATCTCAGCAAATATTTTTTCACCCAAACTGGATGATACTTTCAGGTAATGATCAGTACACTAAGGCGACGTGGTTCCCCCAATTTCGTTCTTCTATGTTGAAGCGTTCGTTTCCAGTAACAGTTTGAATTTTTAGGTTTCACTCTGTTTTCTCCTATATTGATAGATGTATTTGGAACTCTGAATCCAACAAGGTTTGTGCTAGGTTCTTGAAACTTGACACAATAAAGTAGTTTCACGTTCTATCTCTATGTTTTGTTTCCTCTTGATGTAGCCCTAACAGTGACTGGCGAGAAACACTTTCATGGAAAGGGGTTGCCAGGCTTCCCAAATATACGAATCTCCAGAAATCTCAGGAAATATTTTTTCACCCAAACAGGATGATACTTTCAGGTAATGATCAGTACACTAAGGCGACTTGGTTCCCCAAATTTCGTTCTTCTATGTTGAAGCGTTCGTTTCCAATAACAGTTTGAATTTTTAGGTTTCACTCTGTTTTCTCCTATATTGATAGATGTATTTGGAACTCTAAATCCAACACGGTTTGTGCTAGCTTCTTGAAACTTGACACAATAAAGTAGTTTCACGTTCTATCTCTATATTTTGTTTCCTCTTGATGTAGCCCTAAGCAGTGACTGGCGAGAAACACTTTCATGGAAAGGGGTTGCCAGGCTTTCCAAAATTACGAATCTCCAGAAATCTCAGCAAATATTTTCTCACCCAAACAGGATGATACTTTCAGGTAATGATCAGTACACTAAGGCGACTTGGTTCCCCAAATTTCGTTCTTCTATGTTGAAGCGTTCGTTTCCAGTAACAGTTTGAATTTTTAGGTTTCACTCTGTTTTCTCCTATATTGATAGATGTATTTGGAACTCTAAATCCAACACGGTTTGTGCTAGCTTCTTGAAACTTGACACAATAACGTAGTTTCACGTTCTATCTCTATGTTTTGTTTCCTCTTGATGTAGCCCTAAGCATTGACTGTCGAGAAACACTTTCATGGAAAGGGGTGGCTTCCCAAAATTACGAATCTCCAGAAATCGCAGCAAATATTTTTTCACCCAAACTGGATGATACTTTCAGGTAATGATCAGTACACTAAGGCGACTTGGTTCCCCAAATTTCGTTCTTCTATGTTGAAGCGTTCGTTTCCAGTAACAGTTTGAATTTTTAGGTTTCACTCTGTTTTCTTCTATATTGATAGAGGTATTTGGAACTCTAAATCCAACACGGTTTTTGCTAGCTTCTTGAAACTTGACACAATAAAGTAGTTTCACGTTCTATCTCTATGTTTTGTTTCCTCTTGATGTAGCCCTAACAGTGACTGGCGAGAAACACTTTCATGGAAAGGGGTTGCCAGGCTTCCCAAATATGCGAATCTCCAGAAATCTCAGAAATATTTTTTCACCCAAACAGGATGATACTTTCAGGTAATGATCAGTACACTAAGGCGACTTGGTTCCCCAAATTTCGTTCTTCTATGTTGAAGCGTTCGTTTCCAGAAACAGTTTGAATTTTTAGGTTTCACTCTGTTTTCTCCTATATTGATAGATGTATTTGGAACTCTAAATCCAACACGGTTTGTGCTAGCTTCTTGAAACTTGACACAATAAAGTAGTTTCACGTTCTATCTCTATGTTTTGTTTCCTCTTGATGTAGCCCTAACAGTGACCGGCGAGAAACACTTTCATGGAAAGGGGTTGCCAGGCTTCCCAAATATACGAATCTCCAGAAATCTCAGGATATATTTTTTCACCCAAACAGGATGATACTTTCAGGTAATGATCACTACACTAACGCGACTTGGTTCCCCAAATTTCGTTCTTCTATGTTGAAGCGTTCGTTTCCAGTAACAGTTTGAATTTTTAGGTTTCACTCTGTTTTCTCCTATATTGATAGATGTATTTGGAACTCTAAATCCAACACGGTTTGTGCTAGCTTCTTGAAACTTGACACAATAACGTAGTTTCACGTTCTATCTCTATGGTTTGTTTCCTCTTGATGTAGCCCTAAGCATTGACTGTCGAGAAACACTTTCATGGAAAGGGGTGGCTTCCCAAAGTTACGAATCTCCAGAAATCGCAGCAAATATTTTTTCACCCAAACTGGATGATACTTTCAGGTAATGATCAGTACACTAAGGCGACTTGGTTCCCCAAATTTCGTTCTTCTATGTTGAAGCGTTCGTTTCCAGTAACAGTTTGAATTTTTAGGTTTCACTCTGTTTTCTCCTATATTGATAGATGTATTTGGAACTCTAAATCCAACACGGTTTGTGCTAGCTTCTTGAAACTTGACACAATAAAGTAGTTTCACGTTCTATCTCTATGTTTTGTTTCCTCTTGATGTAGCCCTAACAGTGACTGGCGAGAAACACTTTCATGGAAAGGGGTTGCCAGGCTTCCCAAATATACGAATCTCCAGAAATCTCAGGAAATATTTTTTCACCCAAACAGGATGATACTTTCAGGTAATGATCAGTACACTAAGGCGACTTGGTTCCCCAAATTTCGTTCTTCTATGTTGAAGTGTTCGTTTCCAATAACAGTTTGAATTTTTAGGTTTCACTCTGTTTTCTCCTATATTGATAGATGTATTTGGAACTCTAAATCCAACACGGTTTGTGCTAGCTTCTTGAAACTTGACACAATAAAGTAGTTTCACGTTCTATCTCTATATTTTGTTTCCTCTTGATGTAGCCCTAAGCAGTGAATGGCGAGAAACACTTTCATGGAAAGGGGTTGCCAGGCTTCCCAAAATTACGAATCTCCAGAAATCTCAGCAAATATTTTCTCACCCAAACAGGATGATACTTTCAGGTAATGATCAGTACACTAAGGCGACTTGGTTCCCCAAATTTCGTTCTTCTATGTTGAAGCGTTCGTTTCCAGTAACAGTTTGAATTTTTAGGTTTCACTCTGTTTTCTCCTATATTGATAGATGTATTTGGAACTCTAAATCCAACACGGTTTGTGCTAGCTTCTTGAAACTTGACACAATAACGTAGTTTCACGTTCTATCTCTATGTTTTGTTTCCTCTTGATGTAGCCCTAAGCATTGACTGTCGAGAAACACTTTCATGGAAAGGGGTGGCTTCCCAAAATTACGAATCTCCAGAAATCGCAGCAAATATTTTTTCACCCAAACTGGATGATACTTTCAGGTAATGATCAGTACACTAAGGCGACTTGGTTCCCCAAATTTCGTTCTTCTATGTTGAAGCGTTCGTTTCCAGTAACAGTTTGAATTTTTAGGTTTCACTCTGTTTTCTTCTACATTGATAGAGGTATTTGGAACTCTAAATCCAACACGGTTTTTGCTAGCTTCTTGAAACTTGACACAATAAAGTAGTTTCACGTTCTATCTCTATGTTTTGTTTCCTCTTGATGTAGCCCTAACAGTGACTGGCGAGAAACACTTTCATGGAAAGGGGTTGCCAGGCTTCCCAAATATGCGAATCTCCAGAAATCTCAGAAATATTTTTTCACCCAAACAGGATGATACTTTCAGGTAATGATCAGTACACTAAGGCGACTTGGTTCCCCAAATTTCGTTCTTCTATGTTGAAGCGTTCGTTTCCAGTAACAGTTTGAATTTTTAGGTTTCACTCTGTTTTCTCCTATATTGATAGATGTATTTGGAACTCTAAATCCAACACGGTTTGTGCTAGCTTCTTGAAACTTGACACAATAGTTTCACGTTCTATCTCTATGTTTTGTTTCCTCTTGATGTAGCCCTAACAGTGACCGGCGAGAAACACTTTCATGGAAAGGGGTTGCCAGGCTTTCCAAAATTACGAATCTCCAGAAATCTCAGGAAATATTTTTTCACCCAAACAGGATGATACTTTCAGGTAATGATCAGTACACTAAGGCGACTTGGTTCCCCAAATTTCGTTCTTCTATGTTGAAGCGTTCGTTTCCAGTAACAGTTTGAATTTTTAGGTTTCACTCTGTTTTCTCCTATATTGATAGATGTATTTGGAACTCTAAATCCAACACGGTTTGTGCTAGCTTCTTGAAACTTGACACAATAAAGTAATTTCACGTTCTATCTCTATGTTTTGTTTCCTCTTGATGTAGCCCTAAGCAGTGACTGGCGATAAACACTTTCATGGAAAGGGGTGGCTTCCCAAAATTACGAATCTCCAGAAATCTCAGGAAATGTTTTTTCACCCAAACTGGATGATACTTTCAGGTAATGATCAGTACACTAAGGCGACTTGGTTCCCCAAATTTCGTTCTTCTATGTTGAAGCGTTCGTTTCCAGTAACAGTTTGAATTTTTAGGTTTCACTCTGTTTTCTCCTATATTGATAGATGTATTTGGAACTCTGAATCCAACAAGGTTTGTGCTAGCTTCTTGAAACTTGACACAATAAAGTAGTTTCACGTTCTATCTCTATGTTTTGTTTCTTCTTGATGTAGCCCTAACAGTGACTGGCGAGAAACACTTTCATGGAGAGGGTTGGCTTCTCAAAATTACGAATCTCCAGAACCCTCAGCAAATATTTTTTCACCCAAACTGGATTATACTTTCAGGTAATGATCAGTACACTAAGGCGACTTGGTTCCCCAAATTTCGTTCTTCTATGTTGAAGCGTTCGTTTCCAGTAACAGTTTGAATTTTTAGGTTTCACTCTGTTTTCTCCTATATTGATAGATGTATTTGGAACTCTAAATCCAACACGGTTTGTGCTACCTTCTTGAAACTTGACACAATAAAGTAGTTTCACGTTCTATCTCTATGTTTTGTTTCCTCTTGATGTAGCCCTAACAGTGACTGGCGAGAAACACTTTCATGGAAAGGGGTTGCCAGGCTTCCCAAATATATGAATCTCCAGAAATCACAGCAAATATTTTTTCACCCAAACAGGATGATACTTTCAGGTAATGATCAGTACACTAAGGCGACTTGGTTCCCCAAATTTCGTTCTTCTATGTTGAAGCGTTCGTTTCCAGTAACAGTTTGAATTTTTAGGTTTCACTCTGTTTTCTCCTATATTGATAGATGTATTTGGAACTCTAAATCCAACACGGTTTGTGCTAGCTTCTGGAAACTTGACACAATAAAGCAGTTTCACGTTCTATTTCTATGTTTTGTTTCCTCTTGATGTAGCCCTAAGCAGTGACTGGCAAAAAACACTTACATGGAAAGGGGTTGCCAGGCTTCCCAAAATTACGAATCTCCAGAAATCTCAGCAAATATTTTTTCACCCAAACTGGATGATACTTTCAGGTAATGATCAGTACACTAAGGCGACGTGGTTCCCCCAATTTCGTTCTTCTATGTTGAAGCGTTCGTTTCCAGTAACAGTTTGAATTTTTAGGTTTCACTCTGTTTTCTCCTATATTGATAGATGTATTTGGAACTCTGAATCCAACAAGGTTTGTGCTAGGTTCTTGAAACTTGACACAATAAAGTAGTTTCACGTTCTATCTCTATGTTTTGTTTCCTCTTGATGTAGCCCTAACAGTGACTGGCGAGAAACACTTTCATGGAAAGGGGTTGCCAGGCTTCCCAAATATACGAATCTCCAGAAATCTCAGGAAATATTTTTTCACCCAAACAGGATGATACTTTCAGGTAATGATCAGTACACTAAGGCGACTTGGTTCCCCAAATTTCGTTCTTCTATGTTGAAGCGTTCGTTTCCAATAACAGTTTGAATTTTTAGGTTTCACTCTGTTTTCTCCTATATTGATAGATGTATTTGGAACTCTAAATCCAACACGGTTTGTGCTAGCTTCTTGAAACTTGACACAATAAAGTAGTTTCACGTTCTATCTCTATATTTTGTTTCCTCTTGATGTAGCCCTAAGCAGTGACTGGCGAGAAACACTTTCATGGAAAGGGGTTGCCAGGCTTTCCAAAATTACGAATCTCCAGAAATCTCAGCAAATATTTTCTCACCCAAACAGGATGATACTTTCAGGTAATGATCAGTACACTAAGGCGACTTGGTTCCCCAAATTTCGTTCTTCTATGTTGAAGCGTTCGTTTCCAGTAACAGTTTGAATTTTTAGGTTTCACTCTGTTTTCTCCTATATTGATAGATGTATTTGGAACTCTAAATCCAACACGGTTTGTGCTAGCTTCTTGAAACTTGACACAATAACGTAGTTTCACGTTCTATCTCTATGTTTTGTTTCCTCTTGATGTAGCCCTAAGCATTGAGTGTCGAGAAACACTTTCATGGAAAGGGGTGGCTTCCCAAAATTACGAATCTCCAGAAATCTCAGGAAATATTTTTTCACCCAAACTGGATGATACTTTCAGGTAATGATCAGTACACTAAGGCGACTTGGTTCCCCAAATTTCGTTCTTCTATGTTGAAGCGTTCGTTTCCAGTAACAGTTTGAATTTTTAGGTTTCACTCTGTTTTCTTCTATATTGATAGAGGTATTTGGAACTCTAAATCCAACACGGTTTTTGCTAGCTTCTTGAAACTTGACACAATAAAGTAGTTTCACGTTCTATCTCTATGTTTTGTTTCCTCTTGATGTAGCCCTAACAGTGACTGGCGAGAAACACTTTCATGGAAAGGGGTTGCCAGGCTTCCCAAATATGCGAATCTCCAGAAATCTCAGAAATATTTTTTCACCCAAACAGGATGATACTTTCAGGTAATGATCAGTACACTAAGGCGACTTGGTTCCCCAAATTTCGTTCTTCTATGTTGAAGCGTTCGTTTCCAGAAACAGTTTGAATTTTTAGGTTTCACTCTGTTTTCTCCTATATTGATAGATGTATTTGGAACTCTAAATCCAACACGGTTTGTGCTAGCTTCTTGAAACTTGACACAATAAAGTAGTTTCACGTTCTATCTCTATGTTTTGTTTCCACTTGATGTAGCCCTAACAGTGACCGGCGAGAAACACTTTCATGGAAAGGGGTTGCCAGGCTTCCCAAATATACGAATCTCCAGAAATCTCAGGATATATTTTTTCACCCAAACAGGATGATACTTTCAGGTAATGATCACTACACTAACGCGACTTGGTTCCCCAAATTTCGTTCTTCTATGTTGAAGCGTTCGTTTCCAGTAACAGTTTGAATTTTTAGGTTTCACTCTGTTTTCTCCTATATTGATAGATGTATTTGGAACTCTAAATCCAACACGGTTTGTGCTAGCTTCTGGAAACTTGACACAATAAAGCAGTTTCACGTTCTATCTCTATGTTTTGTTTCCTCTTGATGTAGGCCTAAGCAGTGACTGGCAAAAAACACTTTCATGGAAAGGGGATGCCAGGCTTCCCAAAATTACGAATCTCCAGAAATCTCAGCAAATATTTTTTTCACCCAAACTGGATGATACTTTCAGGTAATGATCAGTACACTAAGGCGACTTGGTTCCCCAAATTTCGTTCTTCTATGTTGAAGCGTTTGTTTCCAGTAACAGTTTGAATTTTTAGGTTTCACTCTGTTTTCTCCTATATTGATAGATGTATTTGGAACTCTAAATCCAACACGGTTTGTGCTAGCTTCTTGAAACTTGACACAATAAAGTAATTTCACGTTCTATCTCTATGTTTTGTTTCCTCTTGATGTAGCCCCAAGCAGTGACTGAGGAGAAACACTTTCATGGAAAGGGGTTGCCAACCTTCCTAAAATTACAAATCTCCAGATATCTCAGCAAATATTTTTTCACCCAAACTGGATGATACTTTCAGGTAATGATCAGTACACTAAGGCGACTTGGTTCCCCAAATTTCGTTCTTCTATGTTGAAGCGTTCGTTTCCAGTAACAGTTTGAATTTTTAGGTTTCACTCTGTTTTCTCCTATATTGATAGATATATTTGGAACTCTAAATCCAACACGGTTTGTGCTAGCTTCTTGAAACTTGACACAATAAAGTAGTTTCACGTTCTATCTCTATGTTTTGTTTCCTCTTGATGTAGCCCTAACAGTGACTGGCGAGAAACACTTTCATGGAAAGGGGTTGCCAGGCTTCCCAAATATACGAATCTCCAGATATCTCAGGAAATATTTTTTCACCCAAACAGGATGATACTTTCAGGTAATGATCAGTACACTAAGGCGACTTGGTTCCCCAAATTTCGTTCTTCTATGTTGAAGCGTTCGTTTCCAGTAACAGTTTGAATTTTTAGGTTTCACTCTGTTTTCTCCTATATTGATAGATGTATTTGGAACTCTAAATCCAACACGGTTTGTGCTAGCTTCTTGAAACTTGACACAATAAAGTACTTTCACGTTCTATCTCTATGTTTTGTTTCCTCTTGATGTAGCCCTAAGCAGTGACTGGCGATAAACACTTTCATGGAAAGGGGTGGCTTCCCAAAATTACGAATCTCCAGAAATCTCAGGAAATATTTTTTCACCCAAACTGGATGATACTTTCAGGAAATGATCACTACACTAACGCGACTTGGTTCCCCAAATTTCGTTCTTCTATGTTGAAGCGTTCGTTTCCAGTAACAGTTTGAATTTTTAGGTTTCACTCTGTTTTCTCCTATATTGATAGATGTATTTGGAACTCTAAATCCAACACGGTTTGTGCTAGCTTCTTGAAACTTGACACAATAAAGCAGTTTCACGTTCTATCTCTATGTTTTGTTTCCTCTTGATGTAGCCCTAAGCAGTGAATGGCGAGAAACACTTTCATGGAAAGGGGTTGCCATGTTTCCCAAAATTACGAATCTCCAGAAATCTCAGCAAATATTTTTTCACCCAAACTGGATGATACTTTCAGGTAATGATCAGTACACTAAGGCGACTTGGTTCCCCAAATGTCGTTCTTCTATGTTGAAGCGTTCGTTTCCAGTAACAGTTTGAATTTTTAGGTTTCACTCTGTTTTCTCCTATATTGATAGATGTATTTGGAACTCTAAATCCAACACGGTTTGTGCTAGCTTCTTGAAACTTGACACAATAAAGTAGTTTCACGTTCTATCTCTATATTTTGTTTCCTCTTGATGTAGCCCTAAGCAGTGACTGGCGAGAAACACTTTCATGGAAAGGGGTTGCCAGGCTTTCCAAAATTACGAATCTCCAGAAATCTCAGCAAATATTTTCTCACCCAAACAGGATGATACTTTCAGGTAATGATCAGTACACTAAGGCGACTTGGTTCCCCAAATTTCGTTCTTCTATGTTGAAGCGTTCGTTTCCAGTAACAGTTTGAATTTTTAGGTTTCACTCTGTTTTCTCCTATATTGATAGATGTATTTGGAACTCTAAATCCAACACGGTTTGTGCTAGCTTCTTGAAACTTGACACAATAACGTAGTTTCACGTTCTATCTCTATGTTTTGTTTCCTCTTGATGTAGCCCTAAGCATTGACTGTCGAGAAACACTTTCATGGAAAGGGGTGGCTTCCCAAAATTACGAATCTCCAGAAATCGCAGCAAATATTTTTTCACCCAAACTGGATGATACTTTCAGGTAATGATCAGTACACTAAGGCGACTTGGTTCCCCAAATTTCGTTCTTCTATGTTGAAGCGTTCGTTTCCAGTAACAGTTTGAATTTTTAGGTTTCACTCTGTTTTCTTCTATATTGATAGAGGTATTTGGAACTCTAAATCCAACACGGTTTTTGCTAGCTTCTTGAAACTTGACACAATAAAGTAGTTTCACGTTCTATCTCTATGTTTTGTTTCCTCTTGATGTAGCCCTAACAGTGACTGGCGAGAAACACTTTCATGGAAAGGGGTTGCCAGGCTTCCCAAATATGCGAATCTCCAGAAATCTCAGAAATATTTTTTCACCCAAACAGGATGATACTTTCAGGTAATGATCAGTACACTAAGGCGACTTGGTTCCCCAAATTTCGTTCTTCTATGTTGAAGCGTTCGTTTCCAGAAACAGTTTGAATTTTTAGGTTTCACTCTGTTTTCTCCTATATTGATAGATGTATTTGGAACTCTAAATCCAACACGGTTTGTGCTAGCTTCTTGAAACTTGACACAATAAAGTAGTTTCACGTTCTATCTCTATGTTTTGTTTCCTCTTGATGTAGCCCTAACAGTGACCGGCGAGAAACACTTTCATGGAAAGGGGTTGCCAGGCTTCCCAAATATACGAATCTCCAGAAATCTCAGGATATATTTTTTCACCCAAACAGGATGATACTTTCAGGTAATGATCACTACACTAACGCGACTTGGTTCCCCAAATTTCGTTCTTCTATGTTGAAGCGTTCGTTTCCAGTAACAGTTTGAATTTTTAGGTTTCACTCTGTTTTCTCCTATATTGATAGATGTATTTGGAACTCTAAATCCAACACGGTTTGTGCTAGCTTCTTGAAACTTGACACAATAACGTAGTTTCACGTTCTATCTCTATGGTTTGTTTCCTCTTGATGTAGCCCTAAGCATTGACTGTCGAGAAACACTTTCATGGAAAGGGGTGGCTTCCCAAAGTTACGAATCTCCAGAAATCGCAGCAAATATTTTTTCACCCAAACTGGATGATACTTTCAGGTAATGATCAGTACACTAAGGCGACTTGGTTCCCCAAATTTCGTTCTTCTATGTTGAAGCGTTCGTTTCCAGTAACAGTTTGAATTTTTAGGTTTCACTCTGTTTTCTCCTATATTGATAGATGTATTTGGAACTCTAAATCCAACACGGTTTGTGCTAGCTTCTTGAAACTTGACACAATAAAGTAGTTTCACGTTCTATCTCTATGTTTTGTTTCCTCTTGATGTAGCCCTAACAGTGACTGGCGAGAAACACTTTCATGGAAAGGGGTTGCCAGGCTTCCCAAATATACGAATCTCCAGAAATCTCAGGAAATATTTTTTCACCCAAACAGGATGATACTTTCAGGTAATGATCAGTACACTAAGGCGACTTGGTTCCCCAAATTTCGTTCTTCTATGTTGAAGCGTTCGTTTCCAATAACAGTTTGAATTTTTAGGTTTCACTCTGTTTTCTCCTATATTGATAGATGTATTTGGAACTCTAAATCCAACACGGTTTGTGCTAGCTTCTTGAAACTTGACACAATAAAGTAGTTTCACGTTCTATCTCTATATTTTGTTTCCTCTTGATGTAGCCCTAAGCAGTGAATGGCGAGAAACACTTTCATGGAAAGGGGTTGCCAGGCTTCCCAAAATTACGAATCTCCAGAAATCTCAGCAAATATTTTCTCACCCAAACAGGATGATACTTTCAGGTAATGATCAGTACACTAAGGCGACTTGGTTCCCCAAATTTCGTTCTTCTATGTTGAAGCGTTCGTTTCCAGTAACAGTTTGAATTTTTAGGTTTCACTCTGTTTTCTCCTATATTGATAGATGTATTTGGAACTCTAAATCCAACACGGTTTGTGCTAGCTTCTTGAAACTTGACACAATAACGTAGTTTCACGTTCTATCTCTATGTTTTGTTTCCTCTTGATGTAGCCCTAAGCATTGACTGTCGAGAAACACTTTCATGGAAAGGGGTGGCTTCCCAAAATTACGAATCTCCAGAAATCGCAGCAAATATTTTTTCACCCAAACTGGATGATACTTTCAGGTAATGATCAGTACACTAAGGCGACTTGGTTCCCCAAATTTCGTTCTTCTATGTTGAAGCGTTCGTTTCCAGTAACAGTTTGAATTTTTAGGTTTCAATCTGTTTTCTTCTACATTGATAGAAGTATTTGGAACTCTAAATCCAACACGGTTTTTGCTAGCTTCTTGAAACTTGACACAATAAAGTAGTTTCACGTTCTATCTCTATGTTTTGTTTCCTCTTGATGTAGCCCTAACAGTGACTGGCGAGAAACACTTTCATGGAAAGGGGTTGCCAGGCTTCCCAAATATGCGAATCTCCAGAAATCTCAGAAATATTTTTTCACCCAAACAGGATGATACTTTCAGGTAATGATCAGTACACTAAGGCGACTTGGTTCCCCAAATTTCGTTCTTCTATGTTGAAGCGTTCGTTTCCAGTAACAGTTTGAATTTTTAGGTTTCACTCTGTTTTCTCCTATATTGATAGATGTATTTGGAACTCTAAATCCAACACGGTTTGTGCTAGCTTCTTGAAACTTGACACAATAGTTTCACGTTCTATCTCTATGTTTTGTTTCCTCTTGATGTAGCCCTAACAGTGACCGGCGAGAAACACTTTCATGGAAAGGGGTTGCCAGGCTTTCCAAAATTACGAATCTCCAGAAATCTCAGGAAATATTTTTTCACCCAAACAGGATGATACTTTCAGGTAATGATCAGTACACTAAGGCGACTTGGTTCCCCAAATTTCGTTCTTCTATGTTGAAGCGTTCGTTTCCAGTAACAGTTTGAATTTTTAGGTTTCACTCTGTTTTCTCCTATATTGATAGATGTATTTGGAACTCTAAATCCAACACGGTTTGTGCTAGCTTCTTGAAACTTGACACAATAAAGTAATTTCACGTTCTATCTCTATGTTTTGTTTCCTCTTGATGTAGCCCTAAGCAGTGACTGGCGATAAACACTTTCATGGAAAGGGGTGGCTTCCCAAAATTACGAATCTCCAGAAATCTCAGGAAATGTTTTTTCACCCAAACTGGATGATACTTTCAGGTAATGATCAGTACACTAAGGCGACTTGGTTCCCCAAATTTCGTTCTTCTATGTTGAAGCGTTCGTTTCCAGTAACAGTTTGAATTTTTAGGTTTCACTCTGTTTTCTCCTATATTGATAGATGTATTTGGAACTCTGAATCCAACAAGGTTTGTGCTAGCTTCTTGAAACTTGACACAATAAAGTAGTTTCACGTTCTATCTCTATGTTTTGTTTCCTCTTGATGTAGCCCTAACAGTGACTGGCGAGAAACACTTTCATGGAGAGGGTTGGCTTCTCAAAATTACGAATCTCCAGAACCCTCAGCAAATATTTTTTCACCCAAACTGGATTATACTTTCAGGTAATGATCAGTACACTAAGGCGACTTGGTTCCCCAAATTTCGTTCTTCTATGTTGAAGCGTTCGTTTCCAGTAACAGTTTGAATTTTTAGGTTTCACTCTGTTTTCTCCTATATTGATAGATGTATTTGGAACTCTAAATCCAACACGGTTTGTGCTACCTTCTTGAAACTTGACACAATAAAGTAGTTTCACGTTCTATCTCTATGTTTTGTTTCCTCTTGATGTAGCCCTAACAGTGACTGGCGAGAAACACTTTCATGGAAAGGGGTTGCCAGGCTTCCCAAATATACGAATCTCCAGAAAATACAGCAAATATTTTTTCACCCAAACAGGATGATACTTTCAGGTAATGATCAGTACACTAAGGCGACTTGGTTCCCCAAATTTCGTTCTTCTATGTTGAAGCGTTCGTTTCCAGTAACAGTTTGAATTTTTAGGTTTCACTCTGTTTTCTCCTATATTGATAGATGTATTTGGAACTCTAAATCCAACACGGTTTGTGCTAGCTTCTGGAAACTTGACACAATAAAGCAGTTTCACGTTCTATTTCTATGTTTTGTTTCCTCTTGATGTAGCCCTAAGCAGTGACTGGCAAAAAACACTTACATGGAAAGGGGTTGCCAGGCTTCCCAAAATTACGAATCTCCAGAAATCTCAGCAAATATTTTTTCACCCAAACTGGATGATACTTTCAGGTAATGATCAGTACACTAAGGCGACGTGGTTCCCCCAATTTCGTTCTTCTATGTTGAAGCGTTCGTTTCCAGTAACAGTTTGAATTTTTAGGTTTCACTCTGTTTTCTCCTATATTGATAGATGTATTTGGAACTCTGAATCCAACAAGGTTTGTGCTAGGTTCTTGAAACTTGACACAATAAAGTAGTTTCACGTTCTATCTCTATGTTTTGTTTCCTCTTGATGTAGCCCTAACAGTGACTGGCGAGAAACACTTTCATGGAAAGGGGTTGCCAGGCTTCCCAAATATACGAATCTCCAGAAATCTCAGGAAATATTTTTTCACCCAAACAGGATGATACTTTCAGGTAATGATCAGTACACTAAGGCGACTTGGTTCCCCAAATTTCGTTCTTCTATGTTGAAGCGTTCGTTTCCAATAACAGTTTGAATTTTTAGGTTTCACTCTGTTTTCTCCTATATTGATAGATGTATTTGGAACTCTAAATCCAACACGGTTTGTGCTAGCTTCTTGAAACTTGACACAATAAAGTAGTTTCACGTTCTATCTCTATATTTTGTTTCCTCTTGATGTAGCCCTAAGCAGTGACTGGCGAGAAACACTTTCATGGAAAGGGGTTGCCAGGCTTTCCAAAATTACGAATCTCCAGAAATCTCAGCAAATATTTTCTCACCCAAACAGGATGATACTTTCAGGTAATGATCAGTACACTAAGGCGACTTGGTTCCCCAAATTTCGTTCTTCTATGTTGAAGCGTTCGTTTCCAGTAACAGTTTGAATTTTTAGGTTTCACTCTGTTTTCTCCTATATTGATAGATGTATTTGGAACTCTAAATCCAACACGGTTTGTGCTAGCTTCTTGAAACTTGACACAATAACGTAGTTTCACGTTCTATCTCTATGTTTTGTTTCCTCTTGATGTAGCCCTAAGCATTGACTGTCGAGAAACACTTTCATGGAAAGGGGTGGCTTCCCAAAATTACGAATCTCCAGAAATCTCAGGAAATATTTTTTCACCCAAACTGGATGATACTTTCAGGTAATGATCAGTACACTAAGGCGACTTGGTTCCCCAAATTTCGTTCTTCTATGTTGAAGCGTTCGTTTCCAGTAACAGTTTGAATTTTTAGGTTTCACTCTGTTTTCTTCTATATTGATAGAGGTATTTGGAACTCTAAATCCAACACGGTTTTTGCTAGCTTCTTGAAACTTGACACAATAAAGTAGTTTCACGTTCTATCTCTATGTTTTGTTTCCTCTTGATGTAGCCCTAACAGTGACTGGCGAGAAACACTTTCATGGAAAGGGGTTGCCAGGCTTCCCAAATATGCGAATCTCCAGAAATCTCAGAAATATTTTTTCACCCAAACAGGATGATACTTTCAGGTAATGATCAGTACACTAAGGCGACTTGGTTCCCCAAATTTCGTTCTTCTATGTTGAAGCGTTCGTTTCCAGAAACAGTTTGAATTTTTAGGTTTCACTCTGTTTTCTCCTATATTGATAGATGTATTTGGAACTCTAAATCCAACACGGTTTGTGCTAGCTTCTTGAAACTTGACACAATAAAGTAGTTTCACGTTCTATCTCTATGTTTTGTTTCCACTTGATGTAGCCCTAACAGTGACCGGCGAGAAACACTTTCATGGAAAGGGGTTGCCAGGCTTCCCAAAATTACGAATCTCCAGAAATCTCAGCAAATATTTTCTCACCCAAACAGGATGATACTTTCAGGTAATGATCAGTACACTAAGGCGACTTGGTTCCCCAAATTTCGTTCTTCTATGTTGAAGCGTTCGTTTCCAGTAACAGTTTGAATTTTTAGGTTTCACTCTGTTTTCTCCTATATTGATAGATGTATTTGGAACTCTAAATCCAACACGGTTTGTGCTAGCTTCTTGAAACTTGACACAATAAAGTACTTTCACGTTCTATCTCTATGTTTTGTTTCCTCTTGATGTAGCCCTAAGCAGTGACTGGCGATAAACACTTTCATGGAAAGGGGTGGCTTCCCAAAATTACGAATCTCCAGAAATCTCAGGAAATATTTTTTCACCCAAACTGGATGATACTTTCAGGAAATGATCACTACACTAACGCGACTTGGTTCCCCAAATTTCGTTCTTCTATGTTGAAGCGTTCGTTTCCAGTAACAGTTTGAATTTTTAGGTTTCACTCTGTTTTCTCCTATATTGATAGATGTATTTGGAACTCTAAATCCAACACGGTTTGTGCTAGCTTCTTGAAACTTGACACAATAAAGCAGTTTCACGTTCTATCTCTATGTTTTGTTTCCTCTTGATGTAGCCCTAAGCAGTGACTGGCAAGAAACACTTTCATGGAAAGGGGTTGCCATGCTTCCCAAAATTACGAATCTCCAGAAATCTCAGCAAATATTTTTTCACCCAAACTGGATGATACTTTCAGGTAATGATCAGTACACTAAGGCGACTTGGTTCCCCAAATGTCGTTCTTCTATGTTGAAGCGTTCGTTTCCAGTAACAGTTTGAATTTTTAGGTTTCACTCTGTTTTCTCCTATATTGATAGATGTATTTGGAACTCTAAATCCAACACGGTTTGTGCTAGCTTCTTGAAACTTGACACAATAAAGTAGTTTCACGTTCTATCTCTATGTTTTGTTTCCTCTTGATGTAGCCCTAACAGTGACTGGCGAGAAACACTTTCATGGAAAGGGGTTGCCAGGCTTCCCAAATATATGAATCTCCAGAAATCTCAGGAAATATTTTTTCACCCAAACAGGATGATACTTTCAGGTAAAGATCAGTACACAAAGGCGACTTGGTTCCCCAAATTTCGTTCTTCTATGTTGAAGCGTTCGTTTCCAGTAACAGTTTGAATTTTTAGGTTTCACTCTGTTTTCTCCTGTATTGATAGATGTATTTGGAACTCTGAATACATCAGGGTTTGTGCTAGCTTCTTGAAACTTGACACAATAAAGTAGTTTCACGTTCTATCTCTATGTTTTGTTTCCTCTTGATGTAGCCCTAAGCAGTGACTGACGAGAAACACTTTCATGGAAAGGGGTTGCCAGGCTTCCCAAAATTACGAATCTCCAGAAATCTCAGCAAATATTTTTTCACCCAAACTGGATGATACTTTCAGGTAATGATCAGTACACTAAGGCGACTTGGTTCCCGAAATTTCGTTCTTCTATATTGAAGCGTTCGTTTCCAGTAACAGTTTGAATTTTTAGGTTTCACTCTGTTTTCTCCTATATTGATAGATGTATTTGGAACTCTAAATCCAACACGGTTTGTGCTAGCTTCTTGAAACTTGACACAATAAAGGAGTTTCACGTTCTATCTCTATGTTTTGTTTCCTCTTGATGTAGCCCTAAGCAGTGACTGGCGATAAACACTTTCATGGAAAGGGGTTGCCAGGCTTCCCAAATATACGAATCTCCAGAAATCTCAGGAAATATTTTTTCACCCAAACAGGATGATACTTTCAGGTAATGATCAGTACACTAAGGCGACTTGGTTCCCCAAATTTCGTTCTTCTATGTTGAAGCGTTCGTTTCCAGTAACAGTTTGAATTTTTAGGTTTCACTCTGTTTTCTCCTATATTGATAGATGTATTTGGAACTCTCAATCCAACACGGTTTGTGCTAGCTTCCTGAAACTTGACACAATAAAGGAGTTTCACGTTCTATCTCTATGTTTTGTTTCCTCTTGATGTAGCCCTAAGCAGTGACTGGCGAGAAACACTTTCATGGAAAGGGGTTGCCAGGCTTCCCAAAATTACGAATCTCCAGAAATCTCAGCAAATATTTTTTCACCCAAACTGGATGATACTTTCAGGTAATGATCAGTACACTAAGGGGACTTGGTTCCCCAAATTTCGTTCTTCTATGTTGAAGTGTTCGTTTCCAGTAACAGTTTGAATTTTTAGGTTTCACTCTGTTTTCTCCTCTATTGATAGATGTATTTGGAACTCTGAATCCAACACGGTTTGTGCTAGCTTCTTGAAACTTGACGCAATAAAGTAGTTTCACGTTCTATCTCTATGTTTTGTTTCCTCTTGATGTAGCCCTAAGCAGTGACTGGCGAGAAACACTTTCATGGAAAGGGGTTGCCAGGCTTCCCAAAATTACGAATCTCCAGAAATCTCAGCAAATATTTTTTCACCCAAACTGGATGATACTTTCAGGTAATGATCAGTACACTAAGGCGACTTGGTTCCCCAAATTTCGTACTTCTATGTTGAAGCGTTCGTTTCCAGTAACAGTTTGAATTTTTAGGTTTCACTCTGTTTTCTCCTATATTGATAGATGTATTTGGAACTCTAAATCCAACACGGTTTGTGCTAGCTTCTGGAAACTTGACACAATAAAGCAGTTTCACGTTCTATCTCTAGGTTTTGTTTCCTCTTGATGTAGCCCTAAGCAGTGACTGGCAAAAAACACTTACATGGAAAGGGGTTGCCAGGCTTCCCAAAATTACGAATCTCCAGAAATCTCAGCAAATATTTTTTCACCCAAACTGGATGATACTTTCAGGTAATGATCAGTACACTAAGGCGACGTGGTTCCCCCAATTTCGTTCTTCTATGTTGAAGCGTTCGTTTCCAGTAACAGTTTGAATTTTTAGGTTTCACTCTGTTTTCTCCTATATTGATAGATGTATTTGGAACTCTGAATCCAACAAGGTTTGTGCTAGGTTCTTGAAACTTGACACAATAAAGTAGTTTCACGTTCTATCTCTATGTTTTGTTTCCTTTTGATGTAGCCCGAACAGTGACTGGCGAGAAACACTTTCATGGAAAGGGGTTGCCAGGCTTCCCAAATATACGAATCTCCAGAAATCTCAGGAAATATTTTTTCACCCAAACAGGATGATACCTTCAGGTAATGATCAGTACACTAAGGCGACTTGGTTCCCCAAATTTCGTTCTTCTATGTTGAAGCGTTCGTTTCCAGTAACAGTTTGAATTTTTAGGTTTCACTCTGTTTTCTCCTATATTGATAGATGTATTTGGAACTCTAAATCCAACACGGTTTGTGCTAGCTTCTTGAAACTTGACACAATAACGTAGTTTCACGTTCTATCTCTATGTTTTGTTTCCTCTTGATGTAGCCCTAAGCATTGACTGTCGAGAAACACTTTCATGGAAAGGGGTGGCTTCCCAAAATTACGAATCTCCAGAAATCGCAGCAAATATTTTTTCACCCAAACTGGATGATACTTTCAGGTAATGATCAGTACACTAAGGCGACTTGGTTCCCCAAATTTCGTTCTTCTATGTTGAAGCGTTCGTTTCCAGTAACAGTTTGAAATTTTAGGTTTCACTCTGTTTTCTTCTATATTGATAGAGGTATTTGGAACTCTAAATCCAACACGGTTTTTGCTAGCTTCTTGAAACTTGACACAATAAAGTAGTTTCACGTTCTATCTCTATGTTTTGTTTCCTCTTGATGTAGCCCTAACAGTGACTGGCGAGAAACACTTTCATGGAAAGGGGTTGCCAGGCTTCCCAAATATGCGAATCTCCAGAAATCTCAGAAATATTTTTTCACCCAAACAGGATGATACTTTCAGGTAATGATCAGTACACTAAGGCGACTTGGTTCCCCAAATTTCGTTCTTCTATGTTGAAGCGTTCGTTTCCAGTAACAGTTTGAATTTTTAGGTTTCACTCTGTTTTCTCCTATATTGATAGATGTATTTGGAACTCTAAATCCAACACGGTTTGTGCTAGCTTCTTGAAACTTGACACAATAAAGTAGTTTCACGTTCTATCTCTATGTTTTGTTTCCTCTTGATGTAGCCCTAACAGTGACCGGCGAGAAACACTTTCATGGAAAGGGGTTGCCAGGCTTCCCAAATATACGAATCTCCAGAAATCTCAGGAAATATTTTTTCACCCAAACAGGATGATACTTTCAGGTAATGATCACTACACTAACGCGACTTGGTTCCCCAAATTTCGTTCTTCTATGTTGAAGCGTTCGTTTCCAGTAACAGTTTGAATTTTTAGGTTTCACTCTGTTTTCTCCTATATTGATAGATGTATTTGGAACTCTAAATCCAACACGGTTTGTGCTAGCTTCTGGAAACTTGACACAATAAAGCAGTTTCACGTTCTATCTCTATGTTTTGTTTCCTCTTGATGTAGGCCTAAGCAGTGACTGGCAAAAAACACTTTCATGGAAAGGGGTTGCCAGGCTTCCCAAAATTACGAATCTCCAGAAATCTCAGCAAATATTTTTTTCACCCAAACTGGATGATACTTTCAGGTAATGATCAGTACACTAAGGCGACTTGGTTCCCCAAATTTCGTTCTTCTATGTTGAAGCGTTCGTTTCCAGTAACAGTTTGAATTTTTAGGTTTCACTCTGTTTTCTCCTATATTGATAGATGTATTTGGAACTCTAAATCCAACACGGTTTGTGCTAGCTTCTTGAAACTTGACACAATAAAGTAATTTCACGTTCTATCTCTATGTTTTGTTTCCTCTTGATGTAGCCCCAAGCAGTGACTGAGGAGAAACACTTTCATGGAAAGGGGTTGCCAACCTTCCTAAAATTACAAATCTCCAGATATCTCAGCAAATATTTTTTCACCCAAACTGGATGATACTTTCAGGTAATGATCAGTACACTAAGGCGACTTGGTTCCCCAAATTTCGTTCTTCTATGTTGAAGCGTTCGTTTCCAGTAACAGTTTGAATTTTTAGGTTTCACTCTGTTTTCTCCTATATTGATAGATGTATTTGGAACTCTAAATCCAACACGGTTTGTGCTAGCTTCTTGAAACTTGACACAATAAAGTACTTTCACGTTCTATCTCTATGTTTGTTTCCTCTTGATGTAGCCCTAAGCAGTGACTGGCGATAAACACTTTCATGGAAAGGGGTGGCTTCCCAAAATTACGAATCTCCAGAAATCTCAGGAAATATTTTTTCACCCAAACTGGATGATACTTTCAGGTAATGATCACTACACTAACGCGACTTGGTTCCCCAAATTTCGTTCTTCTATGTTGAAGCGTTCGTTTCCAGTAACAGTTTGAATTTTTAGGTTTCACTCTGTTTTCTCCTATATTGATAGATGTATTTGGAACTCTAAATCCAACACGGTTTGTGCTAGCTTCTTGAAACTTGACACAATAAAGCAGTTTCACGTTCTATCTCTATGTTTTGTTTCCTCTTGATGTAGCCCTAAGCAGTGACTGGCAAGAAACACTTTCATGGAAAGGGGTTGCCATGCTTCCCAAAATTACGAATCTCCAGAAATCTCAGCAAATATTTTTTCACCCAAACTGGATGATACTTTCAGGTAATGATCAGTACACTAAGGCGACTTGGTTCCCCAAATGTCGTTCTTCTATGTTGAAGCGTTCGTTTCCAGTAACAGTTTGAATTTTTAGGTTTCACTCTGTTTTCTCCTATATTGATAGATGTATTTGGAACTCTAAATCCAACACGGTTTGTGCTAGCTTCTTGAAACTTGACACAATAAAGTAGTTTCACGTTCTATCTCTATGTTTTGTTTCCTCTTGATGTAGCCCTAACAGTGACTGGCGAGAAACACTTTCATGGAAAGGGGTTGCCAGGCTTCCCAAATATACGAATCTCCAGAAATCTCAGGAAATATTTTTTCACCCAAACAGGATGATACTTTCAGGTAATGATCAGTACACTAAGGCGACTTGGTTCCCCAAATTTCGTTCTTCTATGTTGAAGCGTTCGTTTCCAGTAACAGTTTGAATTTTTAGGTTTCACTCTGTTTTCTCCTATATTGATAGATGTATTTGGAACTCTGAATACAACAGGGTTTGTGCTAGCTTCTTGAAACTTGACACAATAAAGTAGTTTCACGTTCTATCTCTATGTTTTGTTTCCTCTTGATGTAGCCCTAAGCAGTGACTGACGAGAAACACTTTCATGGAAAGGGGTTGCCAGGCTTCCCAAAATTACGAATCTCCAGAAATCTCAGCAAATATTTTTTCACCCAAACTGGATGATACTTTCAGGTAATGATCAGTACACTAAGGCGACTTGGTTCCCCAAATTTCGTTCTTCTATATTGAAGCGTTCGTTTCCAGTAACAGTTTGAATTTTTAGGTTTCACTCTGTTTTCTCCTATATTGATAGATGTATTTGGAACTCTAAATCCAACACGGTTTGTGCTAGCTTCTTGAAACTTGACACAATAAAGGAGTTTCACGTTCTATCTCTATGTTTTGTTTCCTCTTGATGTAGCCCTAAGCAGTGACTGGCGATAAACACTTTCATGGAAAGGGGTTGCCAGGCTTCCCAAATATACGAATCTCCAGAAATCTCAGGAAATATTTTTTCACCCAAACAGGATGATACTTTCAGGTAATGATCAGTACACTAAGGCGACTTGGTTCCCCAAATTTCGTTCTTCTATGTTGAAGCGTTCGTTTCCAGTAACAGTTTGAATTTTTAGGTTTCACTCTGTTTTCTCCTATATTGATAGATGTATTTGGAACTCTCAATCCAACACGGTTTGTGCTAGCTTCCTGAAACTTGACACAATAAAGGAGTTTCACCTTCTATCTCTATGTTTTGTTTCCTCTTGATGTAGCCCTAAGCAGTGACTGGCGAGAAACACTTTCATGGAAAGGGGTTGCCAGGCTTCCCAAAATTACGAATCTCCAGAAATCTCAGCAAATATTTTTTCACCCAAACTGGATGATACTTTCAGGTAATGATCAGTACACTAAGGCGACTTGGTTCCCCAAATTTCGTTCTTCTATATTGAAGCGTTCGTTTCCAGTAACAGTTTGAATTTTTAGGTTTCACTCTGTTTTCTCCTATATTGATAGATGTATTTGGAACTCTCAATCCAACACGGTTTGTGCTAGCTTCCTGAAACTTGACACAATAAAGGAGTTTCACGTTCTATCTCTATGTTTTTTTTCCTCTTGATGTAGCCCTAAGCAGTGACTGGCGAGAAACACTTTCATGGAAAGGGGTTGCCAGGCTTCCCAAAATTACGAATCTCCAGAAATCTCAGCAAATATTTTTTCACCCAAACTGGATGATACTTTCAGGTAATGATCAGTACACTAAGGGGACTTGGTTCCCCAAATTTCGTTCTTCTATGTTGAAGCGTTCGTTTCCAGTAACAGTTTGAATTTTTAGGTTTCACTCTGTTTTCTCCTCTATTGATAGATGTATTTGGAACTCTGAATCCAACACGGTTTGTGCTAGCTTCTTGAAACTTGACGCAATAAAGTAGTTTCACGTTCTATCTCTATGTTTTGTTTCCTCTTGATGTAGCCCTAAGCAGTGACTGGCGAGAAACACTTTCATGGAAAGGGGTTGCCAGGCTTCCCAAAATTACGAATCTCCAGAAATCTCAGCAAATATTTTTTCACCCAAACTGGATGATACTTTCAGGTAATGATCAGTACACTAAGGCGACTTGGTTCCCCAAATTTCGTACTTCTATGTTGAAGCGTTCGTTTCCAGTAACAGTTTGAATTTTTAGGTTTCACTCTGTTTTCTCCTATATTGATAGATGTATTTGGAACTCTAAATCCAACACGGTTTGTGCTAGCTTCTGGAAACTTGACACAATAAAGCAGTTTCACGTTCTATCTCTAGGTTTTGTTTCCTCTTGATGTAGCCCTAAGCAGTGACTGGCAAAAAACACTTACATGGAAAGGGGTTGCCAGGCTTCCCAAAATTACGAATCTCCAGAAATCTCAGCAAATATTTTTTCACCCAAACTGGATGATACTTTCAGGTAATGATCAGTACACTAAGGCGACGTGGTTCCCCCAATTTCGTTCTTCTATGTTGAAGCGTTCGTTTCCAGTAACAGTTTGAATTTTTAGGTTTCACTCTGTTTTCTCCTATATTGATAGATGTATTTGGAACTCTGAATCCAACAAGGTTTGTGCTAGCTTCTTGAAACTTGACACAATAAAGTAGTTTCACGTTCTATCTCTATGTTTTGTTTCCCCTTGATGTAGCCCTAAGCAGTGACTGACGAGAAAGACTTTCATGGAAAGGGGCGCCAGGCTTCCCAAAATTACGAATCTCCAGAAATCTCAGCAAATATTTTTTCACCCAAACTGGATGATACTTTCAGGTAATGATCAGTACACTAAGGCGACTTGGTTCCTCAAATTTCGTTCTTCTATATTGAAGCGTTCGTTTCCAGTAACAGTTTGAATTTTTAGGTTTCACTCTGTTTTCTCCTATATTGATAGATGTATTTGGAACTCTAAATCCAACACGGTTTGTGCTAGCTTCTTGAAACTTGACACAATAAAGGAGTTTCACGTTCTATCTCTATGTTTTGTTTCCTCTTGATGTAGCCCTAAGCAGTGACTGGCGATAAACACTTTCATGGAAAGGGGTTGCCAGGCTTCCCAAATATAGGAATCTCCAGAAATCTCAGGAAATATTTTTTCACCCAAACAGGATGATACTTTCAGGTAATGATCAGTACACTAAGGCGACTTGGTTCCCCAAATTTCGTTCTTCTATATTGAAGCGTTCGTTTCCAGTAACAGTTTGAATTTTTAGGTTTCACTCTGTTTTCTCCTATATTGATAGATGTATTTGGAACTCTCAATCCAACACGGTTTGTACTAGCTTCCTGAAACTTGACACAATAAAGGAGTTTCACGTTCTATCTCTATGTTTTGTTTCCTCTTGATGTAGCCCTAAGCAGTGACTGGCGAGAAACACTTTCATGGAAAGGGGTTGCCAGGCTTCCCAAAATTACGAATCTCCAGAAATCTCAGCAAATATTTTTTCACCCAAACTGGATGATACTTTCAGGTAATGATCAGTACACTAAGGGGACTTGGTTCCCCAAATTTCGTTCTTCTATTTTGAAGCGTTCGTTTCCAGTAACAGTTTGAATTTTTAGGTTTCACTCTGTTTTCTCCTCTATTGATAGATGTATTTGGAACTCTGAATCCAACACGGTTTGTGCTAGCTTCTTGAAACTTGACGCAATAAAGTAGTTTCACGTTCTATCTCTATGTTTTGTTTCCTCTTGATGTAGCCCTAAGCAGTGACTGGCGAGAAACACTTTCATGGAAAGGGGTTGCCAGGCTTCCCAAAATTACGAATCTCCAGAAATCTCAGCAAATATTTTTTCACCCAAACTGGATGATACTTTCAGGTAATGATCAGTACACTAAGGCGACTTGGTTCCCCATATTTCGTACTTCTATGTTGAAGCGTTCGTTTCCAGTAACAGTTTGAATTTTTAGGTTTCACTCTGTTTTCTCCTATATTGATAGATGTATTTGGAACTCTAAATCCAACACGGTTTGTGCTAGCTTCTGGAAACTTGACACAATAAAGCAGTTTCACGTTCTATCTCTAGGTTTTGTTTCCTCTTGATGTAGCCCTAAGCAGTGACTGGCAAAAAACACTTACATGGAAAGGGGTTGCCAGGCTTCCCAAAATTACGAATCTCCAGAAATCTCAGCAAATATTTTTTCACCCAAACTGGATGATACTTTCAGGTAATGATCAGTACACTAAGGCGACGTGGTTCCCCCAATTTCGTTCTTCTATGTTGAAGCGTTCGTTTCCAGTAACAGTTTGAATTTTTAGGTTTCACTCTGTTTTCTCCTATATTGATAGATGTATTTGGAACTCTGAATCCAACAAGGTTTGTGCTAGGTTCTTGAAACTTGACACAATAAAGTAGTTTCACGTTCTATCTCTATGTTTTGTTTCCTTTTGATGTAGCCCTAACAGTGACTGGCGAGAAACACTTTCATGGAAAGGGGTTGCCAGGCTTCCCAAATATACGAATCTCCAGAAATCTCAGGAAATATTTTTTCACCCAAACAGGATGATACCTTCAGGTAATGATCAGTACACTAAGGCGACTTGGTTCCCCAAATTTCGTTCTTCTATTTTGAAGCGTTCGTTTCCAGTAACAGTTTGAATTTTTAGGTTTCACTCTGTTTTCTCCTATATTGATAGAGGTATTTGGAACTCTGAATCCAACAAGGTTTGTGCTAGGTTCTTGAAACTTGACACAATAAAGTAGTTTCACGTTCTATCTCTATGTTTTGTTTCCTCTTGATGTAGCCCTAAGCAGTGACTGGCGAGAAACACTTTCATGGAAAGGGGTTGCCAGGCTACCCAAATATGCGAATCTCCAGAAATCTCAGGAAATATTTTTTCACCCAAACAGGATGATACTTTCAGGTAATGATCAGTACACTAAGGCGACTTGGTTCCCCAAATTTCGTTCTTCTATGTTGAAGCGTTCGTTTCCAGTAACAGTTTGAATTTTTAGGTTTCACTCTGTTTTCTCCTCTATTGATAGATGTATTTGGAACTCTAAATCCAACACGGTTTGTGCTAGCTTCTTGAAACTTGACACAATAAAGTAGTTTCACGTTCTATCTCTATGTTTTGTTTCCTCTTGATGTAGCCCTAAGCAGTGACTGACGAGAAACACTTTCATGGAAAGGGGTTGCCAGGCTTCCCAAAATTACGAATCTCCAGAAATCTCAGCAAATATTTTTTCACCCAAACTGGATGATACTTTCAGGTAATGATCAGTACACTAAGGCGGCTTGGTTCCCCAAATTTTGTTCTTCTATATTGAAGCGTTCGTTTCCAGTAACAGTTTGAATTTTTAGGTTTCACTCTGTTTTCTCCTATATTGATAGATGTATTTGGAACTCTAAATCCAACACGGTTTGTGCTAGCTTCTTGAAACTTGACACAATAAAGGAGTTTCACGTTCTATCTCTATGTTTTGTTTCCTCTTGATGTAGCCCTAAGCAGTGACTGGCGATAAACACTTTCATGGAAAGGGGTTGCCAGGCTTCCCAAATATACGAATCTCCAGAAATCTCAGGAAATATTTTTTCACCCAAACAGGATGATACTTTCAGGTAATGATCAGTACACTAAGGCGACTTGGTTCCCCAAATTTCGTTCTTCTATGTTGAAGCGTTCGTTTCCAGTAACAGTTTGAAATTTAGGTTTCACTCTGTTTTCTCCTATATTGATAGATGTATTTGGAACTCTCAATCCAACACGGTTTGTGCTAGCTTCCTGAAACTTGACACAATAAAGGAGTTTCACGTTCTATCTCTATGTTTTGTTTCCTCTTGATGTAGCCCTAAGCAGTGACTGGCGAGAAACACTTTCATGGAAAGGGGTTGCCAGGCTTCCCAAAATTACGAATCTCCAGAAATCTCAGCAAATATTTTTTCACCCAAACTGGATGATACTTTCAGGTAATGATCAGTACACTAAGGGGACTTGGTTCCCCAAATTTCGTTCTTCTATGTTGAAGCGTTCGTTTCCAGTAACAGTTTGAATTTTTAGGTTTCACTCTGTTTTCTCCTCTATTGATAGATGTATTTGGAACTCTGAATCCAACACGGTTTGTGCTAGCTTCTTGAAACTTGACGCAATAAAGTAGTTTCACGTTCTACCTCTATGTTTTGTTTCCTCTTGATGTAGCCCTAAGCAGTGACTGGCGAGAAACACTTTCATGGAAAGGGGTTGCCAGGCTTCCCAAAATTACGAATCTCCAGAAATCTCAGCAAATATTTTTTCACCCAAACTGGATGATACTTTCAGGTAATGATCAGTACACTAAGGCGACTTGGTTCCCCAAATTTCGTACTTCTATGTTGAAGCGTTCGTTTCCAGTAACAGTTTGAATTTTTAGGTTTCACTCTGTTTTCTCCTATATTGATAGATGTATTTGGAACTCTAAATCCAACACGGTTTGTGCTAGCTTCTGGAAACTTGACACAATAAAGCAGTTTCACGTTCTATCTCTAGGTTTTGTTTCCTCTTGATGTAGCCCTAAGCAGTGACTGGCAAAAAACACTTACATGGAAAGGGGTTGCCAGGCTTCCCAAAATTACGAATCTCCAGAAATCTCAGCAAATATTTTTTCACCCAAACTGGATGATACTTTCAGGTAATGATCAGTACACTAAGGCGACGTGGTTCCCCCAATTTCGTTCTTCTATGTTGAAGCGTTCGTTTCCAGTAACAGTTTGAATTTTTAGGTTTCACTCTGTTTTCTCCTATATTGATAGATGTATTTGGAACTCTGAATCCAACAAGGTTTGTGCTAGGTTCTTGAAACTTGACACAATAAAGTAGTTTCACGTTCTATCTCTATGTTTTGTTTCCTTTTGATGTAGCCCTAACAGTGACTGGCGAGAAACACTTTCATGGAAAGGGGTTGCCAGGCTTCCCAAATATACGAATCTCCAGAAATCTCAGGAAATATTTTTTCACCCAAACAGGATGATACCTTCAGGTAATGATCAGTACACTAAGGCGACTTGGTTCCCCAAATTTCGTTCTTCTATGTTGAAGCGTTCGTTTCCAGTAACAGTTTGAATTTTTAGGTTTCACTCTGTTTTCTCCTATATTGATAGAGGTATTTGGAACTCTGAATCCAACAAGGTTTGTGCTAGGTTCTTGAAACTTGACACAATAAAGTAGTTTCACGTTCTATCTCTATGTTTTGTTTCCTCTTGATGTAGCCCTAAGCAGTGACTGGCGAGAAACACTTTCATGGAAAGGGGTTGCCAGGCTTCCCAAATATGCGAATCTCCAGAAATCTCAGGAAATATTTTTTCACCCAAACAGGATGATACTTTCAGGTAATGATCAGTACACTAAGGCGACTTGGTTCCCCAAATTTCGTTCTTCTATGTTGAAGCGTTCGTTTCCAGTAACAGTTTGAATTTTTAGGTTTCACTCTGTTTTCTCCTCTATTGATAGATGTATTTGGAACTCTAAATCCAACACGGTTTGTGCTAGCTTCTTGAAACCTGACACAATAAAGTAGTTTCACGTTCTATCTCTATGTTTTGTTTCCTCTTGATGTAGCCCTAAGCAGTGACTGACGAGAAACACTTTCATGGAAAGGGGTTGCCAGGCTTCCCAAAATTACGAATCTCCAGAAATCTCAGCAAATATTTTTTCACCCAAACTGCATGATACTTTCAGGTAATGATCAGTACACTAAGGCGGCTTGGTTCCCCAAATTTCGTTCTTCTATATTGAAGCGTTCGTTTCCAGTAACAGTTTGAATTTTTAGGTTTCACTCTGTTTTCTCCTATATTGATAGATGTATTTGGAACTCTAAATCCAACACGGTTTGTGCTAGCTTCTTGAAACTTGACACAATAAAGGAGTTTCACGTTCTATCTCTATGTTTTGTTTCCTCTTGATGTAGCCCTAAGCAGTGACTGGCGATAAACACTTTCATGGAAAGGGGTTGCCAGGCTTCCCAAATATACGAATCTCCAGAAATCTCAGGAAATATTTTTTCACCCAAACAGGATGATACTTTCAGGTAATGATCAGTACACTAAGGCGACTTGGTTCCCCAAATTTCGTTCTTCTATGTTGAAGCGTTCGTTTCCAGTAACAGTTTGAATTTTTAGGTTTCACTCTGTTTTCTCCTATATTGATAGATGTATTTGGAACTCTCAATCCAACACGGTTTGTGCTAGCTTCCTGAAACTTGACACAATAAAGGAGTTTCACGTTCTATCTCTATGTTTTGTTTCCTCTTGATGTAGCCCTAAGCAGTGACTGGCGAGAAACACTTTCATGGAAAGGGGTTGCCAGGCTTCCCAAAATTACGAATCTCCAGAAATCTCAGCAAATATTTTTTCACCCAAACTGGATGATACTTTCAGGTAATGATCAGTACACTAAGGGGACTTGGTTCCCCAAATTTCGTTCTTCTATGTTGAAGCGTTCGTTTCCAGTAACAGTTTGAATTTTTAGGTTTCACTCTGTTTTCTCCTCTATTGATAGATGTATTTGGAACTCTGAATCCAACACGGTTTGTGCTAGCTTCTTGAAACTTGACGCAATAAAGTAGTTTCACGTTCTATCTCTATGTTTTGTTTCCTCTTGATGTAGCCCTAAGCAGTGACTGGCGAGAAACACTTTCATGGAAAGGGGTTGCCAGGCTTCCCAAAATTACGAATCTCCAGAAATCTCAGCAAATATTTTTTCACCCAAACTGGATGATACTTTCAGGTAATGATCAGTACACTAAGGCGACTTGGTTCCCCAAATTTCGTACTTCTATGTTGAAGCGTTCGTTTCCAGTAACAGTTTGAATTTTTAGGTTTCACTCTGTTTTCTCCTATATTGATAGATGTATTTGGAACTCTAAATCCAACACGGTTTGTGCTAGCTTCTGGAAACTTGACACAATAAAGCAGTTTCACGTTCTATCTCTAGGTTTTGTTTCCTCTTGATGTAGCCCTAAGCAGTGACTGGCAAAAAACACTTACATGGAAAGGGGTTGCCAGGCTTCCCAAAATTACGAATCTCCAGAAATCTCAGCAAATATTTTTTCACCCAAACTGGATGATACTTTCAGGTAATGATCAGTACACTAAGGCGACTTGGTTCCCCAAATTTCGTACTTCTATGTTGAAGCGTTCGTTTCCAGTAACAGTTTGAATTTTTAGGTTTCACTCTGTTTTCTCCTATATTGATAGATGTATTTGGAACTCTAAATCCAACACGGTTTGTGCTAGCTTCTGGAAACTTGACACAATAAAGCAGTTTCACGTTCTATCTCTAGGTTTTGTTTCCTCTTGATGTAGCCCTAAGCAGTGACTGGCAAAAAACACTTACATGGAAAGGGGTTGCCAGGCTTCCCAAAATTACGAATCTCCAGAAATCTCAGCAAATATTTTTTCACCCAAACTGGATGATACTTTCAGGTAATGATCAGTACACTAAGGCGACGTGGTTCCCCCAATTTCGTTCTTCTATGTTGAAGCGTTCGTTTCCAGTAACAGTTTGAATTTTTAGGTTTCACTCTGTTTTCTCCTCTATTGATAGATGTATTTGGAACTCTGAATCCAACACGGTTTGTGCTAGCTTCTTGAAACTTGACGCAATAAAGTAGTTTCACGTTCTATCTCTATGTTTTGTTTCCTCTTGATGTAGCCCTAAGCAGTGACTGGCGAGAAACACTTTCATGGAAAGGGGTTGCCAGGCTTCCCAAAATTACGAATCTCCAGAAATCTCAGCAAATATTTTTTCACCCAAACTGGATGATACTTTCAGGTAATGATCAGTACACTAAGGCGACTTGGTTCCCCAAATTTCGTACTTCTATGTTGAAGCGTTCGTTTCCAGTAACAGTTTGAATTTTTAGGTTTCACTCTGTTTTCTCCTATATTGATAGATGTATTTGGAACTCTAAATCCAACACGGTTTGTGCTAGCTTCTGGAAACTTGACACAATAAAGCAGTTTCACGTTCTATCTCTAGGTTTTGTTTCCTCTTGATGTAGCCCTAAGCAGTGACTGGCAAAAAACACTTACATGGAAAGGGGTTGCCAGGCTTCCCAAAATTACGAATCTCCAGAAATCTCAGCAAATATTTTTTCACCCAAACTGGATGATACTTTCAGGTAATGATCAGTACACTAAGGCGACGTGGTTCCCCCAATTTCGTTCTTCTATGTTGAAGCGTTCGTTTCCAGTAACAGTTTGAATTTTTAGGTTTCACTCTGTTTTCTCCTATATTGATAGATGTATTTGGAACTCTGAATCCAACAAGGTTTGTGCTAGGTTCTTGAAACTTGACACAATAAAGTAGTTTCACGTTCTATCTCTATGTTTTGTTTCCTTTTGATGTAGCCCTAACAGTGACTGGCGAGAAACACTTTCATGGAAAGGGGTTGCCAGGCTTCCCAAATATACGAATCTCCAGAAATCTCAGGAAATATTTTTTCACCCAAACAGGATGATACCTTCAGGTAATGATCAGTACACTAAGGCGACTTGGTTCCCCAAATTTCGTTCTTCTATGTTGAAGCGTTCGTTTCCAGTAACAGTTTGAATTTTTAGGTTTCACTCTGTTTTCTCCTATATTGATAGAGGTATTTGGAACTCTGAATCCAACAAGGTTTGTGCTAGGTTCTTGAAACTTGACACAATAAAGTAGTTTCACGTTCTATCTCTATGTTTTGTTTCCTCTTGATGTAGCCCTAAGCAGTGACTGGCGAGAAACACTTTCATGGAAAGGGGTTGCCAGGCTTCCCAAATATGCGAATCTCCAGAAATCTCAGGAAATATTTTTTCACCCAAACAGGATGATACTTTCAGGTAATGATCAGTACACTAAGGCGACTTGGTTCCCCAAATTTCGTTCTTCTATGTTGAAGCGTTCGTTTCCAGTAACAGTTTGAATTTTTAGGTTTCACTCTGTTTTCTCCTCTATTGATAGATGTATTTGGAACTCTAAATCCAACACGGTTTGTGCTAGCTTCTTGAAACCTGACACAATAAAGTAGTTTCACGTTCTATCTCTATGTTTTGTTTCCTCTTGATGTAGCCCTAAGCAGTGACTGACGAGAAACACTTTCATGGAAAGGGGTTGCCAGGCTTCCCAAAATTACGAATCTCCAGAAATCTCAGCAAATATTTTTTCACCCAAACTGCATGATACTTTCAGGTAATGATCAGTACACTAAGGCGGCTTGGTTCCCCAAATTTCGTTCTTCTATATTGAAGCGTTCGTTTCCAGTAACAGTTTGAATTTTTAGGTTTCACTCTGTTTTCTCCTATATTGATAGATGTATTTGGAACTCTAAATCCAACACGGTTTGTGCTAGCTTCTTGAAACTTGACACAATAAAGGAGTTTCACGTTCTATCTCTATGTTTTGTTTCCTCTTGATGTAGCCCTAAGCAGTGACTGGCGATAAACACTTTCATGGAAAGGGGTTGCCAGGCTTCCCAAATATACGAATCTCCAGAAATCTCAGGAAATATTTTTTCACCCAAACAGGATGATACTTTCAGGTAATGATCAGTACACTAAGGCGACTTGGTTCCCCAAATTTCGTTCTTCTATGTTGAAGCGTTCGTTTCCAGTAACAGTTTGAATTTTTAGGTTTCACTCTGTTTTCTCCTATATTGATAGATGTATTTGGAACTCTCAATCCAACACGGTTTGTGCTAGCTTCCTGAAACTTGACACAATAAAGGAGTTTCACGTTCTATCTCTATGTTTTGTTTCCTCTTGATGTAGCCCTAAGCAGTGACTGGCGAGAAACACTTTCATGGAAAGGGGTTGCCAGGCTTCCCAAAATTACGAATCTCCAGAAATCTCAGCAAATATTTTTTCACCCAAACTGGATGATACTTTCAGGTAATGATCAGTACACTAAGGGGACTTGGTTCCCCAAATTTCGTTCTTCTATGTTGAAGCGTTCGTTTCCAGTAACAGTTTGAATTTTTAGGTTTCACTCTGTTTTCTCCTCTATTGATAGATGTATTTGGAACTCTGAATCCAACACGGTTTGTGCTAGCTTCTTGAAACTTGACGCAATAAAGTAGTTTCACGTTCTATCTCTATGTTTTGTTTCCTCTTGATGTAGCCCTAAGCAGTGACTGGCGAGAAACACTTTCATGGAAAGGGGTTGCCAGGCTTCCCAAAATTACGAATCTCCAGAAATCTCAGCAAATATTTTTTCACCCAAACTGGATGATACTTTCAGGTAATGATCAGTACACTAAGGCGACTTGGTTCCCCAAATTTCGTACTTCTATGTTGAAGCGTTCGTTTCCAGTAACAGTTTGAATTTTTAGGTTTCACTCTGTTTTCTCCTATATTGATAGATGTATTTGGAACTCTAAATCCAACACGGTTTGTGCTAGCTTCTGGAAACTTGACACAATAAAGCAGTTTCACGTTCTATCTCTAGGTTTTGTTTCCTCTTGATGTAGCCCTAAGCAGTGACTGGCAAAAAACACTTACATGGAAAGGGGTTGCCAGGCTTCCCAAAATTACGAATCTCCAGAAATCTCAGCAAATATTTTTTCACCCAAACTGGATGATACTTTCAGGTAATGATCAGTACACTAAGGCGACGTGGTTCCCCCAATTTCGTTCTTCTATGTTGAAGCGTTCGTTTCCAGTAACAGTTTGAATTTTTAGGTTTCACTCTGTTTTCTCCTATATTGATAGATGTATTTGGAACTCTGAATCCAACAAGGTTTGTGCTAGGTTCTTGAAACTTGACACAATAAAGTAGTTTCACGTTCTATCTCTATGTTTTGTTTCCTTTTGATGTAGCCCTAACAGTGACTGGCGAGAAACACTTTCATGGAAAGGGGTTGCCAGGCTTCCCAAATATACGAATCTCCAGAAATCTCAGGAAATATTTTTTCACCCAAACAGGATGATACCTTCAGGTAATGATCAGTACACTAAGGCGACTTGGTTCCCCAAATTTCGTTCTTCTATGTTGAAGCGTTCGTTTCCAGTAACAGTTTGAATTTTTAGGTTTCACTCTGTTTTCTCCTATATTGATAGAGGTATTTGGAACTCTGAATCCAACACGGTTTTTGCTAGCTTCTTGAAACTTGACACAATAAAGTAGTTTCACGTTCTATCTCTATGTTTTGTTTCCTCTTGATGTAGCGCTAACAGTGACCGGCGAGAAACACTTTCATGGAAAGGGGTTGCCAGGCTTCCCAAATATACGAATCTCCAGAAATCTCAGGAAATATTTTTTCACCCAAACAGGATGATACTTTCAGGTAATGATCACTACACTAACGCGACTTGGTTCCCCAAATTTCGTTCTTCTATGTTGAAGCGTTCATTTCCAGTAACAGTTTGAATTTTTAGGTTTCACTCTGTTTTCTCCTATATTGATAGATGTATTTGGAACTCTAAATCCAACACGGTTTGTGCTAGCTTCTGGAAACTTGACACAATAAAGCAGTTTCACGTTCTATCTCTTTGTTTTGTTTCCTCTTGATGTAGCCCTAAGCAGTGACCGGCGAGAAACACTTTCATGGAAAGGGGTTGCCAGGCTTCCCAAATATACGAATCTCCAGAAATCTCAGGAAATATTTTTTCACCCAAACAGGATGATACTTTCAGGTAATGATCACTACACTAACGCGACTTGGTTCCCAAAATTTCGTTCTTCTATGTTGAAGCGTTCATTTCCAGTAACAGTTTGAATTTTTAGGTTTCACTCTGTTTTCTCCTATATTGATAGATGTATTTGGAACTCTAAATCCAACAAGGTTTGTGCTAGCTTCTGGAAACATGACACAATAAAGCAGTTTCACGTTCTATCTCTATGTTTTGTTTCCTCTTGATGTAGCCCTAAGCAGTGACTGGCAAAAAACACTTTCATGGAAAGGGGTTGCCAGGCTTCCCAAAATTACGAATCTCCAGAAATCTCAGCAAATATTTTTTTCACCCAAACTGGATGATACTTTCAGGTAATGATCAGTACACTAAGGCGACTTGGTTCCCCAAATGTCGTTCTTCTATGTTGAAGCGTTCGTTTCCAGTAACAGTTTGAATTTTTAGGTTTCACTCTGTTTTCTCGTATATTGATAGATGTATTTGGAACTCTAAATCCAACACGGTTTGTGCTAGCTTCTTGAAACTTGACACAATAAAGTAATTTCACGTTCCATCTCTATGTTTTGTTTCCTCATGATGTAGCCCTAAGCATTGACTGGCGAGAAACACTTTCATGGAAAGGGGTTGCCAGGCTTTCCAAAATTACGAATCTCCAGAAATCTCAGCAAATATTTTTTCACCCAAACAGGATGATACTTTCAGGTAATGATCAGTACACTAAGGCGACTTGGTTCCCCAAATTTCGTTCTTCTATGTTGAAGCGTTCGTTTCCAGTAACAGTTTGAATTTTTAGGTTTCACTCTGTTTTCTCCTATATTGATAGATGTATTTGGAACTCTAAATCCAACACGGTTTGTGCTAGCTTCTTGAAACTTGACACAATAAAGTAGTTTCACGTTCTATCTCTATGCTTTGTTTCCTCTTGATGTAGCCCTAACAGTGACCGGCGAGAAACACTTTCATGTAAAGGGGTTGCCAGGCTTCCCAAAATTACGAATCTCCAGAAATCTCAGCAAATATTTTTTCACCCAAACAGGATGATACTTTCAGGTAATGATCAGTACACTAAGGCGACTTGGTTCCCCAAATTTCGTTCTTCTATGTTGAAGCGTTCGTTTCCAGTAACAGTTTGAATTTTTAGGTTTCACTCTGTTTTCTCCTATATTGATAGATGTATTTGGAACTCTAAATCCAACACGGTTTGTGCTAGCTTCTTGAAACTTGACACAATAAAGTAGTTTCATGTTCTATCTCTATGTTTTGTTTCCTCTTGAGGTAGCCCTAACAGTGACTGGCGAGAAACACTTTCATGGAAAGGGGTTGCCAGGCTTCCCAAATATACGAATCTCCAGAAATCTCAGGAAATATTTTTTCACCCAAACAGGATGATACTTTCAGGTAATGATCAGTACACTATGGCGACTTGGTTCCCCAAATTTCGTTTTTCTATGTTGAAGCGTTCGTTTCCAGTAACAGTTTGAATTTTTAGGTTTCACTCTGTTTTCTCCTATATTGATAGATGTATTTGGAACTCTAAACCCAACACGGTTTGTGCTAGCTTCTTGAAACTTGACACAATAAAGTAGTTTCATGTTCTATCTCTATGTTTTGTTTCCTCTTGATGTAGCCCTAAGCAGTGACTGGCGAGAAACACTTTCATGGAAAGGGGTTGCCAGGCTTTCCAAAATTACGAATCTCCAGAAATCTCAGCAAATATTTTTTCACCCAAACAGGATGATACTTTCAGGTAATGATCAGTACACTAAGGCGACTTGGTTCCCCAAATTTCGTTCTTCTATGTTGAAGCGTTCGTTTCCAGTAACAGTTTGAATTTTTAGGTTTCACTCTGTTTTCTCCTATATTGATAGATGTATTTGGAACTCTAAATCCAACACGGTTTGTGCTAGCTTCTTGAAACTTGACACAATAAAGCAGTTTCACGTTCTATCTCTATGCTTTGTTTCCTCTTGATGTAGCCCTAACAGTGACCGGCGAGAAACACTTTCATGTAAAGGGGTTGCCAGGCTTCCCAAAATTACGAATCTCCAGAAATCTCAGCAAATATTTTTTCACCCAAACAGGATGATACTTTCAGGTAATGATCAGTACACTAAGGCGACTTGGTTCCCCAAATTTCGTTCTTCTATGTTGAAGCGTTCGTTTCCAGTAACAGTTTGAATTTTTAGGTTTCACTCTGTTTTCTCCTATATTGATAGATGTATTTGGAACTCTAAATCCAACACGGTTTGTGCTAGCTTCTTGAAACTTGACACAATAAAGTAGTTTCACGTTCTATCTCTATGTTTTGTTTCCTCTTGATGTAGCCCTAACAGTGACTGGCGAGAAACACTTTCATGGAAAGGGGTTGCCAGGCTTCCCAAATATGCGAATCTCCAGAAATCTCAGGAAATATTTTTTCACCCAAACAGGATGATACTTTCAGGTAATGATCAGTACACTAAGGCGACTTGGTTCCCCAAATTTCGTTCTTCTATGTTGAAGCGTTCGTTTCCAGTAACAGTTTGAATTTTTAGGTTTCACTCTGTTTTCTCCTCTATTGATAGATGTATTTGGAACTCTAAATCCAACACGGTTTGTGCTAGCTTCTTGAAACTTGACACAATAAAGTAGTTTCACGTTCTATCTCTATGTTTTGTTTCCTCTTGATGTAGCGCTAACAGTGACCGGCGAGAAACACTTTCATGGAAAGGGGTTGCCAGGCTTCCCAAATATACGAATCTCCAGAAATCTCAGGAAATATTTTTTCACCCAAACAGGATGATACTTTCAGGTAATGATCACTACACTACGCGACTTGGTTCCCCAAATTTCGTTCTTCTATGTTGAAGCGTTCATTTCCAGTAACAGTTTGAATTTTTAGGTTTCACTCTGTTTTCTCCTATATTGATAGATGTATTTGGAACTCTAAATCCAACACGGTTTGTGCTAGCTTCTGGAAACTTGACACAATAAAGCAGTTTCACGTTCTATCTCTATGTTTTGTTTCCTCTTGATGTAGCCCTAAGCAGTGACCGGCGAGAAACACTTTCATGGAAAGGGGTTGCCAGGCTTCCCAAATATACGAATCTCCAGAAATCTCAGGAAATATTTTTTCACCCAAACAGGATGATACTTTCAGGTAATGATCACTACACTAACGCGACTTGGTTCCCCAAATTTCGTTCTTCTATGTTGAAGCGTTCATTTCCAGTAACAGTTTGAATTTTTAGGTTTCACTCTGTTTTCTCCTATATTGATAGATGTATTTGGAACTCTAAATCCAACAAGGTTTGTGCTAGCTTCTGGAAACATGACACAATAAAGCAGTTTCACGTTCTATCTCTATGTTTTGTTTCCTCTTGATGTAGCCCTAAGCAGTGACTGGCAAAAAACACTTTCATGGAAAGGGGTTGCCAGGCTTCCCAAAATTACGAATCTCCAGAAATCTCAGCAAATATTTTTTTCACCCAAACTGGATGATACTTTCAGGTAATGATCAGTACACTAAGGCGACTTGGTTCCCCAAATGTCGTTCTTCTATGTTGAAGCGTTCGTTTCCAGTAACAGTTTGAATTTTTAGGTTTCACTCTGTTTTCTCGTATATTGATAGATGTATTTGGAACTCTAAATCCAACACGGTATGTGCTAGCTTCTTGAAACTTGACACAATAAAGTAATTTCACGTTCCATCTCTATGTTTTGTTTCCTCATGATGTAGCCCTAAGCATTGACTGGCGAGAAACACTTTCATGGAAAGGGGTTGCCAGGCTTTCCAAAATTACGAATCTCCAGAAATCTCAGCAAATATTTTTTCACCCAAACTGGATGATACTTTCAGGTAATGATCAGTACACTAAGGGGACTTGGTTCCCCAAATTTCGTTCTTCTATGTTGAAGCGTTCGTTTCCAGTAACAGTTTGAATTTTTAGGTTTCACTCTGTTTTCTCCTATATTGATAGATGTATTTGGAACTCTAAATCCAACACGGTTTGTGCTAGCTTCTTGAAACTTGACACAATAAAGTAGTTTCACGTTCTATCTCTATGTTTTGTTTCCTCATGATGTAGCCCTAAGCATTGATTGGCGAGAAACACTTTCATGGAAAGGGGTGGCTTCCCAAAATTACGAATCTCCAGAAATCGCAGCAAATATTTTTTCACCCAAACAGGATGATACTTTCAGGTAATGATCAGTACACTAAGGCGACTTGGTTCCCCAAATTTCGTTCTTCTATGTTGAAGCGTTCGTTTCCAGTAACAGTTTGAATTTTTAGGTTTCACTCTGTTTTCTCCTATATTGATAGATGTATTTGGAACTCTAAATCCAACACGGTTTGTGCTAGCTTCTTGAAACTTGACACAATAAAGTAGTTTCACGTTCTATCTCTATGCTTTGTTTCCTCTTGATGTAGCCCTAACAGTGACCGGCGAGAAACACTTTCATGTAAAGGGGTTGCCAGGCTTCCCAAAATTACGAATCTCCAGAAATCTCAGCAAATATTTTTTCACCCAAACAGGATGATACTTTCAGGTAATGATCAGTACACTAAGGCGACTTGGTTCCCCAAATTTCGTTCTTCTATGTTGAAGCGTTCGTTTCCAGTAACAGTTTGAATTTTTAGGTTTCACTCTGTTTTCTCCTATATTGATAGATGTATTTGGAACTCTAAATCCAACACGGTTTGTGCTAGCTTCTTGAAACTTGACACAATAAAGTAGTTTCACGTTCTATCTCTATGTTTTGTTTCCTCATGATGTAGCCCTAAGCATTGACTGGCGAGAAACACTTTCATGGAAAGTGGTGGCTTCCCAAAATTACGAATCTCCAGAAATCGCAGCAAATATTTTTTCACCCAAACTGGATGATACTTTCAGGTAATGATCAGTACACTAAGGCGACTTGGTTCCCCAAATGTCGTTTTTCTATATTGAAGCGTTCGTTTCCAGTAACAGTTTGAATTTTTAGGTTTCACTCTGTTTTCTCCTATATTGATAGATGTATTTGGAACTCTAAATCCAACACGGTTTGTGCTAGCTTCTTGAAACTTGACACAATAAAGTAGTTTCATGTTCTATCTCTATGTTTTGTTTCCTCTTGAGGTAGCCCTAACAGTGACTGGCGAGAAACACTTTCATGGAAAGGGGTTGCCAGGCTTCCCAAATATACGAATCTCCAGAAATCTCAGGAAATATTTTTTCACCCAAACAGGATGATACTTTCAGGTAATGATCAGTACACTATGGCGACTTGGTTCCCCAAATTTCGTTTTTCTATGTTGAAGCGTTCGTTTCCAGTAACAGTTTGAATTTTTAGGTTTCACTCTGTTTTCTCCTATATTGATAGATGTATTTGGAACTCTAAACCCAACACGGTTTGTGCTAGCTTCTTGAAACTTGACACAATAAAGTAGTTTCACGTTCTATCTCTATGTTTTGTTTCCTCTTGATGTAGCCCTAAGCAGTGACTGGCGAGAAACACTTTCATGGAAAGGGGTTGCCAGGCTTTCCAAAATTACGAATCTCCAGAAATCTCAGCAAATATTTTTTCACCCAAACAGGATGATACTTTCAGGTAATGATCAGTACACTAAGGCGACTTGGTTCCCCAAATTTCGTTCTTCTATGTTGAAGCGTTCGTTTCCAGTAACAGTTTGAATTTTTAGGTTTCACTCTGTTTTCTCCTATATTGATAGATGTATTTGGAACTCTAAATCCAACACGGTTTTTGCTAGCTTCTTGAAACTTGACACAATAAAGTAGTTTCACGTTCTATCTCTATGTTTTGTTTCCTCTTGATGTAGCCCTAAGCAGTGACTGGCGATAAACACTTTCATGGAAAGGGGTGGCTTCCCAAAATTACGAATCTCCAGAAATCTCAGCAAATATTTTTTCACCCAAACTGGATGATACTTTCAGGTAATGATCAGTACACTAAGGCGACTTGGTTCCCCAAATTTCGTTCTTCTATGTTGAAGCGTTCGTTTCCAGTAACAGTTTGAATTTTTAGGTTTCACTCTGTTTTCTCCTATATTGATAGATGTATTTGGAACTCTAAATCCAACACGGTTTGTGCTAGCTTCTTGAAACTTGACACAATAAAGTAGTTTCACGTTCTATCTCTATGTTTTGTTTCCTCATGATGAAGCCCTAAGCATTGACTGGCGAGAAACACTTTCATGGAAAGGGGTGGCTTCCCAGAATTACGAATCTCCAGAAATCGCAGCAAATATTTTTTCACCCAAACTGGATGATACTTTCAGGTAATGATCAGTACACTAAGGCGACTTGGTTCCCCAAATGTCGTTTTTCTATATTGAAGCGTTCGTTTCCAGTAACAGTTTGAATTTTTAGGTTTCACTCTGTTTTCTCCTATATTGATAGATGTATTTGGAACTCTAAATCCAACACGGTTTGTGCTAGCTTCTTGAAACTTGACACAATAAAGTAGTTTCATGTTCTATCTCTATGTTTTTTTTCCTCTTGATGTAGCCCTAACAGTGACTGGCGAGAAACACTTTCATGGAAAGGGGTTGCCAGGCTTTCCAAAATTACGAATCTCCAGAAATCTCAGCAAATATTTTTTCACCCAAACAGGATGATACTTTCAGGTAATGATCAGTACACTAAGGCGACTTGGTTCCCCAAATTTCGTTCTTCTATGTTGAAGCGTTCGTTTCCAGTAACAGTTTGAATTTTTAGGTTTCACTCTGTTTTCTCCTATATTGATAGATGTATTTGGAACTCTAAATCCAACACGGTTTGTGCTAGCTTCTTGAAACTTGACACAATAAAGTAGTTTCATGTTCTATCTCTATGCTTTGTTTCCTCTTGATGTAGCCCTAACAGTGACCGGCGAGAAACACTTTCATGTAAAGGGGTTGCCAGGCTTCCCAAAATTACGAATCTCCAGAAATCTCAGCAAATATTTTTTCACCCAAACAGGATGATACTTTCAGGTAATGATCAGTACACTAAGGCGACTTGGTTCCCCAAATTTCGTTCTTCTATGTTGAAGCGTTCGTTTCCAGTAACAGTTTGAATTTTTAGGTTTCACTCTGTTTTCTCCTATATTGATAGATGTATTTGGAACTCTAAATCCAACACGGTTTGTGCTAGCTTCTTGAAACTTGACACAATAAAGTAGTTTCACGTTCTATCTCTATGTTTTGTTTCCTCATGATGTAGCCCTAAGCATTGACTGGCGAGAAACACTTTCATGGAAAGGGGTGGCTTCCCAAAATTACGAATCTCCAGAAATCGCAGCAAATATTTTTTCACCCAAACTGGATGATACTTTCAGGTAATGATCAGTACACTAAGGCGACTTGGTTCCCCAAATGTCGTTTTTGTATATTGAAGCGTTCGTTTCCAGTAACAGTTTGAATTTTTAGGTTTCACTCTGTTTTCTCCTATATTGATAGATGTATTTGGAACTCTAAACCCAACACGGTTTGTGCTAGCTTCTTGAAACTTGACACAATAAAGTAGTTTCACGTTCTATCTCTATGTTTTGTTTCCTCTTGATGTAGCCCTAAGCAGTGACTGGCGAGAAACACTTTCATGGAAAGGGGTTGCCAGGCTTTCCAAAATTACGAATCTCCAGAAATCTCAGCAAATATTTTTTCACCCAAACAGGATGATACTTTCAGGTAATGATCTGTACACTAAGGCGACTTGGTTCCCCAAATTTCGTTCTTCTATGTTGAAGCGTTCGTTTCCAGTAACAGTTTGAATTTTTAGGTTTCACTCTGTTTTCTCCTATATTGATAGATGTATTTGGAACTCTAAATCCAACACGGTTTGTGCTAGCTTCTTGAAACTTGACACAATAAAGTAGTTTCACGTTCTATCTCTATGCTTTGTTTCCTCTTGATGTAGCCCTAACAGTGACCGGCGAGAAACACTTTCATGTAAAGGGGTTGCCAGGCTTCCCAAAATTACGATTCTCCAGAAATCTCAGCAAATATTTTTTCACCCAAACAGGATGATACTTTCAGGTAATGATCAGTACACTATGGCGATTGGTTCCCCAAATTTCGTTTTTCTATGTTGAAGCGTTCGTTTCCAGTAACAGTTTGAATTTTTAGGTTTCACTCTGTTTTCTCCTATATTGATAGATGTATTTGGAACTCTAAACCCAACACGGTTTGTGCTAGCTTCTTGAAACTTGACACAATAAAGTAGTTTCACGTTCTATCTCTATGTTTTGTTTCCTCTTGATGTAGCCCTAAGCAGTGACTGGCGAGAAACACTTTCATGGAAAGGGGTTGCCAGGCTTTCCAAAATTACGAATCTCCAGAAATCTCAGCAAATATTTTTTCACCCAAACAGGATGATACTTTCAGGTAATGATCAGTACACTAAGGCGACTTGGTTCCCCAAATTTCGTTCTTCTATGTTGAAGCGTTCGTTTCCAGTAACAGTTTGAATTTTTAGGTTTCACTCTGTTTTCTCCTATATTGATAGATGTATTTGGAACTCTAAATCCAACACGGTTTGTGCTAGCTTCTTGAAACTTGACACAATAAAGTAGTTTCACGTTCTATCTCTATGCTTTGTTTCCTCTTGATGTAGCCCTAACAGTGACCGGCGAGAAACACTTTCATGTAAAGGGGTTGCCAGGCTTCCCAAAATTACGAATCTCCAGAAATCTCAGCAAATATTTTTTCACCCAAACAGGATGATACTTTCAGGTAATGATCAGTACACTAAGGCGACTTGGTTCCCCAAATTTCGTTCTTCTATGTTGAAGCGTTCGTTTCCAGTAACAGTTTGAATTTTTAGGTTTCACTCTGTTTTCTCCTATATTGATAGATGTATTTGGAACTCTAAATCCAACACGGTTTGTGCTAGCTTCTTGAAACTTGACACAATAAAGTAGTTTCACGTTCTATCTCTATGCTTTGTTTCCTCTTGATGTAGCCCTAACAGTGACCGGCGAGAAACACTTTCATGTAAAGGGGTTGCCAGGCTTCCCAAAATTACGAATCTCCAGAAATCTCAGCAAATATTTTTTCACCCAAACAGGATGATACTTTCAGGTAATGATCAGTACACTAAGGCGACTTGGTTCCCCAAATTTCGTTCTTCTATGTTGAAGCGTTCGTTTCCAGTAACAGTTTGAATTTTTAGGTTTCACTCTGTTTTCTCCTATATTGATAGATGTATTTGGAACTCTAAATCCAACACGGTTTGTGCTAGCTTCTTGAAACTTGACACAATAAAGTAGTTTCACGTTCTATCTCTATGTTTTTTTTCCTCATGATGTAGCCCTAAGCATTGACTGGCGAGAAACACTTTCATGGAAAGGGGTGGCTTCCCAAAATTACGAATCTCCAGAAATCGCAGCAAATATTTTTTCACCCAAACTGGATGATACTTTCAGGTAATGATCAGTACACTAAGGCGACTTGGTTCCCCAAATGTCGTTTTTCTATATTGAAGCGTTCGTTTCCAGTAACAGTTTGAATTTTTAGGTTTCACTCTGTTTTCTCCTATATTGATAGATGTATTTGGAACTCTAAATCCAACACGGTTTGTGCTAGCTTCTTGAAACTTGACACAATAAAGTAGTTTCATGTTCTATCTCTATGTTTTGTTTCCTCTTGAGGTAGCCCTAACAGTGACTGGCGAGAAACACTTTCATGGAAAGGGGTTGCCAGGCTTCCCAAATATACGAATCTCCAGAAATCTCAGGAAATATTTTTTCACCCAAACAGGATGATACTTTCAGGTAATGATCAGTACACTATGGCGACTTGGTTCCCCAAATTTCGTTTTTCTATGTTGAAGCGTTCGTTTCCAGTAACAGTTTGAATTTTTAGGTTTCACTCTGTTTTCTCCTATATTGATAGATGTATTTGGAACTCTAAACCCAACACGGTTTGTGCTAGCTTCTTGAAACTTGACACAATAAAGTAGTTTCACGTTCTATCTCTATGTTTTGTTTCCTCTTGATGTAGCCCTAAGCAGTGACTGGCGAGAAACACTTTCATGGAAAGGGGTTGCCAGGCTTTCCAAAATTACGAATCTCCAGAAATCTCAGCAAATATTTTTTCACCCAAACAGGATGATACTTTCAGGTAATGATCAGTACACTAAGGCGACTTGGTTCCCCAAATTTCGTTCTTCTATGTTGAAGCGTTCGTTTCCAGTAACAGTTTGAATTTTTAGGTTTCACTCTGTTTTCTCCTATATTGATAGATGTATTTGGAACTCTAAATCCAACACGGTTTGTGCTAGCTTCTTGAAACTTGACACAATAAAGTAGTTTCACGTTCTATCTCTATGCTTTGTTTCCTCTTGATGTAGCCCTAACAGTGACCGGCGAGAAACACTTTCATGTAAAGGGGTTGCCAGGCTTCCCAAAATTACGAATCTCCAGAAATCTCAGCAAATATTTTTTCACCCAAACAGGATGATACTTTCAGGTAATGATCAGTACACTAAGGCGACTTGGTTCCCCAAATTTCGTTCTTCTATGTTGAAGCGTTCGTTTCCAGTAACAGTTTGAATTTTTAGGTTTCACTCTGTTTTCTCCTATATTGATAGATGTATTTGGAACTCTAAATCCAACACGGTTTGTGCTAGCTTCTTGAAACTTGACACAATAAAGTAGTTTCACGTTCTATCTCTATGTTTTTTTTCCTCATGATGTAGCCCTAAGCATTGACTGGCGAGAAACACTTTCATGGAAAGGGGTGGCTTCCCAAAATTACGAATCTCCAGAAATCGCAGCAAATATTTTTTCACCCAAACTGGATGATACTTTCAGGTAATGATCAGTACACTAAGGCGACTTGGTTCCCCAAATGTCGTTTTTCTATATTGAAGCGTTCGTTTCCAGTAACAGTTTGAATTTTTAGGTTTCACTCTGTTTTCTCCTATATTGATAGATGTATTTGGAACTCTAAATCCAACACGGTTTGTGCTAGCTTCTTGAAACTTGACACAATAAAGTAGTTTCATGTTCTATCTCTATGTTTTGTTTCCTCTTGAGGTAGCCCTAACAGTGACTGGCGAGAAACACTTTCATGGAAAGGGGTTGCCAGGCTTCCCAAATATACGAATCTCCAGAAATCTCAGGAAATATTTTTTCACCCAAACAGGATGATACTTTCAGGTAATGATCAGTACACTATGGCGACTTGGTTCCCCAAATTTCGTTTTTCTATGTTGAAGCGTTCGTTTCCAGTAACAGTTTGAATTTTTAGGTTTCACTCTGTTTTCTCCTATATTGATAGATGTATTTGGAACTCTAAATCCAACACGGTTTGTGCTAGCTTCTTGAAACTTGACACAATAAAGTAGTTTCACGTTCTATCTCTATGCTTTGTTTCCTCTTGATGTAGCCCTAACAGTGACCGGCGAGAAACACTTTCATGTAAAGGGGTTGCCAGGCTTCCCAAAATTACGAATCTCCAGAAATCTCAGCAAATATTTTTTCACCCAAACAGGATGATACTTTCAGGTAATGATCAGTACACTAAGGCGACTTGGTTCCCCAAATTTCGTTCTTCTATGTTGAAGCGTTCGTTTCCAGTAACAGTTTGAATTTTTAGGTTTCACTCTGTTTTCTCCTATATTGATAGATGTATTTGGAACTCTAAATCCAACACGGTTTGTGCTAGCTTCTTGAAACTTGACACAATAAAGTAGTTTCACGTTCTATCTCTATGTTTTGTTTCCTCATGATGTAGCCCTAAGCATTGACTGGCGAGAAACACTTTCATGGAAAGGGGTGGCTTCCCAAAATTACGAATCTCCAGAAATCGCAGCAAATATTTTTTCACCCAAACTGGATGATACTTTCAGGTAATGATCAGTACACTAAGGCGACTTGGTTCCCCAAATGTCGTTTTTCTATATTGAAGCGTTCGTTTCCAGTAACAGTTTGAATTTTTAGGTTTCACTCTGTTTTCTCCTATATTGATAGATGTATTTGGAACTCTAAATCCAACACGGTTTGTGCTAGCTTCTTGAAACTTGACACAATAAAGTAGTTTCATGTTCTATCTCTATGTTTTGTTTCCTCTTGAGGTAGCCCTAACAGTGACTGGCGAGAAACACTTTCATGGAAAGGGGTTGCCAGGCTTCCCAAATATACGAATCTCCAGAAATCTCAGGAAATATTTTTTCACCCAAACAGGATGATACTTTCAGGTAATGATCAGTACACTATGGCGACTTGGTTCCCCAAATTTCGTTTTTCTATGTTGAAGCGTTCGTTTCCAGTAACAGTTTGAATTTTTAGGTTTCACTCTGTTTTCTTCTATATTGATAGATGTATTTGGAACTCTAAACCCAACACGGTTTGTGCTAGCTTCTTGAAACTTGACACAATAAAGTAGTTTCACGTTCTATCTCTATGTTTTGTTTCCTCTTGATGTAGCCCTAAGCAGTGACTGGCGAGAAACACTTTCATGGAAAGGGGTTGCCAGGCTTTCCAATATTACGAATCTCCAGAAATCTCAGCAAATATTTTTTCACCCAAACTGGATGATACTTTCAGGTAATGATCAGTACACTAAGGCGACTTGGTTCCCCAAATTTCGTTCTTCTATGTTGAAGCGTTCGTTTCCAGTAACAGTTTGAATTTTTAGGTTTCACTCTGTTTTCTCCTATATTGATAGATGTATTTGGAACTCTAAATCCAACACGGTTTGTGCTAGGTTCTTGAAACTTGACACAATAAAGTAGTTTCACGTTCTATCTCTATGTTTTGTTTCCTCTTGATGTAGCCCTAACAGTGACCGGCGAGAAACACTTTCATGTAAAGGGGTTGCCAGGCTTCCCAAAATTACGAATCTCCAGAAATCTCAGCAAATATTTTTTCACCCAAACAGGATGATACTTTCAGGTAATGATCAGTACACTAAGGCGACTTGGTTCCCCAAATTTCGTTCTTCTATGTTGAAGCGTTCGTTTCCAGTAACAGTTTGAATTTTTAGGTTTCACTCTGTTTTCTCCTATATTGATAGATGTATTTGGAACTCTAAATCCAACACGGTTTGTGCTAGCTTCTTGAAACTTGACACAATAAAGTAGTTTCACGTTCTATCTCTATGTTTTGTTTCCTCATGATGTAGCCCTAAGCATTGACTGGCGAGAAACACTTTCATGGAAAGGGGTGGCTTCCCAAAATTACGAATCTCCAGAAATCGCAGCAAATATTTTTTCACCCAAACTGGATGATACTTTCAGGTAATGATCAGTACACTAAGGCGACTTGGTTCCCCAAATGTCGTTTTCCTATATTGAAGCGTTCGTTTCCAGTAACAGTTTGAATTTGTAGGTTTCACTCTGTTTTCTCCTATATTGATAGATGTATTTGGAACTCTAAATCCAACACGGTTTGTGCTAGCTTCTTGAAACTTGACACAATAAAGTAGTTTCATGTTCTATTTCTATGTTTTGTTTCCTCTTGAGGTAGCCCTAACAGTGACTGGCGAGAAACACTTTCATGGAAAGGGGTTGCCAGGCTTCCCAAATATACGAATCTCCAGAAATCTCAGCAAATATTTTTTCACCCAAACAGGATGATACTTTCAGGTAATGATCAGTACACTATGGCGACTTGGTTCCCCAAATTTCGTTTTTCTATGTTGAAGCGTTCGTTTCCAGTAACAGTTTGAATTTTTAGGTTTCACTCTGTTTTCTCCTATATTGATAGATGTATTTGGAACTCTAAACCCAACACGGTTTGTGCTAGCTTCTTGAAACTTGACACAATAAAGTAGTTTCACGTTCTATCTCTATGTTTTGTTTCCTCTTGATGTAGCCCTAAGCAGTGACTGGCGAGAAACACTTTCATGGAAAGGGGTTGCCAGGCTTTCCAAAATTACGAATCTCCAGAAATCTCAGCAAATATTTTTTCACCCAAACAGGATGATACTTTCAGGTAATGATCAGTACACTAAGGCGACTTGGTTCCCCAAATTTCGTTCTTCTATGTTGAAGCGTTCGTTTCCAGTAACAGTTTGAATTTTTAGGTTTCACTCTGTTTTCTCCTATATTGATAGATGTATTTGGAACTCTAAATCCAACACGGTTTGTGCTAGCTTCTTGAAACTTGACACAATAAAGTAGTTTCACGTTCTATCTCTATGTTTTGTTTCCTCTTGATGTAGCCCTAAGCAGTGACTGGCGATAAACACTTTCATGGAAAGGGGTGGCTTCCCAAAATTACGAATCTCCAGAAATCTCAGGAAATATTTTTTCACCCAAACTGGATGATACTTTCAGGTAATGATCACTACACTAACGCGACTTGGTTCCCCAAATTTCGTTCTTCTATGTTGAAGCGTTCGTTTCCAGTAACAGTTTGAATTTTTAGGTTTCACTCTGTTTTCTCCTATATTGATAGATGTATTTGGAACTCTAAATCCAACACGGTTTGTGCTAGCTTCTTGAAACTTGACACAATAAAGCAGTTTCACGTTCTATCTCTATGTTTTGTTTCCTCTTGATGTAGCCCTAAGCAGTGACTGGCGATAAACACTTTCATGGAGAGGGGTGGCCTCCCAAAATTACGAATCTCCAGAAATCTCAGCAAATATTTTTTCACCCAAACTGGATGATACTTTCAGGTAATGATCAGTACACTAAGGCGACTTGGTTCCCCAAATTTCGTTCTTCTATGTTGAAGCGTTCGTTTCCAGTAACAGTTTGAATTTTTAGGTTTCACTCTGTTTTCTCCTATATTGATAGATGTATTTGGAACTCTAAATCCAACACGGTTTGTGCTAGCTTCTTGAAACTTGACACAATAAAGTAGTTTCACGTTCTATCTCTATGTTTTGTTTCCTCTTGATGTAGCCCTAACAGTGACTGGCGAGAAACACTTTCATGGAAAGGGGTTGCCAGGCTTCCCAAATATACGAATCTCCAGAAATCTCAGCAAATATTTTTTCACCCAAACAGGATGATACTTTCAGGTAATGATCAGTACACTAAGGCGACTTGGTTCCCCAAATTTCGTTCTTCTATGTTGAAGTGTTCGTTTCCAGTAACAGTTTGAATTTTTAGGTTTCACTCTGTTTTCTCCTATATTGATAGATGTATTTGGAACTCTAAATCCAACACGGTTTGTGCTAGCTTCTTGAAACTTGACACAATAAAGTAGTTTCACGTTCTATCTCTATGTTTTGTTTCCTCTTGATGTAGCCCTAAGCATTGACTGGCGAGAAACACTTTCATGGAAAGGGGTGGCTTCCCAAAATTACGAATCTCCAGAAATCTCAGCAAATATTTTTTCACCCAAACTGGATGATACTTTCAGGTAATGATCAGTACACTAAGGCGACTTGGTTCCCCAAATTTCGTTCTTCTATATTGAAGCGTTCGTTTCCAGTAACAGTTTGAATTTTTAGGTTTCACTCTGTTTTCTCCTATATTGATAGATGTATTTGGAACTCTAAATCCAACACGGTTTGTGCTAGCTTCTTGAAACTTGACACAATAAAGTAGTTTCACGTTCTATCTCTATGTTTTGTTTCCTCTTGATGTAGCCCTAACAGTGACTGGCGAGAAACACTTTCATGGAAAGGGGTTGCCAGGCTTCCCAAATATACGAATCTCCAGAAATCTCAGGAAATATTTTTTCACCCAAACAGGATGATACTTTCAGGTAATGATCAGTACACTATGGCGACTTGGTTCCCCAAATTTCGTTTTTCTATATTGAAGCGTTCGTTTCCAGTAACAGTTTGAATTTTTAGGTTTCACTCTGTTTTCTCCTATATTGATAGATGTATTTGGAACTCTAAATCCAACACGGTTTTTGCTAGCTTCATGAAACTTGACACAATAAAGTAGTTTCACGTTCTATCTCTATGTTTTGTTTCCTCTTGATGTAGCCCTAACAGTGACTGGCGAGAAACACTTTCATGGAAAGGGGTTGCCAGGCTTCCCAAATATGCGAATCTCCAGAAATCTCAGGAAATATTTTTTCACCCAAACAGGATGATACTTTCAGGTAATGATCAGTACACTAAGGCGACTTGGTTCCCCAAATTTCGTTCTTCTATGTTGAAGCGTTCGTTTCCAGTAACAGTTTGAATTTTTAGGTTTCACTCTGTTTTCTCCTATATTGATAGATGTATTTGGAACTCTAAATCCAACACGGTTTGTGCTAGCTTCTTGAAACTTGACACAATAAAGTAGTTTCACGTTCTATCTCTATGTTTTGTTTCCTCTTGATGTAGCCCTAACAGTGACCGGCGAGAAACACTTTCATGTAAAGGGGTTGCCAGGCTTCCCAAAATTACGAATCTCCAGAAATCTCAGCAAATATTTTTTCACCCAAACAGGATGATACTTTCAGGTAATGATCAGTACACTAAGGCGACTTGGTTCCCCAAATTTCGTTCTTCTATGTTGAAGCGTTCGTTTCCAGTAACAGTTTGAATTTTTAGGTTTCACTCTGTTTTCTCCTATATTGATAGATGTATTTGGAACTCTAAATCCAACACGGTTTGTGCTAGCTTCTTGAAACTTGACACAATAAAGTAGTTTCACGTTCTATCTCTATGTTTTGTTTCCTCATGATGTAGCCCTAAGCATTGACTGGCGAGAAACACTTTCATGGAAAGGGGTGGCTTCCCAAAATTACGAATCTCCAGAAATCGCAGCAAATATTTTTTCACCCAAACTGGATGATACTTTCAGGTAATGATCAGTACACTAAGGCGACTTGGTTCCCCAAATGTCGTTTTTCTATATTGAAGCGTTCGTTTCCAGTAACAGTTTGAATTTTTAGGTTTCACTCTGTTTTCTCCTATATTGATAGATGTATTTGGAACTCTAAATCCAACACGGTTTGTGCTAGCTTCTTGAAACTTGACACAATAAAGTAGTTTCATGTTCTATTTCTATGTTTTGTTTCCTCTTGAGGTAGCCCTAACAGTGACTGGCGAGAAACACTTTCATGGAAAGGGGTTGCCAGGCTTCCCAAATATACGAATCTCCAGAAATCTCAGCAAATATTTTTTCACCCAAACAGGATGATACTTTCAGGTAATGATCAGTACACTATGGCGACTTGGTTCCCCAAATTTCGTTTTTCTATGTTGAAGCGTTCGTTTCCAGTAACAGTTTGAATTTTTAGGTTTCACTCTGTTTTCTCCTATATTGATAGATGTATTTGGAACTCTAAACCCAACACGGTTTGTGCTAGCTTCTTGAAACTTGACACAATAAAGTAGTTTCACGTTCTATCTCTATGTTTTGTTTCCTCTTGATGTAGCCCTAAGCAGTGACTGGCGAGAAACACTTTCATGGAAAGGGGTTGCCAGGCTTTCCAAAATTACGAATCTCCAGAAATCTCAGCAAATATTTTTTCACCCAAACAGGATGATACTTTCAGGTAATGATCAGTACACTAAGGCGACTTGGTTCCCCAAATTTCGTTCTTCTATGTTGAAGCGTTCGTTTCCAGTAACAGTTTGAATTTTTAGGTTTCACTCTGTTTTCTCCTATATTGATAGATGTATTTGGAACTCTAAATCCAACACGGTTTGTGCTAGCTTCTTGAAACTTGACACAATAAAGTAGTTTCACGTTCTATCTCTATGTTTTGTTTCCTCTTGATGTAGCCCTAAGCAGTGACTGGCGATAAACACTTTCATGGAAAGGGGTGGCTTCCCAAAATTACGAATCTCCAGAAATCTCAGGAAATATTTTTTCACCCAAACTGGATGATACTTTCAGGTAATGATCACTACACTAACGCGACTTGGTTCCCCAAATTTCGTTCTTCTATGTTGAAGCGTTCGTTTCCAGTAACAGTTTGAATTTTTAGGTTTCACTCTGTTTTCTCCTATATTGATAGATGTATTTGGAACTCTAAATCCAACACGGTTTGTGCTAGCTTCTTGAAACTTGACACAATAAAGCAGTTTCACGTTCTATCTCTATGTTTTGTTTCCTCTTGATGTAGCCCTAAGCAGTGACTGGCGATAAACACTTTCATGGAGAGGGGTGGCCTCCCAAAATTACGAATCTCCAGAAATCTCAGCAAATATTTTTTCACCCAAACTGGATGATACTTTCAGGTAATGATCAGTACACTAAGGCGACTTGGTTCCCCAAATTTCGTTCTTCTATGTTGAAGCGTTCGTTTCCAGTAACAGTTTGAATTTTTAGGTTTCACTCTGTTTTCTCCTATATTGATAGATGTATTTGGAACTCTAAATCCAACACGGTTTGTGCTAGCTTCTTGAAACTTGACACAATAAAGTAGTTTCACGTTCTATCTCTATGTTTTGTTTCCTCTTGATGTAGCCCTAACAGTGACTGGCGAGAAACACTTTCATGGAAAGGGGTTGCCAGGCTTCCCAAATATACGAATCTCCAGAAATCTCAGCAAATATTTTTTCACCCAAACAGGATGATACTTTCAGGTAATGATCAGTACACTAAGGCGACTTGGTTCCCCAAATTTCGTTCTTCTATGTTGAAGTGTTCGTTTCCAGTAACAGTTTGAATTTTTAGGTTTCACTCTGTTTTCTCCTATATTGATAGATGTATTTGGAACTCTAAATCCAACACGGTTTGTGCTAGCTTCTTGAAACTTGACACAATAAAGTAGTTTCACGTTCTATCTCTATGTTTTGTTTCCTCTTGATGTAGCCCTAAGCATTGACTGGCGAGAAACACTTTCATGGAAAGGGGTGGCTTCCCAAAATTACGAATCTCCAGAAATCTCAGCAAATATTTTTTCACCCAAACTGGATGATACTTTCAGGTAATGATCAGTACACTAAGGCGACTTGGTTCCCCAAATTTCGTTCTTCTATATTGAAGCGTTCGTTTCCAGTAACAGTTTGAATTTTTAGGTTTCACTCTGTTTTCTCCTATATTGATAGATGTATTTGGAACTCTAAATCCAACACGGTTTGTGCTAGCTTCTTGAAACTTGACACAATAAAGTAGTTTCACGTTCTATCTCTATGTTTTGTTTCCTCTTGATGTAGCCCTAACAGTGACTGGCGAGAAACACTTTCATGGAAAGGGGTTGCCAGGCTTCCCAAATATACGAATCTCCAGAAATCTCAGGAAATATTTTTTCACCCAAACAGGATGATACTTTCAGGTAATGATCAGTACACTATGGCGACTTGGTTCCCCAAATTTCGTTTTTCTATATTGAAGCGTTCGTTTCCAGTAACAGTTTGAATTTTTAGGTTTCACTCTGTTTTCTCCTATATTGATAGATGTATTTGGAACTCTAAATCCAACACGGTTTTTGCTAGCTTCATGAAACTTGACACAATAAAGTAGTTTCACGTTCTATCTCTATGTTTTGTTTCCTCTTGATGTAGCCCTAACAGTGACTGGCGAGAAACACTTTCATGGAAAGGGGTTGCCAGGCTTCCCAAATATGCGAATCTCCAGAAATCTCAGGAAATATTTTTTCACCCAAACAGGATGATACTTTCAGGTAATGATCAGTACACTAAGGCGACTTGGTTCCCCAAATTTCGTTCTTCTATGTTGAAGCGTTCGTTTCCAGTAACAGTTTGAATTTTTAGGTTTCACTCTGTTTTCTCCTATATTGATAGATGTATTTGGAACTCTAAATCCAACACGGTTTGTGCTAGCTTCTTGAAACTTGACACAATAAAGTAGTTTCACGTTCTATCTCTATGTTTTGTTTCCTCTTGATGTAGCCCTAACAGTGACCGGCGAGAAACACTTTCATGTAAAGGGGTTGCCAGGCTTCCCAAAATTACGAATCTCCAGAAATCTCAGCAAATATTTTTTCACCCAAACAGGATGATACTTTCAGGTAATGATCAGTACACTAAGGCGACTTGGTTCCCCAAATTTCGTTCTTCTATGTTGAAGCGTTCGTTTCCAGTAACAGTTTGAATTTTTAGGTTTCACTCTGTTTTCTCCTATATTGATAGATGTATTTGGAACTCTAAATCCAACACGGTTTGTGCTAGCTTCTTGAAACTTGACACAATAAAGTAGTTTCACGTTCTATCTCTATGTTTTGTTTCCTCATGATGTAGCCCTAAGCATTGACTGGCGAGAAACACTTTCATGGAAAGGGGTGGCTTCCCAAAATTACGAATCTCCAGAAATCGCAGCAAATATTTTTTCACCCAAACTGGATGATACTTTCAGGTAATGATCAGTACACTAAGGCGACTTGGTTCCCCAAATGTCGTTTTTCTATATTGAAGCGTTCGTTTCCAGTAACAGTTTGAATTTTTAGGTTTCACTCTGTTTTCTCCTATATTGATAGATGTATTTGGAACTCTAAATCCAACACGGTTTGTGCTAGCTTCTTGAAACTTGACACAATAAAGTAGTTTCATGTTCTATCTCTATGTTTTGTTTCCTCTTGATGTAGCCCTAAGCAGTGACTGGCGATAAACACTTTCATGGAAAGGGGTAGCTTCCCATATTACGAATCTCCAGAAATCTCAGGAAATATTTTTTCACCCAAACTGGATGATACTTTCAGGTAATGATCACTACACTAACGCGACTTGGTTCCCCAAATTTCGTTCTTCTATGTTGAAGCGTTCGTTTCCAGTAACAGTTTGAATTTTTAGGTTTCACTCTGTTTTCTCCTATATTGATAGATGTATTTGGAACTCTAAATCCAACACGGTTTGTGCTAGCTTCTTGAAACTTGACACAATAAAGCAGTTTCACGTTCTATCTCTATGTTTTGTTTCCTCTTGATGTAGCACTAAGCAGTGACTGGCAAGAAACACTTTCATGGAAAGGGGTTGCCATGCTTCCCAAAATTACGAATCTCCAGAAATCTCAGCAAATATTTTTTCACCCAAACAGGATGATACTTTCAGGTAATGATCAGTACACTAAGGTGACTTGGTTCCCCAAATGTCGTTCTTCTATGTTGAAGCGTTCGTTTCCAGTAACAGTTTGAATTTTTAGGTTTCACTCTGTTTTCTCCTATATTGATAGATGTATTTGGAACTCTAAATCCAACACGGTTTGTGCTAGCTTCTTGAAACTTGACACAATAAAGCAGTTTCACGTTCTATCTCTATGTTTTGTTTCCTCTTGATGTAGCCCTAAGCAGTGACTGGCAAGAAACACTTTCATGGAAAGGGGTTGCCATGCTTCCCAAAATTACGAATCTCCAGAAATCTCAGCAAATATTTTTTCACCCAAACTGGATGATACTTTCAGGTAATGATCAGTACACTAAGGCTACTTGGTTCCCAAATGTCGTTCTTCTATGTTGAAGCGTTCGTTTCCAGTAACAGTTTGAATTTTTAGGTTTCACTCTGTTTTCTCCTATATTGATAGATGTATTTGGAACTCTAAATCCAACACGGTTTGTGCTAGCTTCTTGAAACTTGACACAATATAGTAATTTCACGTTCTATCTCTATGTTTTGTTTCCTCTTGATGTAGCCCCAAGCAGTGACTGAGGAGAAACACTTTCATGGAAAGGGGTTGCCAAGCTTCCTAAAATTACAAATCTCCAGAAATCTCAGCAAATATTTTTTCACCCAAACAGGATGATACTTTCAGGTAATGATCAGTACACTAAGGCGACTTGGTTCCCCAAATTTCGTTCTTCTATGTTGAAGCGTTCGTTTCCAGTAACAGTTTGAAATTTAGGTTTCACTCTGTTTTCTCCTATATTGATAGATGTATTTGGAACTCTAAATCCAACACGGTTTGTGCTAGCTTCTTGAAACTTGACACAATAAAGTAGTTTCACGTTCTATCTCTATGTTTTGTTTTCTCTTCATGTAGCCCTAAGCATTGACTGGCGAGAAACACTTTCATGGAAAGGGGTGGCTTCCCAAAATTACGAATCTCCAGAAATCTCAGCAAATATTTTTTCACCCAAACTGGATGATACTTTCAGGTAATGATCACTACACTAACGCGACTTGGTTCCCCAAATTTCGTTCTTCTATGTTGAAGCGTTCGTTTCCAGTAACAGTTTGAATTTTTAGGTTTCACTCTGTTTTCTCCTATATTGATAGATATATTTGGAACTCTGAATACAACACGGTTTGTGCTAGCTTCTTGAAACTTGACACAATAAAGTAGTTTCACGTTCTATCTCTATGTTTTGTTTCCTCTTGATGTAGCCCTAAGCAGTGACTGACGAGAAACACTTTCATGGAAAGGGGTTGCCAGGCTTCCCAAAATTACGAATCTCCAGAAATCTCAGCAAATATTTTTTCACCCAAACTGGATGATACTTTCAGGTAATGATCAGTACACTAAGGCGACTTGGTTCCCCAAATTTCGTTCTTCTATGTTGAAGCGTTCGTTTCCAGTAACAGTTTGAATTTTTAGGTTTCACTCTGTTTTCTCCTATATTGATAGATGTATTTGGAACTCTAAATCCAACACGGTTTGTGCTAGCTTCTTGAAACTTGACACAATAAAGTAGTTTCACGTTCTATCTCTATGTTTTGTTTCCTCTTGATGTAGCCCTAACAGTGACTGGCGAGAAACACTTTCATGGAAAGGGGTTGCCAGGCTTCCCAAATATGCGAATCTCCAGAAATCTCAGGAAATATTTTTTCACCCAAACAGGATGATACTTTCAGGTAATGATCAGTACACTAAGGCGACTTGGTTCCCCAAATTTCGTTCTTCTATGTTGAAGCGTTCGTTTCCAGTAACAGTTTGAATTTTTAGGTTTCACTCTGTTTTCTCCTATATTGATAGATGTATTTGGAACTCTAAATCCAACACGGTTTGTGCTAGCTTCTTGAAACTTGACACAATAAAGCAGTTTCACGTTCTATCTCTATGTTTTGTTTCCTCTTGATGTAGCACTAAGCAGTGACTGGCAAGAAACACTTTCATGGAAAGGGGTTGCCATGCTTCCCAAAATTACGAATCTCCAGAAATCTCAGCAAATATTTTTTCACCCAAACTGGATGATACTTTCAGGTAATGATCAGTACACTAAGGCGACTTGGTTCCCCAAATGTCGTTCTTCTATGTTGAAGCGTTCGTTTCCAGTAACAGTTTGAATTTTTAGGTTTCACTCTGTTTTCTCCTATATTGATAGATGTATTTGGAACTCTAAATCCAACACGGTTTGTGCTAGCTTCTTGAAACTTGACACAATAAAGCAGTTTCACGTTCTATCTCTATGTTTTGTTTCCTCTTGATGTAGCCCTAAGCAGTGACTGGCAAGAAACACTTTCATGGAAAGGGGTTGCCATGCTTCCCAAAATTACGAATCTCCAGAAATCTCAGCAAATATTTTTTCACCCAAACTGGATGATACTTTCAGGTAATGATCAGTACACTAAGGCTACTTGGTTCCCAAATGTCGTTCTTCTATGTTGAAGCGTTCGTTTCCAGTAACAGTTTGAATTTTTAGGTTTCACTCTGTTTTCTCCTATATTGATAGATGTATTTGGAACTCTAAATCCAACACGGTTTGTGCTAGCTTCTTGAAACTTGACACAATATAGTAATTTCACGTTCTATCTCTATGTTTTGTTTCCTCTTGATGTAGCCCCAAGCAGTGACTGAGGAGAAACACTTTCATGGAAAGGGGTTGCCAAGCTTCCTAAAATTACAAATCTCCAGAAATCTCAGCAAATATTTTTTCACCCAAACAGGATGATACTTTCAGGTAATGATCAGTACACTAAGGCGACTTGGTTCCCCAAATTTCGTTCTTCTATGTTGAAGCGTTCGTTTCCAGTAACAGTTTGAAATTTAGGTTTCACTCTGTTTTCTCCTATATTGATAGATGTATTTGGAACTCTAAATCCAACACGGTTTGTGCTAGCTTCTTGAAACTTGACACAATAAAGTAGTTTCACGTTCTATCTCTATGTTTTGTTTCCTCTTCATGTAGCCCTAAGCATTGACTGGCGAGAAACACTTTCATGGAAAGGGGTGGCTTCCCAAAATTACGAATCTCCAGAAATCTCAGCAAATATTTTTTCACCCAAACTGGATGATACTTTCAGGTAATGATCACTACACTAACGCGACTTGGTTCCCCAAATTTCGTTCTTCTATGTTGAAGCGTTCGTTTCCAGTAACAGTTTGAATTTTTAGGTTTCACTCTGTTTTCTCCTATATTGATAGATATATTTGGAACTCTGAATACAACACGGTTTGTGCTAGCTTCTTGAAACTTGACACAATAAAGTAGTTTCACGTTCTATCTCTATGTTTTGTTTCCTCTTGATGTAGCCCTAAGCAGTGACTGACGAGAAACACTTTCATGGAAAGGGGTTGCCAGGCTTCCCAAAATTACGAATCTCCAGAAATCTCAGCAAATATTTTTTCACCCAAACTGGATGATACTTTCAGGTAATGATCAGTACACTAAGGCGACTTGGTTCCCCAAATTTCGTTCTTCTATGTTGAAGCGTTCGTTTCCAGTAACAGTTTGAATTTTTAGGTTTCACTCTGTTTTCTCCTATATTGATAGATGTATTTGGAACTCTAAATCCAACACGGTTTGTGCTAGCTTCTTGAAACTTGACACAATAAAGTAGTTTCACGTTCTATCTCTATGTTTTGTTTCCTCTTGATGTAGCCCTAACAGTGACCGGCGAGAAACACTTTCATGTAAAGGGGTTGCCAGGCTTCCCAAAATTACGAATCTCCAGAAATCTCAGCAAATATTTTTTCACCCAAACAGGATGATACTTTCAGGTAATGATCAGTACAGTAAGGCGACTTGGTTCCCCAAATTTCGTTCTTCTATGTTGAAGCGTTCGTTTCCAGTAACAGTTTGAATTTTTAGGTTTCACTCTGTTTTCTCCTATATTGATAGATGTATTTGGAACTCTAAATCCAACACGGTTTGTGCTAGCTTCTTGAAACTTGACACAATAAAGTAGTTTCACGTTCTATCTCTATGTTTTGTTTCCTCATGATGTAGCCCTAAGCATTGACTGGCGAGAAACACTTTCATGGAAAGGGGTGGCTTCCCAAAATTACGAATCTCCAGAAATCGCAGCAAATATTTTTTCACCCAAACTGGATGATACTTTCAGGTAATGATCAGTACACTAAGGCGACTTGGTTCCCCAAATGTCGTTTTTCTATATAGAAGCGTTCGTTTCCAGTAACAGTTTGAATTTTTAGGTTTCACTCTGTTTTCTCCTATATTGATAGATGTATTTGGAACTCTAAATCCAACACGGTTTGTGCTAGCTTCTTGAAACTTGACACAATAAAGTAGTTTCATGTTCTATCTCTATGTTTTGTTTCCTCTTGAGGTAGCCCTAACAGTGACTGGCGAGAAACACTTTCATGGAAAGGGGTTGCCAACCTTCCTAAAATTACAAATCTCCAGATATCTCAGCAAATATTTTTTCACCCAAACTGGATGATACTTTCAGGTAATGATCAGTACACTAAGGCGACTTGGTTCCCCAAATTTCGTTCTTCTATGTTGAAGCGTTCGTTTCCAGTAACAGTTTGAATTTTTAGGTTTCACTCTGTTTTCTCCTATATTGATAGATATATTTGGAACTCTAAATCCAACACGGTTTGTGCTAGCTTCTTCAAACTTGACACAATAAAGTAGTTTCACGTTCTATCTCTATGTTTTGTTTCCTCTTGATGTAGCCCTAACAGTGACTGGCGAGAAACACTTTCATGGAAAGGGGTTGCCAGGCTTCCCAAATATACGAATCTCCAGATATCTCAGGAAATATTTTTTCACCCAAACAGGATGATACTTTCAGGTAATGATCAGTACACTAAGGCGACTTGGTTCCCCAAATTTCGTTCTTCTATGTTGAAGCGTTCGTTTCCAGTAACAGTTTGAATTTTTAGGTTTCACTCTGTTTTCTCCTATATTGATAGATGTATTTGGAACTCTAAATCCAACACGGTTTGTGCTAGCTTCTTGAAACTTGACACAATAAAGTAGTTTCACGTTCTATCTCTATGTTTTGTTTCCTCTTGATGTAGCCCTAAGCAGTGACTGGCGATAAACACTTTCATGGAAAGGGGTGGCTTCCCAAAATTACGAATCTCCAGAAATCTCAGGAAATATTTTTTCACCCAAACTGGATGATACTTTCAGGTAATGATCACTACACTAACGCGAATTGGTTCCCCAAATTTCGTTCTTCTATGTTGAAGCGTTCGTTTCCAGTAACAGTTTGAATTTTTAGGTTTCACTCTGTTTTCTCCTATATTGATAGATGTATTTGGAACTCTAAATCCAACACGGTTTGTGCTAGCTTCTTGAAACTTGACACAATAAAGCAGTTTCACGTTCTATCTCTATGTTTTGTTTCCTCTTGATGTAGCCCTAAGCAGTGACTGGCAAGAAACACTTTCATGGAAAGGGGTTGCCATGCTTCCCAAAATTACGAATCTCCAGAAATCTCAGCAAATATTTTTTCACCCAAACTGGATGATACTTTCAGGTAATGATCAGTACACTAAGGCGACTTGGTTCCCCAAATGTCGTTCTTCTATGTTGAAGCGTTCGTTTCCAGTAACAGTTTGAATTTTTAGGTTTCACTCTGTTTTCTCCTATATTGATAGATGTATTTGGAACTCTAAATCCAACACGGTTTGTGCTAGCTTCTTGAAACTTGACACAATAAAGCAGTTTCACGTTCTATCTCTATGTTTTGTTTCCTCTTGATGTAGCCCTAAGCAGTGACTGGCAAGAAACACTTTCATGGAAAGGGGTTGCCATGCTTCCCAAAATTACGAATCTCCAGAAATCTCAGCAAATATTTTTTCACCCAAACAGGATGATACTTTCAGGTAATGATCAGTACACTAAGGCGACTTGGTTCCCCAAATGTCGTTCTTCTATGTTGAAGCGTTCGTTTCCAGTAACAGTTTGAATTTTTAGGTTTCACTCTGTTTTCTCCTATATTGATAGATGTATTTGGAACTCTAAATCCAACACGGTTTGTGCTAGCTTCTTGAAACTTGACACAATAAAGCAGTTTCACGTTCTATCTCTATGTTTTGTTTCCTCTTGATGTAGCCCTAAGCAGTGACTGACGAGAAACACTTTCATGGAAAGGGGTTGCCAGGCTTCCCAAAATTACGAATCTCCAGAAATCTCAGCAAATATTTTTTCACCCAAACTGGATGATACTTTCAGGTAATGATCAGTACACTAAGGCGACTTGGTTCCCCAAATTTCGTTCTTCTATGTTGAAGCGTTCGTTTCCAGTAACAGTTTGAATTTTTAGGTTTCACTCTGTTTTCTCCTATATTGATAGATGTATTTGGAACTCTAAATCCAACACGGTTTGTGCTAGCTTCTTCAAACTTGACACAATAAAGTAGTTTCACGTTCTATCTCTATGTTTTGTTTCCTCTTGATGTAGCCCTAACAGTGACTGGCGAGAAACACTTTCATGGAAAGGGGTTGCCAGGCTTCACAAATATGCGAATCTCCAGAAATCTCAGGAAATATTTTTTCACCCAAACAGGATGATACTTTCAGGTAATGATCAGTACACTAAGGCGACTTGGTTCCCCAAATTTCGTTCTTCTATGTTGAAGCGTTCGTTTCCAGTAACAGTTTGAATTTTTAGGTTTCACTCTGTTTTCTCCTATATTGATAGATGTATTTGGAACTCTAAATCCAACACGGTTTGTGCTAGCTTCTTGAAACTTGACACAATAAAGTAGTTTCACGTTCTATCTCTATGTTTTGTTTCCTCTTGATGTAGCCCTAACAGTGACCGGCGAGAAACACTTTCATGGAAAGGGGTTGCCAGGCTTCCCAAAATTACGAATCTCCAGAAATCTCAGCAAATATTTTTTCACCCAAACAGGATGATACTTTCAGGTAATGATCAGTACAGTAAGGCGACTTGGTTCCCCAAATTTCGTTCTTCTATGTTGAAGCGTTCGTTTCCAGTAACAGTTTGAATTTTTAGGTTTCACTCTGTTTTCTCCTATATTGATAGATGTATTTGGAACTCTAAATCCAACACGGTTTGTGCTAGCTTCTTGAAACTTGACACAATAAAGTAGTTTCACGTTCTATCTCTATGTTTTGTTTCCTCATTATGTAGCCCTAAGCATTGACTGGCGAGAAACACTTTCATGGAAAGGGGTGGCTTCCCAAAATTACGAATCTCCAGAAATCTCAGCAAATATTTTTTCACCCAAACTGGATGATACTTTCAGGTAATGATCAGTACACTAAGGCGACTTGGTTCCCCAAATTTCGTTCTTCTATGTTGAAGCGTTCGTTTCCAGTAACAGTTTGAATTTTTAGGTTTCACTCTGTTTTCTCCTATATTGATAGAGGTATTTGGAACTCTGAATCCAACACGGTTTGTGCTAGCTTCTTGAAACTTGACACAATAAAGTAGTTTCACGTTCTATCTCTATGTTTTGTTTCCTCTTGATGTAGCCCTAACAGTGACTGGCGAGAAACACTTTCATGGAAAGGGGTTGCCAGGCTTCCCAAATATGCGAATCTCCAGAAATCTCAGGAAATATTTTTTCACCCAAACAGGATGATACTTTCAGGTAATGATCAGTACACTAAGGCGACTTGGTTCCCCAAATTTCGTTCTTCTATGTTGAAGCGTTCGTTTCCAGTAACAGTTTGAATTTTTAGGTTTCACTCTGTTTTCTCCTATATTGATAGATGTATTTGGAACTCTAAATCCAACACGGTTTGTGCTAGCTTCTTGAAACTTGACACAATAAAGTAGTTTCACGTTCTATCTCTATGTTTTGTTTCCTCTTGATGTAGCCCTAACAGTGACAGGCGAGAAACACTTTCATGTAAAGGGGTTGCCAGGCTTCCCAAAATTACGAATCTCCAGAAATCTCAGCAAATATTTTTTCACCCAAACAGGATGATACTTTCAGGTAATGATCAGTACACTAAGGCGACTTGGTTCCCCAAATTTCGTTCTTCTATGTTGAAGCGTTCGTTTCCAGTAACAGTTTGAATTTTTAGGTTTCACTCTGTTTTCTCCTATATTGATAGATGTATTTGGAACTCTAAATCCAACACGGTTTGTGCTAGCTTCTTGAAACTTGACACAATAAAGTAGTTTCACGTTCTATCTCTATGTTTTGTTTCCTCTTGATGTAGCCCTAACAGTGACCGGCGAGAAACACTTTCATGTAAAGGGGTTGCCAGGCTTCCCAAAATTACGAATCTCCAGAAATCTCAGGAAATATTTTTTCACCCAAACAGGATGATACTTTCAGGTAATGATCAGTACACTAAGGCGACTTGGTTCCCCAAATTTCGTTCTTCTATGTTGAAGCGTTCGTTTCCAGTAACAGTTTGAATTTTTAGGTTTCACTCTGTTTTCTCCTATATTGATAGATGTATTTGGAACTCTAAATCCAACACGGTTTGTGCTAGCTTCTTGAAACTTGACACAATAAAGTAGTTTCACGTTCTATCTCTATGTTTTGTTTCCTCTTGATGTAGCCCTAACAGTGACTGGCGAGAAACACTTTCATGGAAAGGGGTTGCCAGGCTTCACAAATATGCGAATCTCCAGAAATCTCAGGAAATATTTTTTCACCCAAACAGGATGATACTTTCAGGTAATGATCAGTACACTAAGGCGACTTGGTTCCCCAAATTTCGTTCTTCTATGTTGAAGCGTTCGTTTCCAGTAACAGTTTGAATTTTTAGGTTTCACTCTGTTTTCTCCTATATTGATAGATGTATTTGGAACTCTAAATCCAACACGGTTTGTGCTAGCTTCTTGAAACTTGACACAATAAAGTAGTTTCACGTTCTATCTCTATGTTTTGTTTCCTCTTGATGTAGCCCTAACAGTGACCGGCGAGAAACACTTTCATGTAAAGGGGTTGCCAGGCTTCCCAAAATTACGAATCTCCAGAAATCTCAGCAAATATTTTTTCACCCAAACAGGATGATACTTTCAGGTAATGATCAGTACAGTAAGGCGACTTGGTTCCCCAAATTTCGTTCTTCTATGTTGAAGCGTTCGTTTCCAGTAACAGTTTGAATTTTTAGGTTTCACTCTGTTTTCTCCTATATTGATAGATGTATTTGGAACTCTAAATCCAACACGGTTTGTGCTAGCTTCTTGAAACTTGACACAATAAAGTAGTTTCACGTTCTATCTCTATGTTTTGTTTCCTCATTATGTAGCCCTAAGCATTGACTGGCGAGAAACACTTTCATGGAAAGGGGTGGCTTCCCAAAATTACGAATCTCCAGAAATCTCAGCAAATATTTTTTCACCCAAACTGGATGATACTTTCAGGTAATGATCAGTACACTAAGGCGACTTGGTTCCCCAAATTTCGTTCTTCTATGTTGAAGCGTTCGTTTCCAGTAACAGTTTGAATTTTTAGGTTTCACTCTGTTTTCTCCTATATTGATAGAGGTATTTGGAACTCTGAATCCAACACGGTTTGTGCTAGCTTCTTGAAACTTGACACAATAAAGTAGTTTCACGTTCTATCTCTATGTTTTGTTTCCTCTTGATGTAGCCCTAACAGTGACTGGCGAGAAACACTTTCATGGAAAGGGGTTGCCAGGCTTCCCAAATATGCGAATCTCCAGAAATCTCAGGAAATATTTTTTCACCCAAACAGGATGATACTTTCAGGTAATGATCAGTACACTAAGGCGACTTGGTTCCCCAAATTTCGTTCTTCTATGTTGAAGCGTTCGTTTCCAGTAACAGTTTGAATTTTTAGGTTTCACTCTGTTTTCTCCTATATTGATAGATGTATTTGGAACTCTAAATCCAACACGGTTTGTGCTAGCTTCTTGAAACTTGACACAATAAAGTAGTTTCACGTTCTATCTCTATGTTTTGTTTCCTCTTGATGTAGCCCTAACAGTGACCGGCGAGAAACACTTTCATGTAAAGGGGTTGCCAGGCTTCCCAAAATTACGAATCTCCAGAAATCTCAGCAAATATTTTTTCACCCAAACAGGATGATACTTTCAGGTAATGATCAGTACACTAAGGCGACTTGGTTCCCCAAATTTCGTTCTTCTATGTTGAAGCGTTCGTTTCCAGTAACAGTTTGAATTTTTAGATTTCACTCTGTTTTCTCCTATATTGATAGATGTATTTGGAACTCTAAATCCAACACGGTTTGTGCTAGCTTCTTGAAACTTGACACAATAAAGTAGTTTCAAGTTCTATCTCTATGTTTTGTTTCCTCTTGATGTAGCCCTAACAGTGACCGGCGAGAAACACTTTCATGTAAAGGGGTTGCCAGGCTTCCCAAAATTACGAATCTCCAGAAATCTCAGCAAATATTTTTTCACCCAAACAGGATGATACTTTCAGGTAATGATCAGTACACTAAGGCGACTTGGTTCCCCAAATTTCGTTCTTCTATGTTGAAGCGTTCGTTTCCAGTAACAGTTTGAATTTTTAGGTTTCACTCTGTTTTCTCCTATATTGATAGATGTATTTGGAACTCTAAATCCAACACGGTTTGTGCTAGCTTCTTGAAACTTGACACAATAAAGTAGTTTCACGTTCTATCTCTATGTTTTTTTTCCTCATGATGTAGCCCTAAGCATTGACTGGCGAGAAACACTTTCATGGAAAGGGGTGGCTTCCCAAAATTACGAATCTCCAGAAATCGCAGCAAATATTTTTTCACCCAAACTGGATGATACTTTCAGGTAATGATCAGTACACTAAGGCGACTTGGTTCCCCAAATGTCGTTTTTCTATATTGAAGCGTTCGTTTCCAGTAACAGTTTGAATTTTTAGGTTTCACTCTGTTTTCTCCTATATTGATAGAGGTATTTGGAACTCTAAATCCAACACGGTTTGTGCTAGCTTCTTGAAACTTGACACAATAAAGTAGTTTCATGTTCTATCTCTATGTTTTGTTTCCTCTTGAGGTAGCCCTAAGCAGTGACTGGCGAGAAACACTTTCATGGAAAGGGGTTGCCAGGCTTCCCAAATATACGAATCTCCAGAAATCTCAGGAAATATTTTTTCACCCAAACAGGATGATACTTTCAGGTAATGATCAGTACACTATGGCGACTTGGTTCCCCAAATTTCGTTTTTCTATGTTGAAGCGTTCGTTTCCAGTAACAGTTTGAATTTTTAGGTTTCACTCTGTTTTCTCCTATATTGATAGAGGTATTTGGAACTCTGAATCCAACACGGTTTGTGCTAGCTTCTTGAAACTTGACACAATAAAGTAGTTTCACGTTCTATCTCTATGTTTTGTTTCCTCTTGATGTAGCCCTAACAGTGACTGGCGAGAAACTCTTTCATGGAAAGGGGTTGCCAGGCTTCCCAATATGCGAATCTCCAGAAATCTCAGGAAATATTTTTTCACCCAAACAGGATGATACTTTCAGGTAATGATCAGTACACTAAGGCGACTTGGTTCCCCAAATTTCGTTCTTCTATGTTGAAGCGTTCGTTTCCAGTAACAGTTTGAATTTTTAGGTTTCACTCTGTTTTCTCCTATATTGATAGATGTATTTGGAACTCTAAATCCAACACGGTTTGTGCTAGCTTCTTGAAACTTGACACTATAAAGTAGTTTCACGTTCTATCTCTATGTTTTGTTTCCTCTTGATGTAGCCCTAACAGTGACCGGCGAGAAACACTTTCATGTAAAGGGGTTGCCAGGCTTCCCAAATATACGAATCTCCAGAAATCTTAGGAAATATTTTTTCACCCAAACAGGATGATACTTTCAGGTAATGATCAGTACACTAAGGCGACTTGGTTCCCCAAATTTCGTTCTTCTATGTTGAAGCGTTCGTTTCCAGTAACAGTTTGAATTTTTAGGTTTCACTCTGTTTTCTCCTATATTGATAGATGTATTTGGAACTCTAAATCCAACACGGTTTGTGCTAGCTTCTTGAAACTTGACACAATAAAGTAATTTCACGTTCTATCTCTATGTTTTGTTTCCTCTTGATGTAGCCCTAAGCAGTGACTGGCGATAAACACTTTCATGGAAAGGGGTGGCTTCCCAAAATTACGAATCTCCAGAAATCTCAGGAAATGTTTTTTCACCCAAACTGGATGATACTTTCAGGTAATGATCACTACACTAACGCGACTTGGTTCCCCAAATTTCGTTCTTCTATGTTGAAGCGTTCGTTTCCAGTAACAGTTTGAATTTTTAGGTTTCACTCTGTTTTCTCCTATATTGATAGATGTATTTGGAACTCTAAATCCAACACGGTTTGTGCTAGCTTCTTGAAACTTGACACAATAAAGCAGTTTCACGTTCTATCTCTATGTTTTGTTTCCTCTTGATGTAGCCCTAAGCAGTGACTGGCAAGAAACACTTTCATGGAAAGGGGTTGCCATGCTTCCCAAAATTACGAATCTCCAGAAATCTCAGCAAATATTTTTTCACCCAAACTGGATGATACTTTCAGGTAATGATCAGTACACTAAGCCGACTTGGTTCCCCAAATGTCGTTCTTCTATGTTGAAGCGTTCGTTTCCAGTAACAGTTTGAATTTTTAGGTTTCACTCTGTTTTCTCCTATATTGATAGATGTATTTGGAACTCTAAATCCAACACGGTTTGTGCTAGCTTCTTGAAACTTGACACAATAAAGTAATTTCACGTTCTATCTCTATGTTTTGTTTCCTCTTGATGTAGCCCCAAGCAGTGACTGAGGAGAAACACTTTCATGGAAAGGGGTTGCCAAGCTTCCTAAAATTACAAATCTCCAGAAATCTCAGGAAATATTTTTTCACCCAAACAGGATGATACTTTCAGGTAATGATCAGTACACTAAGGCGACTTGGTTCCCCAAATTTCGTTCTTCTATGTTGAAGCGTTCGTTTCCAGTAACAGTTTGAATTTTTAGGTTTCACTCTGTTTTCTCCTATATTGATAGATGTATTTGGAACTCTAAATCCAACACGGTTTGTGCTAGCTTCTTGAAACTTGACACAATAAAGTAGTTTCACGTTCTATCTCTATGTTTTGTTTCCTCTTGATGTAGCCCTAACAGTGACCGGCGAGAAACACTTTCATGTAAAGGGGTTGCCAGGCTTCCCAAAATTACGAATCTCCAGAAATCTCAGCAAATATTTTTTCACCCAAACAGGATGATACTTTCAGGTAATGATCAGTACACTAAGGCGACTTGGTTCCCCAAATTTCGTTCTTCTATGTTGAAGCGTTCGTTTCCAGTAACAGTTTGAATTTTTAGATTTCACTCTGTTTTCTCCTATATTGATAGATGTATTTGGAACTCTAAATCCAACACGGTTTGTGCTAGCTTCTTGAAACTTGACACAATAAAGTAGTTTCACGTTCTATCTCTATGTTTTGTTTCCTCTTGATGTAGCCCTAACAGTGACCGGCGAGAAACACTTTCATGTAAAGGGGTTGCCAGGCTTCCCAAAATTACGAATCTCCAGAAATCTCAGGAAATATTTTTTCACCCAAACAGGATGATACTTTCAGGTAATGATCAGTACACTAAGGCGACTTGGTTCCCCAAATTTCGTTCTTCTATGTTGAAGCGTTCGTTTCCAGTAACAGTTTGAATTTTTAGGTTTCACTCTGTTTTCTCCTATATTGATAGATGTATTTGGAACTCTAAATCCAACACGGTTTGTGCTAGCTTCTTGAAACTTGACACAATAAAGTAGTTTCACGTTCTATCTCTATGTTTTGTTTCCTCATGATGTAGCCCTAAGCATTGACTGGCGAGAAACACTTTCATGGAAAGGGGTGGCTTCCCAAAATTACGAATCTCCAGAAATCGCAGCAAATATTTTTTCACCCAAACTGGATGATACTTTCAGGTAATGATCAGTACACTAAGGCGACTTGGTTCCCCAAATGTCGTTTTTCTATATTGAAGCGTTCGTTTCCAGTAACAGTTTGAATTTTTAGGTTTCACTCTGTTTTCTCCTATATTGATAGAGGTATTTGGAACTCTAAATCCAACACGGTTTGTGCTAGCTTCTTGAAACTTGACACAATAAAGTAGTTTCATGTTCTATCTCTATGTTTGTTTCCTCTTGAGGTAGCCCTAACAGTGACTGGCGAGAAACACTTTCATGGAAAGGGGTTGCCAGGCTTCCCAAATATACGAATCTCCAGAAATCTCAGGAAATATTTTTTCACCCAAACAGGATGATACTTTCAGGTAATGATCAGTACACTATGGCGACTTGGTTCCCCAAATTTCGTTTTTCTATGTTGAAGCGTTCGTTTTCAGTAACAGTTTGAATTTTTAGGTTTCACTCTGTTTTCTCCTATATTGATAGAGGTATTTGGAACTCTGAATCCAACACGGTTTGTGCTAGCTTCTTGAAACTTGACACAATAAAGTAGTTTCACGTTCTATCTCTATGTTTTGTTTCCTCTTGATGTAGCCCTAACAGTGACCGGCGAGAAACACTTTCATGTAAAGGGGTTGCCAGGCTTCCCAAATATACGAATCTCCAGAAATCTTAGGAAATATTTTTTCACCCAAACAGGATGATACTTTCAGGTAATGATCAGTACACTAAGGCGACTTGGTTCCCCAAATTTCGTTCTTCTATGTTGAAGCGTTCGTTTCCAGTAACAGTTTGAATTTTTAGGTTTCACTCTGTTTTCTCCTATATTGATAGATGTATTTGGAACTCTAAATCCAACACGGTTTGTGCTAGCTTCTTGAAACTTGACACAATAAAGTAATTTCACGTTCTATCTCTATGTTTTGTTTCCTCTTGATGTAGCCCTAAGCAGTGACTGGCGATAAACACTTTCATGGAAAGGGGTGGCTTCCCAAAATTACGAATCTCCAGAAATCTCAGGAAATGTTTTTTCACCCAAACTGGATGATACTTTCAGGTAATGATCACTACACTAACGCGACTTGGTTCCCCAAATTTCGTTCTTCTATGTTGAAGCGTTCGTTTCCAGTAACAGTTTGAATTTTTAGGTTTCACTCTGTTTTCTCCTATATTGATAGATGTATTTGGAACTCTAAATCCAACACGGTTTGTGCTAGCTTCTTGAAACTTGACACAATAAAGCAGTTTCACGTTCTATCTCTATGTTTTGTTTCCTCTTGATGTAGCCCTAAGCAGTGACTGGCAAGAAACACTTTCATGGAAAGGGGTTGCCATGCTTCCCAAAATTACGAATCTCCAGAAATCTCAGCAAATATTTTTTCACCCAAACTGGATGATACTTTCAGGTAATGATCAGTACACTAAGCCGACTTGGTTCCCCAAATGTCGTTCTTCTATGTTGAAGCGTTCATTTCCAGTAACAGTTTGAATTTTTAGGTTTCACTCTGTTTTCTCCTATATTGATAGATGTATTTGGAACTCTAAATCCAACACGGTTTGTGCTAGCTTCTTGAAACTTGACACAATAAAGTAATTTCACGTTCTATCTCTATGTTTTGTTTCCTCTTGATGTAGCCCCAAGCAGTGACTGAGGAGAAACACTTTCATGGAAAGGGGTTGCCAAGCTTCCTAAAATTACAAATCTCCAGAAATCTCAGCAAATATTTTTTCACCCAAACAGGATGATACTTTCAGGTAATGATCAGTACACTAAGGCGACTTGGTTCCCCAAATTTCGTTCTTCTATGTTGAAGCGTTCGTTTCCAGTAACAGTTTGAATTTTTAGGTTTCACTCTGTTTTCTTCTATATTGATAGAGGTATTTGGAACTCTAAATCCAACACGGTTTTTGCTAGCTTCTTGAAACTTGACACAATAAAGTAGTTTCATGTTCTATCTCTATGTTTTGTTTCCTCTTGATGTAGCCCTAACAGTGACTGGCGAGAAACACTTTCATGGAAAGGGGTTGCCAGGCTTCCCAAATATGCGAATCTCCAGAAATCTCAGAAATATTTTTTCACCCAAACAGGATGATACATTCAGGTAATGATCAGTACACTAAGGCGACTTGGTTCCCCAAATTTCGTTCTTCTATGTTGAAGCGTTCGTTTCCAGTAACAGTTTGAATTTTTAGGTTTCACTCTGTTTTCTCCTATATTGATAGATGTATTTGGAACTCTAAATCCAACACGGTTTGTGCTAGCTTCTGGAAACTTGACACAATAAAGCAGTTTCACGTTCTATCTCTATGTTTTGTTTCCTCTTGATGTAGCCCTAAGCAGTGACTGGCAAAAAACACTTTCATGGAAAGGGGTTGCCAGGCTTCCCAAAATTACGAATCTCCAGAAATCTCAGCAAATATTTTTTTCACCCAAACTGGATGATACTTTCAGGTAATGATCAGTACACTAAGGCGACTTGGTTCCCCAAATTTCGTTCTTCTATGTTGAAGCGTTCATTTCCAGTAACAGTTTGAATTTTTAGGTTTCACTCTGTTTTCTCCTATATTGATAGATGTATTTGGAACTCTAAATCCAACACGGTTTGTGCTAGCTTCTTGAAACTTGACACAATAAAGTAGTTTCACGTTCTATCTCTATGTTTTGTTTCCTCTTGATGTAGCCCTAACAGTGACTGGCGAGAAACACTTTCATGGAAAGGGGTTGCCAGGCTTCCCAAATATACGAATCTCCAGAAATCTCAGCAAATATTTTTTCACCCAAACAGGATGATACTTTCAGGTAATGATCAGTACACTAAGGTGACTTGGTTCCCCAAATTTCGTTCTTCTATGTTGAAGCGTTCGTTTCCAGTAACAGTTTGAATTTTTAGGTTTCACTCTGTTTTCTCCTATATTGATAGATGTATTTGGAACTCTGAATCCAACAAGGTTTGTGCTAGGTTCTTGAAACTTGACACAATAAAGTAGTTTCACGTTCTATCTCTATGTTTTGTTTCCTCTTGATGTAGCCCTAAGCAGTGACTGGCGATAAACACTTTCATGGAGAGGGGTGGCTTCCCAAAATTACGAATCTCCAGAAATCTCAGCAAATGTTTTCTCACCGAAACTGGATGATACTTTCAGGTAATGATCAGTACACTAAGGCGACTTGGTTCCCCAAATTTCGTTCTTCTATGTTGAAGCGTTCGTTTCCAGTAACAGTTTGAATTTTTAGGTTTCACTCTGTTTTCTCCTATATTGATAGATGTATTTGGAACTCTAAATCCAACACGGTTTGTGCTACCTTCTTGAAACTTGACACAATAAAGTAGTTTCACGTTCTATCTCTATGTTTTGTTTCCTCTTGATGTAGCCCTAACAGTGACCGGCGAGAAACACTTTCATGTAAAGGGGTTGCCAGGCTTCCCAAATATACGAATCTCCAGAAATCTTAGGAAATATTTTTTCACCCAAACAGGATGATACTTTCAGGTAATGATCAGTACACTAAGGCGACTTGGTTCCCCAAATTTCGTTCTTCTATGTTGAAGCGTTCGTTTCCAGTAACAGTTTGAATTTTTAGGTTTCACTCTGTTTTCTCCTATATTGATAGATGTATTTGGAACTCTAAATCCAACACGGTTTGTGCTAGCTTCTTGAAACTTGACACAATAAAGTAATTTCACGTTCTATCTTTATGTTTTGTTTCCTCTTGATGTAGCCCTAAGCAGTGACTGGCGATAAACACTTTCATGGAAAGGGGTGGCTTCCCAAAATTACGAATCTCCAGAAATCTCAGGAAATGTTTTTTCACCCAAACTGGATGATACTTTCAGGTAATGATCACTACACTAACGCGACTTGGTTCCCCAAATTTCGTTCTTCTATGTTGAAGCGTTCGTTTCCAGTAACAGTTTGAATTTTTAGGTTACACTCTGTTTTCTCCTATATTGATAGATGTATTTGGAACTCTAAATCCAACACGGTTTGTGCTAGCTTCTTGAAACTTGACAGAATAAAGCAGTTTCACGTTCTATCTCTATGTTTTGTTTCCTCTTGATGTAGCCCTAAGCAGTGACTGGCAAGAAACACTTTCATGGAAAGGGGTTGCCATGCTTCCCAAAATTACGAATCTCCAGAAATCTCAGCAAATATTTTTTCACCCAAACTGGATTATACTTTCAGGTAATGATCAGTACACTAAGCCGACTTGGTTCCCCAAATGTCGTTCTTCTATGTTGAAGCGTTCGTTTCCAGTAACAGTTTGAATTTTTAGGTTTCACTCTGTTTTCTCCTATATTGATAGATGTATTTGGAACTCTAAATCCAACACGGTTTGTGCTAGCTTCTTGAAACTTGACACAATAAAGTAATTTCACGTTCTATCTCTATGTTTTGTTTCCTCTTGATGTAGCCCTAACAGTGACTGGCGAGAAACACTTTCATGGAAAGGGGTTGCCAGGCTTCCCAAATATACGAATCTCCAGAAATCTCAGCAAATATTTTTTCACCCAAACAGGATGATACTTTCAGGTAATGATCAGTACACTAAGGTGACTTGGTTCCCCAAATTTCGTTCTTCTATGTTGAAGCGTTCGTTTCCAGTAACAGTTTGAATTTTTAGGTTTCACTCTGTTTTCTCCTATATTGATAGATGTATTTGGAACTCTGAATCCAACAAGGTTTGTGCTAGGTTCTTGAAACTTGACACAATAAAGTAGTTTCACGTTCTATCTCTATGTTTTGTTTCCTCTTGATGTAGCCCTAAGCAGTGACTGGCGATAAACACTTTCATGGAGAGGGGTGGCTTCCCAAAATTACGAATCTCCAGAAATCTCAGCAAATGTTTTCTCACCGAAACTGGATGATACTTTCAGGTAATGATCAGTACACTAAGGCGACTTGGTTCCCCAAATTTCGTTCTTCTATGTTGAAGCGTTCGTTTCCAGTAACAGTTTGAATTTTTAGGTTTCACTCTGTTTTCTCCTATATTGATAGATGTATTTGGAACTCTAAATCCAACACGGTTTGTGCTACCTTCTTGAAACTTGACACAATAAAGTAGTTTCACGTTCTATCTCTATGTTTTGTTTCCTCTTGATGTAGCCCTAACAGTGACCGGCGAGAAACACTTTCATGTAAAGGGGTTGCCAGGCTTCCCAAATATACGAATCTCCAGAAATCTTAGGAAATATTTTTTCACCCAAACAGGATGATACTTTCAGGTAATGATCAGTACACTAAGGCGACTTGGTTCCCCAAATTTCGTTCTTCTATGTTGAAGCGTTCGTTTCCAGTAACAGTTTGAATTTTTAGGTTTCACTCTGTTTTCTCCTATATTGATAGATGTATTTGGAACTCTAAATCCAACACGGTTTGTGCTAGCTTCTTGAAACTTGACACAATAAAGTAATTTCACGTTCTATCTTTATGTTTTGTTTCCTCTTGATGTAGCCCTAAGCAGTGACTGGCGATAAACACTTTCATGGAAAGGGGTGGCTTCCCAAAATTACGAATCTCCAGAAATCTCAGGAAATGTTTTTTCACCCAAACTGGATGATACTTTCAGGTAATGATCACTACACTAACGCGACTTGGTTCCCCAAATTTCGTTCTTCTATGTTGAAGCGTTCGTTTCCAGTAACAGTTTGAATTTTTAGGTTACACTCTGTTTTCTCCTATATTGATAGATGTATTTGGAACTCTAAATCCAACACGGTTTGTGCTAGCTTCTTGAAACTTGACAGAATAAAGCAGTTTCACGTTCTATCTCTATGTTTTGTTTCCTCTTGATGTAGCCCTAAGCAGTGACTGGCAAGAAACACTTTCATGGAAAGGGGTTGCCATGCTTCCCAAAATTACGAATCTCCAGAAATCTCAGCAAATATTTTTTCACCCAAACTGGATTATACTTTCAGGTAATGATCAGTACACTAAGCCGACTTGGTTCCCCAAATGTCGTTCTTCTATGTTGAAGCGTTCGTTTCCAGTAACAGTTTGAATTTTTAGGTTTCACTCTGTTTTCTCCTATATTGATAGATGTATTTGGAACTCTAAATCCAACACGGTTTGTGCTAGCTTCTTGAAACTTGACACAATAAAGTAATTTCACGTTCTATCTCTATGTTTTGTTTCCTCTTGATGTAGCCCCAAGCAGTGACTGAGGAGAAACACTTTCATGGAAAGGGGTTGCCAAGCTTCCTAAAATTACAAATCTCCAGAAATCTCAGCAAATATTTTTTCACCCAAACAGGATGATACTTTCAGGTAATGATCAGTACACTAAGGCGACTTGGTTCCCCAAATTTCGTTCTTCTATGTTGAAGCGTTCGTTTCCAGTAACAGTTTGAATTTTTAGGTTTCACTCTGTTTTCTTCTATATTGATAGAGGTATTTGGAACTCTAAATCCAACACGGTTTTTGCTAGCTTCTTGAAACTTGACACAATAAAGTAGTTTCATGTTCTATCTCTATGTTTTGTTTCCTCTTGATGTAGCCCTAACAGTGACTGGCGAGAAACACTTTCATGGAAAGGGGTTGCCAGGCTTCCCAAATATGCGAATCTCCAGAAATCTCAGAAATATTTTTTCACCCAAACAGGATGATACATTCAGGTAATGATCAGTACACTAAGGCGACTTGGTTCCCCAAATTTCGTTCTTCTATGTTGAAGCGTTCGTTTCCAGTAACAGTTTGAATTTTTAGGTTTCACTCTGTTTTCTCCTATATTGATAGATGTATTTGGAACTCTAAATCCAACACGGTTTGTGCTAGCTTCTGGAAACTTGACACAATAAAGCAGTTTCACGTTCTATCTCTATGTTTTGTTTCCTCTTGATGTAGCCCTAAGCAGTGACTGGCAAAAAACACTTTCATGGAAAGGGGTTGCCAGGCTTCCCAAAATTACGAATCTCCAGAAATCTCAGCAAATATTTTTTTCACCCAAACTGGATGATACTTTCAGGTAATGATCAGTACACTAAGGCGACTTGGTTCCCCAAATTTCGTTCTTCTATGTTGAAGCGTTCGTTTCCAGTAACAGTTTGAATTTTTAGGTTTCACTCTGTTTTCTCCTATATTGATAGATGTATTTGGAACTCTAAATCCAACACGGTTTGTGCTAGCTTCTTGAAACTTGACACAATAAAGTAGTTTCACGTTCTATCTCTATGTTTTGTTTCCTCTTGATGTAGCCCTAACAGTGACTGGCGAGAAACACTTTCATGGAAAGGGGTTGCCAGGCTTCCCAAATATACGAATCTCCAGAAATCTCAGCAAATATTTTTTCACCCAAACAGGATGATACTTTCAGGTAATGATCAGTACACTAAGGTGACTTGGTTCCCCAAATTTCGTTCTTCTATGTTGAAGCGTTCGTTTCCAGTAACAGTTTGAATTTTTAGGTTTCACTCTGTTTTCTCCTATATTGATAGATGTATTTGGAACTCTGAATCCAACAAGGTTTGTGCTAGGTTCTTGAAACTTGACACAATAAAGTAGTTTCACGTTCTATCTCTATGTTTTGTTTCCTCTTGATGTAGACCTAAGCAGTGACTGGCGATAAACACTTTCATGGAGAGGGGTGGTTCCCAAAATTACGAATCTCCAGAAATCTCAGCAAATGTTTTCTCACCCAAACTGGATGATACTTTCAGGTAATGATCAGTACACTAAGGCGACTTGGTTCCCCAAATTTCGTTCTTCTATGTTGAAGCGTTCGTTTCCAGTAACAGTTTGAATTTTTAGGTTTCACTCTGTTTTCTCCTATATTGATAGATGTATTTGGAACTCTAAATCCAACACGGTTTGTGCTACCTTCTTGAAACTTGACACAATAAAGTAGTTTCACGTTCTATCTCTATGTTTTGTTTCCTCTTGATGTAGCCCTAACAGTGACTGGCGAGAAACACTTTCATGGAAAGGGGTTGCCAGGCTTCCCAAATATACGAATCTCCAGAAATCTCAGCAAATATTTTTTCACCCAAACTGGATGATACTTTCAGGTAATGATCAGTACACTAAGGCGACTTGGTTCCCCAAATGTCGTTCTTCTATGTTGAAGCGTTCGTTTCCAGTAACAGTTTGAATTTTTAGGTTTCACTCTGTTTTCTCCTATATTGATAGATGTATTTGGAACTCTAAATCCAACACGGTTTGTGCTAGCTTCTTGAAACTTGACACAATATAGTAATTTCACGTTCTATCTCTATGTTTTGTTTCCTCTTGATGTAGCCCCAAGCAGTGACTGAGGATAAACACTTTCATGGAAAGGGGTTGCCAAGCTTCCTAAAATTACAAATCTCCAGAAATCTCAGCAAATATTTTTTCACCCAAACAGGATGATACTTTCAGGTAATGATCAGTACACTAAGGCGACTTGGTTCCCCAAATTTCGTTCTTCTATGTTGAAGCGTTCGTTTCCAGTAACAGTTTGAAATTTAGGTTTCACTCTGTTTTCTCCTATATTGATAGATGTATTTGGAATTCTAAATCCAACACGGTTTGTGCTAGCTTCTTGAAACTTGACACAATAAAGTAGTTTCACGTTCTATCTCTATGTTTTGTTTCCTCTTGATGTAGCCCTAACAGTGACTGGCGAGAAACACTTTCATGGAAAGGGGTTGCCAGGCTTCCCAAATATACGAATCTCCAGAAATCTCAGGAAATATTTTTTCACCCAAACAGGATGATACTTTCAGGTAATGATCAGTACACTAAGGCGACTTGGTTCCCCAAATTTCGTTCTTCTATGTTGAAGCGTTCGTTTCCAGTAACAGTTTGAATTTTTAGGTTTCACTCTGTTTTCTCCTATATTGATAGATGTATTTGGAACTCTGAATCCAACAAGGTTTGTGCTAGGTTCTTGAAACTTGACACAATAAAGTAGTTTCACGTTCTATCTCTATGTTTTGTTTCCTCTTGATGTAGCCCTAAGCAGTGACTGGCGATAAACATTTTCATGGAGAGGGGTGGCTTCCCAAAATTACGAATCTCCAGAAATCTCAGCAAATATTTTTTCACCCAAACTGGATGATACTTTCAGGTAATGATCACTACACTAACGCGACTTGGTTCCCCAAATTTCGTTCTTCTATGTTGAAGCGTTCGTTTCCAGTAACAGTTTGAATTTTTAGGTTTCACTCTGTTTTCTCCTATATTGATAGATGTATTTGGAACTCTAAATCCAACACGGTTTGTGCTAGCTTCTGGAAACTTGACACAATAAAGCAGTTTCACGTTCTATCTCTAGGTTTTGTTTCCTCTTGATGTAGCCCTAAGCAGTGACTGGCAAGAAACACTTTCATGGAAAGGGGTTGCCATGCTTCCCAAAATTACGAATCTCCAGAAATCTCAGCAAATATTTTTTCACCCAAACTGGATGATACTTTCAGGTAATGATCAGTACACTAAGCCGACTTGGTTCCCCAAATGTCGTTCTTCTATGTTGAAGCGTTCGTTTCCAGTAACAGTTTGAATTTTTAGGTTTCACTCTGTTTTCTCCTATATTGATAGATGTATTTGGAACTCTAAATCCAACACGGTTTGTGCTAGCTTCTTGAAACTTGACACAATAAAGTAATTTCACGTTCTATCTCTATGTTTTGTTTCCTCTTGATGTAGCCCCAAGCAGTGACTGAGGAGAAACACTTTCATGGAAAGGGGTTGCCAAGCTTCCTAAAATTACAAATCTCCAGAAATCTCAGCAAATATTTTTTCACCCAAACAGGATGATACTTTCAGGTAATGATCAGTACACTAAGGCGACTTGGTTCCCCAAATTTCGTTCTTCTATGTTGAAGCGTTCGTTTCCAGTAACAGTTTGAATTTTTAGGTTTCACTCTGTTTTCTTCTATATTGATAGAGGTATTTGGAACTCTAAATCCAACACGGTTTTTGCTAGCTTCTTGAAACTTGACACAATAAAGTAGTTTCATGTTCTATCTCTATGTTTTGTTTCCTCTTGATGTAGCCCTAACAGAGACTGGCGAGAAACACTTTCATGGAAAGGGGTGGCTTCCCAAATATGCGAATCTCCAGAAATCTCAGGAAATATTTTTTCACCCAAACAGGATGATACTTTCAGGTAATGATCAGTACACTAAGGCGACTTGGTTCCCCAAATTTCGTTCTTCTATGTTGAAGCGTTCGTTTCCAGTAACAGTTTGAATTTTTAGGTTTCACTCTGTTTTCTCCTATATTGATAGATGTATTTGGAACTCTAAATCCAACACGGTTTGTGCTAGCTTCTTGAAACTTGACACAATAAAGTAGTTTCACGTTCTATCTCTATGTTTTGTTTCCTCTTGATGTAGCCCTAACAGTGACCGGCGAGAAACACTTTCATGTAAAGGGGTTGCCAGGCTTCCCAAAATTACGAATCTCCAGAAATCTCAGCAAATATTTTTTCACCCAAACAGGATGATACTTTCAGGTAATGATCAGTACACTAAGGCGACTTGGTTCCCCAAATTTCGTTCTTCTATGTTGAAGCGTTCGTTTCCAGTAACAGTTTGAATTTTTAGGTTTCACTCTGTTTTCTCCTATATTGATAGATGTATTTGGAACTCTAAATCCAACACGGTTTGTGCTAGCTTCTTGAAACTTGACACAATAAAGTAGTTTCACGTTCTATCTCTATGTTTTGTTTCCTCTTGATGTAGCCCTAACAGTGACCGGCGAGAAACACTTTCATGTAAAGGGGTTGCCAGGCTTCCCAAAATTACGAATCTCCAGAAATCTCAGCAAATATTTTTTCACCCAAACAGGATGATACTTTCAGGTAATGATCAGTACACTAAGGCGACTTGGTTCCCCAAATTTCGTTCTTCTATGTTGAAGCGTTCGTTTCCAGTAACAGTTTGAATTTTTAGGTTTCACTCTGTTTTCTCCTATATTGATAGATGTATTTGGAACTCTAAATCCAACACGGTTTGTGCTAGCTTCTTGAAACTTGACACAATAAAGTAGTTTCACGTTCTATCTCTATGTTTTGTTTCCTCTTGATGTAGCCCTAACAGTGACTGGCGAGAAACACTTTCATGGAAAGGGGTTGCCAGGCTTCACAAATATGCGAATCTCCAGAAATCTCAGGAAATATTTTTTCACCCAAACAGGATGATACTTTCAGGTAATGATCAGTACACTAAGGCGACTTGGTTCCCCAAATTTCGTTCTTCTATGTTGAAGCGTTCGTTTCCAGTAACAGTTTGAATTTTTAGGTTTCACTCTGTTTTCTCCTATATTGATAGATGTATTTGGAACTCTAAATCCAACACGGTTTGTGCTAGCTTCTTGAAACTTGACACAATAAAGTAGTTTCACGTTCTATCTCTATGTTTTGTTTCCTCTTGATGTAGCCCTAACAGTGACCGGCGAGAAACACTTTCATGTAAAGGGGTTGCCAGGCTTCCCAAAATTACGAATCTCCAGAAATCTCAGCAAATATTTTTTCACCCAAACAGGATGATACTTTCAGGTAATGATCAGTACAGTAAGGCGACTTGCTTCCCCAAATTTCGTTCTTCTATGTTGAAGCGTTCGTTTCCAGTAACAGTTTGAATTTTTAGGTTTCACTCTGTTTTCTCCTATATTGATAGATGTATTTGGAACTCTAAATCCAACACGGTTTGTGCTAGCTTCTTGAAACTTGACACAATAAAGTAGTTTCACGTTCTATCTCTATGTTTTGTTTCCTCATTATGTAGCCTTAAGCATTGACTGGCGAGAAACACTTTCATGGAAAGGGGTGGCTTCCCAAAATTACGAATCTCCAGAAATCTCAGCAAATATTTTTTCACCCAAACTGGATGATACTTTCAGGTAATGATCAGTACACTAAGGCGACTTGGTTCCCCAAATTTCGTTCTTCTATGTTGAAGCGTTCGTTTCCAGTAACAGTTTGAATTTTTAGGTTTCACTCTGTTTTCTCCTATATTGATAGAGGTATTTGGAACTCTCAATCCAACACGGTTTGTGCTAGCTTCTTGAAACTTGACACAATAAAGTAGTTTCACGTTCTATCTCTATGTTTTGTTTCCTCTTGATGTAGCCCTAACAGTGACTGGCGAGAAACACTTTCATGGAAAGGGGTTGCCAGGCTTCCCAAATATGCGAATCTCCAGAAATCTCAGGAAATATTTTTTCACCCAAACAGGATGATACTTTCAGGTAATGATCAGTACACTATGGCGACTTGGTTCCCCAAATTTCGTTTTTCTATGTTGAAGCGTTCGTTTCCAGTAACAGTTTGAATTTTTAGGTTTCACTCTGTTTTCTCCTATATTGATAGAGGTATTTGGAACTCTGAATCCAACACGGTTTGTGCTAGCTTCTTGAAACTTGACACAATAAAGTAGTTTCACGTTCTATCTCTATGTTTTGTTTCCTCTTGATGTAGCCCTAACAGTGACCGGCGAGAAACACTTTCATGTAAAGGGGTTGCCAGGCTTCCCAAAATTACGAATCTCCATAAATCTCAGCAAATATTTTTTCACCCAAACTGGATGATACTTTCAGGTAATGATCAGTACACTAAGGCGACTTGGTTCCCCAAATTTCGTTCTTCTATGTTGAAGCGTTCGTTTCCAGTAACAGTTTGAATTTTTAGGTTTCACTCTGTTTTCTCCTATATTGATAGATGTATTTGGAACTCTAAATCCAACACGGTTTGTGCTAGCTTCTTGAAACTTGACACAATAAAGTAGTTTCACGTTCTATCTCTATGTTTTGTTTCCTCTTGATGTAGCCCTAACAGTGACTGGCGAGAAACACTTTCATGGAAAGGGGTTGCCAGGCTTCCCAAATATACGAATCTCCAGAAATCTCAGGAAATATTTTTTCACCCAAACAGGATGATACTTTCAGGTAATGATCAGTACACTAAGGCGACTTGGTTCCCCAAATTTCGTTCTTCTATGTTGAAGCGTTCGTTTCCAGTAACAGTTTGAATTTTTAGGTTTCACTCTGTTTTCTCCTATATTGATAGATGTATTTGGAACTCTAAATCCAACACGGTTTGTGCTAGCTTCTTGAAACTTGACACAATAAAGTAGTTTCACGTTCTATCTCTATGTTTTGTTTCCTCTTGATGTAGCCCTAACAGTGACCGGCGAGAAACACTTTCATGGAAAGGGGTTGCCAGGCTTCCCAAATATACGAATCTCCAGAAATCTCAGGAAATATTTTTTCACCCAAACAGGATGATACTTTCAGGTAATGATCAGTACACTAAGGCGACTTGGTTCCCCAAATTTCGTTCTTCTATGTTGAAGCGTTCGTTTCCAGTAACAGTTTGAATTTTTAGGTTTCACTCTGTTTTCTCCTATATTGATAGATGTATTTGGAACTCTAAATCCAACAAGGTTTGTGCTAGCTTCTTGAAACTTGACACAATAAAGTAGTTTCACGTTCTATCTCTATGTTTTGTTTCCTCTTGATGTAGCCCTAAGCATTGACTGGCGAGAAACACTTTCATGGAAAGGTGTGGCTTCCCAAAATTACGAATCTCCAGAAATCTCAGCAAATATTTTTTCACCCAAACTGGATGATACTTTCAGGTAATGATCACTACACTAACGCGACTTGGTTCCCCAAATTTCGTTCTTCTATGTTGAAGCGTTCGTTTCCAGTAACAGTTTGAATTTTTAGGTTTCACTCTGTTTTCTCCTATATTGATAGATGTATTTGGAACTCTGAATACAACACGGTTTGTGCTAGCTTCTTGAAACTTGACACAATAAAGTAGTTTCACGTTCTATCTCTATGTTTTGTTTCCTCTTGATGTAGCCCTAACAGTGACTGGCGAGAAACACTTTCATGGAAAGGGGTTGCCAGGCTTCCCAAAATTACGAATCTCCAGAAATCTCAGGAAATATTTTTTCACCCAAACAGGATGATACTTTCAGGTAATGATCAGTACACTATGGCGACTTGGTTCCCCAAATTTCGTTTTTCTATGTTGAAGCGTTCGTTTCCAGTAACAGTTTGAATTTTTAGGTTTCACTCTGTTTTCTCCTATATTGATAGAGGTATTTGGAACTCTGAATCCAACACGGTTTGTGCTAGCTTCTTGAAACTTGACACAATAAAGTAGTTTCACGTTCTATCTCTATGTTTTGTTTCCTCTTGATGTAGCCCTAACAGTGACCGGCGAGAAACACTTTCATGTAAAGGGGTTGCCAGGCTTCCCAAAATTACGAATCTCCATAAATCTCAGCAAATATTTTTTCACCCAAACTGGATGATACTTTCAGGTAATGATCAGTACACTAAGGCGACTTGGTTCCCCAAATTTCGTTCTTCTATGTTGAAGCGTTCGTTTCCAGTAACAGTTTGAATTTTTAGGTTTCACTCTGTTTTCTCCTATATTGATAGATGTATTTGGAACTCTAAATCCAACACGGTTTGTGCTAGCTTCTTGAAACTTGACACAATAAAGTAGTTTCACGTTCTATCTCTATGTTTTGTTTCCTCTTGATGTAGCCCTAACAGTGACTGGCGAGAAACACTTTCATGGAAAGGGGTTGCCAGGCTTCCCAAATATACGAATCTCCAGAAATCTCAGGAAATATTTTTTCACCCAAACAGGATGATACTTTCAGGTAATGATCAGTACACTAAGGCGACTTGGTTCCCCAAATTTCGTTCTTCTATGTTGAAGCGTTCGTTTCCAGTAACAGTTTGAATTTTTAGGTTTCACTCTGTTTTCTCCTATATTGATAGATGTATTTGGAACTCTAAATCCAACACGGTTTGTGCTAGCTTCTTGAAACTTGACACAATAAAGTAATTTCACGTTCTATCTCTATGTTTTGTTTCCTCTTGATGTAGCCCTAAGCAGTGACTGGCGATAAACACTTTCATGGAAAGGGGTGGCTTCCCAAAATTACGAATCTCCAGAAATCTCAGGAAATGTTTTTTCACCCAAACTGGATGATACTTTCAGGTAATGATCACTACACTAACGCGACTTGGTTCCCCAAATTTCGTTCTTCTATGTTGAAGCGTTCGTTTCCAGTAACAGTTTGAATTTTTAGGTTTCACTCTGTTTTCTCCTATATTGATAGATGTATTTGGAACTCTAAATCCAACACGGTTTGTGCTAGCTTCTTGAAACTTGACACAATAAAGCAGTTTCACGTTCTATCTCTATGTTTTGTTTCCTCTTGATGTAGCCCTAAGCAGTGACTGGCAAGAAACACTTTCATGGAAAGGGGTTGCCATGCTTCCCAAAATTACGAATCTCCAGAAATCTCAGCAAATATTTTTTCACCCAAACTGGATGATACTTTCAGGTAATGATCAGTACACTAAGCCGACTTGGTTCCTCAAATGTCGTTCTTCTATGTTGAAGCGTTCGTTTCCAGTAACAGTTTGAATTTTTAGGTTTCACTCTGTTTTCTCCTATATTGATAGATGTATTTGGAACTCTAAATCCAACACGGTTTGTGCTAGCTTCTTGAAACTTGACACAATAAAGTAGTTTCACGTTCTATCTCTATGTTTTGTTTCCTCTTGATGTAGCCCCAAGCAGTGACTGAGGAGAAACACTTTCATGGAAAGGGGTTGCCAAGCTTCCTAAAATTACAAATCTCCAGAAATCTCAGCAAATATTTTTTCACCCAAACAGGATGATACTTTCAGGTAATGATCAGTACACTAAGGCGACTTGGTTCCCCAAATTTCGTTCTTCTATGTTGAAGCGTTCGTTTCCAGTAACAGTTTGAATTTTTAGGTTTCACTCTGTTTTCTTCTATATTGATAGAGGTATTTGGAACTCTAAATCCAACACGGTTTTTGCTAGCTTCTTGAAACTTGACACAATAAAGTAGTTTCATGTTCTATCTCTATGTTTTGTTTCCTCTTGATGTAGCCCTAACAGTGACTGGCGAGAAACACTTTCATGGAAAGGGGTTGCCAGGCTTCCCAAATATGCGAATCTCCAGAAATCTCAGAAATATTTTTTCACCCAAACAGGATGATACATTCAGGTAATGATCAGTACACTAAGGCGACTTGGTTCCCCAAATTTCGTTCTTCTATGTTGAAGCGTTCGTTTCCAGTAACAGTTTGAATTTTTAGGTTTCACTCTGTTTTCTCCTATATTGATAGATGTATTTGGAACTCTAAATCCAACACGGTTTGTGCTAGCTTCTGGAAACTTGACACAATAAAGCAGTTTCACGTTCTATCTCTATGTTTTGTTTCCTCTTGATGTAGCCCTAAGCAGTGACTGGCAAAAAACACTTTCATGGAAAGGGGTTGCCAGGCTTCCCAAAATTACGAATCTCCAGAAATCTCAGCAAATATTTTTTTCACCCAAACTGGATGATACTTTCAGGTAATGATCAGTACACTAAGGCGACTTGGTTCCCCAAATTTCGTTCTTCTATGTTGAAGCGTTCGTTTCCAGTAACAGTTTGAATTTTTAGGTTTCACTCTGTTTTCTCCTATATTGATAGATGTATTTGGAACTCTAAATCCAACACGGTTTGTGCTAGCTTCTTGAAACTTGACACAATAAAGTAGTTTCACGTTCTATCTCTATGTTTTGTTTCCTCTTGATGTAGCCCTAACAGTGACTGGCGAGAAACACTTTCATGGAAAGGGGTTGCCAGGCTTCCCAAATATACGAATCTCCAGAAATCTCAGCAAATATTTTTTCACCCAAACAGGATGATACTTTCAGGTAATGATCAGTACACTAAGCCGACTTGGTTCCCCAAATTTCGTTCTTCTATGTTGAAGCGTTCGTTTCCAGTAACAGTTTGAATTTTTAGGTTTCACTCTGTTTTCTCCTATATTGATAGATGTATTTGGAACTCTGAATCCAACAAGGTTTGTGCTAGGTTCTTGAAACTTGACACAATAAAGTAGTTTCACGTTCTATCTCTATGTTTTGTTTCCTCTTGATGTAGCCCTAAGCAGTGACTGGCGATAAACACTTTCATGGAGAGGGGTGGCTTCCCAAAATTACGAATCTCCAGAAATCTCAGCAAATGTTTTCTCACCCAAACTGGATGATACTTTCAGGTAATGATCAGTACACTAAGGCGACTTGGTTCCCCAAATTTCGTTCTTCTATGTTGAAGCGTTCGTTTCCAGTAACAGTTTGAATTTTTAGGTTTCACTCTGTTTTCTCCTATATTGATAGATGTATTTGGAACTCTAAATCCAACACGGTTTGTGCTACCTTCTTGAAACTTGACACAATAAAGTAGTTTCACGTTCTATCTCTATGTTTTGTTTCCTCTTGATGTAGCCCTAACAGTGACCGGCGAGAAACACTTTCATGTAAAGGGGTTGCCAGGCTTCCCAAATATACGAATCTCCAGAAATCTTAGGAAATATTTTTTCACCCAAACAGGATGATACTTTCAGGTAATGATCAGAACACTAAGGCGACTTGGTTCCCCAAATTTCGTTCTTCTATGTTGAAGCGTTCGTTTCCAGTAACAGTTTGAATTTTTAGGTTTCACTCTGTTTTCTCCTATATTGATAGATGTATTTGGAACTCTAAATCCAACACGGTTTGTGCTAGCTTCTTGAAACTTGACACAATAAAGTAATTTCACGTTCTATCTCTATGTTTTGTTTCCTCTTGATGTAGCCCTAAGCAGTGACTGGCGATAAACACTTTCATGGAAAGGGGTGGCTTCCCAAAATTACGAATCTCCAGAAATCTCAGGAAATGTTTTTTCACCCAAACTGGATGATACTTTCAGGTAATGATCACTACACTAACGCGACTTGGTTCCCCAAATTTCGTTCTTCTATGTTGAAGCGTTCGTTTCCAGTAACAGTTTGAATTTTTAGGTTTCACTCTGTTTTCTCCTATATTGATAGATGTATTTGGAACTCTAAATCCAACACGGTTTGTGCTAGCTTCTTGAAACTTGACACAATAAAGCAGTTTCACGTTCTATCTCTATGTTTTGTTTCCTCTTGATGTAGCCCTAAGCAGTGACTGGCAAGAAACACTTTCATGGAAAGGGGTTGCCATGCTTCCCAAAATTACGAATCTCCAGAAATCTCAGCAAATATTTTTTCACCCAAACTGGATGATACTTTCAGGTAATGATCAGTACACTAAGCCGACTTGGTTCCCCAAATGTCGTTCTTCTATGTTGAAGCGTTCGTTTCCAGTAACAGTTTGAATTTTTAGGTTTCACTCTGTTTTCTCCTATATTGATAGATGTATTTGGAACTCTAAATCCAACACGGTTTGTGCTAGCTTCTTGAAACTTGACACAATAAAGTAATTTCACGTTCTATCTCTATGTTTTGTTTCCTCTTGATGTAGCCCCAAGCAGTGACTGAGGAGAAACACTTTCATGGAAAGGGGTTGCCAAGCTTCCTAAAATTACAAATCTCCAGAAATCTCAGCAAATATTTTTTCACCCAAACAGGATGATACTTTCAGGTAATGATCAGTACACTAAGGCGACTTGGTTCCCCAAATTTCGTTCTTCTATGTTGAAGCGTTCGTTTCCAGTAACAGTTTGAATTTTTAGGTTTCACTCTGTTTTCTTCTATATTGATAGAGGTATTTGGAACTCTAAATCCAACACGGTTTTTGCTAGCTTCTTGAAACTTGACACAATAAAGTAGTTTCATGTTCTATCTCTATGTTTTGTTTCCTCTTGATGTAGCCCTAACAGTGACTGGCGAGAAACACTTTCATGGAAAGAGGTTGCCAGGCTTCCCAAATATGCGAATCTCCAGAAATCTCAGAAATATTTTTTCACCCAAACAGGATGATACATTCAGGTAATGATCAGTACACTAAGGCGACTTGGTTCCCCAAATTTCGTTCTTCTATGTTGAAGCGTTCGTTTCCAGTAACAGTTTGAATTTTTAGGTTTCACTCTGTTTTCTCCTATATTGATAGATGTATTTGGAACTCTAAATCCAACACGGTTTGTGCTAGCTTCTGGAAACTTGACACAATAAAGCAGTTTCACGTTCTATCTCTATGTTTTGTTTCCTCTTGATGTAGCCCTAAGCAGTGACTGGCAAAAAACACTTTCATGGAAAGGGGTTGCCAGGCTTCCCAAAATTACGAATCTCCAGAAATCTCAGCAAATATTTTTTTCACCCAAACTGGATGATACTTTCAGGTAATGATCAGTACACTAAGGCGACTTGGTTCCCCAAATTTCGTTCTTCTATGTTGAAGCGTTCGTTTCCAGTAACAGTTTGAATTTTTAGGTTTCACTCTGTTTTCTCCTATATTGATAGATGTATTTGGAACTCTAAATCCAACACGGTTTGTGCTAGCTTCTTGAAACTTGACACAAAAAAGTAGTTTCACGTTCTATCTCTATGTTTTGTTTCCTCTTGATGTAGCCCTAACAGTGACTGGCGAGAAACACTTTCATGGAAAGGGGTTGCCAGGCTTCCCAAATATACGAATCTCCAGAAATCTCAGCAAATATTTTTTCACCCAAACAGGATGATACTTTCAGGTAATGATCAGTACACTAAGGTGACTTGGTTCCCCAAATTTCGTTCTTCTATGTTGAAGCGTTCGTTTCCAGTAACAGTTTGAATTTTTAGGTTTCACTCTGTTTTCTCCTATATTGATAGATGTATTTGGAACTCTGAATCCAATAAGGTTTGTGCTAGGTTCTTGAAACTTGACACAATAAAGTAGTTTCACGTTCTATCTCTATGTTTTGTTTCCTCTTGATGTAGCCCTAAGCAGTGACTGGCGATAAACACTTTCATGGAGAGGGGTGGCTTCCCAAAATTACGAATCTCCAGAAATCTCAGCAAATGTTTTCTCACCCAAACTGGATGATACTTTCAGGTAATGATCAGTACACTAAGGCGACTTGGTTCCCCAAATTTCGTTCTTCTATGTTGAAGCGTTCGTTTCCAGTAACAGTTTGAATTTTTAGGTTTCACTCTGTTTTCTCCTATATTGATAGATGTATTTGGAACTCTAAATCCAACACGGTTTGTGCTACCTTCTTGAAACTTGACACAATAAAGTAGTTTCACGTTCTATCTCTATGTTTTGTTTCCTCTTGATGTAGCCCTAACAGTGACTGGCGAGAAACACTTTCATGGAAAGGGGTTGCCAGGCTTCCCAAATATACGAATCTCCAGAAATCTCAGCAAATATTTTTTCACCCAAACTGGATGATACTTTCAGGTAATGATCAGTACACTAAGGCGACTTGGTTCCCCAAATGTCGTTCTTCTATGTTGAAGCGTTCGTTTCCAGTAACAGTTTGAATTTTTAGGTTTCACTCTGTTTTCTCCTATATTGATAGATGTATTTGGAACTCTAAATCCAACACGGTTTGTGCTAGCTTCTTGAAACTTGACACAATATAGTAATTTCACGTTCTATCTCTATGTTTTGTTTCCTCTTGATGTAGCCCCAAGCAGTGACTGAGGATAAACACTTTCATGGAAAGGGGTTGCCAAGCTTCCTAAAATTACAAATCTCCAGAAATCTCAGCAAATATTTTTTCACCCAAACAGGATGATACTTTCAGGTAATGATCAGTACACTAAGGCGACTTGGTTCCCCAAATTTCGTTCTTCTATGTTGAAGCGTTCGTTTCCAGTAACAGTTTGAAATTTAGGTTTCACTCTGTTTTCTCCTATATTGATAGATGTATTTGGAATTCTAAATCCAACACGGTTTGTGCTAGCTTCTTGAAACTTGACACAATAAAGTAGTTTCACGTTCTATCTCTATGTTTTCTTTCCTCTTGATGTAGCCCTAACAGTGACTGGCGAGAAACACTTTCATGGAAAGGGGTTGCCAGGCTTCCCAAATATACGAATCTCCAGAAATCTCAGGAAATATTTTTTCACCCAAACAGGATGATACTTTCAGGTAATGATCAGTACACTAAGGCGACTTGGTTCCCCAAATTTCGTTCTTCTATGTTGAAGCGTTCGTTTCCAGTAACAGTTTGAATTTTTAGGTTTCACTCTGTTTTCTCCTATATTGATAGATGTATTTGGAACTCTGAATCCAACAAGGTTTGTGCTAGGTTCTTGAAACTTGACACAATAAAGTAGTTTCACGTTCTATCTCTATGTTTTGTTTCCTCTTGATGTAGCCCTAAGCAGTGACTGGCGATAAACATTTTCATGGAGAGGGGTGGCTTCCCAAAATTACGAATCTCCAGAAATCTCAGCAAATGTTTTCTCACCCAAACTGGATGATACTTTCAGGTAATGATCAGTACACTAAGGCGACTTGGTTCCCCAAATTTCGTTCTTCTATGTTGAAGCGTTCGTTTCCAGTAACAGTTTGAATTTTTAGGTTTCACTCTGTTTTCTCCTATATTGATAGATGTATTTGGAACTCTAAATCCAACACGGTTTGTGCTACCTTCTTGAAACTTGACACAATAAAGTAGTTTCACGTTCTATCTCTATGTTTTGTTTCCTCTTGATGTAGCCCTAACAGTGACTGGCGAGAAACACTTTCATGGAAAGGGGTTGCCAGGCTTCCCAAATATACGAATCTCCAGAAATCTCAGCAAATATTTTTTCACCCAAACTGGATGATACTTTCAGGTAATGATCAGTACACTAAGGCGACTTGGTTCCCCAAATGTCGTTCTTCTATGTTGAAGCGTTCGTTTCCAGTAACAGTTTGAATTTTTAGGTTTCACTCTGTTTTCTCCTATATTGATAGATGTATTTGGAACTCTAAATCCAACACGGTTTGTGCTAGCTTCTTGAAACTTGACACAATATAGTAATTTCACGTTCTATCTCTATGTTTTGTTTCCTCTTGATGTAGCCCCAAGCAGTGACTGAGGATAAACACTTTCATGGAAAGGGGTTGCCAAGCTTCCTAAAATTACAAATCTCCAGAAATCTCAGCAAATATTTTTTCACCCAAACAGGATGATACTTTCAGGTAATGATCAGTACACTAAGGCGACTTGGTTCCCCAAATTTCGTTCTTCTATGTTGAAGCGTTCGTTTCCAGTAACAGTTTGAAATTTAGGTTTCACTCTGTTTTCTCCTATATTGATAGATGTATTTGGAATTCTAAATCCAACACGGTTTGTGCTAGCTTCTTGAAACTTGACACAATAAAGTAGTTTCACGTTCTATCTCTATGTTTTGTTTCCTCTTGATGTAGCCCTAACAGTGACTGGCGAGAAACACTTTCATGGAAAGGGGTTGCCAGGCTTCCCAAATATACGAATCTCCAGAAATCTCAGCAAATATTTTTTCACCCAAACAGGATGATACTTTCAGGTAATGATCAGTACACTAAGGCGACTTGGTTCCCCAAATTTCGTTCTTCTATGTTGAAGCGTTCGTTTCCAGTAACAGTTTGAATTTTTAGGTTTCACTCTGTTTTCTCCTATATTGATAGATGTATTTGGAACTCTGAATCCAACAAGGTTTGTGCTAGGTTCTTGAAACTTGACACAATAAAGTAGTTTCACGTTCTATCTCTATGTTTTGTTTCCTCTTGATGTAGCCCTAAGCAGTGACTGGCGATAAACACTTTCATGGAGAGGGGTGGCTTCCCAAAATTACGAATCTCCAGAAATCTCAGCAAATATTTTTTCACCCAAACTGGATGATACTTTCAGGTAATGATCAGTACACTAAGGCGACTTGGTTCCCCAAATTTCGTTCTTCTATGTTGAAGCGTTCGTTTCCAGTAACAGTTTGAATTTTTAGGTTTCACTCTGTTTTCTCCTATATTGATAGATGTATTTGGAACTCTAAATCCAACACGGTTTGTGCTAGCTTCTTGAAACTTGACACAATAAAGTAGTTTCACGTTCTATCTCTATGTTTTGTTTCCTCTTGATGTAGCCCTAACAGTGACTGGCGAGAAACACTTTCATGGAAAGGGGTTGCCAGGCTTCCCAAATATACGAATCTCCAGAAATCTCAGCAAATATTTTTTCACCCAAACAGGATGATACTTTCAGGTAATGATCAGTACACTAAGGCGACTTGGTTCCCCAAATTTCGTTCTTCTATGTTGAAGCGTTCGTTTCCAGTAACAGTTTGAATTTTTAGGTTTCACTCTGTTTTCTCCTATATTGATAGATGTATTTGGAACTCTAAATCCAACACGGTTTGTGCTAGCTTCTTGAAACTTGACACAATAAAGTAGTTTCACGTTCTATCTCTATGTTTTGTTTCCTCTTGATGTAGCCCTAAGATTTGACTGGCGAGAAACACTTTCATGGAAAGGTGTGGCTTCCCAAAATTACGAATCTCCAGAAATCTCAGCAAATATTTTTTCACCCAAACTGGATGATACTTTCAGGTAATGATCACTACACTAACGCGACTTGGTTCCCCAAATTTCGTTCTTCTATGTTGAAGCGTTCGTTTCCAGTAACAGTTTGAATTTTTAGGTTTCACTCTGTTTTCTCCTATATTGATAGATGTATTTGGAACTCTGAATACAACACGGTTTGTGCTAGCTTCTTGAAACTTGACACAATAAAGTAGTTTCACGTTCTATCTCTATGTTTTGTTTCCTCTTGATGTAGCCCTAAGCAGTGACTGACGAGAAACACTTTCATGGAAAGGGGTTTCCAGGCTTCCCAAAATTACGAATCTCCAGAAATCTCAGCAAATATTTTTTCACCCAAACTGGATGATACTTTCAGGTAATGATCAGTACACTAAGGCGACTTGGTTCCCCAAATTTCGTTCTTCTATGTTGAAGCGTTCGTTTCCAGTAACAGTTTGAATTTTTAGGTTTCACTCTGTTTTCTCCTATATTGATAGATGTATTTGGAACTCTAAATCCAACACGGTTTGTGCTAGCTTCTTGAAACTTGACACAATAAAGTAGTTTCACGTTCTATCTCTATGTTTTGTTTCCTCTTGATGTAGCCCTAACAGTGACTGGCGAGAAACACTTTCATGGAAAGGGGTTGCCAGGCTTCCCAAATATGCGAATCTCCAGAAATCTCAGGAAATATTTTTTCACCCAAACAGGATGATACTTTCAGGTAATGATCAGTACACTAAGGCGACTTGGTTCCCCAAATTTCGTTCTTCTATGTTGAAGCGTTCGTTTCCAGTAACAGTTTGAATTTTTAGGTTTCACTCTGTTTTCTCCTATATTGATAGATGTATTTGGAACTCTAAATCCAACACGGTTTGTGCTAGCTTCTTGAAACTTGACACAATAATGTAGTTTCACGTTCTATCTCTATGTTTTGTTTCCTCTTGATGTAGCCCTAACAGTGACCGGCGAGAAACACTTTCATGTAAAGGGGTTGCCAGGCTTCCCAAAATTACGAATCTCCAGAAATCTCAGCAAATATTTTTTCATCCAAACAGGATGATACTTTCAGGTAATGATCAGTACAGTAAGGCGACTTGGTTCCCCAAATTTCGTTCTTCTATGTTGAAGCGTTCGTTTCCAGTAACAGTTTGAATTTTTAGGTTTCACTCTGTTTTCTCCTATATTGATAGATGTATTTGGAACTCTAAATCCAACACGGTTTGTGCTAGCTTCTTGAAACTTGACACAATAAAGTAGTTTCACGTTCTATCTCTATGTTTTGTTTCCTCATGATGTAGCCCTAAGCATTGACTGGCGAGAAACACTTTCATGGAAAGGGGTGGCTTCCCAAAATTACGAATCTCCAGAAATCTCAGCAAATATTTTTTCACCCAAACTGGATGATACTTTCAGGTAATGATCAGTACACTAAGGCGACTTGGTTCCCCAAATTTCGTTCTTCTATGTTGAAGCGTTCGTTTCCAGTAACAGTTTGAATTTTTAGGTTTCACTCTGTTTTCTCCTATATTGATAGAGGTATTTGGAACTCTGAATCCAACACGGTTTGTGCTAGCTTCTTGAATCTTGACACAATAAAGTAGTTTCACGTTCTATCTCTATGTTTTGTTTCCTCTTGATGTAGCCCTAACAGTGACTGGCGAGAAACACTTTCATGGAAAGGGGTTGCTAGGCTTCCCAAATATGCGAATCTCCAGAAATCTCAGGAAATATTTTTTCACCCAAACAGGATGATACTTTCAGGTAATGATCAGTACACTAAGGCGACTTGGTTCCCCAAATTTCGTTCTTCTATGTTGAAGCGTTCATTTCCAGTAACAGTTTGAATTTTTAGGTTTCACTCTGTTTTCTCCTATATTGATAGATGTATTTGGAACTCTAAATCCAACACGGTTTGTGCTAGCTTCTTGAAACTTGACACAATAAAGTAGTTTCACGTTCTATCTCTATGTTTTGTTTCCTCTTGATGTAGCCCTAACAGTGACCGGCGAGAAACACTTTCATGTAAAGGGGTTGCCAGGCTTCCCAAAATTACGAATCTCCAGAAATCTCAGCAAATATTTTTTCACCCAAACAGGATGATACTTTCAGGTAATGATCAGTACACTAAGGCGACTTGGTTCCCCAAATTTCGTTCTTCTATGTTGAAGCGTTCGTTTCCAGTAACAGTTTGAATTTTTAGGTTTCACTCTGTTTTCTCCTATATTGATAGATGTATTTGGAACTCTAAATCCAACACGGTTTGTGCTAGCTTCTTGAAACTTGACACAATAAAGTAGTTTCACGTTCTATCTCTATGTTTTGTTTCCTCTTGATGTAGCCCTAACAGTGACCGGCGAGAAACACTTTCATGTAAAGGGGTTGCCAGGCTTCCCAAAATTACGAATCTCCAGAAATCTCAGCAAATATTTTTTCACCCAAACAGGATGATACTTTCAGGTAATGATCAGTACACTAAGGCGACTTGGTTCCCCAAATTTCGTTCTTCTATGTTGAAGCGTTCGTTTCCAGTAACAGTTTGAATTTTTAGGTTTCACTCTGTTTTCTCCTATATTGATAGATGTATTTGGAACTCTAAATCCAACACGGTTTGTGCTAGCTTCTTGAAACTTGACACAATAAAGTAGTTTCACGTTCTATCTCTATGTTTTGTTTCCTCATGATGTAGCCCTAAGCAATGACTGGCGAGAAACACTTTCATGGAAAGGGGTGGCTTCCCAAAATTACGAATCTCCAGAAATCGCAGCAAATATTTTTTCACCCAAACTGGATGATACTTTCAGGTAATGATCAGTACACTAAGGCGACTTGGTTCCCCAAATGTCGTTTTTCTATATTGAAGCGTTCGTTTCCAGTAACAGTTTGAATTTTTAGGTTTCACTCTGTTTTCTCCTATATTGATAGAGGTATTTGGAACTCTAAATCCAACACGGTTTGTGCTAGCTTCTTGAAACTTGACACAATAAAGTAGTTTCATGTTCTATCTCTATGTTTTGTTTCCTCTTGAGGTAGCCCTAACAGTGACTGGCGAGAAACACTTTCATGGAAAGGGGTTGCCAGGCTTCCCAAATATACGAATCTCCAGAAATCTCAGGAAATATTTTTTCACCCAAACAGGATGATACTTTCAGGTAATGATCAGTACACTATGGCGACTTGGTTCCCCAAATTTCGTTTTTCTATGTTGAAGCGTTCGTTTCCAGTAACAGTTTGAATTTTTAGGTTTCACTCTGTTTTCTCCTATATTGATAGAGGTATTTGGAACTCTGAATCCAACACGGTTTGTGCTAGCTTCTTGAAACTTGACACAATAAAGTAGTTTCACGTTCTATCTCTATGTTTTGTTTCCTCTTGATGTAGCCCTAACAGTGACTGGCGAGAAACACTTTCATGGAAAGGGGTTGCCTGGCTTCCCAAATATGCGAATCTCCAGAAATCTCAGGAAATATTTTTTCACCCAAACAGGATGATACTTTCAGGTAATGATCAGTACACTAAGGCGACTTGGTTCCCCAAATTTCGTTCTTCTATGTTGAAGCGTTCGTTTCCAGTAACAGTTTGAATTTTTAGGTTTCACTCTGTTTTCTTCTATATTGATAGAGGTATTTGGAACTCTAAATCCAACACGGTTTTTGCTAGCTTCTTGAAACTTGACACAATAAAGTAGTTTCATGTTCTATCTCTATGTTTTGTTTCCTCTTGATGTAGCCCTAACAGTGACTGGCGAGAAACACTTTCATGGAAAGGGGTTGCCAGGCTTCCCAAATATGCGAATCTCCAGAAATCTCAGAAATATTTTTTCACCCAAACAGGATGATACTTTCAGGTAATGATCAGTACACTAAGGCGACTTGGTTCCCCAAATTTCGTTCTTCTATGTTGAAGCGTTCGTTTCCAGTAACAGTTTGAATTTTTAGGTTTCACTCTGTTTTCTCCTATATTGATAGATGTATTTGGAACTCTAAATCCAACACGGTTTGTGCTAGCTTCTGGAAACTTGACACAATAAAGCAGTTTCACGTTCTATCTCTATGTTTTGTTTCCTCTTGATGTAGCCCTAAGCAGTGACTGGCAAAAAACACTTTCATGGAAAGGGGTTGCCAGGCTTCCCAAAATTACGAATCTCCAGAAATCTCAGCAAATATTTTTTTCACCCAAACTGGATGATACTTTCAGGTAATGATCAGTACACTAAGGCGACTTGGTTCCCCAAATTTCGTTCTTCTATGTTGAAGCGTTCGTTTCCAGTAACAGTTTGAATTTTTAGGTTTCACTCTGTTTTCTCCTATATTGATAGATGTATTTGGAACTCTAAATCCAACACGGTTTGTGCTACCTTCTTGAAACTTGACACAATAAAGTAGTTTCACGTTCTATCTCTATGTTTTGTTTCCTCTTGATGTAGCCCTAACAGTGACTGGCGAGAAACACTTTCATGGAAAGGGGTTGCCAGGCTTCCCAAATATACGAATCTCCAGAAATCTCAGCAAATATTTTTTCACCCAAACAAGATGATACTTTCAGGTAATGATCAGTACACTAAGGCGACTTGGTTCCCCAAATTTCGTTCTTCTATGTTGAAGCGTTCGTTTCCAGTAACAGTTTGAATTTTTAGGTTTCACTCTGTTTTCTCCTATATTGATAGATGTATTTGGAACTCTGAATCCAACAAGGTTTGTGCTAGGTTCTTGAAACTTGACACAATAAAGTAGTTTCACGTTCTATCTCTATGTTTTGTTTCCTCTTGATTTAGCCCTAAGCAGTGACTGGCGATAAACACTTTCATGGAGAGGGGTGGCTTCCCAAAATTACGAATCTCCAGAAATCTCAGCAAATGTTTTTTCACCCAAACTGGATGATACTTTCAGGTAATGATCAGTACACTAAGGCGACTTGGTTCCCCAAATTTCGTTCTTCTATGTTGAAGCGTTCGTTTCCAGTAACAGTTTGAATTTTTAGGTTTCACTCTGTTTTCTCCTATATTGATAGATGTATTTGGAACTCTAAATCCAACACGGTTTGTGCTACCTTCTTGAAACTTGACACAATAAAGTAGTTTCACGTTCTATCTCTATGTTTTGTTTCCTCTTGATGTAGCCCTAACAGTGACTGGCGAGAAACACTTTCATGGAAAGGGGTTGCCAGGCTTCCCAAATATACGAATCTCCAGAAATCACAGCAAATATTTTTTCACCCAAAAAGGATGATACTTTCAGGTAATGATCAGTACACTAAGGCGACTTGGTTCCCCAAATTTCGTTCTTCTATGTTGAAGCGTTCGTTTCCAGTAACAGTTTGAATTTTTAGGTTTCACTCTGTTTTCTCCTATATTGATAGATGTATTTGGAACTCTGAATCCAACACGGTTTGTGCTAGCTTCTTGAAACTTGACACAATAAAGTAGTTTCACGTTCTATCTCTATGTTTTGTTTCCTCTTGATGTAGCCCTAAGCAGTGACTGGCGAGAAACACTTTCATCGAAAGGGGTGGCTTCCCAAAATTACGAATCTCCAGAAATCTCAGCAAATATTTTTTCACCCAAACTGGATGAGACTTTCAGGTAATGATCAGTACACTAAGGCGACTTGGTTCCCCAAATTTCGTTCTTCTATGTTGAAGCGTTCGTTTCCAGTAACAGTTTGAATTTTTAGGTTTCACTCTGTTTTCTCCTATATTGATAGATGTATTTGGAACTCTAAATCCAACACGGTTTGTGCTAGCTTCTGGAAACTTGACACAATAAAGCAGTTTCACGTTCTATTTCTATGTTTTGTTTCCTCTTGATGTAGCCCTAAGCAGTGACTGGCAAAAAACACTTACATGGAAAGGGGTTGCCAGGCTTCCCAAAATTACGAATCTCCAGAAATCTCAGCAAATATTTTTTCACCCAAACTGGATGATACTTTCAGGTAATGATCAGTACACTAAGGCGACGTGGTTCCCCCAATTTCGTTCTTCTATGTTGAAGCGTTCGTTTCCAGTAACAGTTTGAATTTTTAGGTTTCACTCTGTTTTCTCCTATATTGATAGATGTATTTGGAACTCTGAATCCAACAAGGTTTGTGCTAGGTTCTTGAAACTTGACACAATAAAGTAGTTTCACGTTCTATCTCTATGTTTTGTTTCCTCTTGATGTAGCCCTAACAGTGACTGGCGAGAAACACTTTCATGGAAAGGGGTTGCCAGGCTTCCCAAATATACGAATCTCCAGAAATCTCAGGAAATATTTTTTCACCCAAACAGGATGATACTTTCAGGTAATGATCAGTACACTAAGGCGACTTGGTTCCCCAAATTTCGTTCTTCTATGTTGAAGCGTTCGTTTCCAATAACAGTTTGAATTTTTAGGTTTCACTCTGTTTTCTCCTATATTGATAGATGTATTTGGAACTCTAAATCCAACACGGTTTGTGCTAGCTTCTTGAAACTTTACACAATAAAGTAGTTTCACGTTCTATCTCTATATTTTGTTTCCTCTTGATGTAGCCCTAAGCAGTGACTGGCGAGAAACACTTTCATGGAAAGGGGTTGCCAGGCTTTCCAAAATTACGAATCTCCAGAAATCTCAGCAAATATTTTCTCACCCAAACAGGATGATACTTTCAGGTAATGATCAGTACACTAAGGCGACTTGGTTCCCCAAATTTCGTTCTTCTATGTTGAAGCGTTCGTTTCCAGTAACAGTTTGAATTTTTAGGTTTCACTCTGTTTTCTCCTATATTGATAGATGTATTTGGAACTCTAAATCCAACACGGTTTGTGCTAGCTTCTTGAAACTTGACACAATAACGTAGTTTCACGTTCTATCTCTATGTTTTGTTTCCTCTTGATGTAGCCCTAAGCATTGACTGTCGAGAAACACTTTCATGGAAAGGGGTGGCTTCCCAAAATTACGCATCTCCAGAAATCGCAGCAAATATTTTTTCACCCAAACTGGATGATACTTTCAGGTAATGATCAGTACACTAAGGCGACTTGGTTCCCCAAATTTCGTTCTTCTATGTTGAAGCGTTCGTTTCCAGTAACAGTTTGAATTTTTAGGTTTCACTCTGTTTTCTTCTATATTGATAGAGGTATTTGGAACTCTAAATCCAACACGGTTTGTGCTAGCTTCTTGAAACTTGACACAATAAAGTAGTTTCACGTTCTATCTCTATGTTTTGTTTCCTCTTGATGTAGCCCTAACAGTGACCGGCGAGAAACACTTTCATGGAAAGGGGTTGCCAGGCTTCCCAAATATACGAATCTCCAGAAATCTCAGGAAATATTTTTTCACCCAAACAGGATGATACTTTCAGGTAATGATCACTACACTAACGCGACTTGGTTCCCCAAATTTCGTTCTTCTATGTTGAAGCGTTCGTTTTCAGTAACAGTTTGAATTTTTAGGTTTCACTCTGTTTTCTCCTATATTGATAGATGTATTTGGAACTCTAAATCCAACACGGTTTGTGCTAGCTTCTGGAAACTTGACACAATAAAGCAGTTTCACGTTCTATCTCTATGTTTTGTTTCCTCTTGATGTAGCCCCAAGCAGTGACTGAGGAGAAACACTTTCATGGAAAGGGGTTGCCAAGCTTCCTAAAATTACAAATCTCCAGATATCTCAGCAAATATTTTTTCACCCAAACTGGATGATACTTTCAGGTAATGATCAGTACACTAAGGCGACTTGGTTCCCCAAATTTCGTTCTTCTATGTTGAAGCGTTCGTTTCCAGTAACAGTTTGAATTTTTAGGTTTCACTCTGTTTTCTCCTATATTGATAGATGTATTTGGAACTCTGAATCCAACAAGGTTTGTGCTAGGTTCTTGAAACTTGACACAATAAAGTAGTTTCACGTTCTATCTCTATGTTTTGTTTCCTCTTGATGTAGCCCTAAGCAGTGACTGGCGATAAACACTTTCATGGAGAGGGGTGGCTTCCCAAAATTACGAATCTCCAGAAATCTCAGCAAATACTTTTTCACCCAAACTGGATGATACTTTCAGGTAATGATCAGTACACTAAGGCGACTTGGTTCCCCAAATTTCGTTCTTCTATGTTGAAGCGTTCGTTTCCAGTAACAGTTTGAATTTTTAGGTTTCACTCTGTTTTCTCCTATATTGATAGATGTATTTGGAACTCTAAATCCAACACGGTTTGTGCTAGCTTCTTGAAACTTGACACAATAAAGTAGTTTCACGTTCTATCTCTATGTTTTGTTTCCTCTTGATGTAGCCACAAGCAGTGACTGAGGAGAAACACTTTCATGGAAAGGGGTTGCCAAGCTTCCTAAAATTACAAATCTCCAGAAATCTCAGCAAATATGTTTTCACCCAAACTGGATGATACTTTCAGGTAATGATCAGTACACTAAGGCGACGTGGTTCCCCCAATTTCGTTCTTCTATGTTGAAGCGTTCGTTTCCAGTAACAGTTTGAATTTTTAGGTTTCACTCTGTTTTCTCCTATATTGATAGATGTATTTGGAACTCTGAATCCAACAAGGTTTGTGCTAGGTTCTTGAAACTTGACACAATAAAGTAGTTTCACGTTCTATCTCTATGTTTTGTTTCCTCTTGATGTAGCCCTAACAGTGACTGGCGAGAAACACTTTCATGGAAAGGGGTTGCCAGGCTTCCCAAATATACGAATCTCCAGAAATCTCAGGAAATATTTTTTCACCCAAACAGGATGATACTTTCAGGTAATGATCAGTACACTAAGGCGACTTGGTTCCCCAAATTTCGTTCTTCTATGTTGAAGCGTTCGTTTCCAATAACAGTTTGAATTTTTAGGTTTCACTCTGTTTTCTCCTATATTGATAGATGTATTTGGAACTCTAAATCCAACACGGTTTGTGCTAGCTTCTTGAAACTTGACACAATAAAGTAGTTTCACGTTCTATCTCTATATTTTGTTTCCTCTTGATGTAGCCCTAAGCAGTGACTGGCGAGAAACACTTTCATGGAAAGGGGTTGCCAGGCTTTCCAAAATTACGAATCTCCAGAAATCTCAGCAAATATTTTCTCACCCAAACAGGATGATACTTTCAGGTAATGATCAGTACACTAAGGCAACTTGGTTCCCCAAATTTCGTTCTTCTATGTTGAAGCGTTCGTTTCCAGTAACAGTTTGAATTTTTAGGTTTCACTCTGTTTTCTCCTCTATTGATAGATGTATTTGGAACTCTAAATCCAACACGGTTTGTGCTAGCTTCTTGAAACTTGACACAATAACGTAGTTTCACGTTCTATCTCTATGTTTTGTTTCCTCTTGATGTAGCCCTAAGCATTGACTGTCGAGAAACACTTTCATGGAAAGGGGTGGCTTCCCAAAATTACGAATCTCCAGAAATCGCAGCAAATATTTTTTCACCCAAACTGGATGATACTTTCAGGTAATGATCAGTACACTAAGGCGACTTGGTTCCCCAAATTTCGTTCTTCTATGTTGAAGCGTTCGTTTCCAGTAACAGTTTGAATTTTTAGGTTTCACTCTGTTTTCTTCTATATTGATAGAGGTATTTGGAACTCTAAATCCAACACGGTTTTTGCTAGCTTCTTGAAACTTGACACAATAAAGTAGTTTCACGTTCTATCTCTATGTTTTGTTTCCTCTTGATGTAGCCCTAACAGTGACTGGCGAGAAACACTTTCATGGAAAGGGGTTGCCAGGCTTCCCAAATATGCGAATCTCCAGAAATCTCAGAAATATTTTTTCACCCAAACAGGATGATACTTTCAGGTAATGATCAGTACACTAAGGCGACTTGGTTCCCCAAATTTCGTTCTTCTATGTTGAAGCGTTCGTTTCCAGTAACAGTTTGAATTTTTAGGTTTCACTCTGTTTTCTCCTATATTGATAGATGTATTTGGAACTCTAAATCCAACACGGTTTGTGCTAGCTTCTTGAAACTTGACACAATAAAGTAGTTTCACGTTCTATCTCTATGTTTTGTTTCCTCTTGATGTAGCCCTAACAGTGACCGGCGAGAAACACTTTCATGGAAAGGGGTTGCCAGGCTTCCCAAATATACGAATCTCCAGAAATCTCAGGAAATATTTTTTCACCCAAACAGGATGATACTTTCAGGTAATGATCAGTACACTAAGGCGACTTGGTTCCCCAAATTTCGTTCTTCTATGTTGAAGCGTTCGTTTTCAGTAACAGTTTGAATTTTTAGGTTTCACTCTGTTTTCTCCTATATTGATAGATGTATTTGGAACTCTAAATCCAACACGGTTTGTGCTAGCTTCTGGAAACTTGACACAATAAAGCAGTTTCACGTTCTATCTCTATGTTTTGTTTCCTCTTGATGTAGCCCCAAGCAGTGACTGAGGAGAAACACTTTCATGGAAAGGGGTTGCCAAGCTTCCTAAAATTACAAATCTCCAGATATCTCAGCAAATATTTTTTCACCCAAACTGGATGATACTTTCAGGTAATGATCAGTACACTAAGGCGACTTGGTTCCCCAAATTTCGTTCTTCTATGTTGAAGCGTTCGTTTCCAGTAACAGTTTGAATTTTTAGGTTTCACTCTGTTTTCTCCTATATTGATAGATATATTTGGAACTCTAAATCCAACACGGTTTGTGCTAGCTTCTTGAAACTTGACACAATAAAGTAGTTTCACGTTCTATCTTTATGTTTTGTTTCCTCTTGATGTAGCCCTAACAGTGACTGGCGAGAAACACTTTCATGGAAAGGGGTTGCCAGGCTTCCCAAATATACGAATCTCCAGATATCTCAGGAAATATTTTTTCACCCAAACAGGATGATACTTTCAGGTAATGATCAGTACACTAAGGCGACTTGGTTCCCCAAATTTCGTTCTTCTATGTTGAAGCGTTCGTTTCCAGTAACAGTTTGAATTTTTAGGTTTCACTCTGTTTTCTCCTATATTGATAGATGTATTTGGAACTCTAAATCCAACACGGTTTGTGCTAGCTTCTTGAAACTTGACACAATAAAGTACTTTCACGTTCTATCTCTATGTTTTGTTTCCTCTTGATGTAGCCCTAAGCAGTGACTGGCGATAAACACTTTCATGGAAAGGGGTGGCTTCCCAAAATTACGAATCTCCAGAAATCTCAGGAAATATTTTTTCACCCAAACTGGATGATACTTTCAGGTAATGATCACTACACTAACGCGACTTGGTTCCCCAAATTTCGTTCTTCTATGTTGAAGCGTTCGTTTCCAGTAACAGTTTGAATTTTTAGGTTTCACTCTGTTTTCTCCTATATTGATAGATGTATTTGGAACTCTAAATCCAACACGGTTTGTGCTAGCTTCTTGAAACTTGACACAATAAAGCAGTTTCACGTTCTATCTCTATGTTTTGTTTCCTCTTGATGTAGCCCTAAGCAGTGACTGGCAAGAAACACTTTCATGGAAAGGGGTTGCCATGCTTCCCAAAATTACGAATCTCCAGAAATCTCAGCAAATATTTTTTCACCCAAACTGGATGATACTTTCAGGTAATGATCAGTACACTAAGGCGACTTGGTTCCCCAAATGTCATTCTTCTATGTTGAAGCGTTCGTTTCCAGTAACAGTTTGAATTTTTAGGTTTCACTCTGTTTTCTCCTATATTGATAGATGTATTTGGAACTCTAAATCCAACACGGTTTGTGCTAGCTTCTTGAAACTTGACACAATAAAGTAGTTTCACGTTCTATCTCTATGTTTTGTTTCCTCTTGATGTAGCCCCAAGCAGTGACTGAGGAGAAACACTTTCATGGAAAGGGGTTGCCAAGCTTCCTAAAATTACAAATCTCCAGAAATCTCAGCAAATATGTTTTCACCGAAACAGGATGATACTTTCAGGTAATGATCAGTACACTAAGGCGACTTGGTTCCCCAAATTTCGTTCTTCTATGTTGAAGCGTTCGTTTCCAGTAACAGTTTGAATTTTTAGGTTTCACTCTGTTTTCTCCTATATTGATAGATGTATTTGGAACTCTAAATCCAACACGGTTTGTGCTAGCTTCTTGAAACTTGACACAATAAAGTAGTTTCACGTTCTATCTCTATGTTTTGTTTCCTCTTGATGTAGCCCTAACAGTGACTGGCGAGAAACACTTTCATGGAAAGGGGTTGCCAGGCTTCCCAAATATACGAATCTCCAGAAATCTCAGCAAATATTTTTTCACCCAAACAGGATGATACTTTCAGGTAATGATCAGTACACTAAGGCGACTTGGTTCCCCAAATTTCATTCTTCTATGTTGAAGCGTTCGTTTCCAGTAACAGTTTGAATTTTTAGGTTTCACTCTGTTTTCTCCTATATTGATAGATGTATTTGGAACTCTGAATCCAAGAAGGTTTGTGCTAGGTTCTTGAAACTTGACACAATAAAGTAGTTTCACGTTTTATCTCTATGTTTTGTTTCCTCTTGATGTAGCCCTAAGCAGTGACTGGCGATAAACACTTTCATGGAGAGGGGTGGCTTCCCAAAATTACGAATCTCCAGAAATCTCAGCAAATATTTTTTCACCCAAACTGGATGATACTTTCAGGTAATAATCAGTACACTAAGGCGACTTGGTTCCCCAAATGTCGTTCTTCTATGTTGAAGCGTTCGTTTCCAGTAACAGTTTGAATTTTTAGGTTTCACTCTGTTTTCTCCTATATTGATAGATGTATTTGGAACTCTAAATCCAACAAGGTTTGTGCTAGGTTCTTGAAACTTGACACAATAAAGTAGTTTCACGTTCTATCGCTATGTTTTGTTTCCTCTTGATGTAGCCCCAAGCAGTGACTGAGGAGAAACACTTTCATGGAAAGGGGTTGCCAAGCTTCCTAAAATTACAAATCTCCAGAAATCTCAGCAAATATGTTTTCACCGAAACAGGATGATACTTTCAGGTAATGATCAGTACACTAAGGCGACTTGGTTCCCCAAATATCGTTCTTCTATGTTGAAGCGTTCGTTTCCAGTAACAGTTTGAATTTTTAGGTTTCACTCTGTTTTCTCCTATATTGATAGATGTATTTGGAACTCTAAATCCAACACGGTTTGTGCTAGCTTCTTGAAACTTGACACAATAAAGTAGTTTCACGTTCTATCTCTATGTTTTGTTTCCTCTTGATGTAGCCCTAACAGTGACTGGCGAGAAACACTTTCATGGAAAGGGGTTGCCAGGCTTCCCAAATATACGAATCTCCAGAAATCTCAGCAAATATTTTTTCACCCAAACAGGATGATACTTTCAGGTAATGATCAGTACACTAAGGCGACTTGGTTCCCCAAATTTCGTTCTTCTATGTTGAAGCGTTCGTTTCCAGTAACAGTTTGAATTTTTAGGTTTCACTCTGTTTTCTCCTATATTGATAGATGTATTTGGAACTCTAAATCCAACACGGTTTGTGCTAGCTTCTGGAAACTTGACACAATAAAGCAGTTTCACGTTCTATCTCTATGTTTTGTTTCCTCTTGATGTAGCCCTAAGCAGTGACTGGCAAAAAACACTTTCATGGAAAGGGGTTGCCAGGCTTCCCAAAATTACGAATCTCCAGAAATCTCAGCAAATATTTTTTTCACCCAAACTGGATGATACTTTCAGGTAATGATCAGTACACTAAGGCGACTTGGTTCCCCAAATTTCGTTCTTCTATGTTGAAGCGTTCGTTTCCAGTAACAGTTTGAATTTTTAGGTTTCACTCTGTTTTCTCCTATATTGATAGATGTATTTGGAACTCTAAATCCAACACGGTTTGTGCTACCTTCTTGAAACTTGACACAATAAAGTAGTTTCACGTTCTATCTCTATGTTTTGTTTCCTCTTGATGTAGCCCTAACAGTGACTGGCGAGAAACACTTTCATGGAAAGGGGTTGCCAGGCTTCCCAAATATACGAATCTCCAGAAATCTCAGCAAATATTTTTTCACCCAAACAAGATGATACTTTCAGGTAATGATCAGTACACTAAGGCGACTTGGTTCCCCAAATTTCGTTCTTCTATGTTGAAGCGTTCGTTTCCAGTAACAGTTTGAATTTTTAGGTTTCACTCTGTTTTCTCCTATATTGATAGATGTATTTGGAACTCTGAATCCAACAAGGTTTGTGCTAGGTTCTTGAAACTTGACACAATAAAGTAGTTTCACGTTCTATCTCTATGTTTTGTTTCCTCTTGATTTAGCCCTAAGCAGTGACTGGCGATAAACACTTTCATGGAGAGGGGTGGCTTCCCAAAATTACGAATCTCCAGAAATCTCAGCAAATGTTTTTTCACCCAAACTGGATGATACTTTCAGTTAATGATCAGTACACTAAGGCGACTTGGTTCCCCAAATTTCGTTCTTCTATGTTGAAGCGTTCGTTTCCAGTAACAGTTTGAATTTTTAGGTTTCACTCTGTTTTCTCCTATATTGATAGATGTATTTGTTACTCTAAATCCAACACGGTTTGTGCTACCATCTTGAAACTTGACACAATAAAGTAGTTTCACGTTCTATCTCTATGTTTTGTTTCCTCTTGATGTAGCCCTAACAGTGACTGGCGAGAAACACTTTCATGGAAAGGGGTTGCCAGGCTTCCCAAATATACGAATCTCCAGAAATCACAGCAAATATTTTTTCACCCAAAAAGGATGATACTTTCAGGTAATGATCAGTACACTAAGGCGACTTGGTTCCCCAAATTTCGTTCTTCTATGTTGAAGCGTTCGTTTCCAGTAACAGTTTGAATTTTTAGGTTTCACTCCGTTTTCTCCTATATTGATAGATGTATTTGGAACTCTGAATCCAACACGGTTTGTGCTAGCTTCTTGAAACTTGACACAATAAAGTAGTTTCACGTTCTATCTCTATGTTTTGTTTCCTCTTGATGTAGCCCTAAGCAGTGACTGGCGATAAACACTTTCATGGAGAGGGGTGGCTTCCCAAAATTACGAATCTCCAGAAATCTCAGCAAATGTTTTTTCACCCAAACTGGATGATACTTTCAGGTAATGATCAGTACACTAAGGCGACTTGGTTCCCCAAATTTCGTTCTTCTATGTTGAAGCGTTCGTTTCCAGTAACAGTTTGAATTTTTAGGTTTCACTCTGTTTTCTCCTATATTGATAGATGTATTTGGAACTCTAAATCCAACACGGTTTGTGCTAGCTTCTTGAAACTTGACACAATAAAGTAGTTTCACGTTCTATCTCTATGTTTTGTTTCCTCTTGATGTAGCCCTAAGCATTGACTGGCGAGAAACACTTTCATCGAAAGGGGTGGCTTCCCAAAATTACGAATCTCCAGAAATCTCAGCAAATATTTTTTCACCCAAACTGGATGAGACTTTCAGGTAATGATCAGTACACTAAGGCGACTTGGTTCCCCAAATTTCGTTCTTCTATGTTGAAGCGTTCGTTTCCAGTAACAGTTTGAATTTTTAGGTTTCACTCTGTTTTCTCCTATATTGATAGATGTATTTGGAACTCTAAATCCAACACGGTTTGTGCTAGCTTCTGGAAACTTGACACAATAAAGCAGTTTCACGTTCTATTTCTATGTTTTGTTTCCTCTTGATGTAGCCCTAAGCAGTGACTGGCAAAAAACACTTACATGGAAAGGGGTTGCCAGGCTTCCCAAAATTACGAATCTCCAGAAATCTCAGCAAATATTTTTTCACCCAAACTGGATGATACTTTCAGGTAATGATCAGTACACTAAGGCGACGTGGTTCCCCCAATTTCGTTCTTCTATGTTGAAGCGTTCGTTTCCAGTAACAGTTTGAATTTTTAGGTTTCACTCTGTTTTCTCCTATATTGATAGATGTATTTGGAACTCTGAATCCAACAAGGTTTGTGCTAGGTTCTTGAAACTTGACACAATAAAGTAGTTTCACGTTCTATCTCTATGTTTTGTTTCCTCTTGATGTAGCCCTAACAGTGACTGGCGAGAAACACTTTCATGGAAAGGGGTTGCCAGGCTTCCCAAATATACGAATCTCCAGAAATCTCAGGAAATATTTTTTCACCCAAACAGGATGATACTTTCAGGTAATGATCAGTACACTAAGGCGACTTGGTTCCCCAAATTTCGTTCTTCTATGTTGAAGCGTTCGTTTCCAATAACAGTTTGAATTTTTAGGTTTCACTCTGTTTTCTCCTATATTGATAGATGTATTTGGAACTCTAAATCCAACACGGTTTGTGCTAGCTTCTTGAAACTTTACACAATAAAGTAGTTTCACGTTCTATCTCTATATTTTGTTTCCTCTTGATGTAGCCCTAAGCAGTGACTGGCGAGAAACACTTTCATGGAAAGGGGTTGCCAGGCTTTCCAAAATTACGAATCTCCAGAAATCTCAGCAAATATTTTCTCACCCAAACAGGATGATACTTTCAGGTAATGATCAGTACACTAAGGCGACTTGGTTCCCCAAATTTCGTTCTTCTATGTTGAAGCGTTCGTTTCCAGTAACAGTTTGAATTTTTAGGTTTCACTCTGTTTTCTCCTATATTGATAGATGTATTTGGAACTCTAAATCCAACACGGTTTGTGCTAGCTTCTTGAAACTTGACACAATAACGTAGTTTCACGTTCTATCTCTATGTTTTGTTTCCTCTTGATGTAGCCCTAAGCATTGACTGTCGAGAAACACTTTCATGGAAAGGGGTGGCTTCCCAAAATTACGCATCTCCAGAAATCGCAGCAAATATTTTTTCACCCAAACTGGATGATACTTTCAGGTAATGATCAGTACACTAAGGCGACTTGGTTCCCCAAATTTCGTTCTTCTATGTTGAAGCGTTCGTTTCCAGTAACAGTTTGAATTTTTAGGTTTCACTCTGTTTTCTTCTATATTGATAGAGGTATTTGGAACTCTAAATCCAACACGGTTTGTGCTAGCTTCTTGAAACTTGACACAATAAAGTAGTTTCACGTTCTATCTCTATGTTTTGTTTCCTCTTGATGTAGCCCTAACAGTGACCGGCGAGAAACACTTTCATGGAAAGGGGTTGCCAGGCTTCCCAAATATACGTATCTCCAGAAATCTCAGGAAATATTTTTTCACCCAAACAGGATGATACTTTCAGGTAATGATCACTACACTAACGCGACTTGGTTCCCCAAATTTCGTTCTTCTATGTTGAAGCGTTCGTTTTCAGTAACAGTTTGAATTTTTAGGTTTCACTCTGTTTTCTCCTATATTGATAGATGTATTTGGAACTCTAAATCCAACACGGTTTGTGCTAGCTTCTGGAAACTTGACACAATAAAGCAGTTTCACGTTCTATCTCTATGTTTTGTTTCCTCTTGATGTAGCCCCAAGCAGTGACTGAGGAGAAACACTTTCATGGAAAGGGGTTGCCAAGCTTCCTAAAATTACAAATCTCCAGATATCTCAGCAAATATTTTTTCACCCAAACTGGATGATACTTTCAGGTAATGATCAGTACACTAAGGCGACTTGGTTCCCCAAATTTCGTTCTTCTATGTTGAAGCGTTCGTTTCCAGTAACAGTTTGAATTTTTAGGTTTCACTCTGTTTTCTCCTATATTGATAGATATATTTGGAACTCTAAATCCAACACGGTTTGTGCTAGCTTCTTGAAACTTGACACAATAAAGTAGTTTCACGTTCTATCTCTATGTTTTGTTTCCTCTTGATGTAGCCCTAACAGTGACTGGCGAGAAACACTTTCATGGAAAGGGGTTGCCAGGCTTCCCAAATATACGAATCTCCAGATATCTCAGGAAATATTTTTTCACCCAAACAGGATGATACTTTCAGGTAATGATCACTACACTAAGGCGACTTGGTTCCCCAAATTTCGTTCTTCTATGTTGAAGCGTTCGTTTCCAGTAACAGTTTGAATTTTTAGGTTTCACTCTGTTTTCTCCTATATTGATAGATGTATTTGGAACTCTAAATCCAACACGGTTTGTGCTAGCTTCTTGAAACTTGACACAATAAAGTACTTTCACGTTCTATCTCTATGTTTTGTTTCCTCTTGATGTAGCCCTAAGCAGTGACTGGCGATAAACACTTTCATGGAAAGGGGTGGCTTCCCAAAATTACGAATCTCCAGAAATCTCAGGAAATATTTTTTCACCCAAACTGGATGATACTTTCAGGTAATGATCACTACACTAACGCGACTTGGTTCCCCAAATTTCGTTCTTCTATGTTGAAGCGTTCGTTTCCAGTAACAGTTTGAATTTTTAGGTTTCACTCTGTTTTCTTCTATATTGATAGAGGTATTTGGAACTCTAAATCCAACACGGTTTTTGCTAGCTTCTTGAAACTTGACACAATAAAGTAGTTTCACGTTCTATCTCTATGTTTTGTTTCCTCTTGATGTAGCCCTAACAGTGACTGGCGAGAAACACTTTCATGGAAAGGGGTTGCCAGGCTTCCCAAATATACGAATCTCCAGATATCTCAGGAAATATTTTTTCACCCAAACAGGATGATACTTTCAGGTAATGATCAGTACACTAAGGCGACTTGGTTCCCCAAATTTCGTTCTTCTATGTTGAAGCGTTCGTTTCCAGTAACAGTTTGAATTTTTAGGTTTCACTCTGTTTTCTCCTATATTGATAGATGTATTTGGAACTCTGAATCCAACAAGGTTTGTGCTAGGTTCTTGAAACTTGACACAATAAAGTAGTTTCACGTTCTATCTCTATGTTTTGTTTCCTCTTGATGTAGCCCTAAGCAGTGACTGGCGATAAACACTTTCATGGAGAGGGGTGGCTTCCCAAAATTACGAATCTCCAGAAATCTCAGCAAATACTTTTTCACCCAAACTGGATGATACTTTCAGGTAATGATCAGTACACTAAGGCGACTTGGTTCCCCAAATTTCGTTCTTCTATGTTGAAGCGTTCGTTTCCAGTAACAGTTTGAATTTTTAGGTTTCACTCTGTTTTCTCCTATATTGATAGATGTATTTGGAACTCTAAATCCAACACGGTTTGTGCTAGCTTCTTGAAACTTGACACAATAAAGTAGTTTCACGTTCTATCTCTATGTTTTGTTTCCTCTTGATGTAGCCCCAAGCAGTGACTGAGGAGAAACACTTTCATGGAAAGGGGTTGCCAAGCTTCCTAAAATTACAAATCTCCAGAAATCTCAGCAAATATGTTTTCACCCAAACTGGATGATACTTTCAGGTAATGATCAGTACACTAAGGCGACGTGGTTCCCCCAATTTCGTTCTTCTATGTTGAAGCGTTCGTTTCCAGTAACAGTTTGAATTTTTAGGTTTCACTCTGTTTTCTCCTATATTGATAGATGTATTTGGAACTCTGAATCCAACAAGGTTTGTGCTAGGTTCTTGAAACTTGACACAATAAAGTAGTTTCACGTTCTATCTCTATGTTTTGTTTCCTCTTGATGTAGCCCTAACAGTGACTGGCGAGAAACACTTTCATGGAAAGGGGTTGCCAGGCTTCCCAAATATACGAATCTCCAGAAATCTCAGGAAATATTTTTTCACCCAAACAGGATGATACTTTCAGGTAATGATCAGTACACTAAGGCGACTTGGTTCCCCAAATTTCGTTCTTCTATGTTGAAGCGTTCGTTTCCAATAACAGTTTGAATTTTTAGGTTTCACTCTGTTTTCTCCTATATTGATAGATGTATTTGGAACTCTAAATCCAACACGGTTTGTGCTAGCTTCTTGAAACTTGACACAATAAAGTAGTTTCACGTTCTATCTCTATATTTTGTTTCCTCTTGATGTAGCCCTAAGCAGTGACTGGCGAGAAACACTTTCATGGAAAGGGGTTGCCAGGCTTTCCAAAATTACGAATCTCCAGAAATCTCAGCAAATATTTTCTCACCCAAACAGGATGATACTTTCAGGTAATGATCAGTACACTAAGGCAACTTGGTTCCCCAAATTTCGTTCTTCTATGTTGAAGCGTTCGTTTCCAGTAACAGTTTGAATTTTTAGGTTTCACTCTGTTTTCTCCTCTATTGATAGATGTATTTGGAACTCTAAATCCAACACGGTTTGTGCTAGCTTCTTGAAACTTGACACAATAACGTAGTTTCACGTTCTATCTCTATGTTTTGTTTCCTCTTGATGTAGCCCTAAGCATTGACTGTCGAGAAACACTTTCATGGAAAGGGGTGGCTTCCCAAAATTACGAATCTCCAGAAATCGCAGCAAATATTTTTTCACCCAAACTGGATGATACTTTCAGGTAATGATCAGTACACTAAGGCGACTTGGTTCCCCAAATTTCGTTCTTCTATGTTGAAGCGTTCGTTTCCAGTAACAGTTTGAATTTTTAGGTTTCACTCTGTTTTCTTCTATATTGATAGATGTATTTGGAACTCTAAATCCAACACGGTTTGTGCTAGCTTCTTGAAACTTGACACAATAAAGTACTTTCACGTTCTATCTCTATGTTTTGTTTCCTCTTGATGTAGCCCTAAGCAGTGACTGGCGATAAACACTTTCATGGAAAGGGGTGGCTTCCCAAAATTACGAATCTCCAGAAATCTCAGGAAATATTTTTTCACCCAAACTGGATGATACTTTCAGGTAATGATCACTACACTAACGCGACTTGGTTCCCCAAATTTCGTTCTTCTATGTTGAAGCGTTCGTTTCCAGTAACAGTTTGAATTTTTAGGTTTCACTCTGTTTTCTCCTATATTGATAGATGTATTTGGAACTCTAAATCCAACACGGTTTGTGCTAGCTTCTTGAAACTTGACACAATAAAGCAGTTTCACGTTCTATCTCTATGTTTTGTTTCCTCTTGATGTAGCCCTAAGCAGTGACTGGCAAGAAACACTTTCATGGAAAGGGGTTGCCATGCTTCCCAAAATTACGAATCTCCAGAAATCTCAGCAAATATTTTTTCACCCAAACTGGATGATACTTTCAGGTAATGATCAGTACACTAAGACGACTTGGTTCCCCAAATGTCATTCTTCTATGTTGAAGCGTTCGTTTCCAGTAACAGTTTGAATTTTTAGGTTTCACTCTGTTTTCTCCTATATTGATAGATGTATTTGGAACTCTAAATCCAACACGGTTTGTGCTAGCTTCTTGAAACTTGACACAATAAAGTAGTTTCACGTTCTATCTCTATGTTTTGTTTCCTCTTGATGTAGCCCCAAGCAGTGACTGAGGAGAAACACTTTCATGGAAAGGGGTTGCCAAGCTTCCTAAAATTACAAATCTCCAGAAATCTCAGCAAATATGTTTTCACCGAAACAGGATGATACTTTCAGGTAATGATCAGTACACTAAGGCGACTTGGTTCCCCAAATTTCGTTCTTCTATGTTGAAGCGTTCGTTTCCAGTAACAGTTTGAATTTTTAGGTTTCACTCTGTTTTCTCCTATATTGATAGATGTATTTGGAACTCTAAATCCAACACGGTATGTGCTAGCTTCTTGAAACTTGACACAATAAAGTAGTTTCACGTTCTATCTCTATGTTTTGTTTCCTCTTGATGTAGCCCTAACAGTGACTGGCGAGAAACACTTTCATGGAAAGGGGTTGCCAGGCTTCCCAAATATACGAATCTCCAGAAATCTCAGCAAATATTTTTTCACCCAAACAGGATGATACTTTCAGGTAATGATCAGTACACTAAGGCGACTTGGTTCCCCAAATTTCGTTCTTCTATGTTGAAGCGTTCGTTTCCAGTAACAGTTTGAATTTTTAGGTTTCACTCTGTTTTCTCCTATATTGATAGATGTATTTGGAACTCTGAATCCAAGAAGGTTTGTGCTAGGTTCTTGAAACTTGACACAATAAAGTAGTTTCACGTTTTATCTCTATGTTTTGTTTCCTCTTGATGTAGCCCTAAGCAGTGACTGGCGATAAACACTTTCATGGAGAGGGGTGGCTTCCCAAAATTACGAATCTCCAGAAATCTCAGCAAATATTTTTTCACCCAAACTGGATGATACTTTCAGGTAATAATCAGTACACTAAGGCGACTTGGTTCCCCAAATGTCGTTCTTCTATGTTGAAGCGTTCGTTTCCAGTAACAGTTTGAATTTTTAGGTTTCACTCTGTTTTCTCCTATATTGATAGATGTATTTGGAACTCTAAATCCAACAAGGTTTGTGCTAGGTTCTTGAAACTTGACACAATAAAGTAGTTTCACGTTCTATCTCTATGTTTTGTTTCCTCTTGATGTAGCCCCAAGCAGTGACTGAGGAGAAACACTTTCATGGAAAGGGGTTGCCAAGCTTCCTAAAATTACAAATCTCCAGAAATCTCAGCAAATATGTTTTCACCGAAACAGGATGATACTTTCAGGTAATGATCAGTACACTAAGGCGACTTGGTTCCCCAAATATCGTTCTTCTATGTTGAAGCGTTCGTTTCCAGTAACAGTTTGAATTTTTAGGTTTCACTCTGTTTTCTCCTATATTGATAGATGTATTTGGAACTCTAAATCCAACACGGTTTGTGCTAGCTTCTTGAAACTTGACACAATAAAGTAGTTTCACGTTCTATCTCTATGTTTTGTTTCCTCTTGATGTAGCCCTAACAGTGACTGGCGAGAAACACTTTCATGGAAAGGGGTTGCCAGGCTTCCCAAATATACGAATCTCCAGAAATCTCAGCAAATATTTTTTCACCCAAACAGGATGATACTTTCAGGTAATGATCAGTACACTAAGGCGACTTGGTTCCCCAAATTTCGTTCTTCTATGTTGAAGCGTTCGTTTCCAGTAACAGTTTGAATTTTTAGGTTTCACTCTGTTTTCTCCTATATTGATAGATGTATTTGGAATTCTGAATCCAACAAGGTTTGTGCTAGGTTCTTGAAACTTGACACAATAAAGTAGTTTCACGTTCTATCTCTATGTTTTGTTTCCTCTTGATGTAGCCCTAAGCAGTGACTGGCGATAAACACTTTCATGGAGAGGGGAGGCTTCCCAAAATTACGAATCTCCAGAAATCTCAGCAAATATTTTTTCACCCAAACTGGATGATACTTTCAGGTAATGATCAGTACACTAAGGCGACTTGGTTCCCCAAATTTCGTTCTTCTATGTTGAAGCGTTCGTTTCCAGTAACAGTTTGAATTTTTAGGTTTCACTCTGTTTTCTCCTATATTGATAGATGTATTTGGAACTCTCAATCCAACACGGTTTGTGCTAGCTTCCTGAAACTTGACACAATAAAGGAGTTTCACGTTCTATCTCTATGTTTTGTTTCCTCTTGATGTAGCCCTAAGCAGTGACTGGCGAGAAACACTTTCATGGAAAGGGGTTGCCAGGCTTCCCAAAATTACGAATCTCCAGAAATCTCAGCAAATATTTTTTCACCCAAACTGGATGATACTTTCAGGTAATGATCAGTACACTAAGGCGACTTGGTTCCCCAAATTTCGTTCTTCTATGTTGAAGCGTTCGTTTCCAGTAACAGTTTGAATTTTTAGGTTTCACTCTGTTTTCTCCTCTATTGATAGATGTATTTGGAACTCTGAATCCAACACGGTTTGTGCTAGCTTCTTGAAACTTGACGCAATAAAGTAGTTTCACGTTCTATCTCTATGTTTTGTTTCCTCTTGATGTAGCCCTAAGCAGTGACTGGCGAGAAACACTTTCATGGAAAGGGGTTGCCAGGCTTCCCAAAATTACGAATCTCCAGAAATCTCAGCAAATATTTTTTCACCCAAACTGGATGATACTTTCAGGTAATGATCAGTACACTAAGGCGACGTGGTTCCCCCAATTTCGTTCTTCTATGTTGAAGCGTTCGTTTCCAGTAACAGTTTGAATTTTTAGGTTTCACTCTGTTTTCTCCTATATTGATAGATGTATTTGGAACTCTGAATCCAACAAGGTTTGTGCTAGGTTCTTGAAACTTGACACAATAAAGTAGTTTCACGTTCTATCTCTATGTTTTGTTTCCTCTTGATGTAGCCCTAACAGTGACTGGCGAGAAACACTTTCATGGAAAGGGGTTGCCAGGCTTCCCAAATATACGAATCTCCAGAAATCTCAGGAAATATTTTTTCACCCAAACAGGATGATACCTTCAGGTAATGATCAGTACACTAAGGCGACTTGGTTCCCCAAATTTCGTTCTTCTATGTTGAAGCGTTCGTTTCCAGTAACAGTTTGAATTTTTAGGTTTCACTCTGTTTTCTCCTATATTGATAGATGTATTTGGAACTCTAAATCCAACACGGTTTTTGCTAGCTTCTTGAAACTTGACACAATAAAGTAGTTTCACGTTCTATCTCTATGTTTTGTTTCCTCTTGATGTAGCCCTAACAGTGACTGGCAAAAAACACTTACATGGAAAGGGGTTGCCAGGCTTCCCAAATATGCGAATCTCCAGAAATCTCAGGAAATATTTTTTCACCCAAACAGGATGATACTTTCAGGTAATGATCAGTACACTAAGGCGACTTGGTTCCCCAAATTTCGTTCTTCTATGTTGAAGCGTTCGTTTCCAGTAACAGTTTGAATTTTTAGGTTTCACTCTGTTTTCTCCTATATTGATAGATGTATTTGGAACTCTAAATCCAACACGGTTTGTGCTAGCTTCTTGAAACTTGACACAATAAAGTAGTTTCACGTTCTATCTCTATGTTTTGTTTCCTCTTGATGTAGCCCTAACAGTGACCGGCGAGAAACACTTTCATGGAAAGGGGTTGCCAGGCTTCCCAAATATACGAATCTCCAGAAATCTCAGCAAATATTTTTTCACCCAAACAGGATGATACTTTCAGGTAATGATCACTACACTAACGCGACTTGGTTCCCCAAATTTCGTTCTTCTATGTTGAAGCGTTCATTTCCAGTAACAGTTTGAATTTTTAGGTTTCACTCTGTTTTCTCCTATATTGATAGATGTATTTGGAACTCTAAATCCAACACGGTTTGTGCTAGCTTCTGGAAACTTGACACAATAAAGCAGTTTCACGTTCTATCTCTATGTTTTGTTTCCTCTTGATGTAGCCCTAAGCAGTGACCAGCGAGAAACACTTTCATGGAAAGGGGTTGCCAGGCTTCCCAAATATACGAATCTCCAGAAATCTCAGGAAATATTTTTTCACCCAAACAGGATGATACTTTCAGGTAATGATCACTACACTAACGCGACTTGGTTCCCCAAATTTCGTTCTTCTATGTTGAAGCGTTCATTTCCAGTAACAGTTTGAATTTTTAGGTTTCACTCTGTTTTCTCCTATATTGATAGATGTAATTGGAACTGTAAATCCAACACGGTTTGTGCTAGCTTCTTGAAACTTGACACAATAAAGTAGTTTCACGTTCTATCTCTATGTTTTGTTTCCTCTTGATGTAGCCCTAACAGTGACTGGCGAGAAACACTTTCATGGAAAGGGGTTGCCAGGCTTCCCAAATATACGAATCTCCAGAAATCTCAGGAAATATTTTTTCACCCAAACAGGATGATACTTTCAGGTAATGATCAGTACACTAAGGCGACTTGGTTCCCCAAATTTCGTTCTTCTATGTTGAAGCGTTCGTTTCCAGTAACAGTTTGAATTTTTAGGTTTCACTCTGTTTTCTCCTATATTGATAGATGTATTTGGAACTCTAAATCCAACACGGTTTGTGCTAGCTTCTTGAAACTTGACACAATAAAGTAGTTTCACGTTCTATCTCTATGTTTTGTTTCCTCTTGATGTAGCCCTAACAGTGACTGGCGAGAAACACTTTCATGGAAAGGGGTTGCCAGGCTTCCCAAATATACGAATCTCCAGAAATCTCAGCAAATATTTTTTCACCCAAACAGGATGATACTTTCAGGTAATGATCAGTACACTAAGGCGACTTGGTTCCCCAAATTTCGTTCTTCTATGTTGAAGCATTCGTTTCCAGTAACAGTTTGAATTTTTAGGTTTCACTCTGTTTTCTCCTATATTGATAGATGTATTTGGAATTCTGAATCCAACAAGGTTTGTGCTAGGTTCTTGAAACTTGACACAATAAAGTAGTTTCACGTTCTATCTCTATGTTTTGTTTCCTCTTGATGTAGCCCTAAGCAGTGACTGGCGATAAACACTTTCATGGAGAGGGGAGGCTTCCCAAAATTACGAATCTCCAGAAATCTCAGCAAATATTTTTTCACCCAAACAGGATGATACTTTCAGGTAATGATCAGTACACTAAGGCGACTTGGTTCCCCAAATTTCGTTCTTCTATGTTGAAGCGTTCGTTTTCAGTAACAGTTTGAATTTTTAGGTTTCACTCTGTTTTCTCCTATATTGATAGATGTATTTGGAACTCTAAATCCAACACGGTTTGTGCTAGCTTCTGGAAACTTGACACAATAAAGCAGTTTCACGTTCTATCTCTATGTTTTGTTTCCTCTTGATGTAGCCCCAAGCAGTGACTGAGGAGAAACACTTTCATGGAAAGGGGTTGCCAAGCTTCCTAAAATTACAAATCTCCAGATATCTCAGCAAATATTTTTTCACCCAAACTGGATGATACTTTCAGGTAATGATCAGTACACTAAGGCGACTTGGTTCCCCAAATTTCGTTCTTCTATGTTGAAGCGTTCGTTTCCAGTAACAGTTTGAATTTTTAGGTTTCACTCTGTTTTCTCCTATATTGATAGATATATTTGGAACTCTAAATCCAACACGGTTTGTGCTAGCTTCTTGAAACTTGACACAATAAAGTAGTTTCACGTTCTATCTTTATGTTTTGTTTCCTCTTGATGTAGCCCTAACAGTGACTGGCGAGAAACACTTTCATGGAAAGGGGTTGCCAGGCTTCCCAAATAAGAATCTCCAGATATCTCAGGAAATATTTTTTCACCCAAACAGGATGATACTTTCAGGTAATGATCAGTACACTAAGGCGACTTGGTTCCCCAAATTTCGTTCTTCTATGTTGAAGCGTTCGTTTCCAGTAACAGTTTGAATTTTTAGGTTTCACTCTGTTTTCTCCTATATTGATAGATGTATTTGGAACTCTAAATCCAACACGGTTTGTGCTAGCTTCTTGAAACTTGACACAATAAAGTACTTTCACGTTCTATCTCTATGTTTTGTTTCCTCTTGATGTAGCCCTAAGCAGTGACTGGCGATAAACACTTTCATGGAAAGGGGTGGCTTCCCAAAATTACGAATCTCCAGAAATCTCAGGAAATATTTTTTCACCCAAACTGGATGATACTTTCAGGTAATGATCACTACACTAACGCGACTTGGTTCCCCAAATTTCGTTCTTCTATGTTGAAGCGTTCGTTTCCAGTAACAGTTTGAATTTTTAGGTTTCACTCTGTTTTCTCCTATATTGATAGATGTATTTGGAACTCTAAATCCAACACGGTTTGTGCTAGCTTCTTGAAACTTGACACAATAAAGCAGTTTCACGTTCTATCTCTATGTTTTGTTTCCTCTTGATGTAGCCCTAAGCAGTGACTGGCAAGAAACACTTTCATGGAAAGGGGTTGCCATGCTTCCCAAAATTACGAATCTCCAGAAATCTCAGCAAATATTTTTTCACCCAAACTGGATGATACTTTCAGGTAATGATCAGTACACTAAGGCGACTTGGTTCCCCAAATGTCATTCTTCTATGTTGAAGCGTTCGTTTCCAGTAACAGTTTGAATTTTTAGGTTTCACTCTGTTTTCTCCTATATTGATAGATGTATTTGGAACTCTAAATCCAACACGGTTTGTGCTAGCTTCTTGAAACTTGACACAATAAAGTAGTTTCACGTTCTATCTCTATGTTTTGTTTCCTCTTGATGTAGCCCCAAGCAGTGACTGAGGAGAAACACTTTCATGGAAAGGGGTTGCCAAGCTTCCTAAAATTACAAATCTCCAGAAATCTCAGCAAATATGTTTTCACCGAAACAGGATGATACTTTCAGGTAATGATCAGTACACTAAGGCGACTTGGTTCCCCAAATTTCGTTCTTCTATGTTGAAGCATTCGTTTCCAGTAACAGTTTGAATTTTTAGGTTTCACTCTGTTTTCTCCTATATTGATAGATGTATTTGGAACTCTAAATCCAACACGGTTTGTGCTAGCTTCTTGAAACTTGACACAATAAAGTAGTTTCACGTTCTATCTCTATGTTTTGTTTCCTCTTGATGTAGCCCTAACAGTGACTGGCGAGAAACACTTTCATGGAAAGGGGTTGCCAGGCTTCCCAAATATACGAATCTCCAGAAATCTCAGCAAATATTTTTTCACCCAAACAGGATGATACTTTCAGGTAATGATCAGTACACTAAGGCGACTTGGTTCCCCAAATTTCGTTCTTCTATGTTGAAGCGTTCGTTTCCAGTAACAGTTTGAATTTTTAGGTTTCACTCTGTTTTCTCCTATATTGATAGATGTATTTGGAACTCTGAATCCAAGAAGGTTTGTGCTAGGTTCTTGAAACTTGACACAATAAAGTAGTTTCACGTTTTATCTCTATGTTTTGTTTCCTCTTGATGTAGCCCTAAGCAGTGACTGGCGATAAACACTTTCATGGAGAGGGGTGGCTTCCCAAAATTACGAATCTCCAGAAATCTCAGCAAATATTTTTTCACCCAAACTGGATGATACTTTCAGGTAATAATCAGTACACTAAGGCGACTTGGTTCCCCAAATGTCGTTCTTCTATGTTGAAGCGTTCGTTTCCAGTAACAGTTTGAATTTTTAGGTTTCACTCTGTTTTCTCCTATATTGATAGATGTATTTGGAACTCTAAATCCAACACGGTTTGTGCTAGCTTCTTGAAACTTGACACAATAAAGTAGTTTCACGTTCTATCTCTATGTTTTGTTTCCTCTTGATGTAGCCCCAAGCAGTGACTGAGGAGAAACACTTTCATGGAAAGGGGTTGCCAAGCTTCCTAAAATTACAAATCTCCAGAAATCTCAGCAAATATGTTTTCACCGAAACAGGATGATACTTTCAGGTAATGATCAGTACACTAAGGCGACTTGGTTCCCCAAATTTCGTTCTTCTATGTTGAAGCGTTCGTTTCCAGTAACAGTTTGAATTTTTAGGTTTCACTCTGTTTTCTCCTATATTGATAGATGTATTTGGAACTCTAAATCCAACACGGTTTGTGCTAGCTTCTTGAAACTTGACACAATAAAGTAGTTTCACGTTCTATCTCTATGTTTTGTTTCCTCTTGATGTAGCCCTAACAGTGACTGGCGAGAAACACTTTCATGGAAAGGGGTTGCCAGGCTTCCCAAATATACGAATCTCCAGAAATCTCAGCAAATATTTTTTCACCCAAACAGGATGATACTTTCAGGTAATGATCAGTACACTAAGGCGACTTGGTTCCCCAAATTTCGTTCTTCTATGTTGAAGCGTTCGTTTCCAGTAACAGTTTGAATTTTTAGGTTTCACTCTGTTTTCTCCTATATTGATAGATGTATTTGGAACTCTGAATCCAAGAAGGTTTGTGCTAGGTTCTTGAAACTTGACACAATAAAGTAGTTTCACGTTTTATCTCTATGTTTTGTTTCCTCTTGATGTAGCCCTAAGCAGTGACTGGCGATAAACACTTTCATGGAGAGGGGTGGCTTCCCAAAATTACGAATCTCCAGAAATCTCAGCAAATATTTTTTCACCCAAACTGGATGATACTTTCAGGTAATAATCAGTACACTAAGGCGACTTGGTTCCCCAAATGTCGTTCTTCTATGTTGAAGCGTTCGTTTCCAGTAACAGTTTGAATTTTTAGGTTTCACTCTGTTTTCTCCTATATTGATAGATGTATTTGGAACTCTAAATCCAACAAGGTTTGTGCTAGGTTCTTGAAACTTGACACAATAAAGTAGTTTCACGTTCTATCTCTATGTTTTGTTTCCTCTTGATGTAGCCCCAAGCAGTGACTGAGGAGAAACACTTTCATGGAAAGGGGTTGCCAAGCTTCCTAAAATTACAAATCTCCAGAAATCTCAGCAAATATGTTTTCACCGAAACAGGATGATACTTTCAGGTAATGATCAGTACACTAAGGCGACTTGGTTCCCCAAATATCGTTCTTCTATGTTGAAGCGTTCGTTTCCAGTAACAGTTTGAATTTTTAGGTTTCACTCTGTTTTCTCCTATATTGATAGATGTATTTGGAACTCTGAATCCAACAAGGTTTGTGCTAGGTTCTTGAAACTTGACACAATAAAGTAGTTTCACGTTCTATCTCTATGTTTTGTTTCCTCTTGATGTAGCCCTAACAGTGACTGGCGAGAAACACTTTCATGGAAAGGGGTTGCCAGGCTTCCCAAATATACGAATCTCCAGAAATCTCAGGAAATATTTTTTCACCCAAACAGGATGATACCTTCAGGTAATGATCAGTACACTAAGGCGACTTGGTTCCCCAAATTTCGTTCTTCTATGTTGAAGCGTTCGTTTCCAGTAACAGTTTGAATTTTTAGGTTTCACTCTGTTTTCTCCTATATTGATAGATGTATTTGGAACTCTAAATCCAACACGGTTTTTGCTAGCTTCTTGAAACTTGACACAATAAAGTAGTTTCACGTTCTATCTCTATGTTTTGTTTCCTCTTGATGTAGCCCTAACAGTGACTGGCAAAAAACACTTACATGGAAAGGGGTTGCCAGGCTTCCCAAATATGCGAATCTCCAGAAATCTCAGGAAATATTTTTTCACCCAAACAGGATGATACTTTCAGGTAATGATCAGTACACTAAGGCGACTTGGTTCCCCAAATTTCGTTCTTCTATGTTGAAGCGTTCGTTTCCAGTAACAGTTTGAATTTTTAGGTTTCACTCTGTTTTCTCCTATATTGATAGATGTATTTGGAACTCTAAATCCAACACGGTTTGTGCTAGCTTCTTGAAACTTGACACAATAAAGTAGTTTCACGTTCTATCTCTATGTTTTGTTTCCTCTTGATGTAGCCCTAACAGTGACCGGCGAGAAACACTTTCATGGAAAGGGGTTGCCAGGCTTCCCAAATATACGAATCTCCAGAAATCTCAGCAAATATTTTTTCACCCAAACAGGATGATACTTTCAGGTAATGATCACTACACTAACGCGACTTGGTTCCCCAAATTTCGTTCTTCTATGTTGAAGCGTTCATTTCCAGTAACAGTTTGAATTTTTAGGTTTCACTCTGTTTTCTCCTATATTGATAGATGTATTTGGAACTCTAAATCCAACACGGTTTGTGCTAGCTTCTGGAAACTTGACACAATAAAGCAGTTTCACGTTCTATCTCTATGTTTTGTTTCCTCTTGATGTAGCCCTAAGCAGTGACCAGCGAGAAACACTTTCATGGAAAGGGGTTGCCAGGCTTCCCAAATATACGAATCTCCAGAAATCTCAGGAAATATTTTTTCACCCAAACAGGATGATACTTTCAGGTAATGATCACTACACTAACGCGACTTGGTTCCCCAAATTTCGTTCTTCTATGTTGAAGCGTTCATTTCCAGTAACAGTTTGAATTTTTAGGTTTCACTCTGTTTTCTCCTATATTGATAGATGTAATTGGAACTGTAAATCCAACACGGTTTGTGCTAGCTTCTTGAAACTTGACACAATAAAGTAGTTTCACGTTCTATCTCTATGTTTTGTTTCCTCTTGATGTAGCCCTAACAGTGACTGGCGAGAAACACTTTCATGGAAAGGGGTTGCCAGGCTTCCCAAATATACGAATCTCCAGAAATCTCAGGAAATATTTTTTCACCCAAACAGGATGATACTTTCAGGTAATGATCAGTACACTAAGGCGACTTGGTTCCCCAAATTTCGTTCTTCTATGTTGAAGCGTTCGTTTCCAGTAACAGTTTGAATTTTTAGGTTTCACTCTGTTTTCTCCTATATTGATAGATGTATTTGGAACTCTAAATCCAACACGGTTTGTGCTAGCTTCTTGAAACTTGACACAATAAAGTAGTTTCACGTTCTATCTCTATGTTTTGTTTCCTCTTGATGTAGCCCTAACAGTGACTGGCGAGAAACACTTTCATGGAAAGGGGTTGCCAGGCTTCCCAAATATACGAATCTCCAGAAATCTCAGCAAATATTTTTTCACCCAAACAGGATGATACTTTCAGGTAATGATCAGTACACTAAGGCGACTTGGTTCCCCAAATTTCGTTCTTCTATGTTGAAGCATTCGTTTCCAGTAACAGTTTGAATTTTTAGGTTTCACTCTGTTTTCTCCTATATTGATAGATGTATTTGGAATTCTGAATCCAACAAGGTTTGTGCTAGGTTCTTGAAACTTGACACAATAAAGTAGTTTCACGTTCTATCTCTATGTTTTGTTTCCTCTTGATGTAGCCCTAAGCAGTGACTGGCGATAAACACTTTCATGGAGAGGGGAGGCTTCCCAAAATTACGAATCTCCAGAAATCTCAGCAAATATTTTTTCACCCAAACAGGATGATACTTTCAGGTAATGATCAGTACACTAAGGCGACTTGGTTCCCCAAATTTCGTTCTTCTATGTTGAAGCGTTCGTTTTCAGTAACAGTTTGAATTTTTAGGTTTCACTCTGTTTTCTCCTATATTGATAGATGTATTTGGAACTCTAAATCCAACACGGTTTGTGCTAGCTTCTGGAAACTTGACACAATAAAGCAGTTTCACGTTCTATCTCTATGTTTTGTTTCCTCTTGATGTAGCCCCAAGCAGTGACTGAGGAGAAACACTTTCATGGAAAGGGGTTGCCAAGCTTCCTAAAATTACAAATCTCCAGATATCTCAGCAAATATTTTTTCACCCAAACTGGATGATACTTTCAGGTAATGATCAGTACACTAAGGCGACTTGGTTCCCCAAATTTCGTTCTTCTATGTTGAAGCGTTCGTTTCCAGTAACAGTTTGAATTTTTAGGTTTCACTCTGTTTTCTCCTATATTGATAGATATATTTGGAACTCTAAATCCAACACGGTTTGTGCTAGCTTCTTGAAACTTGACACAATAAAGTAGTTTCACGTTCTATCTTTATGTTTTGTTTCCTCTTGATGTAGCCCTAACAGTGACTGGCGAGAAACACTTTCATGGAAAGGGGTTGCCAGGCTTCCCAAATATACGAATCTCCAGATATCTCAGGAAATATTTTTTCACCCAAACAGGATGATACTTTCAGGTAATGATCAGTACACTAAGGCGACTTGGTTCCCCAAATTTCGTTCTTCTATGTTGAAGCGTTCGTTTCCAGTAACAGTTTGAATTTTTAGGTTTCACTCTGTTTTCTCCTATATTGATAGATGTATTTGGAACTCTAAATCCAACACGGTTTGTGCTAGCTTCTTGAAACTTGACACAATAAAGTACTTTCACGTTCTATCTCTATGTTTTGTTTCCTCTTGATGTAGCCCTAAGCAGTGACTGGCGATAAACACTTTCATGGAAAGGGGTGGCTTCCCAAAATTACGAATCTCCAGAAATCTCAGGAAATATTTTTTCACCCAAACTGGATGATACTTTCAGGTAATGATCACTACACTAACGCGACTTGGTTCCCCAAATTTCGTTCTTCTATGTTGAAGCGTTCGTTTCCAGTAACAGTTTGAATTTTTAGGTTTCACTCTGTTTTCTCCTATATTGATAGATGTATTTGGAACTCTAAATCCAACACGGTTTGTGCTAGCTTCTTGAAACTTGACACAATAAAGCAGTTTCACGTTCTATCTCTATGTTTTGTTTCCTCTTGATGTAGCCCTAAGCAGTGACTGGCAAGAAACACTTTCATGGAAAGGGGTTGCCATGCTTCCCAAAATTACGAATCTCCAGAAATCTCAGCAAATATTTTTTCACCCAAACTGGATGATACTTTCAGGTAATGATCAGTACACTAAGGCGACTTGGTTCCCCAAATGTCATTCTTCTATGTTGAAGCGTTCGTTTCCAGTAACAGTTTGAATTTTTAGGTTTCACTCTGTTTTCTCCTATATTGATAGATGTATTTGGAACTCTAAATCCAACACGGTTTGTGCTAGCTTCTTGAAACTTGACACAATAAAGTAGTTTCACGTTCTATCTCTATGTTTTGTTTCCTCTTGATGTAGCCCCAAGCAGTGACTGAGGAGAAACACTTTCATGGAAAGGGGTTGCCAAGCTTCCTAAAATTACAAATCTCCAGAAATCTCAGCAAATATGTTTTCACCGAAACAGGATGATACTTTCAGGTAATGATCAGTACACTAAGGCGACTTGGTTCCCCAAATTTCGTTCTTCTATGTTGAAGCATTCGTTTCCAGTAACAGTTTGAATTTTTAGGTTTCACTCTGTTTTCTCCTATATTGATAGATGTATTTGGAACTCTAAATCCAACACGGTTTGTGCTAGCTTCTTGAAACTTGACACAATAAAGTAGTTTCACGTTCTATCTCTATGTTTTGTTTCCTCTTGATGTAGCCCTAACAGTGACTGGCGAGAAACACTTTCATGGAAAGGGGTTGCCAGGCTTCCCAAATATACGAATCTCCAGAAATCTCAGCAAATATTTTTTCACCCAAACAGGATGATACTTTCAGGTAATGATCAGTACACTAAGGCGACTTGGTTCCCCAAATTTCGTTCTTCTATGTTGAAGCGTTCGTTTCCAGTAACAGTTTGAATTTTTAGGTTTCACTCTGTTTTCTCCTATATTGATAGATGTATTTGGAACTCTGAATCCAAGAAGGTTTGTGCTAGGTTCTTGAAACTTGACACAATAAAGTAGTTTCACGTTTTATCTCTATGTTTTGTTTCCTCTTGATGTAGCCCTAAGCAGTGACTGGCGATAAACACTTTCATGGAGAGGGGTGGCTTCCCAAAATTACGAATCTCCAGAAATCTCAGCAAATATTTTTTCACCCAAACTGGATGATACTTTCAGGTAATAATCAGTACACTAAGGCGACTTGGTTCCCCAAATGTCGTTCTTCTATGTTGAAGCGTTCGTTTCCAGTAACAGTTTGAATTTTTAGGTTTCACTCTGTTTTCTCCTATATTGATAGATGTATTTGGAACTCTAAATCCAACACGGTTTGTGCTAGCTTCTTGAAACTTGACACAATAAAGTAGTTTCACGTTCTATCTCTATGTTTTGTTTCCTCTTGATGTAGCCCCAAGCAGTGACTGAGGAGAAACACTTTCATGGAAAGGGGTTGCCAAGCTTCCTAAAATTACAAATCTCCAGAAATCTCAGCAAATATGTTTTCACCGAAACAGGATGATACTTTCAGGTAATGATCAGTACACTAAGGCGACTTGGTTCCCCAAATTTCGTTCTTCTATGTTGAAGCGTTCGTTTCCAGTAACAGTTTGAATTTTTAGGTTTCACTCTGTTTTCTCCTATATTGATAGATGTATTTGGAACTCTAAATCCAACACGGTTTGTGCTAGCTTCTTGAAACTTGACACAATAAAGTAGTTTCACGTTCTATCTCTATGTTTTGTTTCCTCTTGATGTAGCCCTAACAGTGACTGGCGAGAAACACTTTCATGGAAAGGGGTTGCCAGGCTTCCCAAATATACGAATCTCCAGAAATCTCAGCAAATATTTTTTCACCCAAACAGGATGATACTTTCAGGTAATGATCAGTACACTAAGGCGACTTGGTTCCCCAAATTTCGTTCTTCTATGTTGAAGCGTTCGTTTCCAGTAACAGTTTGAATTTTTAGGTTTCACTCTGTTTTCTCCTATATTGATAGATGTATTTGGAACTCTGAATCCAAGAAGGTTTGTGCTAGGTTCTTGAAACTTGACACAATAAAGTAGTTTCACGTTTTATCTCTATGTTTTGTTTCCTCTTGATGTAGCCCTAAGCAGTGACTGGCGATAAACACTTTCATGGAGAGGGGTGGCTTCCCAAAATTACGAATCTCCAGAAATCTCAGCAAATATTTTTTCACCCAAACTGGATGATACTTTCAGGTAATAATCAGTACACTAAGGCGACTTGGTTCCCCAAATGTCGTTCTTCTATGTTGAAGCGTTCGTTTCCAGTAACAGTTTGAATTTTTAGGTTTCACTCTGTTTTCTCCTATATTGATAGATGTATTTGGAACTCTAAATCCAACAAGGTTTGTGCTAGGTTCTTGAAACTTGACACAATAAAGTAGTTTCACGTTCTATCTCTATGTTTTGTTTCCTCTTGATGTAGCCCCAAGCAGTGACTGAGGAGAAACACTTTCATGGAAAGGGGTTGCCAAGCTTCCTAAAATTACAAATCTCCAGAAATCTCAGCAAATATGTTTTCACCGAAACAGGATGATACTTTCAGGTAATGATCAGTACACTAAGGCGACTTGGTTCCCCAAATATCGTTCTTCTATGTTGAAGCGTTCGTTTCCAGTAACAGTTTGAATTTTTAGGTTTCACTCTGTTTTCTCCTATATTGATAGATGTATTTGGAACTCTAAATCCAACACGGTTTGTGCTAGCTTCTTGAAACTTGACACAATAAAGTAGTTTCACGTTCTATCTCTATGTTTTGTTTCCTCTTGATGTAGCCCTAACAGTGACTGGCGAGAAACACTTTCATGGAAAGGGGTTGCCAGGCTTCCCAAATATACGAATCTCCAGAAATCTCAGCAAATATTTTTTCACCCAAACAGGATGATACTTTCAGGTAATGATCAGTACACTAAGGCGACTTGGTTCCCCAAATTTCGTTCTTCTATGTTGAAGCGTTCGTTTCCAGTAACAGTTTGAATTTTTAGGTTTCACTCTGTTTTCTCCTATATTGATAGATGTATTTGGAATTCTGAATCCAACAAGGTTTGTGCTAGGTTCTTGAAACTTGACACAATAAAGTAGTTTCACGTTCTATCTCTATGTTTTGTTTCCTCTTGATGTAGCCCTAAGCAGTGACTGGCGATAAACACTTTCATGGAGAGGGGAGGCTTCCCAAAATTACGAATCTCCAGAAATCTCAGCAAATATTTTTTCACCCAAACTGGATGATACTTTCAGGTAATGATCAGTACACTAAGGCGACTTGGTTCCCCAAATTTCGTTCTTCTATGTTGAAGCGTTCGTTTCCAGTAACAGTTTGAATTTTTAGGTTTCACTCTGTTTTCTCCTATATTGATAGATGTATTTGGAACTCTCAATCCAACACGGTTTGTGCTAGCTTCCTGAAACTTGACACAATAAAGGAGTTTCACGTTCTATCTCTATGTTTTGTTTCCTCTTGATGTAGCCCTAAGCAGTGACTGGCGAGAAACACTTTCATGGAAAGGGGTTGCCAGGCTTCCCAAAATTACGAATCTCCAGAAATCTCAGCAAATATTTTTTCACCCAAACTGGATGATACTTTCAGGTAATGATCAGTACACTAAGGCGACTTGGTTCCCCAAATTTCGTTCTTCTATGTTGAAGCGTTCGTTTCCAGTAACAGTTTGAATTTTTAGGTTTCACTCTGTTTTCTCCTCTATTGATAGATGTATTTGGAACTCTGAATCCAACACGGTTTGTGCTAGCTTCTTGAAAGTTGACGCAATAAAGTAGTTTCACGTTCTATCTCTATGTTTTGTTTCCTCTTGATGTAGCCCTAAGCAGTGACTGGCGAGAAACACTTTCATGGAAAGGGGTTGCCAGGCTTCCCAAAATTACGAATCTCCAGAAATCTCAGCAAATATTTTTTCACCCAAACTGGATGATACTTTCAGGTAATGATCAGTACACTAAGGCGACGTGGTTCCCCCAATTTCGTTCTTCTATGTTGAAGCGTTCGTTTCCAGTAACAGTTTGAATTTTTAGGTTTCACTCTGTTTTCTCCTATATTGATAGATGTATTTGGAACTCTGAATCCAACAAGGTTTGTGCTAGGTTCTTGAAACTTGACACAATAAAGTAGTTTCACGTTCTATCTCTATGTTTTGTTTCCTCTTGATGTAGCCCTAACAGTGACTGGCGAGAAACACTTTCATGGAAAGGGGTTGCCAGGCTTCCCAAATATACGAATCTCCAGAAATCTCAGGAAATATTTTTTCACCCAAACAGGATGATACCTTCAGGTAATGATCAGTACACTAAGGCGACTTGGTTCCCCAAATTTCGTTCTTCTATGTTGAAGCGTTCGTTTCCAGTAACAGTTTGAATTTTTAGGTTTCACTCTGTTTTCTCCTATATTGATAGATGTATTTGGAACTCTAAATCCAACACGGTTTTTGCTAGCTTCTTGAAACTTGACACAATAAAGTAGTTTCACGTTCTATCTCTATGTTTTGTTTCCTCTTGATGTAGCCCTAACAGTGACTGGCAAAAAACACTTACATGGAAAGGGGTTGCCAGGCTTCCCAAATATGCGAATCTCCAGAAATCTCAGGAAATATTTTTTCACCCAAACAGGATGATACTTTCAGGTAATGATCAGTACACTAAGGCGACTTGGTTCCCCAAATTTCGTTCTTCTATGTTGAAGCGTTCGTTTCCAGTAACAGTTTGAATTTTTAGGTTTCACTCTGTTTTCTCCTATATTGATAGATGTATTTGGAACTCTAAATCCAACACGGTTTGTGCTAGCTTCTTGAAACTTGACACAATAAAGTAGTTTCACGTTCTATCTCTATGTTTTGTTTCCTCTTGATGTAGCCCTAACAGTGACCGGCGAGAAACACTTTCATGGAAAGGGGTTGCCAGGCTTCCCAAATATACGAATCTCCAGAAATCTCAGCAAATATTTTTTCACCCAAACAGGATGATACTTTCAGGTAATGATCACTACACTAACGCGACTTGGTTCCCCAAATTTCGTTCTTCTATGTTGAAGCGTTCATTTCCAGTAACAGTTTGAATTTTTAGGTTTCACTCTGTTTTCTCCTATATTGATAGATGTATTTGGAACTCTAAATCCAACACGGTTTGTGCTAGCTTCTGGAAACTTGACACAATAAAGCAGTTTCACGTTCTATCTCTATGTTTTGTTTCCTCTTGATGTAGCCCTAAGCAGTGACCAGCGAGAAACACTTTCATGGAAAGGGGTTGCCAGGCTTCCCAAATATACGAATCTCCAGAAATCTCAGGAAATATTTTTTCACCCAAACAGGATGATACTTTCAGGTAATGATCACTACACTAACGCGACTTGGTTCCCCAAATTTCGTTCTTCTATGTTGAAGCGTTCATTTCCAGTAACAGTTTGAATTTTTAGGTTTCACTCTGTTTTCTCCTATATTGATAGATGTAATTGGAACTGTAAATCCAACACGGTTTGTGCTAGCTTCTTGAAACTTGACACAATAAAGTAGTTTCACGTTCTATCTCTATGTTTTGTTTCCTCTTGATGTAGCCCTAACAGTGACTGGCGAGAAACACTTTCATGGAAAGGGGTTGCCAGGCTTCCCAAATATACGAATCTCCAGAAATCTCAGGAAATATTTTTTCACCCAAACAGGATGATACTTTCAGGTAATGATCAGTACACTAAGGCGACTTGGTTCCCCAAATTTCGTTCTTCTATGTTGAAGCGTTCGTTTCCAGTAACAGTTTGAATTTTTAGGTTTCACTCTGTTTTCTCCTATATTGATAGATGTATTTGGAACTCTAAATCCAACACGGTTTGTGCTAGCTTCTTGAAACTTGACACAATAAAGTAGTTTCACGTTCTATCTCTATGTTTTGTTTCCTCTTGATGTAGCCCTAACAGTGACTGGCGAGAAACACTTTCATGGAAAGGGGTTGCCAGGCTTCCCAAATATACGAATCTCCAGAAATCTCAGCAAATATTTTTTCACCCAAACAGGATGATACTTTCAGGTAATGATCAGTACACTAAGGCGACTTGGTTCCCCAAATTTCGTTCTTCTATGTTGAAGCGTTCGTTTCCAGTAACAGTTTGAATTTTTAGGTTTCACTCTGTTTTCTCCTATATTGATAGATGTATTTGGAATTCTGAATCCAACAAGGTTTGTGCTAGGTTCTTGAAACTTGACACAATAAAGTAGTTTCACGTTCTATCTCTATGTTTTGTTTCCTCTTGATGTAGCCCTAAGCAGTGACTGGCGATAAACACTTTCATGGAGAGGGGAGGCTTCCCAAAATTACGAATCTCCAGAAATCTCAGCAAATATTTTTTCACCCAAACAGGATGATACTTTCAGGTAATGATCAGTACACTAAGGCGACTTGGTTCCCCAAATTTCGTTCTTCTATGTTGAAGCGTTCGTTTTCAGTAACAGTTTGAATTTTTAGGTTTCACTCTGTTTTCTCCTATATTGATAGATGTATTTGGAACTCTAAATCCAACACGGTTTGTGCTAGCTTCTGGAAACTTGACACAATAAAGCAGTTTCACGTTCTATCTCTATGTTTTGTTTCCTCTTGATGTAGCCCCAAGCAGTGACTGAGGAGAAACACTTTCATGGAAAGGGGTTGCCAAGCTTCCTAAAATTACAAATCTCCAGATATCTCAGCAAATATTTTTTCACCCAAACTGGATGATACTTTCAGGTAATGATCAGTACACTAAGGCGACTTGGTTCCCCAAATTTCGTTCTTCTATGTTGAAGCGTTCGTTTCCAGTAACAGTTTGAATTTTTAGGTTTCACTCTGTTTTCTCCTATATTGATAGATATATTTGGAACTCTAAATCCAACACGGTTTGTGCTAGCTTCTTGAAACTTGACACAATAAAGTAGTTTCACGTTCTATCTTTATGTTTTGTTTCCTCTTGATGTAGCCCTAACAGTGACTGGCGAGAAACACTTTCATGGAAAGGGGTTGCCAGGCTTCCCAAATATACGAATCTCCAGATATCTCAGGAAATATTTTTTCACCCAAACAGGATGATACTTTCAGGTAATGATCAGTACACTAAGGCGACTTGGTTCCCCAAATTTCGTTCTTCTATGTTGAAGCGTTCGTTTCCAGTAACAGTTTGAATTTTTAGGTTTCACTCTGTTTTCTCCTATATTGATAGATGTATTTGGAACTCTAAATCCAACACGGTTTGTGCTAGCTTCTTGAAACTTGACACAATAAAGTACTTTCACGTTCTATCTCTATGTTTTGTTTCCTCTTGATGTAGCCCTAAGCAGTGACTGGCGATAAACACTTTCATGGAAAGGGGTGGCTTCCCAAAATTACGAATCTCCAGAAATCTCAGGAAATATTTTTTCACCCAAACTGGATGATACTTTCAGGTAATGATCACTACACTAACGCGACTTGGTTCCCCAAATTTCGTTCTTCTATGTTGAAGCGTTCGTTTCCAGTAACAGTTTGAATTTTTAGGTTTCACTCTGTTTTCTCCTATATTGATAGATGTATTTGGAACTCTAAATCCAACACGGTTTGTGCTAGCTTCTTGAAACTTGACACAATAAAGCAGTTTCACGTTCTATCTCTATGTTTTGTTTCCTCTTGATGTAGCCCTAAGCAGTGACTGGCAAGAAACACTTTCATGGAAAGGGGTTGCCATGCTTCCCAAAATTACGAATCTCCAGAAATCTCAGCAAATATTTTTTCACCCAAACTGGATGATACTTTCAGGTAATGATCAGTACACTAAGGCGACTTGGTTCCCCAAATGTCATTCTTCTATGTTGAAGCGTTCGTTTCCAGTAACAGTTTGAATTTTTAGGTTTCACTCTGTTTTCTCCTATATTGATAGATGTATTTGGAACTCTAAATCCAACACGGTTTGTGCTAGCTTCTTGAAACTTGACACAATAAAGTAGTTTCACGTTCTATCTCTATGTTTTGTTTCCTCTTGATGTAGCCCCAAGCAGTGACTGAGGAGAAACACTTTCATGGAAAGGGGTTGCCAAGCTTCCTAAAATTACAAATCTCCAGAAATCTCAGCAAATATGTTTTCACCGAAACAGGATGATACTTTCAGGTAATGATCAGTACACTAAGGCGACTTGGTTCCCCAAATTTCGTTCTTCTATGTTGAAGCGTTCGTTTCCAGTAACAGTTTGAATTTTTAGGTTTCACTCTGTTTTCTCCTATATTGATAGATGTATTTGGAACTCTAAATCCAACACGGTTTGTGCTAGCTTCTTGAAACTTGACACAATAAAGTAGTTTCACGTTCTATCTCTATGTTTTGTTTCCTCTTGATGTAGCCCTAACAGTGACTGGCGAGAAACACTTTCATGGAAAGGGGTTGCCAGGCTTCCCAAATATACGAATCTCCAGAAATCTCAGCAAATATTTTTTCACCCAAACAGGATGATACTTTCAGGTAATGATCAGTACACTAAGGCGACTTGGTTCCCCAAATTTCGTTCTTCTATGTTGAAGCGTTCGTTTCCAGTAACAGTTTGAATTTTTAGGTTTCACTCTGTTTTCTCCTATATTGATAGATGTATTTGGAACTCTGAATCCAAGAAGGTTTGTGCTAGGTTCTTGAAACTTGACACAATAAAGTAGTTTCACGTTTTATCTCTATGTTTTGTTTCCTCTTGATGTAGCCCTAAGCAGTGACTGGCGATAAACACTTTCATGGAGAGGGGTGGCTTCCCAAAATTACGAATCTCCAGAAATCTCAGCAAATATTTTTTCACCCAAACTGGATGATACTTTCAGGTAATAATCAGTACACTAAGGCGACTTGGTTCCCCAAATGTCGTTCTTCTATGTTGAAGCGTTCGTTTCCAGTAACAGTTTGAATTTTTAGGTTTCACTCTGTTTTCTCCTATATTGATAGATGTATTTGGAACTCTAAATCCAACAAGGTTTGTGCTAGGTTCTTGAAACTTGACACAATAAAGTAGTTTCACGTTCTATCTCTATGTTTTGTTTCCTCTTGATGTAGCCCCAAGCAGTGACTGAGGAGAAACACTTTCATGGAAAGGGGTTGCCAAGCTTCCTAAAATTACAAATCTCCAGAAATCTCAGCAAATATGTTTTCACCGAAACAGGATGATACTTTCAGGTAATGATCAGTACACTAAGGCGACTTGGTTCCCCAAATATCGTTCTTCTATGTTGAAGCGTTCGTTTCCAGTAACAGTTTGAATTTTTAGGTTTCACTCTGTTTTCTCCTATATTGATAGATGTATTTGGAACTCTAAATCCAACACGGTTTGTGCTAGCTTCTTGAAACTTGACACAATAAAGTAGTTTCACGTTCTATCTCTATGTTTTGTTTCCTCTTGATGTAGCCCTAACAGTGACTGGCGAGAAACACTTTCATGGAAAGGGGTTGCCAGGCTTCCCAAATATACGAATCTCCAGAAATCTCAGCAAATATTTTTTCACCCAAACAGGATGATACTTTCAGGTAATGATCAGTACACTAAGGCGACTTGGTTCCCCAAATTTCGTTCTTCTATGTTGAAGCGTTCGTTTCCAGTAACAGTTTGAATTTTTAGGTTTCACTCTGTTTTCTCCTATATTGATAGATGTATTTGGAATTCTGAATCCAACAAGGTTTGTGCTAGGTTCTTGAAACTTGACACAATAAAGTAGTTTCACGTTCTATCTATGTTTTGTTTCCTCTTGATGTAGCCCTAAGCAGTGACTGGCGATAAACACTTTCATGGAGAGGGGAGGCTTCCCAAAATTACGAATCTCCAGAAATCTCAGCAAATATTTTTTCACCCAAACTGGATGATACTTTCAGGTAATGATCAGTACACTAAGGCGACTTGGTTCCCCAAATTTCGTTCTTCTATGTTGAAGCGTTCGTTTCCAGTAACAGTTTGAATTTTTAGGTTTCACTCTGTTTTCTCCTATATTGATAGATGTATTTGGAACTCTAAATCCAACACGGTTTGTGCTAGCTTCTTGAAACTTGACACAATAAAGTAGTTTCACGTTCTATCTCTATGTTTTGTTTCCTCTTGATGTAGCCCCAAGCAGTGACTGAGGAGAAACACTTTCATGGAAAGGGGTTGCCAAGCTTCCTAAAATTACAAATCTCCAGAAATCTCAGCAAATATGTTTTCACCGAAACAGGATGATACTTTCAGGTAATGATCAGTACACTAAGGCGACTTGGTTCCCCAAATTTCGTTCTTCTATGTTGAAGCGTTCGTTTCCAGTAACAGTTTGAATTTTTAGGTTTCACTCTGTTTTCTCCTATATTGATAGATGTATTTGGAACTCTAAATCCAACACGGTTTGTGCTAGCTTCTTGAAACTTGACACAATAAAGTAGTTTCACGTTCTATCTCTATGTTTTGTTTCCTCTTGATGTAGCCCTAACAGTGACTGGCGAGAAACACTTTCATGGAAAGGGGTTGCCAGGCTTCCCAAATATACGAATCTCCAGAAATCTCAGCAAATATTTTTTCACCCAAACAGGATGATACTTTCAGGTAATGATCAGTACACTAAGGCGACTTGGTTCCCCAAATTTCGTTCTTCTATGTTGAAGCGTTCGTTTCCAGTAACAGTTTGAATTTTTAGGTTTCACTCTGTTTTCTCCTATATTGATAGATGTATTTGGAACTCTGAATCCAAGAAGGTTTGTGCTAGGTTCTTGAAACTTGACACAATAAAGTAGTTTCACGTTTTATCTCTATGTTTTGTTTCCTCTTGATGTAGCCCTAAGCAGTGACTGGCGATAAACACTTTCATGGAGAGGGGTGGCTTCCCAAAATTACGAATCTCCAGAAATCTCAGCAAATATTTTTTCACCCAAACTGGATGATACTTTCAGGTAATAATCAGTACACTAAGGCGACTTGGTTCCCCAAATGTCGTTCTTCTATGTTGAAGCGTTCGTTTCCAGTAACAGTTTGAATTTTTAGGTTTCACTCTGTTTTCTCCTATATTGATAGATGTATTTGGAACTCTAAATCCAACAAGGTTTGTGCTAGGTTCTTGAAACTTGACACAATAAAGTAGTTTCACGTTCTATCTCTATGTTTTGTTTCCTCTTGATGTAGCCCCAAGCAGTGACTGAGGAGAAACACTTTCATGGAAAGGGGTTGCCAAGCTTCCTAAAATTACAAATCTCCAGAAATCTCAGCAAATATGTTTTCACCGAAACAGGATGATACTTTCAGGTAATGATCAGTACACTAAGGCGACTTGGTTCCCCAAATATCGTTCTTCTATGTTGAAGCGTTCGTTTCCAGTAACAGTTTGAATTTTTAGGTTTCACTCTGTTTTCTCCTATATTGATAGATGTATTTGGAACTCTAAATCCAACACGGTTTGTGCTAGCTTCTTGAAACTTGACACAATAAAGTAGTTTCACGTTCTATCTCTATGTTTTGTTTCCTCTTGATGTAGCCCTAACAGTGACTGGCGAGAAACACTTTCATGGAAAGGGGTTGCCAGGCTTCCCAAATATACGAATCTCCAGAAATCTCAGCAAATATTTTTTCACCCAAACAGGATGATACTTTCAGGTAATGATCAGTACACTAAGGCGACTTGGTTCCCCAAATTTCGTTCTTCTATGTTGAAGCGTTCGTTTCCAGTAACAGTTTGAATTTTTAGGTTTCACTCTGTTTTCTCCTATATTGATAGATGTATTTGGAATTCTGAATCCAACAAGGTTTGTGCTAGGTTCTTGAAACTTGACACAATAAAGTAGTTTCACGTTCTATCTCTATGTTTTGTTTCCTCTTGATGTAGCCCTAAGCAGTGACTGGCGATAAACACTTTCATGGAGAGGGGAGGCTTCCCAAAATTACGAATCTCCAGAAATCTCAGCAAATATTTTTTCACCCAAACTGGATGATACTTTCAGGTAATGATCAGTACACTAAGGCGACTTGGTTCCCCAAATTTCGTTCTTCTATGTTGAAGCGTTCGTTTCCAGTAACAGTTTGAATTTTTAGGTTTCACTCTGTTTTCTCCTATATTGATAGATGTATTTGGAACTCTCAATCCAACACGGTTTGTGCTAGCTTCCTGAAACTTGACACAATAAAGGAGTTTCACGTTCTATCTCTATGTTTTGTTTCCTCTTGATGTAGCCCTAAGCAGTGACTGGCGAGAAACACTTTCATGGAAAGGGGTTGCCAGGCTTCCCAAAATTACGAATCTCCAGAAATCTCAGCAAATATTTTTTCACCCAAACTGGATGATACTTTCAGGTAATGATCAGTACACTAAGGCGACTTGGTTCCCCAAATTTCGTTCTTCTATGTTGAAGCGTTCGTTTCCAGTAACAGTTTGAATTTTTAGGTTTCACTCTGTTTTCTCCTCTATTGATAGATGTATTTGGAACTCTGAATCCAACACGGTTTGTGCTAGCTTCTTGAAAGTTGACGCAATAAAGTAGTTTCACGTTCTATCTCTATGTTTTGTTTCCTCTTGATGTAGCCCTAAGCAGTGACTGGCGAGAAACACTTTCATGGAAAGGGGTTGCCAGGCTTCCCAAAATTACGAATCTCCAGAAATCTCAGCAAATATTTTTTCACCCAAACTGGATGATACTTTCAGGTAATGATCAGTACACTAAGGCGACGTGGTTCCCCCAATTTCGTTCTTCTATGTTGAAGCGTTCGTTTCCAGTAACAGTTTGAATTTTTAGGTTTCACTCTGTTTTCTCCTATATTGATAGATGTATTTGGAACTCTGAATCCAACAAGGTTTGTGCTAGGTTCTTGAAACTTGACACAATAAAGTAGTTTAACGTTCTATCTCTATGTTTTGTTTCCTCTTGATGTAGCCCTAACAGTGACTGGCGAGAAACACTTTCATGGAAAGGGGTTGCCAGGCTTCCCAAATATACGAATCTCCAGAAATCTCAGGAAATATTTTTTCACCCAAACAGGATGATACCTTCAGGTAATGATCAGTACACTAAGGCGACTTGGTTCCCCAAATTTCGTTCTTCTATGTTGAAGCGTTCGTTTCCAGTAACAGTTTGAATTTTTAGGTTTCACTCTGTTTTCTCCTATATTGATAGATGTATTTGGAACTCTAAATCCAACACGGTTTTTGCTAGCTTCTTGAAACTTGACACAATAAAGTAGTTTCACGTTCTATCTCTATGTTTTGTTTCCTCTTGATGTAGCCCTAACAGTGACTGGCAAAAAACACTTACATGGAAAGGGGTTGCCAGGCTTCCCAAATATGCGAATCTCCAGAAATCTCAGGAAATATTTTTTCACCCAAACAGGATGATACTTTCAGGTAATGATCAGTACACTAAGGCGACTTGGTTCCCCAAATTTCGTTCTTCTATGTTGAAGCGTTCGTTTCCAGTAACAGTTTGAATTTTTAGGTTTCACTCTGTTTTCTCCTATATTGATAGATGTATTTGGAACTCTAAATCCAACACGGTTTGTGCTAGCTTCTTGAAACTTGACACAATAAAGTAGTTTCACGTTCTATCTCTATGTTTTGTTTCCTCTTGATGTAGCCCTAACAGTGACCGGCGAGAAACACTTTCATGGAAAGGGGTTGCCAGGCTTCCCAAATATACGAATCTCCAGAAATCTCAGCAAATATTTTTTCACCCAAACAGGATGATACTTTCAGGTAATGATCACTACACTAACGCGACTTGGTTCCCCAAATTTCGTTCTTCTATGTTGAAGCGTTCATTTCCAGTAACAGTTTGAATTTTTAGGTTTCACTCTGTTTTCTCCTATATTGATAGATGTATTTGGAACTCTAAATCCAACACGGTTTGTGCTAGCTTCTGGAAACTTGACACAATAAAGCAGTTTCACGTTCTATCTCTATGTTTTGTTTCCTCTTGATGTAGCCCTAAGCAGTGACCAGCGAGAAACACTTTCATGGAAAGGGGTTGCCAGGCTTCCCAAATATACGAATCTCCAGAAATCTCAGGAAATATTTTTTCACCCAAACAGGATGATACTTTCAGGTAATGATCACTACACTAACGCGACTTGGTTCCCCAAATTTCGTTCTTCTATGTTGAAGCGTTCATTTCCAGTAACAGTTTGAATTTTTAGGTTTCACTCTGTTTTCTCCTATATTGATAGATGTAATTGGAACTGTAAATCCAACACGGTTTGTGCTAGCTTCTTGAAACTTGACACAATAAAGTAGTTTCACGTTCTATCTCTATGTTTTGTTTCCTCTTGATGTAGCCCTAACAGTGACTGGCGAGAAACACTTTCATGGAAAGGGGTTGCCAGGCTTCCCAAATATACGAATCTCCAGAAATCTCAGGAAATATTTTTTCACCCAAACAGGATGATACTTTCAGGTAATGATCAGTACACTAAGGCGACTTGGTTCCCCAAATTTCGTTCTTCTATGTTGAAGCGTTCGTTTCCAGTAACAGTTTGAATTTTTAGGTTTCACTCTGTTTTCTCCTATATTGATAGATGTATTTGGAACTCTAAATCCAACACGGTTTGTGCTAGCTTCTTGAAACTTGACACAATAAAGTAGTTTCACGTTCTATCTCTATGTTTTGTTTCCTCTTGATGTAGCCCTAACAGTGACTGGCGAGAAACACTTTCATGGAAAGGGGTTGCCAGGCTTCCCAAATATACGAATCTCCAGAAATCTCAGCAAATATTTTTTCACCCAAACAGGATGATACTTTCAGGTAATGATCAGTACACTAAGGCGACTTGGTTCCCCAAATTTCGTTCTTCTATGTTGAAGCGTTCGTTTCCAGTAACAGTTTGAATTTTTAGGTTTCACTCTGTTTTCTCCTATATTGATAGATGTATTTGGAATTCTGAATCCAACAAGGTTTGTGCTAGGTTCTTGAAACTTGACACAATAAAGTAGTTTCACGTTCTATCTCTATGTTTTGTTTCCTCTTGATGTAGCCCTAAGCAGTGACTGGCGATAAACACTTTCATGGAGAGGGGAGGCTTCCCAAAATTACGAATCTCCAGAAATCTCAGCAAATATTTTTTCACCCAAACAGGATGATACTTTCAGGTAATGATCAGTACACTAAGGCGACTTGGTTCCCCAAATTTCGTTCTTCTATGTTGAAGCGTTCGTTTCCAGTAACAGTTTGAATTTTTAGGTTTCACTCTGTTTTCTCCTATATTGATAGATGTATTTGAAACTCTAAATCCAACACGGTTTGTGCTAGCTTCTTGAAACTTGACACAATAAAGTAGTTTCACGTTCTATCTCTATGTTTTGTTTCCTCTTGATGTAGCCCTAAGCATTGACTGGTGAGAAACACTTTCATGGAAAGGGGTGGCTTCCCAAAATTACGAATCTCCAGAAATCTCAGCAAATATTTTTTCACCCAAACTGGATGATACTTTCAGGTAATGATCAGTACACTAAGGCGACTTGGTTCCCCAAATTTCGTTCTTCTATGTTGAAGCGTTCGTTTCCAGTAACAGTTTGAATTTTTAGGTTTCACTCTGTTTTCTCCTATATTGATAGATGTATTTGGAACTCTAAATCCAACACGGTTTGTGCTAGCTTCTGGAAACTTGACACAATAAAGCAGTTTCACGTTCTATTTCTATGTTTTGTTTCCTCTTGATGTAGCCCTAAGCAGTGACTGGCAAAAAACACTTACATGGAAAGGGGTTGCCAGGCTTCCCAAAATTACGAATCTCCAGAAATCTCAGCAAATATTTTTTCACCCAAACTGGATGATACTTTCAGGTAATGATCAGTACACTAAGGCGACGTGGTTCCCCCTATTTCGTTCTTCTATGTTGAAGCGTTCGTTTCCAGTAACAGTTTGAATTTTTAGGTTTCACTCTGTTTTCTCCTATATTGATAGATGTATTTGGAACTCTGAATCCAACAAGGTTTGTGCTAGGTTCTTGAAACTTGACACAATAAAGTAGTTTCACGTTCTATCTCTATGTTTTGTTTCCTCTTGATGTAGCCCTAACAGTGACTGGCGAGAAACACTTTCATGGAAAGGGGTTGCCAGGCTTCCCAAATATACGAATCTCCAGAAATCTCAGGAAATATTTTTTCACCCAAACAGGATGATACTTTCAGGTAATGATCAGTACACTAAGGCGACTTGGTTCCCCAAATTTCGTTCTTCTATGTTGAAGCGTTCGTTTCCAGTAACAGTTTGAATTTTTAGGTTTCACTCTGTTTTCTCCTATATTGATAGATGTATTTGGAACTCTGAATCCAACAAGGTTTGTGCTAGGTTCTTGAAACTTGACACAATAAAGTAGTTTCACGTTCTATCTCTATATTTTGTTTCCTCTTGATGTAGCCCTAAGCAGTGACTGGCGATAAACACTTTCATGGAGAGGGGTGGCTTCCCAAAATTACGAATCTTTAGAAATCTCAGCAAATGTTTTTTCACCCAAACTGGATGATACTTTCAGGTAATGATCAGTACACTAAGGCGACTTGGTTCCCCAAATTTCGTTCTTCTATGTTGAAGCGTTCGTTTCCAGTAACAGTTTGAATTTTTAGGTTTCACTCTGTTTTCTCCTATATTGATAGATGTATTTGGAACTCTAAATCCAACACGGTTTGTGCTACCTTCTTGAAACTTGACACAATAAAGTAGTTTCACGTTCTATCTCTATGTTTTGTTTCCTCTTGATGTAGCCCTAACAGTGACTGGCGAGAAACACTTTCATGGAAAGGGGTTGCCAGGCTTCCCAAATATACGAATCTCCAGAAATCACAGCAAATATTTTTTCACCCAAACTGGATGATACTTTCAGGTAATGATCAGTACACTAAGGCGACTTGGTTCCCCAAATTTCGTTCTTCTATGTTGAAGCGTTCGTTTCCAGTAACAGTTTGAATTTTTAGGTTTCACTCTGTTTTCTCCTATATTGATAGATGTATTTGGAACTCTAAATCCAACACGGTTTGTGCTAGCTTCTTGAAACTTGACACAATAAAGTAGTTTCACGTTCTATCTCTATGTTTTGTTTCCTCTTGATGTAGCCCTAAGCATTGACTGGCGAGAAACACTTTCATGGAAAGGGGTGGCTTCCCAAAATTACGAATCTCCAGAAATCTCAGCAAATATTTTTTCACCCAAACTGGATGATACTTTCAGGTAATGATCAGTACACTAAGGCGACTTGGTTCCCCAAATTTCGTTCTTCTATGTTGAAGCGTTCGTTTCCAGTAACAGTTTGAATTTTTAGGTTTCTCTCTGTTTTCTCCTATATTGATAGATGTATTTGGAACTCTAAATCCAACACGGTTTGTGCTAGCTTCTGGAAACTTGACACAATAAAGCAGTTTCACGTTCTATTTCTATGTTTTGTTTCCTCTTGATGTAGCCCTAAGCAGTGACTGGCAAAAAACACTTACATGGAAAGGGGTTGCCAGGCTTCCCAAAATTACGAATCTCCAGAAATCTCAGCAAATATTTTTTCACCCAAACTGGATGATACTTTCAGGTAATGATCAGTACACTAAGGCGACGTGGTTCCCCCAATTTCGTTCTTCTATGTTGAAGCGTTCGTTTCCAGTAACAGTTTGAATTTTTAGGTTTCACTCTGTTTTCTCCTATATTGATAGATGTATTTGGAACTCTGAATCCAACAAGGTTTGTGCTAGGTTCTTGAAACTTGACACAATAAAGTAGTTTCACGTTCTATCTCTATGTTTTGTTTCCTCTTGATGTAGCCCTAACAGTGACTGGCGAGAAACACTTTCATGGAAAGGGGTTGCCAGGCTTCCCAAATATACGAATCTCCAGAAATCTCAGGAAATATTTTTTCACCCAAACAGGATGATACTTTCAGGTAATGATCAGTACACTAAGGCGACTTGGTTCCCCAAATTTCGTTCTTCTATGTTGAAGCGTTCGTTTCCAATAACAGTTTGAATTTTTAGGTTTCACTCTGTTTTCTCCTATATTGATAGATGTATTTGGAACTCTAAATCCAACACGGTTTTTGCTAGCTTCTTGAAACTTGACACAATAAAGTAGTTTCACGTTCTATCTCTATATTTTGTTTCCTCTTGATGTAGCCCTAAGCAGTGACTGGCGAGAAACACTTTCATGGAAAGGGGTTGCCAGGCTTTCCAAAATTACGAATCTCCAGAAATCTCAGCAAATATTTTCTCACCCAAACAGGATGATACTCAGGTAATGATCAGTACACTAAGGCGACTTGGTTCCCCAAATTTCGTTCTTCTATGTTGAAGCGTTCGTTTCCAGTAACAGTTTGAATTTTTAGGTTTCACTCTGTTTTCTCCTATATTGATAGATGTATTTGGAACTCTAAATCCAACACGGTTTGTGCTAGCTTCTTAAAACTTGACACAATAACGTAGTTTCACGTTCTATCTCTATGTTTTGTTTCCTCTTGATGTAGCCCTAAGCATTGACTGTCGAGAAACACTTTCATGGAAAGGGGTGGCTTCCCAAAATTACGAATCTCCAGAAATCGCAGCAAATATTTTTTCACCCAAACTGGATGATACTTTCAGGTAATGATCAGTACACTAAGGCGACTTGGTTCCCCAAATTTCGTTCTTCTATGTGGAAGCGTTCGTTTCCAGTAACAGTTTGAATTTTTAGGTTTCACTCTGTTTTCTTCTATATTGATAGAGGTATTTGGAACTCTAAATCCAACACGGTTTTTGCTAGCTTCTTGAAACTTGACACAATAAAGTAGTTTCACGTTCTATCTCTATGATTTGTTTCCTCTTGATGTAGCCCTAACAGTGACTGGCGAGAAACACTTTCATGGAAAGGGGTTGCCAGGCTTCCCAAATATGCGAATCTCCAGAAATCTCAGAAATATTTTTTCACCCAAACAGGATGATACTTTCAGGTAATGATCAGTACACTAAGGCGACTTGGTTCCCCAAATTTCGTTCTTCTATGTTGAAGCGTTCGTTTCCAGTAACAGTTTGAATTTTTAGGTTTCACTCTGTTTTCTCCTATATTGATAGATGTATTTGGAACTCTAAATCCAACACGGTTTGTGCTAGCTTCTTGAAACTTGACACAATAAAGTAGTTTCACGTTCTATCTCTATGTTTTGTTTCCTCTTGATGTAGCCCTAAGCAGTGACCGGCAAGAAACACTTTCATGGAAAGGGGTTGCCAGGCTTCCCAAATATACGAATCTCCAGAAATCTCAGGAAATATTTTTTCACCCAAACAGGATGATACTTTCAGGTAATGATCACTACACTAACGCGACTTGGTTCCCCAAATTTCGTTCTTCTATGTTGAAGCGTTCGTTTTCAGTAACAGTTTGAATTTTTAGGTTTCACTCTGTTTTCTCCTATATTGATAGATGTATTTGGAACTCTAAATCCAACACAGTTTGTGCTAGCTTCTGGAAACTTGACACAATAAAGTAGTTTCACGTTCTATCTCTATGTTTTGTTTCCTCTTGATGTAGCCCCAAGCAGTGACTGAGGAGAAACACTTTCATGGAAAGGGGTTGCCAAGCTTCCTAAAATTACAAATCTCCAGATATCTCAGCAAATATTTTTTCACCCAAACTGGATGATACTTTCAGGTAATGATCAGTACACTAAGGCGACTTGGTTCCCCAAATTTCGTTCTTCTATGTTGAAGCGTTCGTTTCCAGTAACAGTTTGAATTTTTAGGTTTCACTCTGTTTTCTCCTATATTGATAGAGGTATTTGGAACTCTGAATCCAACAAGGTTTGTGCTAGGTTCTTGAAACTTGACACAATAAAGTAGTTTCACGTTCTATCTCTATGTTTTGTTTCCTCTTGATGTAGCCCTAACAGTGACTGGCGAGAAACACTTTCATGGAAAGGGGTTGCCAGGCTTCCCAAATATACGAATCTCCAGAAATCTCAGGAAATATTTTTTTCACCCAAACAGGATGATACTTTCAGGTAATGATCAGTACACTAAGGCGACTTGGTTCCCCAAATTTCGTTCTTCTATGTTGAAGCGTTCGTTTCCAATAACAGTTTGAATTTTTAGGTTTCACTCTGTTTTCTCCTATATTGATAGATGTATTTGGAACTCTAAATCCAACACGGTTTGTGCTAGCTTCTTGAAACTTGACACAATAAAGTAGTTTCACGTTCTATCTCTATGTTTTGTTTCCTCTTGATGTAGCCCTAACAGTGACCGGCGAGAAACACTTTCATGTAAAGGGGTTTCCAGGATTCCCAAATATACGAATCTCCAGAAATCTCAGGAAATATTTTTTCACCCAAACAGGATGATACTTTCAGGTAATGATCAGTACACTAAGGCGACTTGGTTCCCCAAATTTCGTTCCTCTATGTTGAAGCGTTCGTTTCCAGTAACAGTTTGAATTTTTAGGTTTCACTCTGTTTTCTCCTATATTGATAGATGTATTTGGAACTCTAAATCCAACACGGTTTGTGCTAGCTTCTTGAAACTTGACACAATAAACTACTTTCACGTTCTATCTCTATGTTTTGTTTCCTCTTGATGTAGCCCTAAGCAGTGACTGGCGATAAACACTTTCATGGAAAGGGGTGGCTTCCCAAAATTACGAATCTCCAGAAATCTCAGGAAATATTTTTTCACCCAAACTGGATGATACTTTCAGGTAATGATCACTACACTAACGCGACTTGGTTCCCCAAATTTCGTTCTTCTATGTTGAAGCGTTCGTTTCCAGTAACAGTTTGAATTTTTAGGTTTCACTCTGTTTTCTCCTATATTGATAGATGTATTTGGAACTCTAAATCCAACACGGTTTGTGCTAGCTTCTTGAAACTTGACACAATAAAGCAGTTTCACGTTCTATCTCTATGTTTTGTTTCCTCTTGATGTAGCCCCAAGCAGTGACTGAGGAGAAACACTTTCATGGAAAGGGGTTGCCAAGCTTCCTAAAATTACAAATCTCCAGAAATCTCAGCAAATATTTTTTCACCGAAACAGGATGATACTTTCAGGTAATGATCAGTACACTAAGGCGACTTGGTTCCCCAAATTTCGTTCTTCTATGTTGAAGCGTTCGTTTCCAGTAACAGTTTGAATTTTTAGGTTTCACTCTGTTTTCTCCTATATTGATAGATGTATTTGGAACTCTAAATCCAACACGGTTTGTGCTAGCTTCTTGAAACTTGACACAATAAAGTAGTTTCACGTTCTATCTCTATGTTTGGTTTCCTCTTGATGTAGCCCTAACAGTGACTGGCGAGAAACACTTTCATGGAAAGGGGTTGCCAGGCTTCCCAAATATACGAATCTCCAGAAATCTCAGCAAATATTTTTTCACCCAAACAGGATGATACTTTCAGGTAATGATCAGTACACTAAGGCGACTTGGTTCCCCAAATTTCGTTCTTCTATGTTGAAGCGTTCGTTTCCAGTAACAGTTTGAATTTTTAGGTTTCACTCTGTTTTCTCCTATATTGATAGATGTATTTGGAACTCTGAATCCAACAAGGTTTGTGCTAGGTTCTTGAAACTTGACACAATAAAGTAGTTTCACGTTCTATCTCTATGTTTTGTTTCCTCTTGATGTAGCCCTAAGCAGTGACTGGCGATAAACACTTTCATGGAGAGGGGTGGCTTCCCAAAATTACGAATCTCCAGAAATCTCAGCAAATATTTTTTCACCCAAACTGGATGATACTTTCAGGTAATGATCAGTACACTAAGGCGACTTGGTTCCCCAAATTTCGTTCTTCTATGTTGAAGCGTTCGTTTCCAGTAACAGTTTGAATTTTTAGGTTTCACTCTGTTTTCTCCTATATTGATAGATGTATTTGGAACTCTAAATCCAACACGGTTTGTGCTACCTTCTTGAAACTTGACACAATAAAGTAGTTTCACGTTCTATCTCTATGTTTTGTTTCCTCTTGATGTAGCCCTAACAGTGACTGGCGATAAACACTTTCATGGAAAGGGGTTGCCAGGCTTCCCAAATATACGAATCTCCAGAAATCTCAGCAAATATTTTTTCACCCAAACAGGATGATACTTTCAGGTAATGATCAGTACACTAAGGTGACTTGGTTCCCCAAATTTCGTTCTTCTATGTTGAAGCGTTCGTTTCCAGTAACAGTTTGAATTTTTAGGTTTCACTCTGTTTTCTCCTATATTGATAGATGTATTTGGAACTCTAAATCCAACACGGTTTGTGCTAGCTTCTTGAAACTTGACACAATAAAGTAGTTTCACGTTCTATCTCTATGTTTTGTTTCCTCTTGATGTAGCCCTAAGCATTGACTGGCGAGAAACACTTTCATGGAAAGGGGTGGCTTCCCAAAATTACGAATCTCCAGAAATCTCAGCAAATATTTTTTCACCCAAACTGGATGATACTTTCAGGTAATGATCACTACACTAACGCGACTTGGTTCCCCAAATTTCGTTCTTCTATGTTGAAGCGTTCGTTTCCAGTAACAGTTTGAATTTTTAGGTTTCACTCTGTTTTCTCCTATATTGATAGATGTATTTGGAACTCTGAATACAACACGGTTTGTGCTAGCTTCTTGAAACTTGACACAATAAAGTAGTTTCACGTTCTATCTCTATGTTTTGTTTCCTCTTGATGTAGCCCTAAGCAGTGACTGACGAGAAACACTTTCATGGAAAGGGGTTGCCAGGCTTCCCAAATATGCGAATCTCCAGAAATCTCAGGATATATTTTTCCACCCAAACAGGATGATACTTTCAGGTAATGATCAGTACACTAAGGCGACTTGGTTCCCCAAATTTCGTTCTTCTATATTGAAGCGTTCGTTTCCAGTAACAGTTTGAATTTTTAGGTTTCACTCTGTTTTCTCCAATATTGATAGATGTATTTGGAACTCTAAATCCAACACGGTTTGTGCTAGCTTCTTGAAACTTGACACAATAAAGGAGTTTCACGTTCTATCTCTATGTTTTGTTTCCTCTTGATGTAGCCCTAAGCAGTGACTGGCGATAAACTCTTTCATGGAAAGGGGTTGCCAGGCTTCCCAAATATACGAATCTCCAGAAATCTCAGGAAATATTTTTTCACCCAAACAGGATGATACTTTCAGGTAATGATCAGTACACTAAGGCGACTTGGTTCCCCAAATTTCGTTCTTCTATGTTGAAGCGTTCGTTTCCAGTAACAGTTTGAATTTTTAGGTTTCACTCTGTTTTCTCCTATATTGATAGATGTATTTGGAACTCTCAATCCAACACGGTTTGTGCTAGCTTCCTGAAACTTGACACAATAAAGGAGTTTCACGTTCTATCTCTATGTTTTGTTTCCTCTTGATGTAGCCCTAAGCAGTGACTGGCGAGAAACACTTTCATGGAAAGGGGTTGCCAGGCTTCCCAAAATTACGAATCTCCAGAAATTTCAGCAAATATTTTTTCACCCAAACTGGATGATACTTTCAGGTAATGATCAGTACACTAAGGCGACTTGGTTCCCCAAATTTCGTTCTTCTATGTTGAAGCGTTCGTTTCCAGTAACAGTTTGAATTTTTAGGTTTCACTCTGTTTTCTCCTCTATTGATAGATGTATTTGGAACTCTGAATCCAACACGGTTTGTGCTAGCTTCTTGAAACTTGACGCAATAAAGTAGTTTCACGTTCTATCTCCATGTTTTGTTTCCTCTTGATGTAGCCCTAAGCAGTGACTGGCGAGAAACACTTTCATGGAAAGGGGTTGCCAGGCTTCCCAAAATTACGAATCTCCAGAAATCTCAGCAAATATTTTTTCACCCAAACTGGATGATACTTTCAGGTAATGATCAGTACACTAAGGCGACTTGGTTCCCCAAATTTCGTACTTCTATGTTGAAGCGTTCATTTCCAGTAACAGTTTGAATTTTTAGGTTTCACTCTGTTTTCTCCTATATTGATAGATGTATTTGGAACTCTAAATCCAACACGGTTTGTGCTAGCTTCTGGAAACTTGACACAATAAAGCAGTTTCACGTTCTATCTCTAGGTTTTGTTTCCTCTTGATGTAGCCCTAAGCAGTGACTGGCAAAAAACACTTACATGGAAAGGGGTTGCCAGGCTTCCCAAAATTACGAATCTCCAGAAATCTCAGCAAATATTTTTTCACCCAAACTGGATGATACTTTCAGGTAATGATCAGTACACTAAGGCGACGTGGTTCCCCAAATTTCGTTCTTCTATGTTGAAGCGTTCGTTTCCAGTAACAGTTTGAATTTTTAGGTTTCACTCTGTTTTCTCCTCTATTGATAGATGTATTTGGAACTCTGAATCCAACATGGTTTGTGCTAGCTTCTTGAAACTTGACGCAATAAAGTAGTTTCACGTTCTATCTCCATGTTTTGTTTCCTCTTGATGTAGCCCTAAGCAGTGACTGGCGAGAAACACTTTCATGGAAAGGGGTTGCCAGGCTTCCCAAAATTACGAATCTCCAGAAATCTCAGCAAATATTTTTTCACCCAAACTGGATGATACTTTCAGGTAATGATCAGTACACTAAGGCGACTTGGTTCCCCAAATTTCGTACTTCTATGTTGAAGCGTTCGTTTCCAGTAACAGTTTGAATTTTTAGGTTTCACTCTGTTTTCTCCTATATTGATAGATGTATTTGGAACTCTAAATCCAACACGGTTTGTGCTAGCTTCTGGAAACTTGACACAATAAAGCAGTTTCACGTTCTATCTCTAGGTTTTGTTTCCTCTTGATGTAGCCCTAAGCAGTGACTGGCAAAAAACACTTACATGGAAAGGGGTTGCCAGGCTTCCCAAAATTACGAATCTCCAGAAATCTCAGCAAATATTTTTTCACCCAAACTGGATGATACTTTCAGGTAATGATCAGTACACTAAGGCGACGTGGTTCCCCCAATTTCGTTCTTCTATGTTGAAGCGTTTGTTTCCAGTAACAGTTTGAATTTTTAGGTTTCACTCTGTTTTCTCCTATATTGATAGATGTATTTGGAACTCTGAATCCAACAAGGTTTGTGCTAGGTTCTTGAAACTTGACACAATAAAGTAGTTTCACGTTCTATCTCTATGTTTTGTTTCCTCTTGATGTAGCCCTAACAGTGACTGGCGAGAAACACTTTCATGGAAAGGGGTTGCCAGGCTTCCCAAATATACGAATCTCCAGAAATCTCAGGAAATATTTTTTCACCCAAACAGGATGATACCTTCAGGTAATGATCAGTACACAAAGGCGACTTGGTTCCCCAAATTTCGTTCTTCTATGTTGAAGCGTTCGTTTCCAGTAACAGTTTGAATTTTTAGGTTTCACTCTGTTTTCTCCTATATTGATAGATGTATTTGGAACTCTAAATCCAACACGGTTTTTGCTAGCTTCTTGAAACTTGACACAATAAAGTAGTTTCACGTTCTATCTCTATGTTTTGTTTCCTCTTGATGTAGCCCTAACAGTGACTGGCGAGAAACACTTTCATGGAAAGGGGTTGCCAGGCTTCCCAAATATGCGAATCTCCAGAAATCTCAGGAAATATTTTTTTACCCAAACAGGATGATACTTTCAGGTAATGATCAGTACACTAATGCGACTTGGTTCCCCAAATTTCGTTCTTCTATGTTGAAGCGTTCGTTTCCAGTAACAGTTTGAATTTTTAGGTTTCACTCTGTTTTCTCCTATATTGATAGATGTATTTGGAACTCTAAATCCAACACGGTTTGTGCTAGCTTCTTGAAACTTGACACAATAAAGTAGTTTCACGTTCTATCTCTATGTTTTGTTTCCTCTTGATGTAGCCCTAACAGTGACCGGCGAGAAACACTTTCATGGAAAGGGGTTGCCAGGCTTCCCAAATATACGAATCTCCAGAAATCTCAGGAAATATTTTTTCACCCAAACAGGATGATACTTTCAGGTAATGATCACTACACTAACGCGACTTGGTTCCCCAAATTTCGTTCTTCTATGTTGAAGCGTTCATTTCCAGTAACAGTTTGAATTTTTAGGTTTCACTCTGTTTTCTCCTATATTGATAGATGTATTTGGAACTCTAAATCCAACACGGTTTGTGCTAGCTTCTGGAAACTTGACACAATAAAGCAGTTTCACGTTCTATCTCTATGTTTTGTTTCCTCTTGATGTAGCCCTAAGCAGTGACCGGCGAGAAACACTTTCATGGAAAGGGGTTGCCAGGCTTCCCAAATATACGAATCTCCAGAAATCTCAGGAAATATTTTTTCACCCAAACAGGATGATACTTTCAGGTAATGATCACTACACTAACGCGACTTGGTTCCCCAAATTTCGTTCTTCTATGTTGAAGCGTTCATTTCCAGTAACAGTTTGAATTTTTAGGTTTCACTCTGATTTCTCCTATATTGATAGATTTATTTGGAACTCTAAATCCAACACGGTTTGTGCTAGCTTCTGGAAACATGACACAATAAAGCAGTTTCACGTTCTATCTCTATGTTTTGTTTCCTCTTGATGTAGCCCTAAGCAGTGACTGGCAAAAAACACTTTCATGGAAAGGGGTTGCCAGGCTTCCCAAAATTACGAATCTCCAGAAATCTCAGCAAATATTTTTTTTCACCCAAACTGGATGATACTTTCAGGTAATGATCAGTACACTAAGGCGACTTGGTTCCCCAAATGTCGTTCTTCTATGTTGAAGCATTCGTTTCCAGTAACAGTTTGAATTTTTAGGTTTCACTCTGTTTTCTCCTATATTGATAGATGTATTTGGAACTCTAAATCCAACACGGTTTGTGAAAGCTTCTTGAAACTTGACACAATAAAGTAATTTCACATTCCATCTCTATGTTTTGTTTCCTCTTGATGTAGCCCCAAGCAGTGACTGAGGAGAAACACTTTCATGGAAAGGGGTTGCCAAGCTTCCTAAAATTACAAATCTCCAGAAATATCAGCAAATATTTTTTCACCCAAACTGGATGATACTTTCAGGTAATGATCAGTACACTAAGGCGACTTGGTTCCCCAAATTTCGTTCTTCTATGTTGAAGCGTTCGTTTCCAGTAACAGTTTGAATTTTTAGGTTTCACTCTGTTTTCTCCTATATTGATAGATATATTTGGAAATCTAAATCCAACACGGTTTGTGCTAGCTTCTTGAAACTTGACACAATAAAGTAGTTTCACGTTCTATCTCTATGTTTTGTTTCCTCTTGATGTAGATCTAACAGTGACTGGCGAGAAACACTTTCATGGAAAGGGGTTGCCAGGCTTCCCAAATATACGAATCTCCAGAAATCTCAGGAAATATTTTTTCACCCAAACAGGATGATACTTTCAGGTAATGATCAGTACACTAAGGCGACTTGGTTCCCCAAATTTCGTTCTTCTATGTTGAAGCGTTCGTTTCCAGTAACAGTTTGAATTTTTAGGTTTCACTCTGTTTTCTCCTATATTGATAGATGTATTTGGAACTCTAAATCCAACACGGTTTGTGCTAGCTTCTTGAAACTTGACACAATAAAGTAGTTTCACGTTCTATCTCTATGTTTTGTTTCCTCTTGATGTAGCCCTAAGCAGTGACTGGCGATAAACACTTTCATGGAAAGGGGTGGCTTCCCAAAATTACGAATCTCCAGAAATCTCAGGAAATATTTTTTCACCCAAACTGGATGATACTTTCAGGTAATGATCACTACACTAACGCGACTTGGTTCCCCAAATTTCGTTCTTCTATGTTGAAGCGTTCGTTTCCAGTAACAGTTTGAATTTTTAGGTTTCACTCTGTTTTCTCCTATATTGATAGATGTATTTGGAACTCTAAATCCAACACGGTTTGTGCTAGCTTCTTGAAACTTGACACAATAAAGCAGTTTCACGTTCTATCTCTATGTTTTGTTTCCTCTTGATGTAGCCCTAAGCAGTGACTGGCAAGAAACACTTTCATGGAAAGGGGTTGCCATGCTTCCCAAAATTACGAATCTCCAGAAATCTCAGCAAATATTTTTTCACCCAAACTGGATGATACTTTCAGGTAATGATCAGTACACTAAGGCGACTTGGTTCCCCAAATGTCGTTCTTCTATGTTGAAGCGTTCGTTTCCAGTAACAGTTTGAATTTTTAGGTTTCACTCTGTTTTCTCCTATATTGATAGATGTATTTGGAACTCTAAATCCAACACGGTTTGCGCTAGCTTCTTGAAACTTGACACAATATAGTAATTTCACGTTCTATCTCTATGTTTTGTTTCCTCTTGATGTAGCCCCAAGCAGTGACTGAGGAGAAACACTTTCATGAAAAGGGGTTGCCAAGCTTCCTAAAATTACAAATCTCCAGAAATCTCAGCAAATATTTTTTCACCCAAACAGGATGATACTTTCAGGTAATGATCAGTACACTAAGGCGACTTGGTTCCCCAAATTTCGTTCTTCTATGTTGAAGCGTTCGTTTCCAGTAACAGTTTGAAATTTAGGTTTCACTCTGTTTTCTCCTATATTGATAGATGTATTTGGAACTCTAAATCCAACACGGTTTGTGCTAGCTTCTTGAAACTTGACACAATAAAGTAGTTTCACGTTCTATCTCTATGTTTTGTTTCCTCTTGATGTAGCCCTAACAGTGACTGGCGAGAAACACTTTCATGGAAAGGGGTTGCCAGGCTTCCCAAATATACGAATCTCCAGAAATCTCAGGAAATATTTTTTCACCCAAACAGGATGATACTTTCAGGTAATGATCAGTACACTAAGGCGACTTGGTTCCCCAAATTTCGTTCTTCTATGTTGAAGCGTTCGTTTCCAGTAACAGTTTGAATTTTTAGGTTTCACTCTGTTTTCTCCTATATTGATAGATGTATTTGGAACTCTGAATCCAACAAGGTTTGTGCTAGGTTCTTGAAACTTGACACAATAAAGTAGTTTCACGTTCTATCTATGTTTTGTTTCCTCTTGATGTAGCCCTAAGCAGTGACTGGCGATAAACACTTTCATGGAAAGGGGTGGCTTCCCAAAATTACGAATCTCCAGAAATCTCAGGAAATATTTTTTCACCCAAACTGGATGATACTTTCAGGTAATGATCAGTACACTAAGGCGACTTGGTTCCCCAAATTTCGTTCTTCTATGTTGAAGCGTTCGTTTCCAGTAACAGTTTGAATTTTTAGGTTTCACTCTGTTTTCTCCTATATTGATAGATGTATTTGGAACTCTAAATCCAACACGGTTTGTGCTAGCTTCTTGAAACTTGACACAATAAAGCAGTTTCACGTTCTATCTCTATGTTTTGTTTCCTCTTGATGTAGCCCTAAGCAGTGACCGGCGAGAAACACTTTCATGGAAAGGGGTTGCCAGGCTTCCCAAATATACGAATCTCCAGAAATCTCAGGAAATATTTTTTCACCCAAACAGGATGATACTTTCAGGTAATGATCACTACACTAACGCGACTTGGTTCCCCCAATTTCGTTCTTCTATGTTGAAGCGTTCGTTTCCAGTAACAGTTTGAATTTTTAGGTTTCACTCTGTTTTCTCCTATATTGATAGATGTATTTGGAACTCTAAATCCAACACGGTTTGTGCTAGCTTCTGGAAACATGACACAATAAAGCAGTTTCACGTTCTATCTCTATGTTTTGTTTCCTCTTGATGTAGCCCTAAGCAGTGAGTGGCAAAAAACACTTTCATGGAAAGGGGTTGCCAGGCTTCCCAAAATTACGAATCTCCAGAAATCTCAGCAAATATTTTTTTCACCCAAACTGGATGATACTTTCAGGTAATGATCAGTACACTAAGGCGACTTGGTTCCCCAAATGTCATTCTTCTATGTTGAAGCGTTCGTTTCCAGTAACAGTTTGAATTTTTAGGTTTCACTCTGTTTTCTCCTATATTGATAGATGTATTTGGAACTCTAAATCCAACACGGTTTGTGCTAGCTTCTTGAAACTTGACACAATAAAGTAATTTCACATTCCATCTCTATGTTTTGTTTCCTCTTGATGTAGCCCCAAGCAGTGACTGAGGAGAAACACTTTCATGGAAAGGGGTTGCCAAGCTTCCTAAAATTACAAATCTCCAGAAATATGGGCAAATATTTTTTCACCCAAACTGGATGATACTTTCAGGTAATGATCAGTACACTAAGGCGACTTGGTTCCCCAAATTTCGTTCTTCTATGTTGAAGCGTTCGTTTCCAGTAACAGTTTGAATTTTTAGGTTTCACTCTGTTTTCTCCTATATTGATAGATATATTTGGAACTCTAAATCCAACACGGTTTGTGCTAGCTTCTTGAAACTTGACACAATAAAGTAGTTTCACATTCTATCTCTATGTTTTGTTTCCTCTTGATGTAGATCTAACAGTGACTGGCGAGAAACACTTTCATGGAAAGGGGTTGCCAGGCTTCCCAAATATACGAATCTCCAGAAATCTCAGGAAATATTTTTTCACCCAAACAGGATGATACTTTCAGGTAATGATCAGTACACTAAGGCGACTTGGTTCCCCAAATTTCGTTCTTCTATGTTGAAGCGTTCGTTTCCAGTAACAGTTTGAATTTTTAGGTTTCACTCTGTTTTCTCCTATATTGATAGATGTATTTGGAACTCTAAATCCAACACGGTTTGTGCTAGCTTCTTGAAACTTGACACAATAAAGTAGTTTCACGTTCTATCTCTATGTTTTGTTTCCTCTTGATGTAGCCCTAAGCAGTGACTGGCGATAAACACTTTCATGGAAAGGGGTGGCTTCCCAAAATTACGAATCTCCAGAAATCTCAGGAAATATTTTTTCACCCAAACTGGATGATACTTTCAGGTAATGATCACTACACTAACGCGACTTGGTTCCCCAAATTTCGTTCTTCTATGTTGAAGCGTTCGTTTCCAGTAACAGTTTGAATTTTTAGGTTTCACTCTGTTTTCTCCTATATTCATAGATGTATTTGGAACTCTAAATCCAACACGGTTTGTGCTAGCTTCTTGAAACTTGACACAATAAAGCAGTTTCACGTTCTATCTCTATGTTTTGTTTCCTCTTGATGTAGCCCTAAGCAGTGACTGGCAAGAAACACTTTCATGGAAAGGGGTTGCCATGCTTCCCAAAATTACGAATCTCCAGAAATCTCAGCAAATATTTTTTCACCCAAACTGGATGGTACTTTCAGGTAATGATCAGTACACTAAGGCGACTTGGTTCCCCAAATGTCGTTCTTCTATGTTGAAGCGTTCGTTTCCAGTAACAGTTTGAATTTTTAGGTTTCACTCTGTTTTCTCCTATATTGATAGATGTATTTGGAACTCTAAATCCAACACGGTTTGTGCTAGCTTCTTGAAACTTGACACAATATAGTAATTTCACGTTCTATCTCTATGTTTTGTTTCCTCTTGATGTAGCCCCAAGCAGTGACTGAGGAGAAACACTTTCATGGAAAGGGGTTGCCAAGCTTCCTAAAATTACAAATCTCAAGAAATCTCAGCAAATATTTTTTCACCCAAACAGGATGATACTTTCAGGTAATGATCAGTACACTAAGGCGACTTGGTTCCCCAAATTTCGTTCTTCTATGTTGAAGCGTTCGTTTCCAGTAACAGTTTGAATTTTTAGGTTTCACTCTGTTTTCTCCTATATTGATAGATGTATTTGGAACTCTAAATCCAACACGGTTTGTGCTAGCTTCTTGAAACTTGACACAATAAAGTAGTTTCACGTTCTATCTCTATGTTTTGTTTCCTCTTGATGTAGCCCTAAGCAGTGACTGGCGATAAACACTTTCATGGAAAGGGGTGGCTTCCCAAAATTACGAATCTCCAGAAATCTCAGGAAATATTTTTTCACCCAAACTGGATGATACTTTCAGGTAATGATCACTACACTAACGCGACTTGGTTCCCCAAATTTCGTTCTTCTATGTTGAAGCGTTCGTTTCCAGTAACAGTTTGAATTTTTAGGTTTCACTCTGTTTTCTCCTATATTGATAGATGTATTTGGAACTCTAAATCCAACACGGTTTGTGCTAGCTTCTTGAAACTTGACACAATAAAGCAGTTTCACGTTCTATCTCTATGTTTTGTTTCCTCTTGATGTAGCCCTAAGCAGTGACTGGCAAGAAACACTTTCATGGAAAGGGGTTGCCATGCTTCCCAAAATTACGAATCTCCAGAAATCTCAGCAAATATTTTTTCACCCAAACTGGATGATACTTTCAGGTAATGATCAGTACACTAAGGCGACTTGGTTCCCCAAATGTCGTTCTTCTATGTTGAAGCGTTCGTTTCCAGTAACAGTTTGAATTTTTAGGTTTCACTCTGTTTTCTCCTATATTGATAGATGTATTTGGAACTCTAAATCCAACACGGTTTGCGCTAGCTTCTTGAAACTTGACACAATATAGTAATTTCACGTTCTATCTCTATGTTTTGTTTCCTCTTGATGTAGCCCCAAGCAGTGACTGAGGAGAAACACTTTCATGAAAAGGGGTTGCCAAGCTTCCTAAAATTACAAATCTCCAGAAATCTCAGCAAATATTTTTTCACCCAAACAGGATGATACTTTCAGGTAATGATCAGTACACTAAGGCGACTTGGTTCCCCAAATTTCGTTCTTCTATGTTGAAGCGTTCGTTTCCAGTAACAGTTTGAAATTTAGGTTTCACTCTGTTTTCTCCTATATTGATAGATGTATTTGGAACTCTAAATCCAACACGGTTTGTGCTAGCTTCTTGAAACTTGACACAATAAAGTAGTTTCACGTTCTATCTCTATGTTTTGTTTCCTCTTGATGTAGCCCTAACAGTGACTGGCGAGAAACACTTTCATGGAAAGGGGTTGCCAGGCTTCCCAAATATACGAATCTCCAGAAATCTCAGGAAATATTTTTTCACCCAAACAGGATGATACTTTCAGGTAATGATCAGTACACTAAGGCGACTTGGTTCCCCAAATTTCGTTCTTCTATGTTGAAGCGTTCGTTTCCAGTAACAGTTTGAATTTTTAGGTTTCACTCTGTTTTCTCCTATATTGATAGATGTATTTGGAACTCTGAATCCAACAAGGTTTGTGCTAGGTTCTTGAAACTTGACACAATAAAGTAGTTTCACGTTCTATCTATGTTTTGTTTCCTCTTGATGTAGCCCTAAGCAGTGACTGGCGATAAACACTTTCATGGAAAGGGGTGGCTTCCCAAAATTACGAATCTCCAGAAATCTCAGGAAATATTTTTTCACCCAAACTGGATGATACTTTCAGGTAATGATCAGTACACTAAGGCGACTTGGTTCCCCAAATTTCGTTCTTCTATGTTGAAGCGTTCGTTTCCAGTAACAGTTTGAATTTTTAGGTTTCACTCTGTTTTCTCCTATATTGATAGATGTATTTGGAACTCTAAATCCAACACGGTTTGTGCTAGCTTCTTGAAACTTGACACAATAAAGCAGTTTCACGTTCTATCTCTATGTTTTGTTTCCTCTTGATGTAGCCCTAAGCAGTGACCGGCGAGAAACACTTTCATGGAAAGGGGTTGCCAGGCTTCCCAAATATACGAATCTCCAGAAATCTCAGGAAATATTTTTTCACCCAAACAGGATGATACTTTCAGGTAATGATCACTACACTAACGCGACTTGGTTCCCCCAATTTCGTTCTTCTATGTTGAAGCGTTCGTTTCCAGTAACAGTTTGAATTTTTAGGTTTCACTCTGTTTTCTCCTATATTGATAGATGTATTTGGAACTCTAAATCCAACACGGTTTGTGCTAGCTTCTGGAAACATGACACAATAAAGCAGTTTCACGTTCTATCTCTATGTTTTGTTTCCTCTTGATGTAGCCCTAAGCAGTGAGTGGCAAAAAACACTTTCATGGAAAGGGGTTGCCAGGCTTCCCAAAATTACGAATCTCCAGAAATCTCAGCAAATATTTTTTTCACCCAAACTGGATGATACTTTCAGGTAATGATCAGTACACTAAGGCGACTTGGTTCCCCAAATGTCATTCTTCTATGTTGAAGCGTTCGTTTCCAGTAACAGTTTGAATTTTTAGGTTTCACTCTGTTTTCTCCTATATTGATAGATGTATTTGGAACTCTAAATCCAACACGGTTTGTGCTAGCTTCTTGAAACTTGACACAATAAAGTAATTTCACATTCCATCTCTATGTTTTGTTTCCTCTTGATGTAGCCCCAAGCAGTGACTGAGGAGAAACACTTTCATGGAAAGGGGTTGCCAAGCTTCCTAAAATTACAAATCTCCAGAAATATCAGCAAATATTTTTTCACCCAAACTGGATGATACTTTCAGGTAATGATCAGTACACTAAGGCGACTTGGTTCCCCAAATGTCGTTCTTCTATGTTGAAGCGTTCGTTTCCAGTAACAGTTTGAATTTTTAGGTTTCACTCTGTTTTCTCCTATATTGATAGATATATTTGGAACTCTAAATCCAACACGGTTTGTGCTAGCTTCTTGAAACTTGACACAATAAAGTAGTTTCACGTTCTATCTCTATGTTTTGTTTCCTCTTGATGTAGATCTAACAGTGACTGGCGAGAAACACTTTCATGGAAAGGGGTTGCCAGGCTTCCCAAATATACGAATCTCCAGAAATCTCAGGAAATATTTTTTCACCCAAACAGGATGATACTTTCAGGTAATGATCAGTACACTAAGGCGACTTGGTTCCCCAAATTTCGTTCTTCTATGTTGAAGCGTTCGTTTCCAGTAACAGTTTGAATTTTTAGGTTTCACTCTGTTTTCTCCTATATTGATAGATGTATTTGGAACTCTAAATCCAACACGGTTTGTGCTAGCTTCTTGAAACTTGACACAATAAAGTAGTTTCACGTTCTATCTCTATGTTTTGTTTCCTCTTGATGTAGCCCTAAGCAGTGACTGGCGATAAACACTTTCATGGAAAGGGGTGGCTTCCCAAAATTACGAATCTCCAGAAATCTCAGGAAATATTTTTTCACCCAAACTGGATGATACTTTCAGGTAATGATCACTACACTAACGCGACTTGGTTCCCCAAATTTCGTTCTTCTATGTTGAAGCGTTCGTTTCCAGTAACAGTTTGAATTTTTAGGTTTCACTCTGTTTTCTCCTATATTGATAGATGTATTTGGAACTCTAAATCCAACACGGTTTGTGCTAGCTTCTTGAAACTTGACACAATAAAGCAGTTTCACGTTCTATCTCTATGTTTTGTTTCCTCTTGATGTAGCCCTAAGCAGTGACTGGCAAGAAACACTTTCATGGAAAGGGGTTGCCATGCTTCCCAAAATTACGAATCTCCAGAAATCTCAGCAAATATTTTTTCACCCAAACTGGATGGTACTTTCAGGTAATGATCAGTACACTAAGGCGACTTGGTTCCCCAAATGTCGTTCTTCTATGTTGAAGCGTTCGTTTCCAGTAACAGTTTGAATTTTTAGGTTTCACTCTGTTTTCTCCTATATTGATAGATGTATTTGGAACTCTAAATCCAACACGGTTTGTGCTAGCTTCTTGAAACTTGACACAATATAGTAATTTCACGTTCTATCTCTATGTTTTGTTTCCTCTTGATGTAGCCCCAAGCAGTGACTGAGGAGAAACACTTTCATGGAAAGGGGTTGCCAAGCTTCCTAAAATTACAAATCTCAAGAAATCTCAGCAAATATTTTTTCACCCAAACAGGATGATACTTTCAGGTAATGATCAGTACACTAAGGCGACTTGGTTCCCCAAATTTCGTTCTTCTATGTTGAAGCGTTCGTTTCCAGTAACAGTTTGAATTTTTAGGTTTCACTCTGTTTTCTCCTATATTGATAGATGTATTTGGAACTCTAAATCCAACACGGTTTGTGCTAGCTTCTTGAAACTTGACACAATAAAGTAGTTTCACGTTCTATCTCTATGTTTTGTTTCCTCTTGATGTAGCCCTAACAGTGACCGGCGAGAAACACTTTCATGGAAAGGGGTTGCCAGGCTTCCCAAATATACGAATCTCCAGAAATCTCAGCAAATATTTTTTCACCCAAACATGATGATACTTTCAGGTAATGATCACTACACTAACGCGACTTGGTTCCCCAAATTTCGTTCTTCTATGTTGAAGCGTTCATTTCCAGTAACAGTTTGAATTTTTAGGTTTCACTCTGTTTTCTCCTATATTGATAGATGTATTTGGAACTCTAAATCCAACACGGTTTGTGCTAGCTTCTGGAAACTTGACACAATAAAGCAGTTTCACGTTCTATCTCTATGTTTTGTTTCCTCTTGATGTAGCCCTAAGCAGTGACCGGCGAGAAACACTTTCATGGAAAGGGGTTGCCAGGCTTCCCAAATATACGAATCTCCAGAAATCTCAGGAAATATTTTTTCACCCAAACAGGATGATACTTTCAGGTAATGATCACTACACTAACGCGACTTGGTTCCCCAAATTTCGTTCTTCTATGTTGAAGCGTTCATTTCCAGTAACAGTTTGAATTTTTAGGTTTCACTCTGTTTTCTCCTATATTGATAGATGTATTTGGAACTCTAAATCCAACACGGTTTGTGCTAGCTTCTGGAAACATGACACAATAAAGAAGTTTCACGTTCTATCTCTATGTTTTGTTTCCTCTTGATGTAGCCCTAAGCAGTGACTGGCAAAAAACACTTTCATGGAAAGGGGTTGCCAGGCTTCCCAAAATTACGAATCTCCAGAAATCTCAGCAAATATTTTTTTCACCCAAACTGGATGATACTTTCAGGTAATGATCAGTACACTAAGGCGACTTGGTTCCCCAAATGTCGTTCTTCTATGTTGAAGCGTTCGTTTCCAGTAACAGTTTGAATTTTTAGGTTTCACTCTGTTTTCTCCTATATTGATAGATGTATTTGGAACTCTAAATCCAACACGGTTTGTGCTAGCTTCTTGAAACTTGACACAATAAAGTAATTTCACATTCCATCTCTATGTTTTGTTTCCTCTTGATGTAGCCCCAAGCAGTGACTGAGGAGAAACACTTTCATGGAAAGGGGTTGCCAAGCTTCCTAAAATTACAAATCTCCAGAAATATCAGCAAATATTTTTTCACCCAAACTGGATGATACTTTCAGGTAATGATCAGTACACTAAGGCGACTTGGTTCCCCAAATTTCGTTCTTCTATGTTGAAGCGTTCGTTTCCAGTAACAGTTTGAATTTTTAGGTTTCACTCTGTTTTCTCCTATATTGATAGGTATATTTGGAACTCTAAATCCAACACGGTTTGTGCTAGCTTCTTGAAACTTGACACAATAAAGTAGTTTCACGTTCTATCTCTATGTTTTGTTTCCTCATGATGTAGCCCTAAGCATTGACTGGCGAGAAACACTTTCATGGAAAGGGGTGGCTTCCCAAAATTACGAATCTCCAGAAATCGCAGCAAATATTTTTTCACCCAAACTGGATGATACTTTCAGGTAATGATCAGTACACTAAGGCGACTTGGTTCCCCAAATGTCGTTTTTCTATATTGAAGCGTTCGTTTCCAGTAACAGTTTGAATTTTTAGGTTTCACTCTGTTTTCTCCTATATTGATAGATGTATTTGGAACTCTAAATCCAACACGGTTTGTGCTAGCTTCTTGAAACTTGACACAATAAAGTAGTTTCATGTTCTATCTCTATGTTTTGTTTCCTCTTGAGGTAGCCCTAACAGTGACTGGCGAGAAACACTTTCATGGAACGGGGTTGCCAGGCTTCCCAAATATACGAATCTCCAGAAATCTCAGGAAATATTTTTTCACCCAAACAGGATGATACTTTCAGGTAATGATCAGTACACTATGGCGACATGGTTCCCCAAATTTCGTTTTTCTATGTTGAAGCGTTCGTTTCCAGTAATAGTTTGAATTTTTAGGTTTCACTCTGTTTTCTCCTATATTGATAGATGTATTTGGAACTCTAAACCCAACACGGTTTGTGCTAGCTTCTTGAAACTTGACACAATAAAGTAGTTTCACGTTCTATCTCTATGTTTTGTTTCCTCTTGATGTAGCCCTAAGCAGTGACTGGCGAGAAACACTTTCATGGAAAGGGGTTGCCAGGCTTCCCAAAATTACGAATCTCCAGAAATCTCAGCAAATATTTTTTCACCCAAACAGGATGATACTTTCAGGTAATGATCAGTACACTAAGGCGACTTGGTTCCCCAAATTTCGTTCTTCTATGTTGAAGCGTTCGTTTCCAGTAACAGTTTGAATTTTTAGGTTTCACTCTGTTTTCTCCTATATTGATAGTTGTATTTGGAACTCTAAATCCAACACGGTTTGTGCTAGCTTCTTGAAACTTGACACAATAAAGTAGTTTCACGTTCTATCTCTATGTTTTGTTTCCTCTTGATGTAGCCCTAAGCAGTGACTGGCGATAAACACTTTCATGGAAAGGGGTGGCTTCCCAAAATTACGAATCTCCAGAAATCTCAGGAAATATTTTTTCACCCAAACTGGATGATACTTTCAGGTAATGATCACTACACTAACGCGACTTGGTTCCCCAAATTTCGTTCTTCTATGTTGAAGCGTTCGTTTCCAGTAACAGTTTGAATTTTTAGGTTTCACTCTGTTTTCTCCTATATTGATAGATGTATTTGGAACTCTAAATCCAACACGGTTTGTGCTAGCTTCTTGAAACTTGACACAATAAAGCAGTTTCACGTTCTATCTCTATGTTTTGTTTCCTCTTGATGTAGCCCTAAGCAGTGACTGGCAAGAAACACTTTCATGGAAAGGGGTTGCCATGCTTCCCAAAATTACGAATCTCCAGAAATCTCAGCAAATATTTTTTCACCCAAACTGGATGATACTTTCAGGTAATGATCAGTACACTAAGGCGACTTGGTTCCCCAAATGTCGTTCTTCTATGTTGAAGCGTTCGTTTCCAGTAACAGTTTGAATTTTTAGGTTTCACTCTGTTTTCTCCTATATTGATAGATGTATTTGGAACTCTAAATCCAACACGGTTTGTGCTAGCTTCTTGAAACTTGACACAATATAGTAATTTCACGTTCTATCTCTATGTTTTGTTTCCTCTTGATGTAGCCCCAAGCAGTGACTGAGGAGAAACACTTTCATGGAAAGGGGTTGCCAAGCTTCCTAAAATTACAAATCTCCAGAAATCTCAGCAAATATTTTTTCACCCAAACAGGATGATACTTTCAGGTAATGATCAGTACACTAAGGCGACTTGGTTCCCCAAATTTCGTTCTTCTATGTTGAAGCGTTCGTTTCCAGTAACAGTTTGAAATTTAGGTTTCACTCTGTTTTCTCCTATATTGATAGATGTATTTGGAACTCTAAATCCAACACGGTTTGTGCTAGCTTCTTGAAACTTGACACAATAAAGTAGTTTCACGTTCTATCTCTATGTTTTGTTTCCTCTTGATGTAGCCCTAACAGTGACTGGCGAGAAACACTTTCATGGAAAGGGGTTGCCAGGCTTCCCAAATATACGAATCTCCAGAAATCTCAGGAAATATTTTTTCACCCAAACAGGATGATACTTTCAGGTAATGATCAGTACACTAAGGCGACTTGGTTCCCCAAATTTCGTTCTTCTATGTTGAAGCGTTCGTTTCCAGTAACAGTTTGAATTTTTAGGTTTCACTCTGTTTTCTCCTATATTGATAGATGTATTTGGAACTCTGAATCCAACAAGGTTTGTGCTAGGTTCTTGAAACTTGACACAATAAAGTAGTTTCACGTTCTATCTCTATGTTTTGTTTCCTCTTGATGTAGCCCTAAGCAGTGACTGGCGATAAACACTTTCATGGAGAGGGGTGGCTTCCCAAAATTACGAATCTCCAGAAATCTCAGCAAATATTTTTTCACCCAAACTGGATGATACTTTCAGGTAATGATCACTACACTAACGCGACTTGGTTCCCCAAATTTCGTTCTTCTATGTTGAAGCGTTCGTTTCCAGTAACAGTTTGAATTTTTAGGTTTCACTCTGTTTTCTCCTATATTGATAGATGTATTTGGAACTCTGAATACAACACGGTTTGTGCTAGCTTCTTGAAACTTGACACAATAAAGTAGTTTCACGTTCTATCTCTATGTTTTGTTTCCTCTTGATGTAGCCCTAAGCAGTGACTGACGAGAAACACTTTCATGGAAAGGGGTTGCCAGGCTTCCCAAAATTACGAATCTCCAGAAATCTCAGCAAATATTTTTTCACCCAAACTGGATGATACTTTCAGGTAATGATCACTACACTAACGCGACTTGGTTCCCCAAATTTCGTTCTTCTATATTGAAGCGTTCGTTTCCAGTAACAGTTTGAATTTTTAGGTTTCACTCTGTTTTCCCCTATATTGATAGATGTATTTGGAACTCTAAATCCAACACGGTTTGTGCTAGCTTCTTGAAACTTGACACAATAAAGTAGTTTCACGTTCTATCTCTATGTTTTGTTTCCTCTTGATGTAGCCCTAACAGTGACTGGCGAGAAACACTTTCATGGAAAGGGGTTGCCAGGCTTCCCAAATATACGAATCTCCAGAAATCTCAGGAAATATTTTTTCACCCAAATAGGATGATACTTTCAGGTAATGATCAGTACACTATGGCGACTTGGTTCCCCAAATTTCGTTTTTCTATATTGAAGCGTTCGTTTCCAGTAACAGTTTGAATTTTTAGGTTTCACTCTGTTTTCTCCTATATTGATAGATGTATTTGGAACTCTAAATCCAACACGGTTTTTGCTAGCTTCATGAAACTTGACACAATAAAGTAGTTTCACGTTCTATCTCTATGTTTTGTTTCCTCTTGATGTAGTCCTAACAGTGACTGGCGAGAAACACTTTCATGGAAAGGGGTTGCCAGGCTTCCCAAATATACGAATCTCCAGAAATCTCAGCAAATATTTTTTCACCCAAACTGGATGATACTTTCAGGTAATGATCAGTACACTATGGCGACTTGGTTCCCCAAATTTCATTTTTCTATGTTGAAGCGTTCGTTTCCAGTAACAGTTTGAATTTTTAGGTTTCACTCTGTTTTCTCCTATATTGATAGATGTATTTGGAACTCTAAATCCAACACGGTTTGTGCTAGCTTCTTGAAACTTGACACAATAAAGTAGTTTCACGTTCTATCTCTATGTTTTGTTTCCTCTTGATGTAGCCCTAACAGTGACCGGCGAGAAACACTTTCATGGAAAGGGGTTGCCAGGCTTCCCAAATATACGAATCTCCAGAAATCTCAGCAAATATTTTTTCACCCAAACAGGATGATACTTTCAGGTAATGATCACTACACTAACGCGACTTGGTTCCCCAAATTTCGTTCTTCTATGTTGAAGCGTTCATTTCCAGTAACAGTTTGAATTTTTAGGTTTCACTCTGTTTTCTCCTATATTGATAGATGTATTTGGAACTCTAAATCCAACACGGTTTGTGCTAGCTTCTGGAAACTTGACACAATAAAGCAGTTTCACGTTCTATCTCTATGTTTTGTTTCCTCTTGATGTAGCCCTAAGCAGTGACCGGCGAGAAACACTTTCATGGAAAGGGGTTGCCAGGCTTCCCAAATATACGAATCTCCAGAAATCTCAGGAAATATTTTTTCACCCAAACAGGATGATACTTTCAGGTAATGATCACTACACTAACGCGACTTGGTTCCCCAAATTTCGTTCTTCTATGTTGAAGCGTTCATTTCCAGTAACAGTTTGAATTTTTAGGTTTCACTCTGTTTTCTCCTATATTGATAGATGTATTTGGAACTCTAAATCCAACACGGTTTGTGCTAGCTTCTGGAAACATGACACAATAAAGCAGTTTCACGTTCTATCTCTATGTTTTGTTTCCTCTTGATGTAGCCCTAAGCAGTGACTGGCAAAAAACACTTTCATGGAAAGGGGTTGCCAGGCTTCCCAAAATTACGAATCTCCAGAAATCTCAGCAAATATTTTTTTCACCCAAACTGGATGATACTTTCAGGTAATGATCAGTACACTAAGGCGACTTGGTTCCCCAAATGTCGTTCTTCTATGTTGAAGCGTTCGTTTCCAGTAACAGTTTGAATTTTTAGGTTTCACTCTGTTTTCTCCTATATTGATAGATGTATTTGGAACTCTAAATCCAACACGGTTTGTGCTAGCTTCTTGAAACTTGACACAATAAAGTAATTTCACATTCCATCTCTATGTTTTGTTTCCTCTTGATGTAGCCCCAAGCAGTGACTGAGGAGAAACACTTTCAAGGAAAGGGGTTGCCAAGCTTCCTAAAATTACAAATCTCCAGAAATATCAGCAAATATTTTTTCACCCAAACTGGATGATACTTTCAGGTAATGATCAGTACACTAAGGCGACTTGGTTCCCCAAATTTCGTTCTTCTATATTGAAGCGTTCGTTTCCAGTAACAGTTTGAATTTTTAGGTTTCACTCTGTTTTCTCCTATATTGATAGATGTATTTGGAACTCTAAATCCAACACGGTTTGTGCTAGCTTCTTGAAACTTGACACAATAAAGTAGTTTCACGTTCTATCTCTATGTTTTGTTTCCTCATGATGTAGCCCTAAGCATTGACTGGCGAGAAACACTTTCATGGAAAGGGGTGGCTTCCCAAAATTACGAATCTCCAG